>NW_026555329.1:17245000-17870000 GCF_021234165.1 Pteronotus mesoamericanus | reverse complement strand
GCCAACCATGTACTAAAAACTGTTCTTGGTGCTGGGGATACAGGACTGAACAAAAAACAGATTAAAATTCATGCAACGCTAAGCCTACAATCTTGTTCATCAGTGAGATAAATTAGTAAAAATGCAGGTTTTTAGATACATATCAATGCTAAGAAGAAAAACTAAAGGAGAAACAAATCAGATATATATGTCTGGGGGAGGGGAAAGGGTGCGTATAAATTTAGACAGAGTGGCTAAAGAAGGCCTTCTTGAAAAGGTGAAATTTGAGTAAGTCCTGAAAGTTAAGGGAGAAAGCCATGTGACTCTCTGGGGACGATTGGTCCAGGCAGTGGGATTAGTAAGTGTAAAGGCCCTGAGGCAGGTACATGCTCAGTGACTGAGGAGGTCAGTGGGGTAGAGGGGAATGAATGAATAGAATAGGAAGGGAGGTCAGAGAGAAAACAGGGGCAGATCATATAAGGCCTTGAAAATCATTAGAAGGGCTTTATCTTCAGTTTTTATTTAGAGATAGGGAGACAGCGGATTTTAAGCAGAGGGGTAACCCTGTAGCACTCTGGGTACCCCTAAGAGTAGACTGTAGGTGCCAGGAGCAGAAGCAGAAGCAGGAAAATCAAAAGGTTATGGCAATACCCTAGGGAGAAATGATAGGGACTACAGGAGCAGTTCCCAACCTTTTTGGCACCTGGGACTGGTTTCGTGGAAGGCAGTTTTTTCATGGACCACTTAGGGGAGGAGTTGATTTTAGGATGATTCAAGAGCAGTTCACAACAGTAAGGTTCGCACTCCTATGAGAATGCAATGCCACTGCTGATCTGACAGGAGGCGGAGCTCAGGTGATAATGTGATTGATGGGGAGCAGCTGTAAATACAGAAGAAGCTTCTGCTTGCTCACCTGCCACTCACCTCCTGCTGTGCAGCCCAGTTCCTAACTGACTGCGGACCAGTACTGGTCCATGGCCTGGTGGTTGGGAACCCCTGGACTACAGTGTCATGGGGCATTGGTAAGTGGTTAGATTCTGGATATTTTTTGAAGGTTGAGTCAAAAAGATTATCTGATGGACTGGATATGGATTGTAAAAGAGGAGAGTCAAGAAGGACTTTGAGTTTTACCTAAGCAACGGAAAGAATCAGCTTGACGTTGAGATGCAGCTTGGCATAGATGCTCCTACTATATTACAGAGCATCAAGAGCACAAAAATTTTACTCCATTTTCTTACCACCCACTATATACACCCTTCCATTGACCTATTGCTATAAAACAAAACAAAAAGCCTCTTTTATTCCAAGTTTTATAATTCACACAACGATTCTGCTTTGCTTTAATTTTGCTCTTAGGTTTTTCTTTTTGTCTAATAAAATGAAATATGCATTAAAATGCCTGGCACATGGTACACATTGAATAAATATTTGTTGAATGAATGAATGGTAGTGGGGAAGCCACAGGGCAATTACCCTTTCCTGAAAAGACCACACAGGAACGGAAGGAGAGCATGGCCATGTTGTTAGAGTCTAAACAACAAGCACTGTATGTCTTGGGCGTTTTCAGAAAATCAATGAGAGATGAGAAATCCAGAAATCCTTTATGTCTAAAGACCCCAGAGACTGGGACAAAAGCCTTCAAACAACATTTAAAGAAAGGACTTTTGAAGAGAAAAATACTATTTTTTATTTCTTTCTTAATCTCAGCCTTACAACTCAAATCAAACATAAAGAATTGGCAGTACTTTTCTTTCTTTTCCTTTTTCTTTTTTTGGTAAAAAAAATAAAAACCCTCCTATGGTGAAAGGTTGAAACTTCAACAGTGTGCCCAGCCAGCGAGGGTGATTTTGCAGCGTGATGGGCTAAGATATTAGTTTAGGGGCTATGCAGCTGTAAATTGACTCACAGGTAAAATAAAATGTAGTCATGGGAAAAGAGCTAAGGATCCATGTGCAAGATAGACCTATTAGATTAGATTTGTAATCTATGCATAAGGACGCTTCAGAACTCTCTTCTGAAAAAGAAAAAAAGGCAGAATCTCACAAAGGAACCCCCCCCTAAATCTGTTAAAAGCAAATAGACATAGCAACAAACAATTGGAAAATGAAATTTTAAAAATATTTACAATAGCATTAAAATGCTAAATATCTAGTAATAAATCTAACAAAGATACATATATAAAACTTCCCCCAAATTACAAAACTTTGCTGAGATAAATTAAGGAAGAACTAAATAAATGTAGAAATAGGCCATGCCTATGGATTAGAAGATTCAATATTTTTGAGATATCCAGTCTTCTTAAATTGATCTGCAGATGCAATGCAATCTCTGCAGGCTTTTTAAAAAATCAATTTTATGGAATCAAAATTAACATGCAATAGTATGCATCTATTTTAAATGCACATTTCAAAAAATTTTGACAAAGACATGCTCCAATCTACCACTTCATATCTACCACTTCAATCAAGATATAAAACATTTCCATCATTCCAAAAAGTTTCCTTCTGTCCCTTTGCAACCAGTTGCCACTCTTTGCCTCCTATTCTTGGAAACTACTGATTAGCTGTTTTATATATCATATATATGAAAGGATATATAAATGAAACCAAACTGACATGCTCTTTTACGTCTAGCAGTCAGGCAATTTCTACCCTAAACATCCTCAGTAATTATCTTGAGCTTTCTTCATCACTAGAAGTCCAATGCACTATCCATTGTGCCACAGAGCCCACTTGAATGTTCTTTTATTTTTTCACATTTTTTTAAAATTTATAAATCAAGTTTATTCTATTACAGTTGTCTCAATTATTACCCCTTTACCTCCCTCCACCCATCTCACCTCCATCCCCCACTCCCACAGTCAATTCCCACACTGTTGTCCATGTCCATGGGTCATTCATACATGTTCTTTGTCTAGTCCCTTCCATTTCTTTCCACCATTGTCCTCCTTCCCCATCCCCTCTGGTCACTTTCAGTCTGCTCCATGTTTCCATGCCTGTGGTTTATTTTGTTCATTAGTTTATTTTCTTGAATAGAGTCCACTTATAGGTGAGATCGTATGGTATTTGTCTTTCATCAACTGACTTATTTCACTTAGCTTAATATTCTCCTGTTCCATTCATGTTGTCGCAAAAGGTAGGAGTTTCATCTCTCTCTCTTTCTTTCTTTCATTCTTTCTTTCTTAAATTAAGATTAATTTTATTTATTTTTTAAATTTCAAAGTTAATTATAAAATATTTAAAAAAATTAAAATCATTATAAAATTTCAGCAATTAAACCAACATGACACCAGCACAGAAATAATCAATTAGATCAATGAAATATAATGAGCATTCTAGAGACAAACATATATACCTGTCTAACAATATAATATATGATTAAGTTGATATTTCAAATCAATGTGGAAAAATAAGTCTCAAACAGACTGCCTAGTTCAGACAGGGATGATATCTGACATCATCAGAGGCAAATCCAGAAAGAAAAAACAGCAGTCTCCAATCATAGAAGTTCACACCACAAAGTCAGGAAATCAAGACAGATCAACTTAAGAATCAAAAGCAAAAGAGAAGAGTCTCACAAATAATGGGAAGACAAAGAAATACACCCCACTTGAAGGGAAAGGAGGAATCCCCACAAAGAGAACTAAATGAAATAGAGGCAAGTAAACTATCAGATACTGAGTTCAAAACAATGGTTCTAAGGAAGCTCAATGAGCTCAGTGAGCTCAGAGAGAATTACAAAAAACTACAGGGAAACTATGAGGAACTTACTGCAAGCTATATCAGCATGAAAAAGGACATAGAAACTATCAATAAGACACAAGAGGAAATGAAGAATACAGTTTCTGAATTGAAGAACACAGTAAAAGGAATCAAAAACAGGCTAGATGAAGCAGAGAAACAAATTAGTGAGCTGGAGGATAAGATAGAAAAAAGCTCCCAGAAAGAGCAAGAAAATGAAAAAAAGACTCAAAAAGAATGAAGAAGTAGTTAGGGAAATGCAGGACAACCTGAAACATAATAATATCCATATAATAAAGATACCAGAAGGAGAAGAGGATGAGGAAGGGATAGAGAACCTGTTTGAAAAAGTAATGATGGAAAACTTCCCTAATTGGAGGAGAGAAAAAGTCACACAAGCCCAGGAAGCACAGAGGTCCCATTCAAGAGGAACCCAATGAGGTCCACTCCAAGACACACCATAATTAAAATGGTAAATATCAGACAAACAGAGAATCCTAAAGTAAGCAAGGGAGAAAGAGGTAGTGACATAAAGGGTAGCAGTTGACTTCTCAACAGAAACACTACAAGCCAGAAGGGAATGGCAAGAGATCTTCCAAGTAATGAAAAACAAAGGCCTGCAACCAAGACTGCTCTACCCAGCAAGGCTCTCAATTAAAATGGAAGGCGAAATAAGGAGTTTCCCAGACAAAAGAAGGCTAAAAGAATACTCCTCCACCCAACCAGCCCTGCAAAATATGCTAAAGGGACTGCTTTAAGATGAATAAAAAGTTTCTATGAATACCTAGTTCCTTTCATAGTTGCCAATACTTGTATGTTCCAAATGTAGCTTCATCATTCCGCAGACAAACTAGGCTCACTGCAAAAACACAGCCCTTGAGACCATCACATGGGATTTTGGTTCCTGGGTTCTTGTGACTGTGGTTTTCCAATAGTTCCCATATTGAACATAACTGGTACTTTCACATCACACCAGTCTTCCTTAGAAAAATGGTTCAGCCACTTTCTTCTTCACTCCCTTTTTGCCACCTTTTGTAAGGCACTTGTTCTTGCTACTGTCATGGCCTCTTTAGACACTCTCTTAATGGTGGCTTTTGAAGAGATTAAGTCTCTGATTTATCAGTGTTTTCCTTTATGCTTAGTACTTTTTTGTTCTAAAAAAAACTTTGTTTTTATTTTCCCAAGTTTGTGAAGATATACTCCAGTGTTTTCTTGGAGAAACTCTGGATTTCTAGGTTTTATATTTTGAACCATGAGCCATTATGAGTGTATTTTTGTGAGTGGCATAAGAGAGAAGTTAAGGTTCATTTTCTTTCTTATGAATATTTATGAATACTTAGTTATGTGTTACATAACTATTTGTTAGTAAGACTTCTCTCATTGGTGCTTGACTAAAACTGAGTTGACTGGGATATGTGAGCTTAGTGTTGGACTTCCTCTTCTGTTTATGTTTATCCATTTGCCTATTCCAGTGTTTTTCAATATCTTTTATTATCACACCCTTACAGAGCCTTTCTAGATATTTTTATTCGTAATTGCTCCTTTCTCCCATAAACTTTTAATATCAAACATATATATCTGTTTATGTACTGTATGTATATATATGCTTTATACATTAAAAGAATATAAAATGTTTTCCTTTAAAAACCAGTTTTTATCCCATGGGGGTGATATCATTCCCACTGAGAATGCATAGTTTATTCTTACACCATACCACACTGTAGCTTTATAGTTTGTCTTGAAATGATGTAGCATAAATCCTCCAAAGTGTATTGGCTATTCTATAGCCTTTGCTTTTACAATAAATTTTAGAATCAGCTTGCCAATTACTTCCTAAAACTACATGGTGAAATTCCACCTCTGGCCATTATGGAATAATGGGGACTATATTTACCTTTTCTTCTAAAGCAGATGGGAAACTCTATAAGATACATAAACATTTTTTTCAGACACTGGACAACAGACAACACAGTCCTGTTATTTTCCCCAAGAGAAGGGAAATAAGTAAAGTGAGCTATTTGATCACCTCAGCTTACTGCATTGAAGCACATTCAGAATTGTAGAACAGGAAGAAAGTTGTCAAAGAGAACACAACAACTTTGCTGAGTGAAGAGATAGAGATGAGAGTTTAGGGAATCTGAGGTGGCTGGAAGTTCCAGAAGTGAGGCAGCTAAACAGAAAAAGAGCTTCAGAAATCTGCATAGAGTCCCCCTTGGATTTTGCTGAATACTGAGACCTGCACACGTAGAATAAAACTGTCTGAGCTCAGGCAGACAGTGCCAGAACCATGAGCTAAACTGCTCCGCATTCACACAGGGCTTGGAATTGTCTGAGTTCCCACTAGCCAAATCATAGATTCCCCTTTGGATAATCAGAGCATTCAGTAGAGATCCCAGAAGTGGGGCTTTTTGTACTGGGACTGAACTGTTCCTACCGTAATAGCTACACTAGACCCACTCTAAAAATTCTTTAAAACAATCAAACTAAAGTAACAACAGTCTATCAGAACTAATCCAACTCTCTTTAAAGAAAGGCAGCAATTAACACCACAGTGATGGATCACCTCAGACCTGTCAGGCTATCATCAACAAATCAACAAACGACAAGTGCTGGCTAGACATAGAGAAAAGAGAACCCTTGTGTACTATTGGTGGGAATGCAGAATGGTGCAGCCACTGTGGAAAGCAGTATGACATTACTTCAAAAAATTAAAAATGAAAATGCCTTATGACCCAGTGATTCCACTTCTGGAAATATATTCGAAGAAAGACAAAACACTCAAAAGAGTATATGCACCCCTCTGTTCATTGCACCATTATTTACAATGACTAAGGTGTGCAAACAATCCAGGTGTCCATCAGTAGATGAGTGGATAAAAAGTTGTGGTATATTTACACCATGGAATACTACTCAGTCATAAAAAAACAAACAAGTCTTACCTTTTGCAACAGCATGGATGGACCTGGAAAATATTATGCTAAATAAAATAAGCCAGTCAGAGAAAGACGAATACCATATTATTTCACTTATATGTGGCATCTAATGAAGAAAATAAGCTAACAAAATAGAAACAGACTCATATATACAGAACACAGACTGACAGCTGTCAGAGGGGAAGGGAGTTTCGGGTCTGGGAGAAAAAGGTGAAGGGGTTAAGCAAAAACACCCCATATAGACACTGACAACAGTATGGTGATTACAAAAGAAATAGAGAGGTGGGGAAAGGTAGAAGAGGGTAAAGAGGGGAGGATAAATGGCGGCAGAAGAAGCCTTGACTTATGGTGAACACACAATATACAGATGATGTATTATAGAATTGTACTCTTGAAACCTGTACAATTTTATTAACCAATGTCACCCCAATAAGTTTTTTAAAATTAAAAAAAAATTATCACCATACTTGCCCAAAAAAAGAAAAGCAAAAAAAAAAATTTAACACTAAACAACAATGTACTGCAAAATACTCTCCCATTCTTACCTCCTTAAAACTCCAAAAGGCAAGAATTATGTGTTTTAATTTTGGATTTCCAGTATATAGCAGATGATCAATAAATATTCAGCAAAAACTCTTAGACATGCCAAAATCAAGAGATAGTGTAGTTTACACTCTTTACTGAATGTATATTATAACTCAATAAAAAAGTAAAAAGAAGAAAAACAAAATTTTGGTAAAATATATTGTAGGAGGAAGCATAGGATAATGCCTTGTGTATCAAACTTTCAGAGTTACCTGGAAGACTTGCATTGTTAAAATACTGATCGCTGGACCAATCCCTAGAATTCCTTATTGCTAGGTCACTTGTGGAGCCCAAGATGGTGAATTCCCAGTATGTTGCCAGGGGCTGCCCCAGGAACCACACTTGAGAACCACTGGATCGTAGTTAGCTTTGAATTTTAGAGGAAGTTAGATCACTCACCCATCTACTAACTTTGAGATCTTGGTCACATTTGTCAACCTCTCAAAGTTTTGGTTTCCTCTTTTGTAAAATAGGGACAATAATGGTACTTACATGCTTGATGTGTGATTTAATGATATAAATGACTAGTATTGGCACACAGTAAGTGTGCAATAAAAGTTAGCTACTTTATCATTATTCATACTGTTATATATATATATATACATAGTTTGCTATTTTTATTATTATTGCTAAGAACAAAATAATATTCTTTACATTTATTGAATTGCCCTAAATTAGCTGGCATTGTTGTAGTTAAATGTGAAAAGCCTTTCTAATCTAAGTCCTTTTTTCTTTTGTTTATACAACTGTCTTCCCAAATATTCCTTTGGGGCTAAAATTTTCCATGCTTGGTTGAAGCCAAAAGATGGATTTTTTTCAAGGCAAATGAATAGAATCAGTTATTCCTGTTTGAGTTATGGGAAAGGGGAAAGATGACTATTTTTCATTGCTTTGGATAAAGAACCTCACAAAATTATCTAAAATAATGTAAATATGAAGTAAGTTCATTTTTGGCATAATAATGATTCTCAAGAAGATTTAAATTAGCAACCTTGGAATAGTAGAAATTTTTTGAGTTTGTGGTTTTGTTGACTCTAAATGAATTAAATTTAAACTTCTTGAGGGAAAAATTGGTGTTAAAATTGCATGCTATAGATGACAAACAGAAAAATCTTCTCATGTGGCAACATTGCATTATGGAACAATTAATATACTACAAATACTGGGGAAGCAGCTGTCCAAAAAGAAATCCTTCTATGTGCAAAAGTATCCAGTAACCAGCTCAATAGCATTTCATTTGCTTAACTCCAAAAGGGGATTTAGATTTAGGTTTAAAATATAAATTAGCAAACCCTATGAAGAATAGACCTAAGATATACCATTGGTCAAATTCTAACTGTGACACCTGGGTCTCCATGTAGTGTAGAAGGTGCATCATTGCTCAAAAATCCCCTCCCTATGGAGTGTGATGTCAAACCTGGCCAGGTAACTTACTTTGGTCAATGATAGGTGAGCAAAAATGATATATACCATTTCTGAAAAGAAAAAACAGAAGAACCTTAGGAGCCATCATGTGGCTTTGCCCTCTCTCTTTTCTCTGTGCCATAAACTATGTAATGTACCAGGTTGGAGTCCCATAATAAAGATAATAGGGTTCAGAGTCATATGTGGCCAGTGACTGATGAACAGTATTGAATACAAGGAAGAAAGAAACCTTTCTTCTCAGGGGGGTGGAAAGATTAAGTCCTTGAGATTTTAAGGCTGTTTTTTATTGCAACATAACTTAAGCTAAGCCAATACACACAGGCACATATGTATTACACACACACACACACACACACACATACACACACAGAGAAATGCTCTCTAAAATATGGAGCTTTTGTTGTCCTTCAGTAGGGGTACTTGTCTCAAAGAAAAAAACAAAAATTTCTTCTCTTCTCAATGGTAACCTCAAATGGGAGGATGAAAGGCAGGGAAAAGTAGGAAAGAGGATGCTGTTCGTAGGTGGATCAGACCTCTGAGTCTACTTCCAGATTAACTTTTTAGCATGTTTGAGAGCCAGCCCATGGTTCATTCAAATTTCATTTAGTAAGTCCTGTGATAAATTGAATGATTTTACCTATCTGTGTACCACTGATAGGCCTAGGACAATACTGAAAATAGTATATATTTAATTAATTTTGCCTGGACAAATGAATGACTGATAATGGCACTGGCCATAAAAAACAGAGACATTTTTCTCCCTGAATTGTAATATATCCATGAAATTAACAACATGCATATTTGCCCAGAGAAAATATTCTAAGAGCCTCTTCAGTTACGGGGGACAAAATAGGATGGGAAAAGGAAAGGTGGGGAAGGATAAGGAGAACTGGATGATATCAGCCAAGCAATATGGATTATTGTCTTTTTTGGGGAAAAAAAAGATGACAACAAAACATAACAGCTAACAGGGCAGTTTAGCCAAGTGCCAAGATTGTTGGGGAACATTTCTAATAATGATGCGTGTCAACCTGCTTTAAAGAGGCTAAAGATGATCTATAGCTCACAAAAAGGCCTGAAGGGATTAGGCCATATGCAGTTTTCCTAGGATAAAATTTCAAAAATTCTATTAAGTCTGTAGAATCCATTAAGTAAACTTTCTTAAAGTCAAAACAGTTAACAATATTTTATAGGTCATAATTTGAGCATTTATATTAAATATCTCTTTTGGCTTTCATTTTTTTAAAAATCATATTTTTAATAACCATGGTTTGGACTCATCAAGCAGCTTAAACTATTTTTGAAAAGTTTGGGGTTCAATAAAACCCAAACTGCTCTTTGCCAAGTACCTTTTTCTCTCATTTTAAAAACCATATATTTTTTAAGGGAAATTTAACCCATGTGTTTTTTTATTCATTTAAATTTAAATAATCAAAATGGTGTTTTTTACAAGCTAGTTTATGTCCAAGAAACTTTTTGAGCCTTTTAAAGAGACTTTTATTCTAAAAACAAGAAGCAATGATTTGCCAAGTGTAAATGTATTTCAACACCAAGAGACTTGTATTCATTTGTAACTGCAAAATCCCTGGTTTCTATATCTGGCAGAGATAGATCATTCCTTTTCTGTAACGTATTGGGGCCTAGACTCCCCAAAGTTAGTTGGCTTTGTGATGAAATAAATGTATTAAGACTGTAAAAATAGGAAAAATGGTGATGATAGTTAAAATGTTTCAAGAAATCATTGGCGCTGCAAGGGGCTGTGTAGCCAAATGGAAAGTGTTTTCCTGCATTTGCCATGCATTTACTGAGTTCTTCTTATGGATATGGCACTAGGATGAGGGGAAAGATGCTAAGATAAACATCTTTGGGGCTCCCTATCCCCAAATTAAGGAGTGTAACCTCAGAAATTTGCTTTCATCATTCATTAAAATAGGGAGAGTCCTAAAAAGTCCAATTGGATGATATTTTTTGTGGCAGGAGAATGAGAATTGCAATTTGGGTTTTGGAATTTTCAGAGATGAGAGTGGTATTCTTAGGGAATTAGATGAAGAATGAGAAGGGATGGAGCTCACCAGGCAGGTGGTACTGTTTTTCTCTCTTCCACCTTTGTCTTTCCCTAGGGTGAACAAGTCATTCAAATGACAGACCAAATCACAATGGCCTGAAAGCTGTTTTGTGCTGAGCTTAGCAGCCACTTACTTTAAATCTTCAGGTATCCTTTATAAACTTGGAGTTGACTTAAATGTCAAATGAATAGGCTCCTTACCCCTCTCCATTTTGGTTCCCAGTAGCTTCTTTTTCAGGCCTGTAAATATGAATAGCTTCCAACATATCAGTCTTTCAGGGGGTTACTAAGATAGCACTTTGCTCTTTGCCTCACCCTGGAAATGTGCTTTGCGCAGAGAATTACCTATTTATTTTACTGTCCCCTTTCTCTTAGAGACATGGGGAGGAATGAGGGTTAGGGGAGGAGAGAGGAGAGGCTTTGCTTCAAATTTTAACCTAACCCAATGCAAAGGCAAAACTGAAAAAGACAAGACTCCAATTTCATGGCTTATACCATATCCTTTTCTTTCTACTTTTTAAATTACAGTAGACACTCAAGAAAGATAAAGGAAAAATTAAGAATGAAGTGATTCTGCTTTCCCACTAGAACTTAACAATATCACATCATCTTTTATAAGTATTGAGACTCTCCCTGAATTCATTTTTTCACTTAACAAATATTTATCGAGTACTTACTGTGTGCCAAGCATTGCACTAAACACTAAGGCAACAAAAATTAAACAAATTTCCAGCTTGTAGAAAAGCTCCTATGAAGGGAAACTAATGATTAAACAAACAGAATCCACCTGGAAAGTGCTGTGTTGAGGGTTGGGCGGAGGCGGGGGAGGTCATGTGAGAGACTTAGGCAATCTCTCATAATTCTGGGTCTTCTCTATGGGATGGGCAGCTCCCCCAAAGAAGGGCCAAGGATTGTTCTATTACCCAAGAGCAGTGATACTGGGTAGACAAAGTCACTCTCCACTTTGGGATTTTGGGGAAGATTTTACAAAAGAGATGGAATACTATGAATTGTTCTTACTAGTCTCTCATCAATTTTCTGTTGCATTAACTTGTATCATAGTAGCTTTTGTTTATGTGTCTTTTCCTTTTACATGGAAATCATTACTGATTTTACAAATCATTATAAGAAAATAAAATTTTAAGATATTTTAAAATTTCCATAGGAATTAGGGCTAAAAAGGCCCACATTTCTGGAAACCCCTGTTGCCCCTGCACTGAGGGGAGCAGAGCCCAGGCCCTGCAGGGCTGCCCGTCATCCCCGCACGGCCAGGCTCAGGTTCCATTTGTGACCTGGGAAGGAAGACAAGGGAGGAGACAGGAGAGTCATGGGAGATGGGTCTGTTCTGTCCAGTGTTGTTTTAGAAATACCAAGTTCAGGGGGAAACTGAGTCAGGAACCAAGAAACAATAGGCAATGTCAGAAATTAAGGTTCTAGGTGGTACCAAAGAGTTTTTCCAGGCAACTTTGCTTTATTCTCTAGGTGATTTGTATAGGGCTTCCAGCTTTACTGGGCCGTGGAATACTAAAGATGAAGTTCAGCCTTTGACATAATCTCAGGCATCATCTTCTTTATTGGATGTGAATCGGCCCATTACATGGTTGCCTTGTAGCTTCTCACACCATAGGCTCTCCTCACAGGATACCCTTAAGGCAGCCTTCTTCTCCCCTCTCAAGAGAGCAGGAGAAGAGGCTTCAGAGGAGTGGGTTTCTGAGTTTTGTCTTGTACACATTACCCTTACCTCTAGAGGCAGGAGATCCAAGATATCCCAATCCTTCAGCTCCTGCAGCCTACTTGATGTCCCTCTCTTTCTAATTCTGACCCCGCCCATACATGCACACATACACACACAAGAATATATAATAAAAACAGCATTTACTTCTAAATAAGGACGAGTATTGACTTTTATCATTCAACAACAAGTATTTATTATTTATTATGTGCCGGTCCCTGTCTAGGTGTTTGGGATCCACCTATGAACAAAATAGACAAAAACATATCTGCTCTGTAAAGCTCACATTCCAGTGGAGTTTTTTACATCCCATGTGAATGGAAGTATCAGATTCTTCTCTCACATGATATTTAACTGGGAGGGGGACAGATAAAGTGAGGGGACCACAAGGAACATGATGTGGACAAGTGTCTTCACTGAGTGGGAGAGAGGGTAGAAAGAGGATGAGTGACAGATTCAACCACTTTATAATTATGTTTGGGTAAGACCATTTCTCTTTTTAACAAAAATGGAAAAAAATCTATTAAAAAAACTAGGAAACATAGAAGTAGGCAAATTTAATGAGTAAAGTGATTTTTTTCCCCTCCCAACAAATCTGTTTCTGCTTTTCTGGTTTTAACATTATCCATCCAGCAGTCAGTCAGTCAGTCAGCGTGTTTTACTTATAATTTTACAGTGTGGCACTTCCCAGATAAGAATCCCTTTCTTTCTTTCTTTCTTTTATTTTTTTTTACATGGTTTCAAGAGCCATCTGGCAGTCAGGCTGTTGAATTGAATTCAAAGATGCTTTCAGATTAGTGCCATGAAACAGGCAATTCACCATATCTCCATAGGGCACATTACTGTCCCCCAGTGAATGATATCTGACAGAAACAGTAAGGAGAAACTTATCTAGCATCTAATAAGCATTGCTTTTCCCAGGATGGGCAGAGAAAGGGATGCTGAAGGGAGGCATTGCACTAAGTCTTAGGATCATTGAGTAATCACAATGAGTGCATTGTAAGTAAGTCAGCCCACGCCAACCATTGTATTGTAGCTGGAAAACTTATGCTATGGCACCTGTCCTTGAGGAACTTAGACAGGTGAAATTCCTTTTCAAAGGAAATATAATAAAAAGTCCAATTTTTTGGAAAATCCAAAAAGGGAGCATTCTGTAGATTTATTCCTTAGGAAGGAGAAGTGGTCCCTGCAACCATGTATTAGACCAGAGTAGATTTCTGTCAGCTGACATTGTTGCTGAGTCTTGTGCGATCTCAGAGCTAGAGTTGCTACCAAACATTCAACATAGTGAAAAATATTATCCTGGGTTTTCTGTTCGGTTCTGAATGTAATCTCTCAGAAATTCTTACAAAATTGCTATAGCAGAAAGACCTAGAACAGGACAACAACACTGTCAGCCGACAGCACCATTGGCTGCTATTTTCTATTGGAAATAGATTGAAGCCTCTCTGTAAGTAAATAATGATATCCTAAGGCAGAGGAAGACTTTTCTAATTCTTAACGGTGTCCTTTGGGACTTGTTTAGAGTTTTGTGGAGTCATAAGGTGGGTATCACTGAAAATCAGTTCCAGATTTCCACAGGATTCTGTATTGTGAAAATTGCTACATCAAATGAACAATAAGTTGGTTCACAGCTACTTTGGGGTGGATGGGTGGGAAATGTCATCACAATGGTTGTTTCTCAATTTGCAAACCAGTAGAAATTTTTTCCTTGGAAAATTGGACACATATGTAGCTATAACTACCCTGATGTTTAGTTTTCCATTTTTAAAGGAGTATGATTAAATGTCTACTATATACAGTGCCTTATGTGCCTGGCATTGGTGGAGAATGGGTTTGCGCAATGTTGTTAATTTTATAAAATAATTATTAAAAATCCATATGGGGTGAACTTTTAAAGCAAATACCTTCCTGACATTATAAACTCAACCTAAAATTAAACCCATAGTTAGTCTACTGTGGCTAGAAGAGGTAATCAAAGATTAAGTGGATTTGCTTCACTGGAGGACCCCAGTTGCTACCAAAGCATCTTTAATCTCTGGATTGAGGCCTATTCCTAAATGTAAGTCATTTGGTTCTTTAACACTCTCTCTTCTTCAACCCCAATAGATTTCTGTGACTTTTGTGTTATATTTTCATAGTTCGGATCAAAAAATTATTACCATCTCTCTTGCTCATGCTTCTTTGCATCACCTCCTTTGTGGTGGATTCAAACTTGCATGTACTCCCTCTTGTCTCTTCCCTACTGTTTCCACCCAGGAATTATTGTGTGAGTGAATAGAAGCTACTGAATGTTTAATACGTTTTTCACATATTGCCAGCTGCTTTATTGCTGCCTTTCTCTAGTTTTTGCCACTAAAATACGTGGAGATATTGATTTAAGTTACTAGGTTCCTATCATGTCACAATGGAATGGATGCCTAGGATTGGGTGGATGCTTTGAGTAATACTGAAAGCTACATCTAACTTGGGTCAGCAGCAAAGTAGCAAAGAATACAGAAGTACTCACCTCAGAGGTTATAAAAAAAAAAAAAAAAAGCCTCCTCAGAGTGGAACCATTTTCCCAGAAAAACCGGCTTTACCAATTTCTAGTGTCCAGGGACTTATAATCATGGTGAATGAGCTTAAAGTTTAAAATTCCATAGCTGTCATTCAAAGAATATTGGAGACCCAAGATACATGCTCACAGTGAAAGCTCAAACGGAGCTCATCCCTGAAGCCATTCCAGTATGCTGGTCTCTGCTAGGTGTCCATCAATATCATCTATTTCTTTCTGAGCATATTTCAGTTTTGGGGCCTAGGAAATATCATTGGAATATGCAGCCATTAAAAGGAGAAAGTTGAACATTGCGACAAGAATGGCTGCTCCTGATAGCTTGTTAAACATAAATACAAGGGGGACCCAAAAGAACCTGGAATTTATTTATAAAAAATTGTGTAGTTATTCTTACATGTTTAAACTTCAGTCACCTTTAAAGGACTCTCCATTTGATGCAATACTCATATAGAGACGTTTTTTCCACTGCTCAAAAAAGTTTCTCAACTCATTCATTTTGATGCCTTTTAGTTCTTCTGCCATTTTTTTTTTTGGTTGTTTTCTTGTTTCACGTCTTCCACATCAGCAAAACTATTCCCTTTGAGGACTTTTTTTCATCCAAGGAAACAAAAAAGTTACTTGGAGAGAGATTGAGTGAATAGGGAGGGTGGGACATAGGGGTCCTGCCATTTTTGGTCAAAAACTGCTGAGCTGTCAACACAGTGCGGGCAGATGCGCTCATAAGTCACCCCATTGTGAAATGGTCAAACGCTTTGAAAGAGTCTTCAAAAAAAATTCAGTGAGAGAGCTGTGAATATTTTAAGAAAGCTGAACACAGCCTCTCACAATAATGCCAGCTGGTACGGTGATACAGATGGGTTTCTAGAACACTCACCCAGGAGCAGCCTGGACTACAAGGGGCCCACCCTCCAGAAAATAATTCCATTTTCAGGGGCCTGCCCCTCGTACAGTGTGTATGTATTATGTGATCCAATTTTGTTACACTCACAGGGGACACACCACACACACACACACACACACACACACACACATACACAAAACACACACACATATAGGGACTATACCCTAAGAATCCCAAAATACCAATTCAAAAGAACCTATGCACCCCAATGTTCATAGCAGCACAATTTACAATAGCCAAGTGTTGGAAGCAACCTAAATGCCCATCATTAGATGACTGGATAAAAAATTATGGTGCATTTACACAATGGAATAATACGCAGCAGAAAGAAAAAAAGAACTACTAAACTTCGCGACAGCATGGATGGAACTAGAGAGCATTATGCTAAGTGAAATAAGCCAGGGGGCAAAAGACAAATACCATATGATCTCACCTATAAGCAGAACCTAACCAACAATACAAAGATGCAAGGAAAATAAGACCAGCAACACTGAAAGGAAAAGAAACCAACAGAAACAAGAGGGAAGGAGGGAGGGGTGGGCAGGGGAAAAGTTAGAGAAGGGGAAATTCAAGGAACATACAGCAAGGACTCATGGACAAAACCAAAGGGGAAGGATTGAGGGGGAAGGGGGCAAGGGAAAGTGGTGGGGTGAAGGCAGAAACAAATGTATTTGAAAAAATAAATTTAAAAAGAAAAGAAAAGAAAATATCCAGCCATGTAATATGAAAAATAGGGATATTTATTAAAGAGACACAAGATATAAGGAACACTATACATAGGACAATGATGCCTCAGTCTCCTTCAAAGTAGGTACCTTGGGCCCTCACGCAGTTCTCCCAATCACTATCAGCTGCCCCATTGTATTTTCCCGAATCTCATTGATGGCCTGAAATCTCTTCCCTTTCAAAGGTGATTTTAGTTTTGAGAAAAGCCAGAAGTCACAGGGCGCCAAATCTGGGCGGTAGGTGGGGCTGAGTCACTGGGTTATTTGATTTTTCACTAAAAAACTCTGCAGCAGATGTGTTGCATGAGCGGGCATGTTGTCATGATGAAGCTGCCAATCACCAGTTGCCCATAAATCATCCTTCTGAATCATCTGAATAGTTTGCCAGAGGAATGTTCAAGCTTCAGGCAAAATTTGATGCAGATTCGTTGCTCTACTCACTCAGTCATTTTGAATGCAATGACCACATAGTACACATGCTCACCCAATAGTGCCTACCACCCCTGCTGACTAGTACAGTGAAGTCGTCATTGTTCACACATGTGTATTCCAATCCACTCTCCTTGGCTGCCAGGTTACATCAATGTCGTGCAAACTGTTCTCTTTATGCCAACAATGGTTGTTTGTTCCAGACAGACCTTGTACACCAATACATTAGCTGGGGATATCTCTAAGTACTTGGATTAAAGAGGATTCTTATATTTTTCTTTATGGTTATCTCTATTTTCGCAATGGATGTAAACAATACATTTTATATATTACAAATTAAACCACAAGCAATTTGACTTCATACACAGAGGGCCCCTGAGAGGAAAGAACTTGCATTAGAAATAAACAAACAGACCAAAGTGTTCATATTATAGTTATATGATTTCAAAAGGAGTTCGTCAGAAGTTTTCATAATGACTTACTGGTTCTAAGGGTGAAAACGAGTTCTGATAGACTTCAAATTAGTTTTGTTTTCATTGAGGCTTTCATGTTCCCATTCAGTGTTTCAGTTTGTGTTTTGTCTATGTTTAACACTATTTCCAGATGGTTTGGGAGGGAAAAAATTTTTAAGACAGTGTTATCACATTTTATTTTCATGTTTGGAAACAAACAATATTTTATTGTGCCCTTCTTCTATACATACATACATGGTCTTCTTTTGATATATTTAAAGATTTTTTTCTTCTTCCTCTTATGCCTTTTTGTAAATTGGATCTTTTTTATTTAATGTTTTTTGATCTCCCTCCAAAAGCTTTATGACAGCTGAGTTTTAAGTGGTTGCTTCAGGCTACAGATGTCAAAGATGAAATTGAATTATGTTTCCAGGCTTGGGATACAAAAATCAAGAGAATTTCATTCATTTTGATTAATTAAGTCAGAAACACAGTGGTAGTATTATGATTATGTTGTATCTGGAGCTTGGAATATTTTCAGCTGACATTTACGTGGTAAAGGAGAAAAAGGAATGATAACTCTATGCATGGCAAATGGATCCATAACAGTCAGGCTGGGGGATGGAGGGAAGAGGAGAAAGAAAGAAAAGAATAAACAAGGGATCAGGGGAAGAAAAGACATTATATATTCTATGTTGGGGTTTAAATTATTTGAGATTATCTTGATATTGATTATCTCCCAGAAAATCCCAGAATATGGGATAACAAATGGTTTACAAGTCAGAGTTACTCTTAACACAATTTTTATTATATGCCTTGATTTGTCATACATAGTGTTATAATGAAAATTACTCACAATGATAGTGACATGTATAAATGAATAATAAAAATGGTTTAGAAATGCCTGTTAGAGAAGAGGCATTGCTAACAAGAATTGCCTATTCAAATCTTTTTATAGGGACTCCTTTTCTTTGTTGTGATAAACTTCAAAAGTAGATTACCTGAGATTAATGTTACTATCTATCAGACAACTGATACAGGTAAGGGACAAGCATCAGCTGAGCAGGGAGACTTCTCAAAGATGAGGAACATGAAGAAAGATGGAGAGAAAGAGAGAGGAAGAGAGAGGAGTGAGGGAATTGAGTGAATTCATTAGCCAGTTTTCTAATAATACTGAATAATAATCACAAAACCTCAGTGGCATACAACAATAAGCATGTATTTATCATGCATCTCTGGGTCAACTCTGCTCTTCTCAGCCAAGCTTACTCAAGCACATGCAAATCAGGGGGAGGTCATTTGCCCTTCCTGGCTGTGATCACCTGGGCTTCTCTTCAAGATGCAGCCAGGAGGCTCTGCTCCCCATCTTCCTTAGGCCAGCTGGCTAACTGAGACATGTTTTTCTTATGGCAAAGACAGAAGCCCAAGAGAGAGCAAGCTCCACTTAACCAACATACTTCAAGCCTAAGTGCCCATGACATCTGTAAACATCCAGTTGGTCAAAGGAAGTCACATAGCCTGGGCATTAGTGGGCCAGGAAAATAGACCCTGGAGAGAGTAAAGAACGGTAGTCAGTAACTCCATCATAACAGGGAGTGAAAGGGGAAGGAGGAGTGAGAGTGAGAGAGAGAGAGAGAGAAAACTAGAAGTAAAGAACTTCCTTCAGATCATCCCCAGACTCTGGCCAAGCAAATGAGGAATTCATATTGGTAATGGTTTCAACTCTTCAAAGTACTGGGCACTTCATTAAAATTTATTTTGAAGGATTGTTGCTAATAAATGGTGACTTTGGGTAACACATTTGTTATGGGTCATAATCTCACCTTGGCAGCCACTTTTTTTCCAGTATATTGACATGAATTTTTTTTCTGAGCAGTGTGGGAGAAAGTTTCTTTTCTGGGGGCCTCTGAATTTCCATTTGTCATTAATTTTAAATAACGTTGTCACTGTGACAGCTCAGGGGCCTTACAGATGCAAACATCAGATAAGGCAGGTAGGTGTAAGTCAGGTTGCTCTCTGAAATGTGCTGTGAATAACTGCTATATACGGATGAGGATCCAAAATACACTTCCTGTGTGAGAAAGCCAGTTAAAGACAAAGAATACTTTAATTATTAAAGCATGTAAAAGTATGCTTCAAGAAGACTGTCCTACATATATGGTTCTATATTCATTTGTGTGACATAATGCAAAGGAAACCCTTTATACTCCTTGAAGAACCTCATTTTCTATATCTGTAAAATGAAATATTTATAACATGTAGCAAAATTCACCTATATAACTGAAAGATCTAGAATTTTGACAAAACCAAATGTGTTTTAGGGCTTTACAAAAAAAGATATATGACTTAGAAGCAACGTCAGGATCATACCAGTGCACTGAAACAGACAATTGATATCTTTTGTTTGCCCAGCATTCTTTCCTTTGGATATCTCTGCTGTGGGAATTTCTGGGAAAAGTCAGTCAGGGGACCATTCTCTCCCACCGCTACCACCCTCACCGAAGAGACCATTTGACCCTAACTGGGGCAATGAAACTTTCTGTCCCGGAAATTTATATCTCAAGTGGTGATACCCAGGGATGTAAGAGCAGAGGTTGCTGAGCTGTCACTGGCAGGGCACTAGAGAGGCTAAAGAGAGAGAATGTTAAGTCTCATCACTTGGATCCTCAAAGCTGGTTTTCACCTTTTCCAAGATTTGAATGTTTCTTCCTTGGTTATGTAACTACTCTCTCTTGCTAATATATTGCTTTTTATTTATGTTAGCCAGAGGCAATTTTTTGTCATTTGTAACCAAACAAACCATACTTGATAATGTAATAATTATCAGGTAATGTAATGTAATGATGTAATCAATTGGTTTCCATTACACTCTCACAATAATTGAAAAGGTTTGAAAGCCAATATCCTTATTTCTCAGCCTCCCTTGCAGTTAGGGTTCTGGACATAATTCAGTTTTCACCAGTACAATGCATTAGTATAAGATTTAGAATTCTGAAGTGAGCTGGAGGCCAGTTTCCTGCCTTGTTTTGGTTCTTTGCAGATAAACATGGTTGTGTAAATCTGATTTCTCAGCAGTAGTATCCCACTGTCTACTCTGTAGTTTCCTTGATGATGAGAAGACGTGATTGTGGCAGCATCGGCAGCATTGACTATTTGCTCTGATGTTCTAATTCCTGCATTGCAGCTTCTTGGGTACCCAGAAGCCAAGACAGCAGTAGTAGCAAGTTTTTACTCAGGTATGACTCCAATGGTGCCTCAGCGATAGTAGCTAGTGAGTCAGTTCTGTATTATTCTGCAATCATTTCTAAACACCCAGACTATTGATCCTTCTGCACTTCTAATGATTTTGTTAGTACTCATTCTCTCCATTAAATTCTTTCTGCTTATAAGTACCTAAAGTGTTCTCTCTTTTCCTGCATTGAACCTTAACTAATATAAATCCCTGATTTATAACAAATATATAAATGGTCTGAAAAGGATCACTTGAACCAACTGGGTAGAAGTATGCAAATAAACCTAATGTAGTACAAGAATGGTCAAATTAA
The DNA here is from genome assembly GCF_021234165.1 of Pteronotus mesoamericanus. NCBI lineage: Eukaryota > Metazoa > Chordata > Mammalia > Chiroptera > Mormoopidae > Pteronotus > Pteronotus mesoamericanus. Next base: position 17,848,932 of record NW_026555329.1, on the reverse strand, counting down.
TTTTGTACTTAAATTTTTCTTATATCATCATCAATAGATATGTACTGATGTCATCAAGAATACAGGAGCTATAAAATTTGTCATAAGAATTCAAATTTTAGAAAATCAAAGAGATTTCCTTATAATAATTTTTGTCTGATATTAATATAGCAAACAGCTTTTTAATTGAAAAATTGATTAAAATATATTCAGAAGAATAAAGAGCTAAGAAAAGCCAATATACTCCTGAAATACTAGTAGAATAAGACAAGGGGACTTGCCTTACCAGATACCAATTTATTCTAAAACAATGATAAAGGAGATAAAGTAGCCCTGGCCAGATGACTCAGTTGGAATGTCATCCTATACACCAAAAAGTGTAGGTCCAATCCCCACTCAGGGCACATTCTACGTTGTGGGTTCGATCCTCAGTTAGGGTGCATATGGGAGACAACCAACAGATGTTTCTCTTTCACATCGATATCTCTCTCTCTGTCCCTGTCTCTCTCCATTCTTTTCTCTCTAAAATCAATAAACATATCCTTGAATGAGGATTAAAAAGTAAAAAAGGAGGCAAAGTAATATTGTTATTTTGGAGAAACCACCAGAGTAGAATGAAATGCCCAAGGAAGAGACTCCCACAATATGGAAACTTCATATATAACTGGGCTGGCAATGAGGACAAGTGAATAAAGAGTGGACTAGTCCCTTCAATATGCCAAGGACTTGGTTATAGGAAGGAAAAAAAAGCCCTATTTCACTTTATTTTCACATGCACACACACTTCAAAATAGTTTAATCATGTAGCTAGGAATGGCAAAACTTCAAAATTTTAAAACTGAAAAGATATAGTACAATAGCTTTAAGACTTTTGGATAGGGTTGAGCAGGGAAGACATTCTTAAACAAGATACAAAGATTTTTTAAAAGATAAAAGATTGGCCTTGTCTTTGACTGTAGTTAGTTTCTAAAGGACAGAGTGTTAGTCAGATGAAAGTCAGATGCCTCCAGGATTGGTCCTTCCTGGTGCTGTGCATGTGGCAACAGAGTCACCTCCAAATGACTGGGACATAGAGGAAATGCAGAGTGAAAAACTAAAAGAAGGTGTTGTATAGAACAGATCTGAAAGCACAGGTTACCAGGTAAGTGGCATATAAAGAAGATCTTTTAGCATTCTAGAAGAATGCAGGAGGTATGGGAGGGATAAAATTCAACACAGACTCTCATTACATCTGATCTCATTGTTATATCTTTTTATTTCCATTTTCTACTAGATGATCCACAGTGATAAGGCTTGATTGCTTTACGTATTGTAAATTCCATTAAATGAAAACTCCTGGAGAATATATAATATCTCTAGTCCCCATAAATGTGAGGCATTTAAAATATCAAGACAGTGTTGATTTTTTTAATCACCGGGGGTCTATATTTTAACATAAGATGTCTGCAAATGTAACAGAGTTACCAAAAGACTCTATCAAGTCCTGGCTGGTGTGGCTCAGTTGGTAGGGTGTCATCTCACAAACCAAAAGGTCATTAGTTCAATTCCTAATCAGGGCACATGCCTGGGTTGTGGGTTCAGTCCCCGGTCAGGACTGAACCAATAATGGGAGACAATCAATAGTGCAGTAGGCAACTGATCGATGTTTCTCTCTCACATTGATGATTCTTTTTCCCCCTCTCTGTCCCTCTCTCTAAAATCAATAAAAGAGGAAAATATTCTAAATAAAATAATAAATAAATAAATAAATAAATAAGGCTAAATTGACATTTTAAGGGCCTAGGGAAGAAATGTGTAGAAAATCCTTTCCTAGGAACTAAAGGATTATTGAAAGTGAGATGGAGTTGAGACATAGAAGTTGAGAAATAAAATGGCCAAGCTCTCAGCTAGAAATCATAAACCAGAATAGCAAAAACAAAGTATTTAAAATGGAAAAAACTCCTCATTTTTCTACTGTAGCAAAAATTCTCCTAAAGGAAAAGAAACCATTTTAAAAAAAATGCAGGCCTATCATAACAACAATTGAGAAACAGGATGACTGATAAAATTAACTCATGTTTTTTAAAAATGTGTTTCTTAAAACCATAAACAAAACTTATCATAGGCTAATACCTTTGAACAAGAATAAGCACTTTACTTTTTATTTAACATTTTTAAGACATTGGGGGACAACTTTCTGAAAGACTTCTTGACATGTTAAATAAAAATGCAAATAAAGGGGAATGATCTCAAAAAAAAAAAAAAAGGCATCTAATAACCTTAGCCAACCATGTAAAACATAGAGGTCTCAAAATTAGTAGATCTGAGTTCCAAAAATTGGTGTTGAGACCATGGACAAATCTCCCAACTCTCTTATATTTTGATTTTCCTGTCTGGAAAATGCTGGTATTGTACCAAATGATATGGAAAACAAAACTAAAAATCTAGACAAGCAGAAAGGCAGGCATTAAGCACCTCGGGTATAATAGGAGGCCAGAGAGAAAAAGTGAACAAGAACATGACAGAGTTTCACTTTTAAGAGAGGCTGGCTATTTAACAAGCTAAAAAGACAGGCAGCATCCATAGGAAAACATTAACTAAAGTTAGTGGAGACTGAATCTTCTGAATAAGGTAAAACTCCAGGTTGCAGGACAGGAGCCTAGGAACTAGGCTGCTTTCACTGAAACGATATATATGCTGCAGAGTAGGAAAACAGTGCTCCTTAAAGCACTCCTGTCTCAAGCCCAAAATTGGTGTTTAGGATCAGAAGAGCCTGGTCTCAGATGGGGGCAAGGAACTCTAGACAGAGATGAGAGTAGAAGAGGGGGAACCAGGGACCAAACGAGCACTGTAGTTTTCAAGGCATCAAGCTTCTCACTGAAAAGTAACCAAGAGAAGGATAAAGATTTCATTAGCACTTTTGTAGAACCAGAAAACACAGTGTTAGATAGACTGCATGGCTGCCAGCCCAGAAACTTCACTGTAAATCATTTGGAAAATCCTGTTTGTCAACAGAAAATTAAAATGCCTTTAATGGTAGTTGCTGAAATGCCATCTCACATTTTCACCACAGCCTCCCCTTTCCTGGAGAGAAAATTTCAAATTTGTCATTATTATCCTCTCTTAGAAGTGGTTCAGGGCAGTTGTTGCATGAAACATAAACCAAAACACAACAATCAACTTTCAAATGAGATGCCAGTGCCTTGTACGAAAGCAGCATGTAAACCACAAAGGGAGGAGGGTAGCAGCGTACTTGTCGGGTCGCCAATAAAAGACAATGTCTAAATTCCCATAACTAGATCTGCCTTTAGAATATATTATGTTTTCCAAATCGGACCTGGGGTTTTCTGGAATGCTGAACAGTAACACCCCGAGTAGCAAAGTCTTAATCAGTACTACTCTGAAATTTGTAACCAAAAATTAATCAGGTCACCCTGTTGAGTTTAAGAAAATGATTATGTAATAGTGTTGCTCGTTTCACACATGGAAAAATTCCTGGGAAGCTAGGGTTCCTATTGAGCCATTTGTATTTTAAAATTGTTTATTTAGATTCGATTTTTCTATGCTTGGCTTATGTGCTGTTGCTGCTATGTGAGTTAATCTCTGTATCCCCCTACCTGGTTTTCAATACACTATAGCGGAGGAGAAAGAATGTTGGATTATGTCTCATCTTTGCTACATACTTGCTGAGGGCCACTGAGTCGGGCTCCTGAATTTTTTGAGACTCTTTCCCAACAGTACATAAGGATGGTCATACCCATTCATGTGTATGACTGGTCTTGTCATGAAGAATACACGAGGGAAACTGTGTACAAGGCCTGGTACTCCTCAAATGTTAGTTTCCTTTCTTTGTCTGCAATTGGCCCCACCCTACCTACCTAACCATGTTTCCTACTCACTTAAACCTACAACTTTCACTCTAGCAAGGCAAGTCATTCATTGGGTTATGTTACTGTGGCTCCAACCTCCTTACCTTTCACTCATCTTCTAAGCCTAAAAGGCAAATATGTCCACACATAAGCATCAAGAAAATGGAAATGGATTATGTTACTTTGTTTTACTCCTACTTCTAATACCTTTTTTGGCTACATATTTATGTAGACAGTCATTCCTTAACTTGTGGGTTTCATGTGGAATGTATAAAATAGACTTACCGAAGTTCATCTATGTAACATTTTCAATTCTACAAATATTTATTTCTTACCTACTATGCAGAGGATATAAAGTTGAGAAAAATCAATGTCAATGTCTTTCCTCATGGCCCATTATTACCTTAAGAAGAATTTTGAGTGTTGATGCATGCTGTATTTTTATTTTTTTTACTCAGCTAAGATAATTATGAAGTTATTTGGTGAAATTCAGACCTTAGATATCTTTTTGCTTGTATTTTCTGGATAGTAAGATGAAATTGTGTAGTCGATGCTTTAAATAATATGTATGTGATGATTTTTAAACAAGATGCTAAAATTTTTCATCTAGCTATTTAAAATCCATAGTAAGGAAAAAATAATCTTTTGCTTGCCAATAAATCATGGCTTGGTAATTTGATTCATTAGGAGTTAAGCAAAGGGCTTAGTGATAAGGTGCTATAACTAGAACACAATCTCAAAAGGTGAGTTACATTTATCAATCAAGTGAAAAATATGTTTAAGTACTAGAATACATGTCAATCCATGTAATTTTTGGCCTTCAGTCAATGGAAGGTAAATCTGGTTGACAACATTTGAATATACTTTGCCAGTTTTGTTCACATGGTTTATATTTGAACTTGAAGCTGCTACTTTGGTTTATCAGTTCTAGGCTGGAGGCTAATCCTGTCCTCTAATTGAACATTCTCCTTGTGCACTATTTTATTTTCTTAGACTATAAGAAAGAAGGAATGACATACTTCCTGGCAATATTCAATGCAGGCTGATGTGGTAGGGAATTTTCATTCATTTCTTTTGGGTAGAAGAGGGACATATTCTCCTCATGTTAGAGAAAGGTACTGGGGCTGGTGGTCTTCGGCCTCCCTAGGGGCCCATCTACCTGAGAACCTGCAGGGCATGATTACAAGTTGCGAGCTGGGCTTGGGTTCCCCCAAGCTGGCTGCAAAGGCAAGCTGTCTAGGCTCCCAGTGAACAGCCACAGCCCACAGAGAATGTGTGTTTACCCAGACCTTTTCCATGGTTTCCTTCTGAAAAATTGGTTCAACCACACACATGGGAATCTAGTTAGACTCTTAGAATTAAAATCTTTGACGGGCATGTAACCCAAACTTTTTTATATAGGATTTGGAATCAGATTGGAGCTTTAAAAATGAGGAGAAATAGTAAGAATCCAAATCTAAAGCTCTTTCAAGTGCTCCTGAAATCCACCTTTTAAATCATGGGTTCTCATCACCAGATCATCCATGTTTACTAAATGCAACAATAGGAAGCAGACTTTTGGTGAGACACAGTAAAAGATAATTTTTCAGTCCTTATGCATCTCACTTGGGAGCTAAATATATGTGGAAACTTAGCTTGTGTGTGATCCCTAGTTAACTAGACGTATTCCACTTAGATGCTTAGGAGAATGAATTTTTGTAGCATAAGGTTGATTTTATAATATGTACCTGTGATATTTCATCCATGAACAAAGGTCAGGCTATAGTTAATAAATTGAAGTGTAAAGTTGATAAACTCTATCTTTAGAAATCTTCCAGCTTTAATATCTTCATTTCTGAGTGCAGTAAGAGAATAATGAAGGCATGCTTTATTTGAAAATGCATTGTTGTTCTTGTTAAGAATAAACCATAGTTACTAGTAGAAAGAAAAAGCTTATCCATAGCACAAAGCTAGCAAAAAACTTACTATGCCATGAAGAACTTGCCTTTTCTAGTTCTCACATTCAGTAGCTGAAAGCGGATCATTGCCATAAAGAAGTATTTACCAATTTTAAAAGGTCTTGGCCCATCATAGCTAGTGTTAGATTTGGAATATAGCTTTTGTTGCCAAGGTGACAAACACTTATAAATATAACACATCTTCTAATGTGCTTTTAACTTAGTATTTTTATGGCTTTTAAATCAGATACCATTAGCAAATATATTAGGTAATTTAGCTGAAAGACCATTTTCCTCTAACACTTTTTGTTACAGTTCCCCAGGTATTTCAGTAAATGTCTGTTGTGACATTCTACTCCTGCTAGGCTTCCAATGTAAGGGGATACAGAAAGTACATCTGGTAAAGATTAACATACATTACCTTGCCTTTTTTGTATTGATCACTGAAAAAATATATAAAAGAGAGTTAAATTTGTAGTCTCCTTGAAGAGTAATCATTGTTTCTATTGTTATTTTGGGGTCTACACCCTCTCCCCCGCCAAATAACAGCTTGGCTTTAAGACTCAATACACAGAGGAAATAGTTTGGGGGACAGCGTAGTAACTATATATTAACACTTCCCAAAATCTTCACACCTAAATGCTTTCTTTTAGACATTAGTAGTAGTAGTAGTAGTAGTAGTAGTAGTAGTAGTAGTAGTAGTAATAGGGCAATGGGGGAAATAATTATAATAGACCATCTGGAATCCTAGTATTTCCACAAGCCTTAGTTTTTTGTTCCAAACAATAAATCCAATAGCCCAGACAGAGAAAGAATTAGTTCTAAATGTGTTCACTGGATTTTTAAAAGAAGGCTTGTAAGGTGGACATATTTGTCACAGCAAAGATAAAATTAGATGAGACATATTTAGTTTAAGACCAAATTCGCATTTATTGTTATCTTATCAGAAGTAATTCTTAGAAGATTGCCCATTCTTTCATTTATTCTTTTTCTTTCATTCATTCAACCAACAGACATTTAAGTAGCACCAGCCGTGTTCCAAGCACTGGAAATACAGAGATGAGCAAGTCCCAGGTTTTGAGAAGAATATATTATCAGGAAAGAGACTGGTAAATAAATGAAGCATTGGAGCCCACTGAAAGTGGTCAGGTAGAGATCATAACACACAGGGGTCAGAGACAAGTCCCTAAAAAGGAAACTTTGCAAATTATCTTTAGAGAGACATGATGGAAAAGAGGAACATATATTATATTTAAATAGCAATGTTTTATATAATCAATGTTTTACATACTAAATCCAAAATTGTTTTATCCTTACTGAGTGATCCTGGATGTGCCTCCATGCCTCAGTTACTCCTCCTATGTAATGTAGATAATTATTCTTGCCACCCGCATAACTCATAGGAGACTGTTGATAAGAATAATGGGATATGGGTGGTAAAGCGATGTGCATTCCTTTGAAAAGAAAGATGCTGTGTGTAAACACATAGCATCCTTGTTATTCCAAGCGGTAGCATTTTGGATAATTACCATATAATGCTGCACCTTTGTGTGTGTGTGTGGTTTGTTTTTTTATAGAAAGGTAAGTGCTAATGTTGAGTTCCTCTAATAACTTTGGAAGCAATTTTAATCCAGCAGACAAAACATAATAATCTTTAGAGTAAGTTAAATCCCTTTGTATTTGAGTAGATTTTGTTATTTACCAAGGTCTTAGGCAATTTTACCACAATTATGGAAAGCAGTGCCCAGCAAGCCCAGCTCTCTCAGCAAGTATCTGAAAGACACTGTTGCAAACAGGCCAAAAACTTCCTTGCAGCTGACACAGCTCTGTGTGTGTGTGTGTGTGTGTTGTGTGCACGCCTGAGCCTGGGGCTTGCCAGAAAGAGCTGGGAACGAGCTGAGACTGGCTAGCATACCTGAGGCAGCTGTTACACCGTGGCGCCTGGATTCTTCTCTCAGACTCCAGGCTGGCTCCTCTCCTCCTCCTCCTCCCCCCTCCTCATTTCCCTCTTCCTTTTCACTCTACCTCGGGGTCTCTCACTGTCTTTCTTCCTCCTGTGACTGGCAGGAGGTGCCCATGGCCTGAGATTGTGCCCTGGTCTTTCTGGGACTGTCTGGCCGGGGGAAGAACCCACATTAGTTAAGGAGAGAAGTCTCAGAGAGAAAGGACCCTCAACAGTCTTATCTGTTTCATCTTTCACCCATTCAGTTTGTCTTCTTCCCCCTTGCCCTCCCTCCTTTACCCCTCTCCCTTCCCCTCCCTTTCCCTCTTCCTCCTCCCCTTCCTCCTCTTTCCTCTCCACCTTCTTTCTTCCTCCACCTCTTCCCTCACTCTCTCTCATCCTCATCTTGACTTTTGTGCTGGAGATTAACTATGAATTACATGGCAACCAAGGGAACTGATGGTTCAGGGCGGATCTGCTCTTAGGACCTGAAACTTGCTTTGGGCTATCTTAACAAGACATCATTTATCAACTTGACCTGGGATTTGCCAAGGCAGTCCAGCCATTCATTAATAAAGGAGGCAGACTGCATTAAAAAGCCTGTATTAATCTCCTTCCTCTCCCTAGTAGTAGTGCTGCTCAGAAGGCTTCCTCCAGGAGATGCCAAAGAACAGTGAGGTTACATAATAAATAGCTAAATAGCTGCAAGGATTAAAAACACACACACACACACACAAACCTTACTTAGTTTCATAGGGCCTCTCATGGTTTGAGGCTGCCACTGGAATTGGATAGAACTAGTACAGTGAATCAGAATGGGTTTTCCTAGAGAAAAATGCCAACGCTAATCAGCATGGGAAAGGCAAAGAGCCCTAAACCCCCGGAGGCCCCAGGGCCCTTGACAAGGGTAAAGGATACGTATCACCAATAGAAAGACCAATGATATTAATCCAAAGGGATGGTCTCTGGTTACATTTCATGGACTTGGGACCCACTGACAGAAAAGAGCAATTACTTATAGTCATATATTTTTAAAAATTTGACAAAGATCCCAATCATGGTGGATTAGGTACATTTAATATCTCAATTAATAAGCCTTCTACAATAGTAACATGTCAACTTTGGTTCAAGAAATCCACTCTAGTTGATAGTCATTCAGGAAATGTCTTTCATGCCCACATATTAAATTTAATCTTCCACCCCTGTTTTATAAGACTTTGTATTCATCTGCTGAAGAAAAGATGCTTATTTTATCATTCCAACTTAACAGCTTGCTTAGCAAAGCTGATAGGTAGGAGTTTAGAAGATATTCATTGAATGCCTATTTTGTATATTTACAAAAGAGGTAGATTTAAGGGAGTTACCCAAAAGCAATATGTTTTTTTGTCCCACCGTTATCCTATTGGTCTTCCTTTCATTCAGCAGATTTATCTGTCATGAAGAATTTAAGTTTCATATTTTCCCCTGTCAGTTGTGAAAAGGCCTGTCAGCTGGGGCTTACACTACAGTTTGCCAAAAGGCCTATTGCACACAATGACAATACAATCTTATATTTGTGCTCCCAGTCTCCAGATAATCCCCCACTTTCCTCCTCTGCAGCCCAGTTATGATCAGGCTTAAGTTGCATATTCCGTTTTTAGCCAGATTTTGCTGATAAGTGCTATCAGCAAGACTGAAATGAAATACAGCAAGTTTAGCTCTTATTACCAGTGTAGAACATGCCTTGGGAGTTGCATGTGTGATGTGGAGATAGTAGTTGCATAAAACTATTTCATTCACAGAAACTAAATAAAGGAATGTTAATGGTATTAGCTTTTACCTATTGAATGTTCTGAGGTCCCTTATTCATGCATCTAAAAATACAGACCTTTGATTAACATTCTAGGAGATGTGCCAGAGATACTGGGCCATTTCCCATGTTGTTTCCAGTGAGACATAATTTTTAGAGAAAACTGCACAAAATCTTAACATTATTTGATACCTTCAAATAGGAGATACTTTGTCTTTGCCATTTTTCTTCCGAGTTCGCAAATACCCCTAATCTAAGAAAGATTTTTATTTCTTACATTCATATAGAAGCTACCACATTCTCATTAAATGGAAATCATATGAATGGTTGGAGGCCTGCAAATCATTCTTTTTATAATCGACTGGGTCTGTAGCAAAATGCGAAGGACTGTTACATTAGAAACATGCATCATTGCCTCACCCAAAGAGAGGGAAGGGTTAATCATCATTCCTAGAACTCTGGAGTGGAACAAAAGCTTATAGCCTGACACCAAAATAACATCACAATGAAGAGTAAAATTGCTTCTAAGGCTAAATTGCTTCATTTGAAAATTGTAGTGATACCAAGAACAATTATGTCACTTAAACTTTCACAATTTTGTTTTTATAAATCAGTTATAAAATTATCATGTGGTTTAAATGCAATTATTCAATAAGGGCATTTGTAATTGTCCAATATAATCAATTATGTTTCAATCAGGTTCTTCTCTGCAACTGTATTTTTATGAGTGGCTGAGTTATTCTTATTATGGTAATATGTACTTTTTGAAAAAGCCAAATAGAATAATTGTTTTCCAGAAAAGTTCCTCCCCACCCCCACTCTGATTGCAGAGCATTTCCTTCACTGCAAACTGAGTCTCAGAATTCTTTTTTCCCCCTCATCTTAGAAGCTAAACAGCTACTCAAAGCATGAGGAAGAAAAACACACTGCTAAATAATAGGGGAAGTGAGTGTTGGTTCTCCAAGAGTCCCGATATTGTCAAGTATGTTTTCCAACCTGAGACAGGGGCCAGATCCGAAGAGCATGGAGTGGTGCATACTAGGTACCCAGCAGGATCCATATGATGTTGGTACTGCAAATCACAGGTGATGACTTGGATTTTTCTAAGAAGGCAGGAGAAATTAATCATGGGCTGAGTCTAGGAATGCTCAGGCCTTCCAGAAGCTATAGGATTTTAGTTGCTGTGTGTGTGATTTGCAGTCATTTGGTTCACTTTAGACTGCCTAGAGAGATGTGTTTTCCTTCCAAATTTCAACTAGAGTCTCCACTAATGCCTTGTCCCTAAGTTTTTGCCCGGTTCATCCCGATCTCTGCACCTACTGATTGACCAAGAGGCTTCTGATGGAGCCCAGCTCTCTTTTCTCTACTCCCATCTTTTTTCTCTTCTGTAGACAGATTCTCCCTTATCTTGACTCTTACATCTTCTTTTTCTCTAAAGATTCTCACCACTTCATGAAAGGCATCAGCCCTTGTCCTCTCTCTGTTGTGCATCCTGCCCTGAAAGAAGCTGCTCCTACCCAAGAACATTTCCTAACGTCAGATCACTCTTTGAGAATATGAGTCACCAGACAAGATGTTTAGCTTCAGCCACATTGGTTTAACAGAAACTGAAGCAGGGATCCCAGCAAAGGCTTCACCTTATGGGAGAGTTTATTGTTTTAAAACCCAAATCTTATAATATCACTTCCCAGCTTAAAAGCAGTCCCTTACCCTGCAGTGAAAACCAAAGGTCCTGTGTGCTCTGGCCTACCCGGTTCTTGCGTTTTTCTCATACCTTCTTTCCCTTCACTCTGTTCCAGCTACACAATCCTTCTCCCTGAAATGGCCCCTTTCTCTTCTTGCCCAAGGTCTGTATACCTGCTGCTCCCTCTACTTGTGATGTTTTCCTGTCCCCACCTCAGCCCAAATCCTATAGGCCTTATGAGGATAGTTCTTCCTCATCCTTCTTTGCCCTTTCAGACCACAAGCATCACTGCTTCAGGAAAACTAACAGAGATCCCCTGGACCAAGAACATGGTCTCTCTGTTCTATGTTACAGGACGATGAACTTTTCCTTCAAATTATTTATTACATTTGCAATATTTATTTACATTATTATTTGATTATTATCCCATTTTAATAGCCCCTCCTTGAGAACAGGGACTTCATTTTTGCTTTTCTTGGTATCTTTGCACTCAGCAGACATTCAGTTTATTTCTGTTGAATGAATAAGCTCTTTGGGATGCATAGAAATTTTGTGCCAAAAAATAAGGAAAGCAAATACCCTAAACCTGAGTCAGCAGCAAAGTTTTGAGAATACCTTCACATGTGTTCATGGAGAAATGTACAATAACAAATTGAAAACAGCTTAAGCATCAGTGGAAGAACAGATAAGCAAATTGTGTTATGTTCATAAAACATAATACCATGCAGCAGTTAAAATTAATGAATTAGTGCCATATGTGTCCATATGACTAAGTCCTCAAAACACATACATAAAGAAAATGGGCATAATAAAAATATATATTTAAAAAATAAATAAATATATATGCTTATTTGCCTAGAGCTCATGAAAGAGAAACAACAATAGTGGTAGCACAAGTAAATACATACTAAGACTGGGAATAGTATTTAGGAAGTATGAGAAGATGAGGCCTTTGGAGTTTTTTCCTTCTCGTCCAGGTAACTGCCCAACTAGATTACAGTAAGGGGAATATAATTAATCCCTGCTCTTTTTTTGGCCACATTGCTAATGTTTGCTTTCTGGGCTAAACCTTAATTGTGCTTGGGAACAAATCATAGGAGAAAACCAATAATATGCAAAAATATTGAACTTTAATTTCTCTTTTGAAATATTCTATGGAACTAAGTTTAAAAAATAAAAGCAAGGTATAAAAGAGCTCACAGGGCAAATAGAAAGTTGAATATTAAGTGAAATAAGTAAGAATTATCCAAGATTCAGCCCTTAATTCTATACTGGGAGGCATTACACTCAAATATCTAATGTATTACAGTCTTACTTATAGTGTAAACTAACTCTCTCTTTCTCAGAATTAGAGAGTTGCAGAAGCAACTCTTTCCTTTACTCATTTTACTATTTTGCTACAATACCTTCAAATTCACTTTCCTTATTGATTTTGAGTCAATGCATTGAATAATACTTAAACTCATAGGATTTTAGAATGACAGGAAGGCCTTATTTATTTATTTTTTTAGATTAGATGAGGAAACAGATGTTCCACGAGTTAAAGCCACTTTCCAAGGCCACCCAGCTGTCATGTAGCAGGCTGGAAACCAGAATCTATGGCTCCTCATTCCTGGCCCATTATTCTTTCCAGCATACCACACTGAAAAGTTGCGTCTTGGGCCACCGTACGATAGCTGTATCTTTGTGAATGTTGTGGTTTGCATTGTTTGGCTAGGCAGCACCCAGCTGATACCTGAGGGGAAAAGACAAAGTTGAAATCTGATGAGGAGTTGTATAGACGTACAACGGAATATTATTCTCCCTTTAAAAAGAATGACATGCTGAAACAGGATACAACATAGATGAAACTTGAAAAAATTATGCTAACTGGAATAGGCCAGATTCAAAAGAAGAATATTGTATGATTCTACTTCTATGAGGTGTCTAGAATAGTCAAATTCATAGAGACATAAAGTAGAATGGTGGTTGTCAGGGGATAGGGTAAGGGAGAATGGGGAGTTATTGTTTAATGATTATACAGTCATTAAATGAGCTTCAGTGAGGAAGATGACAAAGTTCTGGAGATAGATGGTGGTGATGGTTGTGCAACAATGTGAATGTACTTAATACTCTTGAACTATACACTTGAAAATGGTTAAAGTGGACAATTTGATGTTCTGTGTATTTTACCATAATGTATAGGCTTCCAACCCAAGAATGCATGCTTGGTGGGAACTCTAGGCATCCAGAAGGTACTTAGAAAGGATGAAGTGCTTGAGGAGGATGGGAGTGTGAGGAGGGAAAGAAAGGAAAAGAGAAAGGCCTATTGCCTAGACCAGCACTGCCCATAGAATTTTCTGTAATGGTGGAAAGATTCTATATCTGTGTTATCAAATATGACACATTTAATTTACAGTTAAATAGTACAGGGCTAGACCTTCTGTTTTTGGTTTTTCACTTAAAAGTACTGTCCTTGTATTTCTGCTTCTTCCAGCTCCCTTTCTGTCAATTCAAGCATCATTTACTTTTCATTCAGTGACTATTAGCAGGTAGTGCCTTCCCCATGTGCCAGACTCTTGCTAGGCAATAGGGATAAAAGGGAGCAAGAAATATTCTCTATACTGAGAAGCCTAAATAAGTGTAATTACTGTGACAAACAATGTGGCCATATGTCCTAAGGTGAAAGATGTTCATATCCTGCGACTTGCTACTTCTGCACTCTAGAGAAACCATTATATGTCCTCAAGGAGACACAATATTAAAAATTACAGAAGGCCTAAAGATCAATGAAAAAGGATAAATTGGGCTATGCTCATAAAACAATATTATGTACTAGTTAAAATTAATGAAGGAGTACCACATCTACCTATGTGGGTAAATCTCCCAAACACAATAGTGAGGATAAAGAAAAATTCAATTGCAGAAGGGTACACACAGGATAATATCATTTTAAAAAACTTCTTTAAAAAGCTTGCAAATTATTGTTTACAGATACATACATATGTAGCAAACATAAAAACATGTGTGGGCATGAGAAACAGCACATTCAGAGTGTCAATACCTATAGCAAGAGTGGGGATGGGATGAGAGAAGGTACACAAAAGTCTTCAATATATCTGTAATATCCTATTTATTAAAAAAAGATCTGAAACAAACATGACAAAGCCAGAAGGGGTGTGTGTGGTGTTTATTATATTATTAACTATACTTTTTTGAATAACTAAAACATTTCATAATAAAACAAATGCTAAGAAATGGCCTTGCTGTTAAGAAGCACTCAAATTAAAGGGGCATCATATATACAAACAACAAAATTTTCACAGTACATTAAAAGTAATAATAGAGGTGTGTATGAGGTAGGAAGGTGAACACAGAGGAAAGTATAACTAACCCTGTCTCAAGGAGTCAAGGAAGACCTCACTAGGCGATTGCATTTGAGTTCATTCTCTGAGAGTATGCAGATGTTTCCTTAGGAGAAAAGTTAAAAGGAATATTTATATGAGGCCAAGAAGTTTGTATAAAGATCAAGGTGCAAAAGAGTTCGGTGCCTTTAGTGAATTGCAAGAAAATTAGCTTCATTGGAGCCTAGAACTCTCAGGGTGGAGATGGATTGTCAGGCTGTTAGAACTGATTGCAATAAACTCAGACTAGGCTCTATAATCCAAGGCAGAGCAGCAATGTTAGGAGGTGGAGTTGGAGAATGGTGGGATGGAACACAGAGAGATTTGAACCAGAGAGACTCATTAGGAAGCTCTTCTTGTTCAAGTGACAGATGGAGAGAGAGCCTGAGGTAACAGCAGTGAGGATGTAGATGAGGACGGTTAGGGGGATGACACAGGTAGAATCTATAGGTCTTGGTGACTGATTTAATGAATGAGGTGTACTCAGAACTTTCTCTAGGACAGATCACGTATTAAGTCACAAAATAAGTCTTAACAAATTTAAGGATTTTGAAATTATAGCAGGTATCTTTTCCACATATTTTTTACCATAATAGAATGAAACTTTAAATCAATAGCAGAAGAAAACCTGGAAAATTCACAAATATGTGGAAATTAAGCAACACACTTGTGAACAACCATTGGCTCAAAGAAGAAATCAAAAAGAGAATTAGAAAGTACCCAAGACACATAAAAACAAAACTACCACATGCCAAAATTTATGGGACGCTGCAAAAACATTACCGAGGGAAGTTTTTCTGCAACAAATACTTATATTTTTTTAAAAAAGATCTCAAATAAACAACTTTAACTTTACACCTCAAGAAGTTAGAAAAAGAACAAACTAAGCCCAAAGTTAGCAGAAGAAAGGAAAGAACAAAGATTAGAACAGAAGTAAACAAAGTAGAAAATAGAAAAACAGTGGCAGTAAAGGGGCATACCTCAACATAATTAAGGCCAAATATGAAACACCTACAGCCAACGTCACACTCAATAGGCAAAAACTAAAAGTTTTCCCACTAAGATTGGGAACAAGACAAAGTTGTACACTTTTACCACTTCTATTCCACATAGTATTGGCAGTCCTAGCCACAGAGATCAGACAAGAAAAATAAATAAAAGGCATCCAAATTGGAAAGGAGGAAGTAAAACTGTCATTGTTTGCAGATGACATGATAGCATACATAGAAAACATCAAAGACTCCAACAAAAAACTACTTGACCTAATAAGTGAGCTTGGCAAAACAGTGAGATACAAAGTCAATACTCAGAAATCAAAGGCATTTTTACACCAACAGCAAAATATCAGAATCAGAGATCAGGAAAAAAATACCATTTGCTATAGCAACAAGAAAAATAAAGTACCTAGGAATAAACACAGCCAAGGAGGTAAAAGAACTGTACTCAGAAAACTACTCAACACTGAAGAAAGAAATTAAGGAAGATGCAAATAAATGGAGGCATATGCTGTGTTCATGGATTGGAAGAATTAACATCCATACTACTCAAAGCAATTTATAGATTCAATGCAATCCTTAGTAAAATACCAATGATGCATTTCACAAATATAGAACAAACATTTCAAAAATTTATATGGAACCATAAATGACCCCGAATAGCTGCAGCAACTTTGAGAAAGAAGAACAAAGTAGGAAGGATCACAATATCTGACATGAAACTATATTACAAGGCCACTGTAATCAAAACAGTCTGGTACTGGCATAAGAACAGACACATAGATCAATGGAACAGAATCGAGAGCCTAGAAATAAACTCATGTCTCTATGGTCAATTAATATTTGACAAAGGGGCTAGGAGCATAAAATGGAGTAAAAATAGCCTCTTCAACAAATGGTGTTGGGAGGTCTGGACAGCTACATGCAAAAAAATGAAATTCGACCACCAACTTACACCATACACAAAAATAAATTTGAGATGGATAAAAGACTTAAATATAAGTGGTGACACCATAAAAGTCCTAGAGGAGAACACAGGCAGGAAACTCTCAGATATCCCACGCAGCAATAGTTTCACTGATATGTCCCCTAGAGCAAAGGACATAAAGGAAAGAATAAACAAATGGGACTTCATCAAAATAAGAAGCTTCTGCATGGCTAAAGAAAACATCAGCAAAATGAAAAGGAAACCAACCATATGGGAAAATGTATTTGCAAATGATACCTCAGATAAGGGTTGATCTCCAAAATATATAAAGAACTCACATGACTCTACTCCAAGAAGACAAACAATCCAATTAAAAAATGGGCAAAGGACCTGAACAGATACTTCTCCAAGGAGGGTATATGCAGGGCCCAGAGATATATGAAAGGATGCTCAGCATCACTAGCCATCAGAATGATGCAAACTAAAACCACAATGAGATACCACCTCACACCGGTCAGAATGGCCATCATAAACAGATCCACAAACAACAGGTGCTGGCGAGGCTGTGGAGAAAAGGGAACCCTAGTCCACTGTTGGTGGGAATGCAGAGTGGTGCAGCCACTGTGGAAAACAGTTTGGAATTTCCTCAAAAAGCTAAAAATGGAACTGCCTTTTGAACCAGCAATTCCACTGCTGGGATTATACCCTAAGAATCCCAAAACACCAATTCAAAAGAACCTATGCACCCCAATGTTCATAGCAGCACACTTTACAATAGGCAAGTGCTGGAAGCAACCTAAGTGCCCATCAGTAAATGAGTGGATGAAAAAACTATGGTACATTTACACTACATAGCAGAAAGAAAGAAAGAGCTACTACCCTTCGCAACAGCATGGATGGAACTGGAGAGCATTATGCTAAGCGAAATAAGCCAGGGCGTGAAAGACAAATACCATATGATCTCACCTATAAGTGGAACCTAACCAACAAAACAAACAAGTGAGCAAAATATAACCAGCACCACTGAAAGGAAAAAGAAACCAACAGTAATGAGAGGGGTGTCAGGATGGGGAGTAACAGGGAAAATATGGGGAAGGTCAAGTCAAGGAACATGTGTAAAGGACCCGTGGACAAAGCCAAAGTGGGAAAGGATTGAGGGTGGGAGGTGGGGGTGGGTGGGGCAGGGAAAGTGGTGACGGGAAAATGGAGACAAATGTATTTGAACAATAAAAAGAAAGAAAAGAAAAGAGAAAAACAACAGGAAAAAAAATCAATGAAACTACGAATTGATATTTATCCTAAATAATTAAAATCAGGATCTCACAGAGATATTTACACACCCATGCTTATTGGAGCACCATTCACAGTAGCTAAGATGTGGAAACAAATTAGTCACTGACACTTGAATAAAGAAAATGAGATATATACATATATAATAGAATACTATTCAGCCTTCAGGAAGAAAGTAATTCTGCAATATGCAACAACAGTAATAAACCTCAAGATCATTATGCTAAGTGAAATCAGCCAGTCACAGTAAGACATACACTGGGGGACCCTCTAAAAAACAGAATTTATTCTGTTATGTATCTATCTTTACATGTTTAAACTCCAGTCACTTTCAAAGGACTCTCCATTTGATGCAATACAACTATTGAGATGTTTTTTCTACTGCTCAAAACAGTTTTTGAACTCATCAATTTTGATGCCTTTTAGTGCTTCTCTGGTGTTTTAGTTGTTTTGTTTCACCTCTTCCACATCAGCAAAACATTTCCCTTTGAGGACTTTTTTTTAACCTGGGGAAACAAAAAATAAGTCACTCAGGGTAAGATCGGGAGAGTATGAAGGGTGGTCATGCCATTTTTGGTCAAAAACTGCTGAACACTCAGCACAGTGTGAGCAGGTGCACCTGTAAATCACCCGTCATGAAATGGGCCAACGCATTGAGTCTTCAAAAATAACCCACTGAAGCTGAATACAGCCTCTCACAACAACACCAGCAGGTGCACTGATACAGATGGGTTCCTAGATCACTCACCTTGCGGGGGACGCCTGTGGTATGAGGGGTCCACCCTTCAGAATATAATTCCATTTTGGGGGGTCCCTCCTAGTATACTGTATGCTTCCGCTTGTGCAAGATATCTAAGGTAACCTAAATAATAAAATCAAAAAGTAGAATAGAGGTTGCCAGGGGCTGGGGGAAGGGTAAAATGTTAGTAATCAACAGGCCTAAAGTTTCAGTTAAGTAAAATGATTATCTTCTAGAGATCTGTTTTACAACATTGTACCTACAGTCAAGAGTACTGTAAACTTAAAGATTACTTAAAAATTTAAGAGGCTAGATCTCATGTTAAGTGTTCTTATCATACTAAAATTAAAAAAAAGTTAAGTAAAATGTTGGTAAAATATTTAGTATACATTAAGTACTTAATAAATATTAGTTCCTAGTCCTTTCCTTTGCTCATATCCTTCATAATGCATAGACTTGACTGAAAACTGTTTATTTAAGTAATTTCCCTTTTGTCTAAAATAGGCAAAGTACTCCCAGCCCATAGAAGCTCTAGATTCCTTAAAAACAGAGAGCCTATCTCATACTTAAGTTAAGCAAGTGTATATTGGACATTTACTATTTACCTAAGAAGCTATAGTTTACCAATATCCTGTAACACTATACTAATATATAGTAGGTGTCCAATGAGTAAATAAATGGCTTCTGAATTGAAGTGTATTGCAACACAACTAATAAAAATAAGCACAAAATGCTTTAGAATTTGGGTTGATATGTAATCACTTGGTAACAATCTTGTTAAACCTAATAGCATCCACAGGTAATAAGTATATCATTTTATAAGGAAAGGAAAGAGGTATAACAGTTATTTGTTCAAGTTCACAGGAAGAAAAAGTCATTTCAGAGCCAGAAATAGACAACAGTTATTAATATAACTGTCAGTAAGTATGGGGAATTCTCCCAGTGGTATTTCAGCTAAGGGCCCATTGAGGCATGAACAATCATCTCTTAGGATTTCTAATGCAAAAGAACAAACATAAAAATATTGGGTTGGCTGAAAATTCCATTTATTTTATTTCTGTAAAATAAAAGACACATATTTTATTTTCACCAATAACTTTATTGATTTGGATATTTTGTGTATGTCAGCTATCTCCCACATGGTATAACGTTGATTATTCTCAATTAATATCTCAATTTGATCGCCATCAGTTTCAACTGGTCTGCCTGACGGTGGAGCATTGTCCAGGGAGAAACCTCCAGCAGGAAACTTTACAAACCACTTTGACACATTCGATCATTCACAAGACCTTCTCCATACACAGCACAAATCTTTCTCTCTCTTTTTTTTTTTTTTTGCATTTCAGTTGCATTTTTACCTTTCTTGAAATAATAAAGCATAGTAAGCCAAATATATTGCATATTTTCTTCCATCTTCAATATTAAAATGGCTACACAAAAATTCATCAATTTTGATGTTTTGTCAATGTACGCTGATAAGACAGCTGCCAAAATACAATCTAACAAAATTGTTTCAAATGAACTTAAAGACATCTAAGTGCTACTAGAGCCATCTTATGGAGAAAACCAAATGAACTTTTCAGCCAACCCGATAGAATACTGCCTTTCATGTAGTCAGTCCCAACTTCTCCAATCACGGTCTAAGCAGCACCCAGAGGAGAGTGCCTCGAGTCAAGGAGCAAGTGAGTTTGGCTCAGAAGGAACTTGTCTACGTTCAAGGGAATGGACTATATAAATTATGAAATGGGTTCATATCTTGGGGGTCCTTTTTTATGACTGTGCTGAAATATAAGCTGATAACATAAAGAGTCACCAAATAGGGAAGCGATCTGGTTTAATTTTTATCTTGGGGACTTTCTGCTAACCAACAATGCAAAGATTCAAGGAAAATATGACTAGCAACACTGAAAGGAAAAGAAATCAACGGAGACAAGAGGGAAGGGAGGGGCAGGGAAAGGGAAGGGAAGGGGAAAGTCAAGGAACATATAGCAAGGACTCATGGACAAAACCAAAGGGGACGAGCTGAGGGAGGGAAGGAGGGAGGGGGCAAGGGAAAGTGGTGGGGGGGAGGCAGAGACAAATGTATTTAAAAAGTAAATAAATTTAAATAAATAAATAAATAAATAAATAAATTGATTGTGAAAAAAACAGGATTTAAGCCAGAGTCTAAAATGGGCCAAAACTCCCCATCTTTGGGATTAATTAATTTTTCATAGACTGGTAAAAAGCACCAATGTCAAATTGGCTAATTGGGATAGGAGGGAAGAATGGAAGATAAAGGAAAAAAGAAGAGGTGGCTCAATAGGGCGGACTTTAAGACAGATGTGTCTATGGTGTGCTCAGGTCAGAAGTCAAGACAAGAATGAAATTAGTGACTTCCTTCTGTAGTGCATAGGCTGGGAGGGGTGGGCTCCTGTCCCTCTTTAGGCTACCATATCCCTGTTTATAAAATACATATATTGTAAATGCATATATACAGAAGATATCCTCTGTAAAATTATCCCTACTTCAAAAAAATCTGTTGCACTCTTTCTCTGAGATAAGGAGGTGCCAGCTGAGATTGAGGGATGACAGGAAAAACAATTATATAGTCAATAAGCAGAGATCAAAACCTGAAAAGTCAAGAGGTTAGTTAGAGGCAGCGGGAGGGATTTCTCCCAGGAAACAGATTATATAAATGATCCCTGTGTTTTGGGTGGAATTGTGTCCCCTAAAATATGTCTAAGTCCTAACCCATGGTGCCTGTGACTGTGACCTTATTTGGAAACAGGGTTATTGAAGATGTAATCAAGTTAAGATGAGGTCACAATGGACTAGGGTGGGCCCTAATTCAATGACTGGTGTTCTTGTAAGAGAAGGGAAACTTGAACACACAGCTATACAAAGAGGAGAAGGCCATGTGAGGATGGAGGCAGAGATTGGAGTTACGCAGCTACAAACCAAAAAATACCAAAGACTGTTGACTATCACCAGAAGCCAGGAAAAGGCAAAGAAAGATTTTTCCACAGAATCTTCAGAGGAAAGATGGAACTTCCCACTTTGATTTTGGATTTCTAGACTCCATAATTGTGACAACTTAATTCCTGTTGTTTTAAGCCATCCAGTTTGTGGTACTTTCTTACAATAGCCCTATGAAACTAATGCACCTTGCTCTCTGAAGATGGCTTTTAACTGTGTGGTTCCCAGTTTTATGAGTCAACTGAGAAAGCTGGCCTTCACATTCCAGGTCCTCAATTGAGACCCTGGCATTACACTACCCTCAGTCCCAGCCCTTTATCCCAGCAGTCTCTGCTCCTGGTGGAGCAAGATTTGATGAGCATACTAGTCATGGAAGACCTCCAGTATGATGGGAGAGTTCAGGCTTGGCCTCCTGGGCCATATCTTTTCTGGATTCTGAGGGCCAAGACTTTTCTCCTTCATGGCCAAGAGCACAAAAATACCTGTACCTCTGATTCTTTCATGTCTTACTAGTATATAAGGTAAGTATGTGGTGTTCAGCCAAGTAGAAGAGTAAGTATTCAATAAGTAATAAACCTTTCAAGTTATAGGAAGTCATTAGATCAGTGGCGGTACTTTTAGAGTTGCTGAGATTTTAATAAACATTCGTGTCTAGGTCCTACCACAGAGATTATACTTTGCCTCCATCTTCATTTGGCCTTCTCTCCTCTGTGTAGCTGTGATTGGACTGGTACCCACCCTAATTTATGCCCTCACTTAACTTGATCACATATGCAAAGTCCCTATTTCCAAATAAAGGGTACAGTTCAGGTATTGGTATTTTTTAAAGCTCTCTAGTATTCATCCAAGTTGAAAATTTGTACTAGGTGATGACCTGGGTGATAAGAAAGGGGCCTATGATAGATCCACTCAACTTGTTTCTAGGTCATATAGAAGAAATGGTATTAGGCTATTAGATAGATGACTGTACCTGGTTCCTGATTGTCAGAATTCTGTCATAACCACTCTTTGTATTCTAGACCTAACATCCAGCTTTGCCCCACATTCCTCCTCCTTTATCCCCCACATCCAATCAATCACCAAGCGTTCTTGATTCTATGTTTAAATGTTTCTCAAATGGATCTTCTTTTCTCCATTCCTTTGGCCACCACTCTAGTTCATCCTCTCACAACTTCTTGCCTGGGTTTCTGCATAGCAGCCTAACTCAACCTCCTGCATATAGCCTCTCTCACTTCCAATTCATTCTCCAATTGCCACCAAAATGATCCTTTAAAATACAAGTGTCATGTATTACTGTCTTGCTTAAACTCATTTAATAACTCATTTTTGCCTACAGAGTCACTTCTAGGCTGGTTACATAATAAGCAGGACTCTCCACAATCTAGCCCTTGTCTCCTTCTCCCCATTGTCCTCTATTGCCACTTATCTCTCGCATTTTATTCTTCATTTATAGTTGACAGTGCTATTCAGGCCTCAATCTATTCATATACTGTTGTTGCCTTTACCCAGCAAGTTCCTCCCTAAATTTGTCATTTGTCCATCCACAATACTAGCATTCCTTCTCCAGAAAATATTCCCGAGCTCTACTCCCCATTTTTGTTGTATCAGCTCTGTGCTTTATATATGTTTTTATTATTGCCTTTCTTGTAGTGCTTAATATAATTTTTAAAGGTCAGAGTCACCTTCTAGATGGTAAGATCCTTGAGATAACTCCTAAGTCTGGCCTCTGAAGTCTTAGCCTCTGGAACAATAGCTGATATGTGGTAAACTCTCGGTAAATGTTGGGTGGCTAAATGAAAAAACTAAGCAGTGAATAAATGCATTTGTCTACTGGAAGGATAACTATAAATCAACCCAATGAACTTTGTTACATGCCTAAAAGGAGTGAGAGATAGATTGAAAGGTGTGGGAATGAGAAAGCACTTAGGAAGAGAATATTTTGCTTGGAGGGAAGGATGATATTGGCTTAGGCAATCTGGGCTAAGAAGAGAAAGAAAAGTATTCTATTGTCAAGAAATGTAAAACTGATGGGTATTAGTACAGAAAATATTTAGTTTATCTACTTGCTCTGGCAGAAATCAGTTATGTTTGGGTTTTTATTCCAAATGGATATGTAAACTGGAACTCTCCTCATTCCATCAGAATATTTGATTGAACAACCCTGTCATGCCTAGGGATAACCACCTTCATGTAAATAAAAGGTGTTCTTATAAATATCCAAGTAGCTATGGTCACCTGAAACACGGCTTAGCACAGTAAGAGATAAATTACTGACTGCATTATAACCTGTCTAAACACCCCAAAAGAAGTATCTTTGAGTTATCTAGGTAGAGCTAACTGAAAGAACGCTCTTTGATGATAAGATTTGTGACAATTGTGGTCTATTGCCACTAGATAATTGATAGAGATTGAAGAAGGTCTGAATTCTCATAGCCCGATACACCTTTTTTTGTTGAATTTATTTGAGTGACATTTGTTAATACAATTATTTAAGTTTCAATTGTACAATTCTATAATACATCATCTATATAATGTACATATGCCTTTTATTTGGAACATATTTGCCACATTTCTACATATACATTTATAAATTTGTATTTGAATAGTACATGTGTTCCCAACTCTATATGAAGGCAGGGATTCACGTATGGTTTTGCTCATTCATGTATCTATAGTATTTAATATGATACTCTGCATATGGTAAATATTCCATAACTATGTATCAAATAAATGTGTTGAATGAATAGTCTGGTTCTTTAAACAGTGCCTCTGAGTTGATTATACAATGAATATGTCTCCGGATTTTATAGGATCTTATAAACCTAAACCTAATCCAGGAAGCCCCTGAAATATTTTCCCAGATAGTCAAGCTTATGAAAGGACATGAAACTCGATTCTGAAAGCCTGAGGTATGCAAGATCTTAAAGTGAAATCAGCATAGTAGGGTGAGCATCTTATTCAACACCCGCTAAATAAATGATCAAGCTGTTTGTTGATCTTAAGCACAGTTCAGGCTAGGCTTCAAATGTGATCTCAGTTGCCAAAAATGTATTTTTTCCATTTTATTATTCTATTCTTTAAGGATAAAGTGATGGGAAAAGAATTCATTAGAAAGGTCGAAAGTGAGTTGCTCATGTTACAATGTCAGAACTATAGATGCAGGTGGTGGTAGAATCAGAATGAGGCAGAGGTACAGATTCTTTAGGCACAGGTTAGATGCAGCAGGGCTTGGATTACCAAGAAAAAGCATACTTCTTATACTGAGGAATGTAATCATGGTGAAGAAAGACAGGAACTGTTTGCATTAGTCAATGAAATCCAGACCTTGCTGGAACACCTTAGACATTAAGACCGAGGATTATAGGAATATCATTGGATCTAACTGGATGCCCAACAAGGCTGATGTTGTGTCTCAGAAACTGGACTTTCATCTGGCCAAGTAAACACTTTTCCAGCCTTCCTTGTAACTTGTACTGCTGGAGGCTGGCCCTGACCATTCAGACATGCCTCTGACTTGACATGTATCTCAAGTCAAAACCTCTGAAAATGTCTTGTAGAAATGTGGATAGGATAAAAGATGAGATGTGTTCATTCCTGTTAACATTCAAAATCCTTAAAAGCATCTAATGAACTATATGCCAGTTTAGAAAATAAAGGCCAAGAGCTTATTTTTGAAGCTAATCTACGGTTATGGGCATTGAGAATAAATGTGCTTTTGGGAAAACCCATCATTTGTCTACTTTATAAGGTCTGTATAGTTCTGAAGTGATTGACTGCCACTGCATTTTCTCCTCTTTTACTCCAAATATGAACTGAATGATCAGCGAATGAGGCTAACTAATATAGGAAACTGGTATGAGCTGACTGAAAAGGGAGCACTGGAACAGTGGAATTATTGAGCCCATTAAATCTCAAAGACTTCTGCAGACTAGAACTCACTTTGATTCTGTCTTTATGAAGACGTTAAATTCAGAGAGTACAAGAAGCATGTATTTGTAATGTTTTAGTTGTACCAGGACCAACTTCAGGGTTTTCAAACAGACTATGATCTGTTTCAGTGGCCCTCTCTTTATTCAGTATTTCTTAGGAATAGTCTAGATCTCTCGCTGGAAGGAATCATTCTGTATCTCAGGCATTTTTTTTTTAAAATCAGAATTATTAGCCAAAGAGATGAGTTTGTCTATGCAGAATCATCACCAGCTGGTGTGTATATATTCAAAGGGACTTATTTGGAAGCAGGAACTGAATTTCAGAACTAGATAAATAATTTTAAAAAGATTAACAACATTATCCGTCAGGGATTCATCTAAAATCCATTATAAACTTGTTTTAGACATCACATCTTTTCAAAGGGGCAATAGTTAAAAATACAAGGTGGGTTTTTCAGTGATGGTACTATATATGAGTACAACAAATTATTTCTTATTTTTCTGATTGGCCACCTAGAACACTGGTTCTCAAACTATTGTCTTTGGAACATGCTGAACTTAGATTTTTCTACTCGTATTCTTCACTCTGAATGAAAAATTACTCAAATTGTTCCATATTTATGTACTAATATTGTTCATCTGTTCATAAATGCTGATAGTCAAGAAATAAATTAACATATCAACAGATGAATTAGATAAAGAAAATATACTATACACACAATGGAATATCATTCAGCCATTAAAAAGAAGGAAATCCTGCCATTTGTGACATGAATGGACCTTGAGGGCATTGTGCCAAGTGCAATTAAGTTAGACAGAGAGAGACAAATACTGTAGGGTATATATGGAACCTAAAAACGCTGAACTCATAGGAACAAAGAGCATAATGGTGGTTGCTGGGAGCTTGGGGGTAGAATAGGGAAATGGGGAGATATTGGTCAAAGGATACAAACTTCCCGTTATACGACGAATAACTTCTGGGGAGCTAATGTACACCATGTTACTGCAGTTAACAATACTGTATTGTATACTTCAAAGTTGCTAAGAGTAATTCTTAATGTTCTCACTATATATACATAAAAAGGTAATATGTAAGCTAATGGAGGTATTAACGAATCTTGTCATAATTACCTCACAATATATATGTGTATCAAATCATCACATTGGATACCTTAAATATACGCAATGCTATATGTCAATTATATCTCAATAAAGATGGAAGGGAAAAAGAAATAAATGAGCAAGTTGCAAAGCATTAGGAACGAAAATCCTCAAAAACAGTTGGTCTTTCTGTGCCAGCTTGATTTTTTTGACATACGAGATCATGGTGTGTTATCAGATCATCTACATAGAATGTTGTCATATCATATGATAGGAAAAGCGTTCATATGATAGAATTATCTTCAACGATGTGTAAGAAGTTTCCCCAAAGTGCACTGACACCTCCAGAAACAGCATTCACACAAAAATTGAGAACAATGCACATTCCCTTAGATCTAGTTTTTCTACTTCTAAGTATTGATCATATCCACTGCACCAAAATATTTAAACATGTGCACATGGTGTTTACTATAGCATAATTTGTAATATTAAGAAATTGGAAACAACTTAAACATAGGAGAAGGTTTTGATAAATTCTAGAGCATCTGTACAGTAGCTTTACAAAACAAAATAGAACTATTGATATTGATATGAGTGATCTCCAAGATAAAAATAAAAGTGAGCTAAAGAAGAATCCATATATATGATCTCATCTTATACATGGAGGCGGGAAGGGAGAAATGAGGTCTTAGAAAAAGGTCAGGAATGATAGACACAAGACTTTTAATAGAAGTCACCTCCAGTGGGAGAGTAAGTAAGTGTAAAAAGATAAGGGAGAACTTGAACTTTTTCATCTGCATACTTTTGTGTTGTTTAAATGTACTAATGAATCATTTTTGTACCTAAATAATTTTGAAAAGAGAAATTGTGTGCTGAAAGAAAATCACATGCCAAGAAATATCTTTCCTTTAGAATTTAGTGCCAGAAAAACTTTGCCTTCAAAAAGGAAATTGTTTATATGCTTCTTCATTTCTAATAATAATAATTCATGATGCTTCCCTTTGAATTCTACCTCTCAGGAAACTCAGAATCCAAACTGACGCTCAGTCAGTACAGTTATACTAGCCTGTGAGGTTAATATATTTGCTATTGCCTCTCTTCCTGGATCCCATTTCTAATTCTTGGGTTTATTTTATCAGACTTACATTATATGTGATCTTGGTTATATATCACTTATTTGCTTTAAGAAAGAAATGACCACTACATAAATAAGTAACCTAATAATTATTTTTATTGAATTTGAAAGTCATTTCATGTTGCAGAGTTTCTGTTAATGATAGTTTACTTGTACACAAATGTAACTCAATTTTGGACATTCTTATTCTACAGCATGTAACTCACACCTTAAAAAAATAATCAGAGGGTTTCAGAATTTGCAGAAAAATATATACAGTATTTCACTTTTTCCCCTGATACTGTTCTGAGGTAATTGTTTAGATCTAGTGAGCCCTCCCAGTTAATTACACCCAAAGGAAGTCCGTAGACCTCAGGGAGTCAACGGCAATGTATCTATTTATTGAAGTCCTCTGCAGGTGAAGTAAAGTAGCCCTTTAAAGTATATTCAGTGGAAAGACCCCTGTATAGATGTATACAAGCAAAAGAAAATACAATCTACTTCAACTAACTAGTAAGGCTGTACATCATGAATCAAGAATACAAGCACACCTTTCCCCACCCATTGCCACATAGCAACACTTTCTACACCATCCTGTTTTCCAAGTCTTGAGATTGACTCTATCCCTATTTAAGGAAAGAAAAGAAAGATTATTTCTGGTACTTGTTAGTGTGTTCTTTATTTTGTGTGTCATTTGAAACGCATCCTGCTGTGTTTAAGAAATAAACTGGCAGCTCCTTCTCTCGCCCTGCTAAAACTGCACCTTCAGTTCCTTGTACAAACAAAGCTATGAGAATAGTATTCAGGACAAGCCTTTTCCCAACTAACAGCTTGACTGTGCTCTGGGAACACTAACATGATTTTTTAATTAACATTAATTCTGCTGAGCTTTAACTATGAAAGAAATGGGGTTTCTTTAAACACCAATTAACAAAGCAAACCCCAATAAAGGGAAAATACTCTCTCCCCACTTCCAGCCCCCAACAGGAAATTCCCCCCTGTAGAGTTTTCCCCAAGGTCTCTATAAAGTTTTTCTGATGAACTTGCTAGGGCCTTAATGAGAATGAATCAGCACAGATTTTCCATCACATAAACAGAAATATTTAATTTCATGAAAGGGGACAGCATGCTTGGCTCTGCCCAGCCCACCACATGTCTTCAGTTTTCCTTCTTCCTGGTAATTTATTTCTCATAGTACTTTCATTAGAGTGAATTCCTCAGGGTGTCCCAAACCTGAGGACTAGACCTCAGCACCATAGATGAAACCAAAAGACTTAAGGCTTCACTTCATTGCTGACCCTATTTTCTTACTCAAAGCACAGGGAAAATATTGGCCCTCTTTGTGCTTGTTCAGAATCAGTTTTCCTGCGTGGACCACTCCCAGGACCCAGAGGGACAATCGTACTTCCAGACATGCCCGCCCAGGGGGCAGAAAGACATATCCAGAGCTCCCATTAGGCCTGCATTTCTTACACAATGTTCAGGAAAAAAAAAAAAAACACAAGACCTTATTCTGTGTACTAACCCAAAAGTGTTCTGTGGTCAAATAAATTTGGGAAATGCTGCAAACCATATCCTTTTAGAGATTCACAAAACAGGTTAGCTTGTGAAAAGCTCTGAGAAATCTTTTAATTAAAAAGAAAACCTAAGTAATTTTGCTTGATCTTATTTATTTTTCCAACTAATTTGACCACAACACTCTTCTTCATGGAACACTAGCATTCTATAATCACTGAAAAAAGGGGGGAAAATGAATACTTACTATGCACCAGCTACGTGCATTGATTATCTTAATTATTCCTCCTAACAACCCTATAGATAAGTATTACTATACCCATTTTACAGGTTAAAAAATACTTTGAGGTTCACAGTGTTTTTAAACTATAGAACTAGCATCCAGATTCAGGTCTATCTGTCTGACTTTAAAGCCTATGTTCTTGCTACTTTATTACATTTACTACTTAATCTCCAAGCTACTTTTTTTGTGTGTGTGGTGGCCAAAATTTGGCTTCCCTCTTGCTGTGTATTAAGAGATTGATCATACATAGGTGGCAGGCTCTGTGAGCGCAGAAACTGTCTGTTGTGTTTATCTGTGTCTCTCCAGGGCTCAGCACAGTGCCTGGAATACAGCAGACTCTCGACAGCTATTGATTGGACAAAAGAATGAATGCGGTATTAAGAACAAGTGAAGGCACTACAAGTTGTCCAGGCTATGCTGTTCTAATATGAACTAAAGAGCTTTCCAGGGACAATAATGAAGATGGTTGAGGAGATTCGACACTACATCACATGAGGAAAAGTCATTAACTTTAAATGCTTAATCTGAGTTGGAGAAGTCTTTGGGGAGGGTGACATAACATGGTGATGTCTTTGAATACTTGCAAGATGGGACTAGCATGTGAAAATTGGATTGTTAAAGCATTAGGCAGAGTTAATCTATGACCTTCAAGATTCCACTCAGGCCTGGTATTGTATGAGCTTTGAGGCTGTAAAAGATGCACAAAGGATAGTGTAGTTCACAGCCATAGCTGATCAATTTACTTCCCAGAGTCTCAACTATAGAATCAAATAGCTTGTAATTCCTGTATTAGCCAAGGTTCTCCAGAGAAACAGAATCAACAGGATTTATATAGATATATAAGAGGATATTTATTATGGCGGTTGGCTCACAGGATTATGGAGGCTGAGATATGCCATGATATGCCGTCTACAAGAGGAAGACCCAGGAAAGCTGATGGTGTCATTCAGTTGAGTCCGAAAGCCTGAGAACTAGGGGAGCCAATAGTGAAACTCCCGGACCAATTACAAAGGCCTATGGAGGTCGGGGCAGCACTGGTGCAAGTTCTAGGGCCTGAAGGCCCAAGACCCAGGAGTTCTGATGTCCAAAGGCAGGAGAGGATGGACATCCTAATTCAAGAAGAGAGAGAGAGAGAGAGAGAGAGACTTTGTCCTTCCTCCACCTTTTTGTTCTATTTGGGCTCTCAGCCGTTTAGTTGTTGCCAACCTACGTGGTCAGGGTGGGTCTTCCTTACTCAATCTATGGATTCAAATGTTAATCTCTCCTGGAAGCACCCTCACAGATAGACACACCCAGAAGTAATGTTTTGCCAACTATCTGGGCATCTCTTAGTCCAATTAAGTTGACACATAAAATTAATTATCTTTGTTCCATAGGGTGTTCTTACAACTTATAAATGTTGCTGCGGAAAAATAGTTCCACCAACACAACAAGGTTTCAGGCACACACACACACAAAAACCCAATGGTTCTATATGGAAAAACCAAAGCTTTATTGCATCATAATTTGTCATAGAGTGAAATCTGACACAATATGATAACATCTTTATAGGACACATCCAATGGGCTTTATTTATAAGAACTGCTGAACAAAAGTTTATTATGGTGTGTGTCCCTACAAAAGGGGTATTACAAAGAACTTATTATGGCATAAGGGATGTAACTAAAATTTCAGACCAGTAACCTCTGTGGAAGCTTCTTATACATAAATCAGTTGCAATATTTTTAGAAAACCTTCAAAAAATTACAGAGAATTGTATTGGATTTTGGTGGGGAAGAACACTAGGAAAGTTAAATATACAGAGACAGAGACAGATATAGTCTGACCCAGAAAAGAGTAGGAAAACATGAAGGAATAAAATAAAAACACATTGTATTTTTATTGTGAGTACACGTATACAAACACCAGTAATACATTAGCAAAGAATTTGAGAAAACCACTGCAGATCATAAAGAGTAGCTGTGCATACTATGCATGCATGTTCATGATTGTTTTAAAGGCCAATGTGGAAATGTAAAAAGTATTGACAAAATCAGCTCCATCAGTTAGGTTCCTCTATAATACTACATTAACTGTTCTCCACTCTGCTGTCAAAGCTAATAATGTCTAATTATTTACTAAGGTTTTCCCCCTTGTTCCTAATCCAATTAACTAGGGCTACAAGCTGTTTTAATACATCATCTAGGGAAATTATTGGAAAATGTTCACATAAAAAACTATTTGTATGTGTTAACTTTCTTAAAAGCAAAATAGAATATGCTTTAAATCACTTGTAAGTCACTTATTCAGCAAAAATGTGCTGAGAGCCGGCTATACACAATGTACTTGGAGACCCAGCAAAGAATGAAACATGGGTCTACCTAGAAGAGCTCATTGCCCAGAGGAGAGAGAACTTCTGGCAATAACAACTACAAAGTGGAAAGTAACAATCACTGCAAGAGAAGGAGACATGAGGTGTGGTGGATTTCAAAAGATGGCAGTTATTTACCAGCGTAGTACATGTGTGAGATCTAGACTCAACAGATTATCATGGTTTCAGCTTTCATGACACTCTGTTTTATACAAAAGGTCCAACCAAATGTGTGGGGTATCCACAAAGTCTAGAAACATAAATAATAGTATTTTTTTACAGATTGAAAATATCATCGATGATATTAAGATTATTTGCCTGTGTTTTCATACTGTATGGATACTCTGTACATGCAAAAGCAAAGCAACTTTGTACATAATCAATTCAAAGTTATATGGAATAAATGAGTCTTAGAGTTCTGGATAATACCCACTGTTCAAAATGTGACTATTCCCTTAATTTGTTTGTTAATAATAGGAAAATATTATAGAATGATTATGGAAGAAAACAGATGCCTTATAGCTGCAATAGTATATAACAGGCTGGCTTAAGGGAGTAGACCCTACTTTTACTCTAAATTCTATATGATTTTCTAAATGTGCTCATAAGAAGAAACTAGACATAAATCACCTTAAAATGGATAGCATGCATGCTGCTTAATTGCCAGGAACTAATTAGCATTTTGAATCAAGTAAGACTGCGGGTTTTTAACTCTGTGGTTTAAGCTTAATTCATACTTTAAAAGAAACAAAATTTTTCATAAAAGAATAATTTTATGCTCAGAATTACCAAAAGCAAGTAGCACAGAATGGCTCTAGCTTTTCCTACCATCATCTTTTTCTTCTTTTTTTCCTAACACATAAGGTGACATATCCAAGTGCTTGTCCTTCATCATATGTTTCTATGAGCAGCAGAGCAGAAAACTCTAATATCTATTCATTCGTAATGTGTCATTCGATGTATTAAGGACAATTGACTTCACATGTCATGGGTAATTAGAAAAGTCACTGTTAGGTCCAGGTTTTTAAAGTATAGCACCATGTACTTTTAATGAGTACATGTACTGATGTCTTTTCACATGTCTGAATATCTTTCCATCTCTCACTTCTATGGTGGGTAAATTATCTCCATGGCCATTTAATTTAAAAGATTAATCAAAATATATTTATTCTTATTTTAATCCTTTAGCTGGGATTATGCAATAGGATTTTACTATGATTTTTTCTTATAAGCAAGGGACTTTAATTGTCCTCATATTCAGTAACCTGGAATGTTCTGTCCCTAGAGGTAATTTTTAGAGGCTTACGTGAGAAAACAGGAGAGTTGAATGAGGGATAGGTGAGAAATGGTAAGTGGATATATCAAGTTTAGACAGTAGGAACTAGTAGGCTTGGGAATGTTGTGCCTTTTAGGGAGGGCACAGTTAGTTCAGGTGGGAATGGCCAACTGGGCTCTCTAGACTTATTAACAGTGGTTTGTAGGACCTGCCTGCTGATGAATTCTTGTGGGTAGAGCTGGAATCTCCCAGATGTCCAGGCCTACAGACATGTGTGGATCGACACTTCGGGACTGAACTGTGCGTTTTCTGTCATTTAAGCACGTAGATGGGCACCTAAACCTTTCACAGATTTGACACACTGGTTAGCAGAAGATGACATTTAGGACAGTACTCTCCAGGTAAGTTGTCTTTATCAGTGAAAACTTTCTAATATTTCTCTTGTGGAATCCTACCTCCAGACACATCTTCGTACCAAGCAATCATCAAGCGCCTGTTAGGTTTCAGGCCTCCTTCAACTAGACCTCTCAACAGTGTGCAATGTGACTGTGGCTTGTTTCTTTTGTTCTTTTGTCATTTGAAAAAAAAGAAGGACTTGGATTTAATTAGTGCTCAAAGTTTCTCTGATACAAAATATTTGGTCCCATATTTATAATTTGTGCAGATGCATAGACAAAAGAAACTTCTTACAAGAGAAGAGAAAGGCATGGAGGTCTGGAGCTTCTGTTGGAACAAGACTCTTCTGTCATGGTTATATTCATTTAAGTTCATTCAGTGTCTGAAATAGTGTCTAATGTGAGCCGACCTCCCCTTCTTCAGCCTGGGCAAGTTTTTCTTCCAGGTCGTCAATTTTCTTTTCCAGTTTGTAACCCTTCTCTCTGCAAATGCAGCCTCTTCCAGTTTGTCAGACAGAAGTCTCATGAAGCACTGTTTCCCTCGGCTTCCTTGATGCCACACTGTCCTAGTTTCACTCCAAGTTTTCTGGCCTCTCTTCTGAGACTTTTTGGCATGTACATCTTTCTCTGAAATGCCTTTAAAATCATACCATGGATGTGTGGTCAGCTACAAATGATAGGCTAGGAAGTAAATAGACAGTACACCCACACTGGTGTGGGCAAACCTGCTAAAACAAATTGTACATCCTAAAAATGTATTGTAGCTTAAACATAATAAAGGTTTATTTCTTGCTCACCCAACAGTTCAGGGTGGGAGTTTGTGTCACCCCACATGGTGAGTCAGGAACCCAGATTCCTTCTATCTCATGGCTCCACCCTACCCATTGTCCTCTGCATGCATAAAAAAGATAAAAATACCAAAAGGAGGTATAACACAGACATTTTGGCTCATAATTCATTGCCTGGAACTTAGTCACATAATCGCAGAACTGCAAAGGGGACTGACTAGAGTGCGTATTGTAGGCATATGCTCAGGCAAACACACGGAGAACACATATTAAGAGATGGCCAGAAGACTATACCACAACACGCCACAATGGATTAATGCCATTTATAAGGAGAGCTTCTGCAAGTTGAGTTGAAAGAAACAAACACTAGGCTTATTGGGGTGATCACTTAATAAGTTATATAAATGTCTAGTCACTGTGTTATATACCTTGAACTAATATGATACTGCATGTCAACTGCAATTAAAAAAATTTTTAATTAAAAAACAAACTTAATAAAACTTTTTAAAAAACAAACAAACCTAACAAAACTTTTTAAAAAACAAACAAACCTAACAAAAATAAGTAAAAAAATAAGTAAATACACATACATACACAAAAATATCACCAAAGCACCAATAAAAAGATATCCTGCCTTAGTAATTATCAGGGAAATGCCACTTAAAATTTAACAATGGTATGTCATTTTCAAATATTTGAGAAAGTCATCATACCAAGTGCTGGTGTGTATTCAGGGAAATAGACATTCTCATATACTGTTGATGGAAGTGAAGATTATAATAGTTTTTAAGGAAAATAGTGTGCCAACATATATTAAAATATAAACTGTGCTCTCTCATCAACAATCCAGCTTTTGGGAGGGTGCAGTGGGGAGAGTGACGTGGCCTCCCGATGCCTCTCCGGGATAGAGCAGGCGTTCCCGCAGCTGCCGGCTCGCGGCTGTATTCCTCCACAGGCATCTTCCTCCACAGGCATCTTCCTCCACAGAAGGAAGTTGCCTCATCTGAGACCATGTCCCTTTCCTGAAAGAAGTCCACCTATGACGACTATGGACAGACAGGATGCAAAGTCTGGCCTCCTTACCTCAACTGGGGGTATCTCTTAAGGACTGGCTCAGTGAATTAAAAATACAAGATTTCTCACAAGGGTATCTATAAGGGTCATTACATATCAGAATTGCAAAAGCCAGAGATCAAGTTGTTTTGTTAGAGAGTCAGTAACAAACTGAAAAAGATCTTTAGGTTCTATCTATTTTGGAGGTTAGTATTACGTGAGTAACCTAGTTTGTTTGAGGAAATTTTATTTGCTTGTTCACCTCAAAGTACAAAGTTTTCTTTCTTGTAATTGCTTATATTTGTTCAAGGCTTTATCTAGTTGCAATGGAGAAAAATGTCATTTTTGCTTTTTCAACAATTTTCATCTATTATAGTTAATGTACCAGTATTTTACTTTCATGTACCTTATATAGCTGTTGCGATGGTTAATTTTATGTTAATCTGACTGCACCATGGGGTGCCTAGATTAAATATTGTTTTCAGGTATGTCTGTGAGGGTGTTTCTGGATAAGATTAGCATTTGAGTCAGTGGACTCAATAAACTAAATGGCCCTTCCCAATGTGGGTAGGCACTATCTAGTTTCTTGAGGGACTGAATAGAACAAGAGGCAGAGGAAGGAGGAATAGGTCCCTTTCCCTTCTTGCCTGCCTACTTGCCGTGGGACACTGATCCTCCCCTACCCTTGGATGGGGACTTACACTATTGGCTCCCATGGTTCTCAGGCCTTTGGATTATGACTGGATTACAACACTGGCTTTTCTGAGTCTCCAGATTGCCGACAGCAGATCATGTGATTTATCAGTTTCCAGAATCACGTGAGCCAATTTCTCATGATAAACCTCTCCCTCTCCTCCACCATATATAATATTTTATACACACACACACACACACACACACACACACACACACACACATAGTCTGTCCAGAAGGTATCCATCCATGTAATATGAAAAACAGAGACATTTACTGAAGAAGATACAAGATACAAGAAACATTGTACATAGGACAATTACACCTCAATCCCCTTCAAAGTAGGCACCTTTGGACCTCACACAGTTCTCCCAATTGCCATCAACTGTCCCATTGTATTTTCCTGAATCTTATCTATGGTCTGAAATCTCTTCTTTTTCAAAGGCGATTTTAGTTTTGGGAAAAGCCAGAAGTCATAGGGCACCAAATCCGGGCTGTAGCCGGGCTGAGTCACCTGGGTGATTTTATGTTTTGCCAAAAAACTTTGCAGGAGATATGATGCATGAGCAGGTACATTGTTGTGATGAAGTTGCCAATCACCAGTCGCCCATAGCTGAAGCCTTTTGAATGATCAAAATAGTTTCCTGGAGGAATGCTCACGCTTAACGCAAAATCTGATGCAGATTTGTTGTTCTACTCAGTCATTTTGAATGTAACGACTACCCAGTACATATACTCAATGGTGTCTACCGCCCCCACTGACTAGTACAATAAAGTCATCATTGTTCACACATGTGCATTCCAGTCCACTCTCCTTGGCTGCCAGGTTACATTGATGTCACACAAACCATTCTTATTTTATTAACAATGGCTGGACTTTTTCCTGACAGACCTCATATGTGTGTGTGTGTGTATGTATGTATGTATGTATGGGTGTGTGTGTGTGTGTCCTCTTGGTTTTGCTTCTCTGAAGAACTCTAATTCAGGGGCCTGCACTTGGTCCTCATGACAACTTTGTATAGTAGCTAAATTATTATTAATGTGCCCATTTTACAGATAAGGATATAGTTTAAAGGAAATTTTTTAAAAAACCATTTATAGCCAGTTCATTATAGAATTGGACCTTAAACTGAAGTCTCTTCTCTCTAGAGTACCCTTCAGATACTTTTTTCATAAAGGCCTACATAGAAAGCTTAAAGTTGCTTCCCTTTTGTAGTATTTCTTCCATTTCCTGAAAACCAGTAGTTATTCCAAGCAGGGACTTTCATCCAAGTCATACCATTTTAAGGACCCTTGTATGTACTTATCTCCATTGTAGAGTAAATATAACAGATGCTTCTTGAGTAGGGGTTACATCTTCTTACAAGTTTTATAATGGGCTCTGAGCATTCTTCTCATGTCTATATGATAAAAACAAAATATTTTCCTCATTAAATGCAGTTGGAAGTGTGTGTGTGTGCATGCATGTGTTCCAAAAATAGCTGAACCCTTCATTTTCCTTCCCATTTCTGAAACTGAAAAGCTCTTGCTCACAACTCTAAGCATCTACAGGCTGCAGGGCACAGACCTGTGCTGCAAGGTATGCCCATATGCCCAAAGGACTGTGTGAATATGCTGCCCCAAGGCTCCAGCCCCGGTGGAATCCAAGCACACTGCCATATGGGTATCTTTCCTCCTCCTAAACATGCATCTGACAATAATCTTTCATTGTAATAATTGCTGAGGAAGTAACCAAGGTGTGGCTTTAGAACACTCAGCTCTTTTCAGAATTGTAAAACTACTCTAAGGAAGCTTTAATTTAGGTCCCTAGAATTAAAAAAACAAACAAAAAAACCCCTTGCGGTTTCAAAAAGGGCTTTGTTCTGAATGAACTCTCCTGTTAGCCTGCCAGCAATTGTCTAGACCCATGAGGCGGGCATTCCTGTGCAGTTGGAGATCCTGGAGCTTTGCAAATTGAAACATCGATTTGACTGTAAAATCCCACCCCTGACCATTTGATGTTGTATCTCATTGCGCAGGGTATTTGTAATGTAGTTTAGCACAGATTTGACTCTTAATTAGTAAATTCCCTGCAAACATAGGCAAACGAAAAACAAATAATCCCAAGTCTTTTATTTTGAACCCTCAATGCCCTCAATGTCTGTAGGTGCATGAAGTCTCAGTCCCAGTTCACAAAGGACCCACAGGATAGTGTAAAAGCTCACATCGGTTTACCTTTCCGTTCATACCAAGCTGGCCTCAGACAGGTTCCCAAGTGCCCTATTTTCCACAACCTCACATGCTCAAGAACATAGAGGTCAGTGTTTCTGATTCCTTCCTGGGTGGGGTGTGTGGGGGGGGGCGGTGGATGATACCGCAGTGTGGAGAGCAGTGGTTCTGGAAACTTAAAATTACTCTGAATGAAATATTTACAAAATGAACCATTCTACTTAAACTAATGGGTTTCATAGAAATCATATCCATGTATTATATGAATAATGTTTCTACTTGAGTCAAATATTATTCAGGATCTTGCCATCTAAATATGTTTAAATTCTTTAATTGGTAGTTAATTTTGACTTTCTGAGGTTGTGGAGGCAGGCTCCTGAGTATCCAGTAGATCCTTTCAACTGATGCTTTGGGACCGTCCCCCCTTGCATTCCTGTCTGAAGAGACACACGGTACCAACCTTCCTCCTTGCATGGTGAGGGGTGAGCCCTTTCTATCACACATCTGGCTCCTTGAAGCAGGTGTGTCCTGACTGGGAGGAAACATGTTCAGCAGATCTGACCAAATGACTCCCCCTCACAGAGGTGAGGGTAGCAACTGGGTGAAGGGTCTAAAGAGGACATCCTGTCACATTCTTTTTCTTTTTTCTTTCTCTCTCTCTCTCTCTCTCTCGTTTTTTTTTTTGTTTTGTTTTGTTTTTCCTTTGAGTAGCAGACTAACTTCCTGACAATTGCTGGTCTAACCTTAAATTAAGTTTTTAATCCCCAACAGAAGAGATGGAACAGGGAAGAAGGCAGCCAATAGATCATAACCTGAGATTGAAATTTGATGTCAGAGAAAAAGCAAATCAGGCCACTTGCATTCTGAAAAATCATGAGTTGACTAAATTTTACAGTGTGTTCAGCAGTCTCCCAACACTGAATTTATTGTTTTTACAAAAAAAATAATAACAATAGAAAAAAGAGAGAGCAATCATCAAACAGGTTGAAACTGTGCATAAATAGCAAGCATATGAGTGTGGATAAGAGGGTTCCCCTGTGGTTCTTCTCCAAATGCTCCCATAACTGGGCTCCTTCCCCTTCTGCCTGATGCCAGCAGAGAACTCTGCTCACCCTACTTCTTCCCAGTCAAAACATGCCTGCCTTCAAAGAACGATATGTTTGCCAGGAAGAGTTCATCCCTCCCCATACCTGCAGGAAGATCAGTACTGTGTGTCTCTTCCAACAGGGACGCAAGGTAGGACAGTCCCAAAACATCAACATGGAAGGACCTACTGGATATCCAGGAGCCCATCTGTTTGAACTTAACAACTCATTTTGATCATTTAAACATATTTAGATGGCAAGATTTTGAATAATATTTGACACAAGTAGTAAAATTGCCTAGACATTTTTTAAAGATTTTATTTTCAGAGAAAGGAAAAGGGATGGAGAAGAAGAGGGAGAGAGAAACATCGATTTGCAAGAGAAACCAGTCAGTTGCTTCTCTCATGCCCCCAGCTGGGTATCTAGCCCACAACCCAGGCATGTGCCCTGACAGAATGGAACAAGGATCTTTCCATTCCCAGGCCAGTGATCACTTCACTGAGCCACACCAGCAAGGGCACGAGATTCTAGATATTTTTCAGAAATTTATTTCCATCTTTCTGGAATCAGCATAACCATGTTGTCCATTAAAATAAGTTATGACAAAACTGAAATAGAGAATATGGTTTTTTTTTTTAACTGTCTCATTTTGGGGAAAGAACATCCATGACTTCTGAATAAAGAAACAACCATTTTCATTCTAGACTAAATGTTACAGGCCATTTTACTTAGAAAGAGGAACATTCTTCATGTTTTCCAGAGATCACAAAAGAAAATTAAAAGCTTTACAAATGTTGTGTGGCTGCTTTATGAATTAGTCTTTTAATGTTTTAAAATCAAGTACAACAGATCAATTTCATAGCAGTGTATATTTTTCCTCTAAGGAGCCAATGAAGATCTCTGTGGTTAGTGATATTTTTAATTCAGCTCTGGACTTTCTCCAGGAAATCACTAATAATTACTAATTGTATTTTTGTAAGTTAATGAAAGAATGCAGCCTTTTTTTCTATGCCTCCTTTCACTTGTGTAATTAATGATGTTGCTTTTTTACATGATTGAGTAAAGCTACAATACAGACATGAATTAACTGAGGAAGCTTCTTTGTGCAGTCTTATAGAAATTAAATGTAAATCCTAGTCATGCAATTGTCTTAAAAGAAACTATTTTTCATCTTTTAAAAAATTTTTATATTTATAATAAACACCAGCAGAAAAGAGAAGCATTTAGCGAAGTTGTTCTAAATGTAGTTTTCCATTGATTTGTGGACAATCATATTTACAAAAATATGTTAATGAGATTTCCTTAGAGAGCTCTTCACAGTGTTGAATTTAACTAAATTATACTGAGAGTAAAGCACCTAGAGTATATTTTCTGATGCCTCCAAGGCTTCCAAATAGCAAATTTAGATGTCTTCTTATATTTGTGAAGACAAGTTCATTCAGTAAAGTCTCTAGTTCTTTTATGATATTGAAAGGAAGTTTATGATTTTGAGAAGAACCTGCTAGGAATAACAAGGAAGAAAGGATTAATGTCTTGTATGAGAGGGTGTTTGCTTCCCTTATAGACTCTTCTGATAATTAGGAGGACATCACTGTGGAAACACATAGGTAGTATCACTTACAAATACTACATATTTCTGAGCATCTTACATTAAAGGCTTTTACAGAAACTTGACCATTCATTAGACTCTCCTCTCCCTTTTCAAGCCCCCTGCTTTGTTGCCCTCTAGCACTTTTTTTCTTTTCCTTCCTTCCTCTTCATTCCTTCCTTTCTTCCTTTCTTTGCTTTCTTTCTCTTTCTTTCCTTTCTTTCTTTTCTTTCCTTCCTTCTGTCCATCCTTCCTTCCTTCCTTCCTCCTTTCCTTCTTTCCTTTCTCTCTTCTCTTCCTCCCATCCTTGCTCTCTCTTTTTTTATTCCTTCTTTCCTTCCTTCCTTCCTTTCTTGTTTTCTTTATTTTTATTGTTTTTCTTTACTTTTTATAGAGGAGAAATATTCCAGCCCTTGAAGATAGTTTGAAGTCAGGTGTTTATTTCTAGTTTGGACATGGAGAAGGAATTTATTACCAGATATTTAAAAATCAGCCAAAAATTCATTCAGAGATTGAGATGTTTGGATTGTGATAACAGGATGGATTGAGCAAAATTAACTCAGCAGCTACTAAGGAGGTATCAGGAGTTATATTGTCAAGTGAGTATCATGTACCTGAGACTGTAGTCAGATATCAGGAGAAAGAATTGATCAAGGTACAGCATTATACCAGGACTAATGCTAGCAAAATACTTAAATAGCATATACTATGTGCTGGGCACTGAGTGTGTGTGTGTGTGTGTGTGTGTGTGTGTTTGTGTGTGTGTGTGTGTGTGTATTCATATGCCTTACAGCAGTCCCATGAAGTAGGTACAATTATGCCTATTTTACAAATTAAGAAATGGAAGCACAGAGGGATAAATAACTTGTCCAAGATCACACATTAGTATTAGGATTTAATACTAGGCATTCTGGGTTCAAAATCCATCCTCTTGACCATTACAATATGCCATCTCTCTGAAGATTGTTTTCTTCCAGTTCAGGATTTTTTTTTTTTTTTAATGGTTGTAGGTTAAATTTTTTTTTAATTTTATTTTAATTTATTTTTTCAAATACATTTGTCTCTGCCTCCCCCACCCCACCACTTTCCCTTGCCCCCTCCTTCCTTCCCTCCCTCAGCTCTTCCCCTTTGGTTTTGTCCATGAGTCCTTGCTATTATGTTCCTTGAATTTCCCCTTCCCTAACTTTTCCCCGCCCCCCCCTCCTTCTCTCTAGTCTCTGTTGATTTCTTTTCCTTTCAGTGTTGCTGGTCTTATTTTCCTTGCATCTTTGTATTGTTGGTTAGGTTCCACTTATAGGTGAGATCATATGGTATTTGTCTTTCACCCCCTGGCTTATTTCGCTTAGCATAATGCTCTCCAGTTCCATCCATGCTGTCGCGAAGTTTAGTAGTTCTTTTTTCCTTTCTGCTGCGTAGTATTCCATTGTGTATATGTACCATAACTTTTTGATCCAGTCATCTACTGATGGGCATTTAGGTTGCTTCTAACACTTGGCTATTGTAAATTGTGCTGCTATGAACATTGGGGTGCATAGGTTCTTCTGTATTGGCGCTTTGGTGTTCTCAGGGTATATTCCCAACAGGGGAATCGCTGGATCAAAAGGCAGTTCCATTTTCAGCTTTCTGAGGAAATTCCACACTGCTTTCCACAGTGGCTGCACCAGTCTGCATTCCCACCAACAGTGTACTAGGGTTCCCTTTTCTTCAAAGCCTCGCCAGCACCTGTTGTTTGTGGATCTGTTTATGATGGCCATTCTGACCGGTGTGAGGTGGTACCTCATGGTGGTTTTGATCTGCATTTCTCTGATGGCTAGTGATGCTGAGCATCCTTTCAAATGCTTCTGGGCCCTCTGTATCTCCTCCGTCAAAAAGCGTCTGCCCAGGTCCTTTGCCCATTTTTTGATTGGATCGTTTGTCTTCTTGGGGTGGAGTTGAGTGAGTTCTTTATATATCTTGGAGATCAAATCTCTATCTGATGTATCATTAGCGAATATATTTTCCCATATGGTTGGCTCCCTTTTCAATTTGCTGATGTTTTCTTTTGCCGTCCAGAAGCTTCTTATTTTGATGAGGTCCCACATGTTTATTCTTTCCTTTATGTCCCTTGCTTTAGGATCTTTTAATGGGACCACTCACTGTTGGTGGCATTTCCCATTGTCATCTTGAAGGAGCTATTTAGTATCTTCCATGGCTGTTCTTTGATGAGTCAGTACATGTTGTGAATCCAGCATGATCTCTATGCAACTCCTGGCAACTTTGTTCCCAAAAAACAAGTCTGATTATCCATGCTCCATCCTTCCTTTTATAAAACCATTCAATTCTGAGATCCACATGATTTTCACTATGAGCCCTCCAATCAGCAACATTTTTACGCACACAAAATCTGGTTAGGATGGACATGGAAGGTAACTGTGAAGGGGAAAGGATAAGTAAGAAAGAAAGATTTCTATAAAGAGAATTACGTAGTCCAAGGAGAATGCAAGGAAGGAAGAGGGTACTGTGAGTAAGAACCCTGGTGCTGGAATCCAGGCACACCTGGGTTTAAATCTGGCTTCTGCCACTTTATAGCTGCAGAACCATAGGCAAGAACTTAACTTTTCTGAGCCTGTCTTCTCTGCTCTCAAATGAGAACAATTACACAGTCCTTGCAGGATTGTTGTGACAATTCAATGAAGCGATGTCTGTCAGATTCTTTGTAGCTCAACACCAGGTATGAGGTGTTTAATATAAAAGACTTTCATACTTATAGGTATGGACAGGTATGGATAATTTGAAGATTGATCATCAATCCTGGGACTTTCTTAATGAGAAGAAGTGTTCTTTATTTCTGTGACTAAGAATATTCATTGTTCTTCACCTATAAAGGTATTGAATTTTAAAATTATTTTAAAAATTAACAAACTCTTACTCAGTTTTCAAGATTTGCACCTGCGAGCCTCCTTTTGAAAAGCAGCAATGCCCATGACTACACAAAACACACATACATGCACGTGCACACACATGATATTGAGGCTAACATTTTTGTGGCTTGGACCTTTTGCCAAGAAATACAAGCAGCAGAAGGGAAGAAAAGTGCTGGAGGTGAAGGCTATGTCTGACTCCCCCAACCCACAGTCAATGCTAATGCACTCGT
Source organism: Pteronotus mesoamericanus (assembly GCF_021234165.1). NCBI lineage: Eukaryota > Metazoa > Chordata > Mammalia > Chiroptera > Mormoopidae > Pteronotus > Pteronotus mesoamericanus. Next base: position 17,804,949 of record NW_026555329.1, on the reverse strand, counting down.
GTTTGATACACACTTCAGTTAAGGCAATAAACAAACTTCACAGCCCAAGAATAATTTTGGATTATTTATTTTAATGAACACATTCCCACTGGGTTCCTACTGATTGTGAATTAATTTCACTCAGGTATTTCTCAAGGGAAATGTTTTGTGAAATTATCATATGCAAATAGTTTGTGGCATATATTATCGTTTCATTTATTTATTTTTTTATCCACACCAGTTACTTTATGGAGTGCTTCTCCGACAGCACACAAAACTTGCTTTTTTGGTCATTAGGCACAAAATAAAGGCATCTACACTTGTGTTAGTTCACAAGTCTTGGAACTGGATGGCTAATTTTCTTATTTCAGAATCTAAGACTCCAGAAATTCTGTTCTTTGCATATTCATTTATGCCTTGTGACTCAGACAGGTACAGGGGGGAAATGATCATGTGGAATAAATTGCAGTATTGTTAGTCTCAACATGCAAAGTTATTCTATGATACCTAATTTCAATCTGTTATGCCTAATTAAAGCACTGATAGAAATGAGAAATAGAGAATCTGAATTTTAAATAAATTTTAAAATATATGAGGATTTTTAAAGAACATAGTGGTAGGAAACTTCCAAGTGAAATAAACCATCATGCTTAAAATAACCTTCAGAGTCTTTTCTTTTTGTGTAATTGGCAGACACCCTTCAGAACGCTCAGGCTGGACAGTCTCCCATGGACCAAGTAGTTGGTCTGCTTTAAAGAGAACTCTGTCTTAAAGGTAGCAAGTAGGACTCGTGCTCCAGGATGACTGAGGAGGTCTAGGTGATGCATTTCAAACACTATCTTGTAAGGCTTGGAATGCCTATGGCTTAGTCAATTCCAAATTCAAATTTAATACCAAGATGCTCAATATCTTCATGGTAGAAACTTTTGTTTCTATCAGATCAAACTTGTAAGTGGCCAGGCTGTGCCAACTCATGGTGGCACCTATTGAGAAAGGTAGTTCTTGGGTTAAACAGGGCCCACACTAGTAACAGTTGCTTTTGCCAAAATATTTTTAAGTAAAAAATTTAAATACAAAGAATGCTATTCATTAAGGTGCTAACAGTTAGTTCCTTAGTAAACAAATATGTCTATGTAAAATGAACCTGTTTTCCATGGATAGCCTAAGGAAAGCCATGTTTCCTTAGAATCACATGTTTAATTATTCGGTAAGTAGCAACATAGTCCACCCCAGAGAACTGATCTATTCAGTACAGTGCCTTGATCTAAACCACGTTAGGAACTACTAGACACTGTCTTCAAGTTACTTGGCATCTTCTTTGCCTACATAGACTCCTAAGCTAAAAGGCATGATAGAAAATGACAAAGGGCAAAGAAAAAGGGTGCCAACTCACTATTCCTCCAAAGTCTTGAGAATCCTAGAGGTGAGTTAAGCCCAGACTGTGCTGAGGTCTTGTGTTTGCCTCAGTAGCTGGTCTGTGAATTTTGACCTGAGAATTCTCTTTGCTCTGCTAGGTGCTATGAAAGAAATTTCAATTTTCTTTAAATGCAATAGATGTGGCTCAGAATCAGATGCCCAAGACCACTTCCAGTTTTCTTTTTACCCCTACCCTCAAGCCCAGCTATGGAAGCCACAGCATGGAGGTGAGGAAATGCATTTAAAAAAAAAATAGATAGCTTCTCCTAATAGGAAAGATGCAGGCACTTTGGGTCCTCAGAAGTGGGAGAACATGGCACCAGATGAAGTCCTAGCTGGAATAATTAAGGTAAACAGCTCATTAGAGATTTCTTAACCTTGAGTGGATGGAGGAAACAAGAAATAAAGGTGAAATAAGCCAAAATGGCAAGCTTTCTTGACAAATTGCTACCTGAAGCCAAGAGGCATGAAGTTCTGCCAAAGAGAACAGAGACTGGAAGGTTTCAGACACTAGAAGGGATTCAAAATACTTTTAGCTTAAGAAGGAAGGCCCAGAGTCTAGTGATAGAAATATATATAACCCATCTTGAAATCCTTAAAATTTTAAATACTGTTCTTTAGTATCTGTATCTCTTCATCCATTAGGCTGTTAGAATAAATCATTCCGGGTACTTATTTCTTTAATCAAAGTACCGTATCTACGGAATCACAGTAAAACTAACTTTGCTATCCTTGGGCAAGTCCCACTAGTTGCTTTATGCAGCCATAACATAAGGCTCTGCTATTCACTGAACAAGGCCCTTGAGCTGGAACATCAAATTGGGGAAGAACTGCCCAGTCTTTATCAGGGTATTCCTATACCTCCTCAGTAGTAAAAAGCATACATACATGTCCATCCCACTAAGAATCACAAGTGTCACCCTGAGTTGACACTGTCTCCTCAGACATAGGGAGGACACTGGGTCAGGCCCCAGCTCAAAGCTGTATTGTCTTTCCACCTGAAATTCTCCACAGAGAGTTTATGCGTAAGCTCAGTAGCTTAAGCTTCCTTCTGTACACTGCATACTCTTGACTCCAAGTGTGGCATGCTGTGTGGCTTATCCAGTGAAAGCACTTTCTTTGTGCTCTACTAAGGAAACAGGAAATCACATATAACGCTGGTTATATAGGCATTAAAGGAAAAGCATCTCAGCCTATTTACATACTTAATTTGGGTAGGAGAAGACGGTCCTCGCCATACATTCCAAAAAGAAATCCAGAAGTAAAAGTGGCATAAGGGGAGTGACTAAGAATATAGTGATAAGAAATCTAAATGTCATAAATATATGTGTATAAAATGTTCAATGTAGTATTTTTTTGTAATAAAAAAAAAGTTAGAAACATCCTGAATATGTATCAGTAAGGAGATGGCTAAATAAATTATACAGAATCCATACTGTGGAGTTCTCTGAATTTCATAACGAATTACATAAGTTAAAGGTATGTGGTAGATAATGAAAAGATTCCTAATTCGTATTGCTAAATGAAAAAACATCACAAAGCATACATGTTATATAACCACATTTATTTTATAATCAAAATTAAGCATATATGGAAATATTAGACATATATCCTTATATGTATTTTTAAAATAGTCTGAGACAATATGCCACTCAGTAGTTACCTCTGAGGGAACGGAGATGGGGAATGAAGAGATAAAGAATGATACAGCCCTGACCAGTGTGGCTCAGTGGGTTGGGCATCATCCTGCAACACGGAAAGTCACTGGTTTAATTCCTGGTCAGGGCGCATGCCTGGGTTGCACATTTGGTCCCCAGTGGGGGGCGCATGAGAATGGCAACCAATCGATGTTTTTCTCATTGATGATGTGTCTCTCCCTCTTTTTCTCCCCCTTTCTCCTCTCTCTAAAAATAAATAAATAAAATCTCTTAAAAATCTGAAGAGTTAACAAGTTTCTGGCAGATCTACTACATAAAAGGTTTTTATAATAAACATGTATTATTCATATGTTACTTGTTTATGTAAAAAAAAAAAAGGCAAGAGACAACAGCCAGATGGTTCCTTACCTATAGTGTTCTAATTTTTTTTCTTTTTTTCCAGATTCCATTTTCCCTTTCCCATTATCCTACCCTGGTATTGTAGGAATTCTGTCCTACAGAATTTTCAAGTCCCATCCAATGGGTTTGTATAGATAGCTCTTCAGTTTTGTAACTTGGTAGTATCAAGTTATACTTCTTAGACCAGCAGAAAACTGAAGTATTGGTGTACTATCATGTCAGGGTCTTAGTGGATATGTTGGTTTGCTAAAGTAAAATACCACTGCACGGGTGACTTAAACAACAGAAATTTATTTTCTCACGTTTAGGAGTCTAGAAGTCCAAGGTCAGGGTGCTGGTTGGTTTGGTTTCTTCTGAGTTCTCCCTCAGTCTATCCTCTGTGTAAGCCCATTCCTGGTGTCAATTTGTGTGTCCAAATCTTCTCTTCTTACAAAGAGTTGGATTGGATTAGGGCCCACCCTGACAGCCTCAGTTTTACATAATCATCTCTTTAAAGGCCCCATCTCCAAATTTAGCCACATTCTGAGGGATTGGGAGTTAGGGTTTTAACATATGAATTTGAGGGGAAAGATAGAATTCAGTCATTGCAGTGAGCCTGGAGCTCAAGATTTTCTTTAAGTGCTCCCACTTATCCACTAGAAGAAACATAGGGACCCAGTCCTTTAAGGTACAGGTCTGTGTTCATAAGAGAGGGCTCCTGATCACCTCCAGGCCACTCCAGAAGGAAGGGGTGCACACCGGGAGTCAGCACATTTCGGGCCCTCTCACTCCCTTGGCTGTTTCTGAAGAGATGTGGTACAGCCATCATAGTGGAGAGAGAATGGGCGTTAGAGTGAGACCGCCAGCTCTGACACTTACCAGCCCTTCTCTAGTCTCCAGTCTCCCGTCTCCCATCAGTAATAGGAGGACAGTAATACCCGCTTCAAGGTCAGAGCCAACTGCATTACTTTCAGCCCCAGGGCCAAATGGAAATGTGGGACCTGGCTGGGGTGGGGTGGGAGATGTCGATCTCTCCAATGCGTGGGCAAATGGGCAACCCGTAAGGGATTGTAGCCTCTGTGCTGGAACATATGCAGCACCTGGATCAGAACTGGGGAGAAGACCGCAGCCTCTGACTCTCCCAGTTGCTGCCAGCTACCGTCCTGCCCTGCATTGAGATGCCCCAGAGGGATGTACACTGGACGCTGAGCATGACCCTGGGTCATGTTCATGCCCAGGTCCCCAGTAGGGACAGGTGGCAATGATGGAACACAGGCCTCCCTCCCCTTGTTGATGCAATTTGGTTGCCCACCAGGAGGAAGGTGGCTTATTTTCTACATGCAGGGTGGAGACGGGAAAAGGGAGATCAGGCAGAGCGTGCAGCTCCAAGTGTTGGGGAGTGTGGGGGGTACTAAGAGCCCTGTCCAGGGAGATGTGGAGGTGGCAAGACATGGGACAGTATGTGAGCCAAGGCTTGAAGCCCCCAGCATATGCTCCATTGTCCTACTGGAGTTTACCTATAAAGATGCAATTATTAACAATTTAATTTCCAGATGATAAATGCAGAGCATTAAACACCAACTACAAGGCTCTTCTGCATTCAGTGTCCTGTGCAAATGCACTGATCATATGCTCATGAACCCACTTTGCTCACTGCTAAATAGCCTAAGAAAGGCTTACAAGGCACAGAGCCTGAGTTCAGAAAGAGTTTTCTATGTCCACTCATTAAAGGAAGCTTAAAATCACTCTTGCATAATTCTCTGCCTTTGGAGGACTTACTTCATTTACCAAGATGAGTTTATCGAAAGATCTAAACAAAAGTAAATCATGCCCACCCGTCTTTTGAGGCCCAGGTTGATTTCCACTTACTCCAAAAAGCCCTTGCTTTTGGAATAATACTTCCATCCCCTTGGGTACAAGTTTTCCAGGGACTTCGCTTGTTTCTGTGTTAAACTCTGCCTTAGTCCAAATCAGGCATGTGTCTATGTACCAGAAGGCCCTGGGAGACAGGTAAGCCTCATCTGATTGTGTGTCCTTTATAATGCCTACCACAATGAAAGTAAGTTTAGGTTTGACATGAATTGAATGGATTTGAAATGGATTCCATTTATTCTAAGTTGGCACTTCTCTAATTTCTAAGTTTCTCATTCTCAAATTTGGTTGTACATTTTTTTTAAGTAGCACTAAGTGATCTAAAACAAGTACAGGAAAAAGCCAAAGCTCCAAAGGACTTTAAAGAAATTCTGGGATTTGAGATTTCAGGAAAAAAGTTCAACATAAAAAACTTTCTTATCAAGTAATAACTAGCCAGATTAATAAATATATAAATTAAACTCCATAAATCTAAGATATTCTAGGATACTTCAACAGTCAAATGGAAAGTCTTCCAGTAAGCTATTATTTAGGGGAAAAAAAATCTATTCTAGCATACTTGTAAATATCCTAAAATATATATGGGTATGTAGTTGAAGAGAACGTGGAAATATGAAAACACACTGATTTGCCAGAATGATAAGGTTGTGGAAAAAGTATTTCTTTTAGTTACTTTCAAGTGTTTGGCCCATTTAGAAAACAAACTAAGACAAAAGGTTGTTACACATATTGCTACTTACTTTAGTTTTCAAGTACTTATTTCAAGAATCCTGGTCCCAAGTGAAAGGTAAGATTTTTGATTAGTCAAAATTAGTCTCATTTGAAAAGAAGACACAGGAACAACAGCATCCCCCTACAAAATTATTTTTAAACGAATCAATTTCTATAATGAAAGCACTTTCCTGTTAGTTTCTTTTTTTAAAAAATTAACCTCTATTGTATTTTTTCCAGTAGCATTTAGTCTCCTCATTCTCCCCTTTCTCCAGGAATCACCCCGCTGTTGCCCGTGTCCCTGAGTCCTTTTCCCTTCTTGCTCAGTCCCTCCACCTCCTAACCTCTCCCCACCCTAGCTGTCATTCACGCCTGTTAGTTTCTTAAGAGGCATGACATTTCTATGAACGTTTACACTTTGTAAAAACACATCTTTGACATTGTATTCAAATTCCATTCTTTATGCACATGTGCCAGGAGAAGGATTTTCACAGATTGCTTTCCTGGAGTTTACTTCCTGACAAGAGAGCAGAAACTACTAGCTGTGGTGTTCTCCAAATAGGTGATTGAACATTCTATCAGGGGCCTTTCTTGTAGAGTTATTTTTGGAAGATTTTGTTTAGGCAAGGGCCAGCCATTTGTAAATATTCTCTAATTTATCATAGACCAGTTTATTCTATTATTTCAGCCACTAAGCTTAAAGAAGTAGGATTTCTCATAAGCCAGAAACGTTCCTTGTACTTTGAGAGTCCTTTGGCTTATGTTAGCTTGTGGTCTCTGCTCTCATGAAGTTTTGGCAACCCTCACTTAAAAAAAAAAAAAAACAACTCAGAAGAAACCCACATCTGGATTCAATAGATTGGATTTTAACCAGTCTCCTTTGCAATATGCAAATAATAACCCTTCTTTGGTGTGTGCTTCATAGCTGATAGAACTGAGGTGTCTTAGTCTCAAAGCCCCAAACTCCTTTCTCATTTTTTCCCTCTTCTGATAGCAAAATCTTTCAAAGAGACAGATGTCTTCATCCAGAATGCAGCTCAAATGTCTGCCAATATTTCCTTAAAACGTCAATGCCATACTGCACAATATAACTTGGGCAGATGTGAAAGTTCATAAACAAGTTTGCTTCACTGGGAGGCAGAATGACTTGTTCCAACCACTTCCATTCATGAATGAAGAGCCATCTCAGAATGAGGACGCAACTCTGCCCACATATCTGTTTCCCTCGCTGTATTCCTCTTGCTTTTACACTGATCTGTGCTTTCTGCACCTCCCACTCACCCACTTGTCTAGAACATCAAAAACTCTGCCTGTTTTTGCAAATCCAGAGGTCATTAATCTCTCCCTTTCTTTCAACTCTTTATTGCTTTTTATATTTGCTTCAATGACTTGCTTACTTTTCAGGATCTCTCTTAACATGTCTGAAACAAGGATTGTTTTAATACTTGGAAAGAGATCCAGGATATCCAAAGAAAGGAAAGTAAAAATGTTGGCATGCCAAAATTTCCAGAATGCCTGATAATCTGAGTTCCTAAAATCTGGAGCCAGATGCTTCTAATCATAAACTCAGAAGTTGAGGACAGCTGATCAACATGATTATATATCCTAATTTCAGTTTTAGATGTGAAACAATATGCCTACAAAAACGTTCCCGTTGATGGTCTCTGCATTAGCTAGTCCATTTGAGAATTCAAACTCAGATATATCATCCTATTAGTTTTGCTGACATTTATCCCCACCCCCACACCCCCAATTCCAGTTCCATGTGAATTTAACACAGGTGCAGACTCAAGCTTAACATAAGGGAGCAATTTTCTGATTCATTCGTGTAAGACCCCGAGGGAAAGAGAGAACAAGATGTACCAAGGCAATATTGCATTGTTAAAAATTAACTTAGCTTGTTTTTCTACTGAGGCAAGAATACCCATATCCAAATGCTTAGATACGTAAACCAGGCCTCACATACAGTTCTCATCTTAGTCACAGTGTAGTAGCATTTTTTAAAACTCCTTCCTAAGAAAAGATTTTAAGGGAATATAAATTAATAGATGATTATTTTTACGCTTTTTTTTTGGGGGGGGGGTCAACTTGCATTGTTGTTTCAATTCTATTGTGGTCTGGGATGCAACAGCAAAAATAGAGTGATGACCCCAGGCACACTATCCTGCAAAAGCCACTCTTGAACTGAAGGGAAGTGGCATGTTGAAACACATTTTTATTATTATTTATAAAAATTCTTGGGTTTTATTAGTTCAGCGCTCTGTGAGTCTTCTGGCCAAACTGTACAGTTATTCAGTGCCTAGAAGCAGAATGGAGGGAGAAACTAATTAGCATAGTTCTTACATCACCACTGGAAATTCTTTATTCGCCCTCAGGATCCACATTGCTGTGTCTGCTCAATGCTGTTAAATATGACAAGGTCAATAACCCTGTTTTTGTAACAATGAATGCTAACAAACTCAGGCCTCACACACATTGCCATTGTTTAACAGGGTCAGCTGAGTTAACTGAGAACATTATGCATGTATAGTGCCAAGAAGACCCCATCAACAGTCAAATGCACAATATGCCATATTAGCATAAGTAGTGGAGCAACAGATGGCCCAGCTGTGAGCAAGTCAGATTCACCCAAATATTGTGCACCAACAGTTGAGCCATAAGAAGGATTTACATATGACACACTGGACGCTGTACAGGCAAAAGGGAGGCCAGGGTTCTAGTCTTACCTCTGCCACTTCCCCTCTGAAGGCTCAGTTTCTACAGCAATGGGATGAGGAGTCAGACCAGATGACAAGAAAAGCCCTTTATGCCCCGAGGCTGTGACTTTAAGGAGGTCTACAAGATAAATATATTGCCAGTATGGATTTTAATGGAAATATTTTTAATACAGTATGTTTTGTACTGAGTTTCTATTTTTATTCCTTTGGCATTTGGCAGAGAGGTAAAGAAAGCTGAGTTCTGGCAAGTCTGGTTACCTCAGGTGGTGTGTGTGTGAGAACTTAGAAGTTTGTACAAGTTGAATAAAGTGATGACTGATGGGCTCCTTAGGCCTTGTAACGTCATCAACGCTATAACAGAATCTACTTACCACTGTTCTTCTGAGAAACTCTATTTAGATATCCAACAGGAGTTCATGACTCCCTTTAGAATTCCAGTAAAATAAACAATGGAGTCAGTCTCAGTTAAGTCAGTGTTAAGATAATTGCAAAGCTTGACCAACAATTTTTTTATTTATGTTGTTAGAATTTGCTTCTTTACTGTTATCACATGCGTAAAAACAACTCATAAATATCAAATAAATATTATTACAGAATAGAACCATAATAATCACCTAGAAAGAAGAAAACCCAATATTCTGTAAGTAGGAAACAAGGTGCTTTTGGTGGAAGGAGGGAAAACGCGGGTAAAAGAAAAACTGTCTAATGGAAAACTACCATAAAGTATTGTAGATGGCATATAAATAAGACAAAAAGTATGAACAAGGAGAATTGCTTTTAAATCCATTTTAGTATAAATAGACATCTTTGAAAACAATTTATTTTTAATGTAATTTGTTCTGATGTTATAGTACAATTTTCTTTATATATTATATTGGTTAAACTATAGGCGTTCACGTTTAATTTCTTATATTAAATTGTAAATGTTTGTAATGGGCCTTTTAAATGCTTGATGTAGTGTTATTACTCTACAGCAAAACATTTCTCACATGTGCAACATTATTTTAAAATAAATCCCTCAAGATGAACATAGTTGCTGCAGTCCCTTGAAATTTATGGTATTTAAGAATAGATGTGTGTTTCTTCAGTGCAGGAGCTCTTCAAGGAAATTTTTGACTGCTGATGCAAACGTTAGTAAGCAATGCACTTGTTTGGTTAAGACTTTTAGCCTTGACCTCTGGCTTTAAACCCTTGTCCTTTATTAATCACGTGTTTCCTGAATCAAAGAGAATATTTTTGGAGGGGGAAAATTGTTCTGGGACTGAAGGAGTGTTATATACCAAACAGACATGCCCAGATGACAAATAACCCCTGCATGATAGCCAGGGTTCATCCAGCTGGTCGGCCCCATATTTTGTGATTGATGGTGTTGATGTTCTAAATAGGCCTAAGATGTGCCAAGTATAAGAGCCATAACAAAGTCCTTCAGATTTACACTGTAGATAGAAGGAGGAAGCGAGGAGGCATGTTCCCAGCACATGGCAATTCTAGGAATGGTGTCATGATTACAAGTAACCTCGCGGAGTTTGTCTGGTTTCTTTCGAAGTTAAACAAAAACTATTTGCTGGTCAGGAATGAATAGGGTCACATAAGGTCTGTCTGAACCTTACGATTACTAAAATGTTTCTCTGTAACTGGACACCTTCTGAAGCTAGGATAACATTGGAATCCATTGCAGGGATCAACATACTGATTTTTTTTCATTTGCCTTTTGAGGCTTCTGAGAAAATAAGAATTGTTCTTTGCTTAAAAAAAGAAAGTGACATCATGACATGTATTGAAGCCATTAAATGTTTGAAGTAAAAATCCTTAAAGGTCGTTTAACCTAACCCTAACTTTCTTTACATTTAGGGAAATGGGATAATTTTTTTTTAATTAAGGAAAGTTACAATAGCTCTATTTTGTTTATTTTTGAGGCATTTATAAATAATTCTTTATAATCGGATAATGTATGAAAAAGACAAAGCTTGTATTTGAGCTTGTCAAGAAAAAAAAAATAATAGTTGCACTTTCTATTTTAAAATGAATAGTAAATATAACTCATATGCATAGGAAGCTGTTGTACTGTTATTTTATGAGATTTCATTAGTGAGAATTCACATCCTTATGTTTATGTAGCAATTATTTTTGCAAACCTTCACAGGACTGAGGAAGTAGATCCTGGTAAACTAACTCCTATTCCTCATCTCCCCTATAAAATTGCTTTTACTAAATTGATTCCATTGGGTGTTTTAAATAACAGTTCTTAGAAACTTGTTCCTGGGATTGATAAAAGCATGTTGTTCAGGACAATTTCTATGCAGACTCTTTGAGAACTTCTTTCTAGTCTTAATATGTGAACTAGTTGTACTTCTCTTGAGACATTTTATTTACATTTATCATAAGGACCCTGAGGCACACAAGCTGAGGGCATTTCCTTCTTTTTATTGGCCGTACACAGACATGGAACCTAACTGAAACCCATCCTTCACAGTAAAATAGGGTGTAACAGTGAATGTTCTGGTTTCTAGTTCACTTTGTTATCTGTTTCTATCTTTTCATTGTGGCTCTCTCACTAAATTGTGTTATCTTGCTCTATCTATCTTTGTGATTTTCCTCAAGTTTTCTGGGAACAAAAGAAGACTATTAATTAATTCATGTTCTGATTCCTTGTGAAAACATGCTTATCCCCATTCCTTTTACAAATTCTAGAGGATCTGATAAACAGGAAAACTAACAAAATGCAAAGTTTGTTGAAGGAACATGAATAGTACTGTGGCTTAATGTGATGGAATATTTAAGGTCAGAATTGTCGACTAATCAGATCATATGGGGCTTACATTATCATTATTAGGGTTAAGATTTTTATTTCCCAATTGAGGATGGGTTTTCCAGTCAGGGAAGTCAGTTATATTCTGTGTTACCTAATATTTATTATATTTAAAATATTATAAGTGCATATGACTCTATCTAGAAACCTAAAGTTAATAAATAATGTATGCAAGTGTAAAAAATGAATTCATTACATTTTTATGATTCATATCAACAATGTTTGCCATACATTAGCAAAAATGTTAAAGGGACCAAGTAAATTACACTCATTTATTATGAAATAAGAAATCAGCCTGGCTTTGCGACACATTTTGGAAGGCACAGTTTTTAAAGTGCTGTTGAACTGCTCAGTTCAGGAAAAATATTCAGCAGATAGATGTAGAATCACCTAATTTACTAAGATCAGACTTTGATATGTTTTAGTGAAAACTTTAAACCTGCATGTCATGAGACCCTCTCTCCAGGGAAGTGTCCATAGTTTTAAGGATGAAATACTGCTTCTCACTTAAAGGAATAAAAGTAACATTTTCCTCTGTATTGTAGTTTTGAAATATATAATGGTACAATACTCTCTTTGATTTTGTTTTCATTTTTGGCAACTTGCCGTTTCTGATATCATTATGGTTTTTTTTTTTTTGTTATATTTAAAAATGCTGTATATTTACCTATTAGCCTTGATTGAAGCCTTGATTGAAGCTTGATAGACATCTTTCCAAGGCTGGCAGATGTCTAGTTGCAACAAATATATAACCTGAGGCACATATTTAGGTTCCTATTTTCCTGTTATATAGCAAGTATGAAGTGTAGCTAAGAATAAACTCTGTGATCACATGACTCATGACAATGGACTGTGACCACAAGCTCATGTCTTCATGGAAGATGTGGCCAATAACAGCTTACTGGGCCGAGCAATGTGGGGATATGACCAACGGAAGAATTCTGCTGCAAGCTCTAGTCTGACTGGACAAATTTCAAACCTTCGTGATTTTTAAAACAGATAAAAGTCCCAAAAAACCTCTATGCTGTCTTTTGCTAAATAAAAAATAAAAAATCCTCCCACTGGCAAGATCGTGAATTTCGTCACAAGTTTTTCATAGTATAACCAGTCGCTCCACACAGAGAGTACTAAGCTTTTCCATCTCTACATATAAGAAGTTTGACTGCTCTAATCAGAGTTTGTCCAGTTCAGATATTTATTTTCAGCAATAAGTGACTTGTTATGATGACAACAAAAGAACGCCCGTCCTAATGAATGAGAACTCTGCATATGCTGTAATACGTGTGATGTATAGGGTGGCAAAAGTAGGTTTACAGTTATGAGTACAGGAAACAGTTTATTCTCATATGATTATTAATGACTATTATTTTCCATATACACTGTAAACCTACTTCTGCCCCACACTAATACATATACACATATACATATAATATTTATGAATAATAATTTTCAGATGCTTTACTTCAAATAAGGTTCTGATCATTCCAGTGCCCTTTCCACCAGGGAATAGTGGAACTTCTTAAGTGGATACTCTGGGACCTGAGTTCACTTTTTCTCTGGGTTCTGCCAATTGGCCTCTTGTGAGTATCGGTGAGTTTGCTCATCATTGAAACTGCAGTTGCTACAAGTTCCCTTGAAGCAGGGCTTATCTATTAATAGTATTCTTAAGGATGTGTGCTGCTTTTCAACTTCCTCAGAAAAATTCTGTCCTGGTTACATAACAGGCTGGGAATGCCTGCTCCCTATTTGTTGCCTTAAGTTTGCTCTGAATGCTGCAGGAACACCTTACCTCTGTTTTCTCCCTGTGCCAAGTAGAAGTCTCTTTTGTACCTTTGGCATGAGGTGGGCAGGCGAGTGTTTCTAGAACAAAACAAATTCCACAAATACACGTTATGATCCCACCCCACCATCACTTGAAGTAAACACTACACCATAATAATCCTCTTTGACAATATTAAATATGCATGGGCCAGTTAATAGAGAACCCGTAAGTATTCAGGGTTAGATTTTATTTTGCTGAAGAGTGAGTGAGTCTTTCATTTAGGTTCCTTGTCAGTGTTGATGCAGTGGTCTCTGCTGTATGAAACATCTACGCACTTCCAGGGTCACCAAGGCGTCGGTGAAGTGGCCGCTCCCTTAGTGCTTACCCACTCCCTCAGGTGTCCTCCTCTGTCCTGGCCTTTTATTTGTTTCCACTTCCAGTTATAAGGAATGGACACAGTCTCCTCAGCACTTTGCTCAGACTCGCTACTATTATTCCAAAGGGCCTAAACTTCTGTCTGTCAAAAACGGTTAATACATGACTATGAACATCCCGCTTTTTATGCAGTAATTGAAAGGTTGCCTGCTGTGCGGAAGACTCCTCTGCTAGCCGGGAACCCGACTGGACACGGCATTTGCCAGCCACCTGCTGGGAGGGGCAGCGCACTGAGATAGAGGGTGAACTCCGACACCCAACAGGCATTTTTGCCAGGGTCTGATTTCTGTGTTTCAGGCATGTACCTTTTAAAGGCTCTTCATCCAACTGCAAATCTTCCCTTCACTCATCCACTTGTTTGGATTCAGAAGATAGCACTTGGCACAAAGAGACACATTCCCTAATAACGTTTTATTCTTTTCTATCAACCACCCTCTCTTTAATTCCCTGCATGTGGTGAGCTTACTCGAAATCCCCCAACTATATACCCTGAGCCCATATCCTTCAATCTTTGTGTACCTTTTCACTACAGAGAGATTTCTTTGTAATCTTGGTCAGCTCTACAGCCTCGTCCTTTGTAATGGTCTGTATTTAATATCCTTTACTTTCTATAGCATCCTGTATGGTTTTCAAAACCTTCTGATTTTTAGCTTTTCTTTTGTGATTTTCTTATGGTTCCATTTTGCACTTGTTTAGATACTTCCAGTCTGATTGACACATCTGTCAAGATCAATTTTTTGACCCACTTTCTGCTCAGCTTCTAGGATTCATTTTGGCAGTATGCTGTGGTTTATTCATCTTTCTTGACTTCCCCTGCAATCTAGACTACTGTCGATGATTAGTGTTGCTTTCTCAGCGTGGTTTTCACAGCCTTTAAAGGGCTTGAGAACTCTTGCAAAGGGCTAAGATTTTGGTTTCTGTAACTTTTAACTGCCTTAATGAATTTACAAGGTTTCTTTTCTCTACAGTGAATAAACTTCCCTTGCTCTTTATGGGAACACTCAATATCACAATGGTTTCCATGCTGTTTAACTTCCTCCTTTCTTAAACTTTTTTCCAATCGTTTTGTAACATAGCAATATGCTTGGCCCCAGTTTTAACTATCCTACTCTCTACGCCTCTTTTTAGGATTTTAAATCATCCCAGGAAGGATGAGTTTGTATTTGTTGTTCCTTCATACTACAGTTTTTGTTAACACAATGCCTATGCATTCAAGTAGGTAATTTAGGCTTTAGCTATAAACCTAAATATTCTTCATCTTGTATGTGTTGAAAACGTTCAACTCTAAATGTGTAGCTTCTAATTCAGTTGGAGAACTGCAGGATTTTTTTTTTGTCTTTGAGTCTCTAGAATAGCATTGTTTTCACATATCTGACATTCTGTGACTTTCTTAAAGCTTGAGCTCGTTATTGACTAATGAGGTTAATTGGAATCTTTTTTTATTTACGTCCTTGTATGTGTTTATAGACTGTTATTATGTCTCGTTTCAGTTTTTTATCCTCTCAAGTGAACATGCCCAACACTTTTTTTCCCCAGAGGCTGACTTGTACAAAACCTTTATCAATTTTCTGTTCTCTTCTGAACTCTCTCCAATTTACTTGTGTATTAAAAACCTTGTTTGTACATTCTACCACATTTTCTATAGTTCCAAAGAAAAGTGCAGGAGGAATTTGGTACTCACTCTGCCTCCATCACTCAGCCTGCCTCCTGTGAGCTGTCAGGAGTTAGCTGGACCACTCACATCTTACAAGAGCTCAGTGGTGGGCCTGCCATCTGAAGGGCTCCCTCCGGCACACCTGGCTCCCTTGAACAGTAATCCCTCATCCGTGCGGCCTAATATAAAAATGGATTTTTCAGGAAACCAAGGAAACCTTTTTTTTTTTAACAAGAGAACACTGCTAAGAAGTTACAAAAATTCTTCACAGAACAATAGCAATTACCGTAATATTAAATTTGACTTCCTGGTATGCATTAGGAAACACACACTGATCTTTCGTGTTTGCCCAGAAAGGAACATACCCCATGGAAACTTGGAGTTTGTATGTTTATACCTTCTCTTACTTTACTCCACAATAATGTAAATGAATTTATTCACTAACATAGGAGAATTTGTTTCCTGTATCATTTTATTAATTATCTATAATGACATTGGGTTTTAAATTCCCAGTGATGCTGTGGATAAGATGTTGCAAAGATTGTATACCAGCCCTCTCCTAGAGATTAACGGAGGAATTGGCATGGGTCTCTGAGTACCAATTTAGGGTCATTTTAGGTGGAGAAATAACTATAAAACAGACAAACATACTGGTCCATATAACAGATATTTTGCCACTCTTTAATTATGGAGATAGGGAACAGATCACTGGTTGTTCCATTAGGGAAGAGGTAGGGAAAGGAAGTAGGTGAGGCTGCAAAAGTGCAACCTGACAGAGCCTGGTATGATGGAATCACTCTGTGTTTTCACTGTGTCAATGTCAATATTCTGACTGTATATTAGACAAGAGTTTTCAAGTTGTTATCATTGGGAGAAACTAAGTAAAGGGTATGTGAGATTCTTCCATATTACTTCTTAAAACTGCATACACACATACACATACACATACATGCATGATTATCTCAGAATTTAAAATTTAATTTTAAAAAACTTGCTCTGTGAAATTTGAGAGAATAAACAGACAAGCTAGAGAATGAGAGAAAATATTTGCAAATACATATCTGACAAAGACTTGCATCCAGAATATGTAACAAATTCTCAAAGCCCAGCAGTAGTAAAAGGAACAAGTCATTTTTATTAAATGGGTAAAAGACTTGAATAGTCTTTTCACCAAAGAGGATACACAAATAACATATAAATAAGCACAAGAAAAGATGTTCAACATAATTAGGCATTCTAATAGGTGTATAGGGAAACACAAATTAATAGATGCAAATGTAAACCATGATGAAATACTACTATGCACCTATTAGAATGGTTAAAATAAAAAATACTGACAACAAATGCTGAAAAAGATGCAAAGCAACGAGAACTTTCATGCATTGCTAGTGAGAATACAACATGGAACAACCCCTCTGAAAAATAGTGCAGCAGTTTCTCATGAAGTTAAACATGCAATTACCATAAGACCCAGTATTTGTACTATTGAGCATTTATCCTAGGGAATAAAAGTGTGTGTTTATTTGAAAACCAACCCAGACAGTTGTCGCGTCCCCGGAACCTCTCTGTCCTCCTCTTCTATGAGTCCTCCTCATTTAGCTGTGCTCCAGCTGCACTAACTTTCTTGCTGCTCTTTGAATATGTCAGGCTTCAGTACTGGCTGTTCCCTCTGCTTGGAAAACCCTTCCATCAAATATCCAAATAGCTTCCTTCATTACCTCATCCAACTCTTTGCTAAAATGTCATCTTCTGGGTGGGACCTACTCTGGCCACTATACTGAAAACATCTCTCCCTGAATTTCGTTCTTCCAGTTACAGCTTAATATTTTTTCCACAGTACTTATCATCTTCTAATATGCTGTATTACTTATGTATTACATTTATTTTCTGTCACCCCAACACACACACACACACACACACACACACACACAGATGTAAGGTATATGAGGACAGAGTTTTGCCTATGTTGCTCACTAGTGCATCTTCAATGATGGACACAGAGAAAATTCTCCATAAATATTTGTGGAATGAAGAAAGTGAAGTAGGGAGAGAAAGAAGGATGGAGGAGAGAAAAGGTTAATTTGTCATTAGCCAGGTGAACGTGGGACATGGAGGGCATCTCTGGAAGAGCTGGTGACCCTGCAAAGGCCAATAAACTTGAGTAGTGCCAGTGCTCAGAAGGGCAGAGCGGGGTGTGACAGGAGGTCGCTGAGGCCAGAGTGGGAAGCAGGAATGAGCCTGAAACACCGCGCTACAGAATGTGGGCTTTATCCTTAGGTCAAAAGTGTCTCAGAGGCTGAATAACGTGACGATGTTTGTGCTTCATGAAGATCACTCAGCCCGTTTGGAGAGTGAATTGAGTGAGGGCAGTGAGCTAGTTAAGAAGTTTAATGTAATCTAGTAACTAGTTAAGCAGAAGTGATGATGACCTGAACCAAGTCAGGGCAACAGTGGCAACATATGGCAGGACATTTTGGAAACACTTAGCAGGATCAATAGGACTTGTATTAACTGTGAGAAGGGTAAGAAATTAAGGATGCCCCCCATACCCTGCCCACCCTCCAGATTCTTCCCTTTACTCCTGAGAAGGACAGCACACTTGAATGGCTTATTGGAAGAGGATGAGCCAAACAGCAAATTGTTTGTTATGTCATGAACACACTACTTTTTTCACATCTCAGTGTCTTCATGCATTGGGATTGTTATGTCCAGAATATCTTTCCTATGCATTTTGCTAAATCCTACATCTTTAAAAAGTTTCAGGTCATAGGCCCTGACTCAGCTTATAGATACTATGAAAAGTACATTCAAGTAACTTGGTAACTAACCAGAAACGTGGGAACTGATGATGTAGTTATTGGACAGTTTATAGTGACGGGGATTGATCCCACTAAAAAAAAAAAAAACACATACACACACACAAAAAAAAACAAACAGCCATTTTCCATACCAGCAGGAGATTGCTGTCCTAGAAATATGTTATTGTAATGTAAGTGGCCCACAAAGCTCATACTGTTATAATGAGTTTACACAAAATTCTCTGGGGTTATAAAAATAAAAATATTAGCTTTGCACTGGCAATGCCAAATGTAAATACAATGATTCTATGTGTCTCCTCAATATTTGACCTTGAGCAAAATTTTCAACCCAACCCGGCCTCTGTCTTCTTGTCAAAAGAGCAAAATTATCTCCCAGGATTATTCAGCTTCAAAAATCTGTGATTTTCTTTTTTTTCTGTGAAGCAGTCAGAGCAGGCATTATGCATATTTCACAGATGGAAAATCAAGCCTCAGAGAGGAGACTTTCCTTTGGACAGACCTAACAAGAGTTTGCTTCTCTCCAGCCTGACATCTGCTCCTATAGGCTGCCCAACATTCAACCATTGCAATATTAAAAACAATCATGGTTTTAAAACCATAAGAATAACTTAATTTTTAAGACTCTTCAGCATTTTGCCAGCACAAAAAAATAGCAGTTTTTCTTTTGCTATTTTGTAACTAAAAGAAAGTCAAGTTTCAACCTGGAGGTCTCTTTTTTTCCTGTTGTGAAATAGTGAAAAGTGTGTTTTGTAATAGAAATAGTGACTCAGAATTAACTACTTTAAGAGTTTGGACTCTTTTTTTTTTTTCATTAAGAAATGAAAGGCAAAGTAGTTGTTTTTATAGGTATTTACATGAAGAGTATCACTAAAAATCATTGCAAAAGAATGCTAAATATGAAGAGATGTTATAGAGTATTATGGGTGTATAATACTCTATGTTTAAAATATGTGAGTTGTACATGTTGTGTTTTTAAAACTTAAATCTGATTAAAAGTTTAGTAATAAAATATCAGTGTAATGACTGATCCAGGAAGCTCAGAGGACACTAGGCAAATACTCAAAACTTTACACTGAGGCATATCATATTATAACTGCAGAAAATCAGACACAAAAAGAAAATCTGAAAGAAAGCCAGGTAAGGAAAAAATACCTTATCTACAGAGAAACAAGGATAAGAATGACATCAGGCTGTCCTTCAGAAACCATGCAAGCTGGGAAAAACAAAACCACCAACCTAGAATTCTGTACCCAGTGAAATTATCCTTCAAGAGTGAAAAAATAAAGATAAAAACATTCACAGACAGACAAAAATTGAAGAAATTTGTCATCAGAAGATCTGCCTGGCACAAAACATTACAAGATATTCTTCAGAGAGAAAGAAAATAATATAGGTCAGAAACTCAGATCTACTTAAAGAAGTGTGTTAGAGAACAAATAAATGAAGGGACTACTTGGTTCCCGCCTGCAATGTATTGGAGCCATGCCCAGATCCTATACTGAGTAATATGGGTTCCAGACATGATGGATTATTGGCTTAAAAAGAGGAGATGACTTGTCTTCTCAGCTCACAACTGCAATCCCTGCATTTGAAAATACAAAAATGGATATAATGAACTCTCTGGCTCATGGATCTACTGCAAAAGAAACTGGGAAAAACTAAATAAGAAATTAAGCTATGACACAAGCTATCTTCCTCTCAAGTTTATAGATGTTAATAAGGTACCTCATTGTGTCTTACACAAAATGGAATATTTTTATATAGTATGATGCCAGTTAAATTGCAGCGTCATTTTGAGACCAATCAATTCGTAATTTAAAGTACAAGAATTGTTTAAGTGTACACTTTTTGAACTTTTTAAAAGCCAAAAAAGTTATATTTCAAACTAGAAATGAAAGGCCTCTGAAGTATCCTCTAGGTTTTACTTTCTAATAAGATAACTACTCATTGCTATAACCCACATTAAAAAAAAAAAGCTCTTTGGGATCACCCCTCTTTATAAGAACTAAGGGTTCTTGAAACCAAAAAGTGAGACAACCACTTCATTTTACCTCTAGTTGTGATAGATCCATTTCTTGCTATGACCTCATAAAGAACCATTTTTACAAAATTCCTAATACCTAGGCTGGGCCTTGGTTTTTGGTCCTTCTAGCTCAGGAAGTTGATATTTGGTAACCTTAGGGACTTTGACCAGTTAGCTTTTTTTCCTCTTTGGCTTTTTGTGTACTTTGTTTATTCTTTCCCTCCTTTGTTTTTCTTTTTTTTCTTTTTTAAAATTTTTCCTTTTTCTCCTTTTTACTTAAATTACTTTCTTGATATATGGTTAACATACAGTAAGCTGACCATATTTAATGTATACAACTTGGTGAATTTGGATATAAGCATATACCCATTGTGAAGGGAGGGCTATAAATAGAGCTTAATTAATTTCATCTACATAAATATGGTTCATTGTATAGCTAATAATGTTATATGATCAAGAGACCTTTTCCATAGAGCCCAATGTCATGGCTACTGTGCTCCTGCATTTCAGTTGGAATGGATTTCCATTTTTGTGCTCTTTCAGTTGCCTTTCCTATGTTCCCAAGGTCTTACCATACCTTCTGTTATGTTGATTCTTCCTATTTTTTGGTGATTTCCCTCTCTGAGTCATTAATTCTCACATTCCAAACTGGACCAGCTGCTTTTAGGTCTGCGGCACAGCTAGCACTGGAGAATAAGATGTCTCTGCTCTACCAGATTGGATTCATTGTTCTTAAAAGCTAAATCAGTTATTGCTGCAAAAATGCTATATAACCATAGCACTGCAAAAAAGGCAACGCCAAAATCTCAGTAGCAACATAAACTTTCCCAACTCTGCTTCAGACTGTGGATTGAGTTTAAGACTGTCCCATGTGTCTTTCATGCAGTGCCAGCAGCTCTGGGCATACTCTTCTCATGGAAGAAGGCAGAGAAGAGAGTGAGAGACCGAGACAAGCCAAATAAGCATATTTAAGCTTCTGCTCAGGTTGCATCCACTAGTATACCATTAGCCAAAGCAAATCACATGGCTGATTCCATCATGGGGAATGCAGCTCACCTATTCTGGTGGGAGGCAAAATGGAGTCCCTAGCCAAAAGCATAAATGTATACATTGATAACAGCGAAGAGGGGAACAATAGGAAGCAGCAGTCCAATCTTCCATGAGAACCTATGCCTTATTTATTACTCCCTCTTTTTGGTAAGAATATTCTCTGGTCACTTCCTAAGGAAGGGTATATGGTAGATAAACTTTGTGAATGGGCTATGCCTGAAAATGTCTTCATCCTACCCTCACAAAGATGCATAAAGAACCTCAAGTGCATTGCTCCATTCTTTCAGTAACCAATGTCCCTGCTTAGAACCTTCTTTCCAGGCTGTTTTTTGTCTCTTGTAGGTGCCCCTTTCTGTCTCTTTCCATGTTCTCATTATCCCTAATGTTCTAAAATGCCCCCATGAAACAAATAGGTAATTTTCCTTTTATTGTGCCAAGCTGTAAGCTCTCTCCAACTGACAGACTTTTCATAAATCTTTCCTTCTTGTTGAACAATTCATCCCTGACCTCCTTTGTAACTAAAGTTTCTAAGTATGGAGACTGGAGGCTTACACCCCTCCAGGTATAATATAGTATATAGGCTGCCACTTTCTCCAATTTGCTTCATCACTTTTTTATATTCCAAAAATTTCTTGAATTCTCTTGTCCTCTGATAATCCTTGTCCAACTCTCTTCATGTCATGGAGCTACAGAACTTAAAACAATTTTTTTTTTGCTATGTTTTTTTGGTATCTCAGATGGAAGAAGTATACCTGGGTTATCATGTTATTTATTAGTCTCAATATTTTATTTTACTGAACACATTTTACATTTAAATATAGGCTATTTACAGCATTTTAAAATAAGTGGCTCCGTTAGAGCACATAACACTTTTAAGACTATTAAAATAACCTGGCTATATTAGTATCCAGATTTGCAAAGATATTTAGTTTAAATGTGATGATTCACTTGTGGAAGAATTTGACACATTACCAAAGATAGTTTCTCTAAGGTAGCACTGTCCAGCAAAATTTCTGGTAATTACGGAAATATTCTCTGTCTGCACTGCCCAATACAGTGGCCAGTAGCCTCATGTAGCTATTGAACACTTAAAATGTGGCTCATGCTACTTGGGAACTGAATTTTTAAAAATATGTTTATTGATTTTAGAGAGAAAGAGAAACATCAATTGGTTGCCCCCCATACACACCCTGAGTGGGATGCGAACCCCCAACATTTTGATGTATGGGACAATGCTCCAACCAACTGAACCACACTGGCAAGGACTTGGATTTTTAATTTTATTTAATTTTCATTGATTTAAACTTAAATAGCAACATGTGGCTAGAAGTTACTATAATGGACAATGCAGCATAGATCTAGAATTTAATTAAATTACCAAACTTAAAAATGTTTGTAGGCATATGTCACTTAAAGAAAATTATACATGAAAGGGATAAATACAAGAAATCTAACCAGACATAGGGTCAGTATAAAGTTATGTTTATGGTTTATGCCAAGGAGTATACTCATTTACTTAGTAAATATTTCAAAATCATGTACTATATATGATTTTGTACTATATATCATATATTATATCATAGTATAATGCACTATGGCATGTACTAGGGTTACAAAAATGCCACACAAGGCACCTGCCCTCAAGGAGCTTTCAGTCCACTGAAGAACCAGACACATACACCAATCAGTCAACTCAACCAGAACCTATTTAAACCATAGATATTAATTGCCTTAAATACCTATGCTGGGGAGTAAAGAAAGTGTTGGATTATCCAAGACACTTAGGTAAGCTCTTACACAGGAAGTAGCATTTGAGTCCTGACTCAAACTTGAATATGATTTTCCCTGGAGATTAAAGGGTAGGACATTTCAGATGGAGAAAGAACAATGAGGATACCGGCAGCGACAGGTTGCAGCAAGGCGAGCCACTTGATACTGCTAAAGCCCAGAATGCAGCTGGGGGAAGTCCAGGGGATGAGACGGCCAGTTAGGCAGGAGTGGCAGGGTACTGCAATGCGAGAAGGGCTGCCCCACTCCTGGTGGGGAGAGAGAAAGTATAATCCTGACAGTGCAGACTCATCAAGGAGGAAGAATGGTGAACTTACAAATCTCCCCATTCACTTGACCAACACATATTTTTTAATGTTCTCATTAATCTGTTTTTTGCAGTGATGACTGGCTTCAGAAACTCTTTTTAAGTAGACGTCAAGAAGAGTACATTTTAATCCAGCATCAACTGAAATGGGAACAAATCTCTAGTTAGAGGACTCCCACTTAAACATATTTAAAGTAATGATGATATCATACTACAGACTGTTGCAGATTCAGAAAACAGAATTTAACTCCAACATGCAACTGCAAGTATCAGAAATCATTCCAGTTGCCCTTGCACTTTCCAATAAATCCTAAATGTACTGTGTTAATTACTTATGGACAGGCACATCTAATCATCTTATCTGCTTTCCAAGTTTGCTATTTTGATTGAATTACATCAAAACTGTTGAGGCTGGAGAAATGTGGGCATTTGGAAATTTAGTACCTCTGAATTTCTCCTGGGAATATGAGATCTTACCAGCCACAGACTGGTAAATTTTGGAATAAACGTTCTAGGGAGATGCAGGGAATAGAGAGATGAGATTTGACCCAAGATTTTTATATCCTTTAAATTTCTCTGACCCAAAACATAACAAAGTATAAAGTATCATTCCTTGGTCCTTTAAATACACACTCAGATAGGGAAGGAGAGAGGTTAAGGGAGGGAGGGAGGGAAGGGAGAAGGAGAATCATTAAAATACTCTCAGAATCAGTGAAAATAAAGTCCTGGGTTAACATAGTGAGCTTTAAAAAATAAAAAATACTAAGGTGTTGTGACCCCATCTTATTGTTGAGTTCAGTTTTTCCATTCTAAATCCCTATTTTCTGTTTATAACTTACTCTAAATTGTTCCTTTTGACCTTTGGGTCTGATATTTCTCTTGTCTTATCTCAATCCAAAGATGAATTTATTTGAACTAAATCTTTTCAGTTGTTTCAGTTACCTGAGTTTGAAGAAAATACCTGCTTTGTGCTTTCAGAAATTGTTCAGATTTTTTTCCATGTTCAAATAGCTTAAAAATGACTTTGTTTTGAAGCTGTAGAATTGTCATGGCTATACCGAAGACCCAATTCAAAAGGAGTTGATTAAGAAATATTCATTAAAGAACCAGAAATGAGGCCACATGTAATTACCTGGAGGCAAGAGCACACCCTTCCCCACCAGCCATCTTGCACATGCATGTGATAGTAGTCACAAGCTGAATGTGAGTAACTCAAAGAAAGATCAAAAACTACAGAAAAAAATCAATTTAAAGTCCATGTCTGACACATCTTTCTATCTCTATATATCTGTATCTAGAGAGAAAGAGAGAGAGAGAGATTGTTATATATAGAAAGTTTGTTTAGAAAGTCACAGAGGCAGAAGAAGTGAGCCACAGAAGAAATGGACTCAGGGAACAAATTACAGAGGCAAAGAGAGGCCATGGAGCTTGGGAGAAAAAGGCAAAGGAAAGCTCACAGTGTGACTTCCGCTAGAACTTGTAGAATATGAGCAAAGTACACTGCTGGTACTTGAATCCTCTGGATCCTAGCTCAGGTTTTCTTCTGACCTTTATTTATGACTCCAGGCTGGACCTCTAATCTTGTTTCATTATTCTCTCCACAAAAGGAAAGATGACCAGATATGTAAGCACTCTGTAAACAATCAACCCTATCATCTACAATATTCAAAGGCATTCATTGCAATAAATAACTTTATTTCACACCTACTGGAAGCCAGGCTCTATGCTAATGCTGCGGATATGGAGATGGATAAGACAAAGATGCTCCTGCAGGAAATTCCCTGGATATAGAAGAGACTGATGAAGTGTAAGAGTATAGAATAAATACAAACAGAGGTTATTTCCAATAAAAGCAGGCAACAATTTAAGTCAATTACTTACAAGAAAGATAAAAGATAGGCGAGCAGACAAATAGAGAATAGACAAACACATAGATCTAGACAGAAATTCATAAATTTTCCAAAATGAAGAAATTTTAAGTTCTACATAATCATCATCAAACCCTCCTCACCCCCAGACCAATCTAAGCCCTCCCAAGTAAACATGCAATCTAAAGAAAATCAGTGTGCTGGCTAAACAAATGTTTTTTTCAGGCAAGTCCCTCCATTGCCCACTCATTTTCTCTCCAACTAGATTGTCATGTCCAAGGCCCTCTTACTCAGGAATGCTATAGCTCTCAAAGAAAGGCCTATCCTATTAGTCTCTCCAGATAATTAGAGTAAAAACTTAGCTAGTTCCTCTGCCTGAAAATAAACTCTTTGTCCTCCAAAATTCTAATGTACTTATGCCTGCCTTTCCAAGAGCAACTGCTGCTTTCCCTAGATTCTAAATTACTAAATTTTTCACCTTTTCAAAATTGTTATGCATCTTACAATCAATGGGACATTTACTTTAAGGTTTCTTTTTGCCCAAGAATGTCCTTAAATTGATAGTAGATCTTGTACTGATTCATTAATTCAATAACTACTGATTGAGCACCTACTATGTGCCAGGCTCTGTGCTAGGCACTCGGGCCATGTCTCAGTGTTTGAAGATATGTATCTCATGACAGTTTTAGAATTTATCAAACACTAGGCAAATTCAAAGCATCTGGAGAAAGTTGCTGCTGAAATCTGGCATCAAAAATCTCTTGACTTCTTGATTTGGATTTTTTACATGCATATTAAAGTGACTTTTTAAAAACTTACAATAATGTCATTCTAATGAAGTGAGGTTTTGGAGCTGAGTTGCAATGAACACATTACAGTGTGTGCTATGGTAGTGTGGAGTGGCTATCCACACAGATGGTATTGATTTTCATTTCCTGTGAAGCTGAATCAACATGTTGTGGCTAATGTCTATGTAATTTAACGAATTGAGTAAAATGTACCACTGCTCTTTACTGGGGGATAAAAGGTCTTACTTGACTGTGGTGTCCTTGTGCTTTAAAACCACAACAGACATATTTAACAGTTATTTGTTATTAATAATCAACCTAAGAAAATCTTCCCTGGTTTAAAAAAAAACATAGTTTTTCTTTGATTAACTTGCTTGTGTTGTTATATCAAGTAGAAGAAAGGCAAGCATTAATAGAATCTTCTCTCTGAAACTAACGAGTTTTGCAGATAAAGTGCTATTCTGGTGCTCAAAAAAGTGCTT
The DNA here is from genome assembly GCF_021234165.1 of Pteronotus mesoamericanus. Lineage (NCBI taxonomy): Eukaryota > Metazoa > Chordata > Mammalia > Chiroptera > Mormoopidae > Pteronotus > Pteronotus mesoamericanus. Next base: position 17,778,433 of record NW_026555329.1, on the reverse strand, counting down.
GGAAGAATATCTGGTAGGAAATGAGAGGCTCTCCTCCGCAGGCTCTGCGGGAGAGGAGACCGCCCCTCTGCCACCTCCACCCTGTCGTCTCCCTCCTCTGCAACCAGGGCTCTCATCCGGCTCCCTGCTTCTCTGAAGCCTCTCACTGCAGCGCCTCACATACTGCCAGTTCCCTTTGGTTCGGCCTCCTCACTTACTAAAAAGGAGACAAGTATGCTCACCCCACCAACCCCATAAGATTTTGGGGGGATCATATTAGATAATTTAGATGAAAATACTCATAAAATTGTAAAGTGCAATAAAAATGTACATCATGCTTTAGATAGATTTACTGTTTTTATCATTATTACTTAGCACTTGAGGCATCGTGTTTCAAACTTACCTGCCTCCATGACCATCCAGCCTGTCATTCCTTTCAACTTGATTGGTCAGTAATTCTATTATCTGGCTGCAGAACCTTATCTAATGTGCAAATAAATGATTGTTTTTGGAAGGGAATCAGGACTGATAGTGACTGGGGACAATGGTTTTTGTATATTAGTGTGCTGGCTGTTTTATCAACATCAAAACAGTAGTTAACCTCTAAGAGAATTTTGACTTTGCCCACTCACTTTCTTTCCCAGAAATCCCCAGGAATATGGCTGTCCTTGGGATTCTGTGATTCAGAACCGGTAGGAGAAGGGACACCGAAAGAACAGCATCTCTTTGCCTATGACTGCAGAGGGAGTTTGAGGAGGGTTTGTGGAGAGGGCGTCAAGTTAACTGAGTGAATGTGAGAGAAAGGGGGATTTACAAGTGTTGTTCACGGCTGCATGTCCTCTTCAAGGGGCTTATTAAACCCAGGGTCCAGCAGAAGTAACGCCTGCTTGAGTGTGGTTGGTAGGGTAATAATATGGGTGTAATAGTTTATAGTTTTAATATGAACATATCACCTAAAAGGTCATATGGTGTGCTTGAGTGTGATATTGTTATGTTACAGAATTACATGCTTATGATTTTGTAATAAAAGATTTTGTAATGAAAAGGGGGCGTTATTTGTGCTACACCCTGTTTAAGAAAAGAAACTAAGTATATTGGATTTTTTCAAATTTCCAGACTTTAACTTCTATACTGCTATAAGAGTGGAGCAGATGGATCACAGCTTCATATCAATGTTTAACACTAAACTAATGCCAGATAATATATTAATTTTTTTCATGCATTATCCTATTTATTGTTTACTCTAATCCTGTAAGACACACCATTGAGCCCACTTTTATACATGAGGAAACCTAGGCTTTAAGAAGTGAAACAACCTGCCCCAGTAATGCAGCTACTAAGTTTCAAACCACTCAGAGTGTGATTTCATGCAAACTGGTCCCCATTGGTAGATTGTGTAGGAGAAAGGACTGTGATCAGCTATAATGAGGGATAAAAAGGGAGAGTAGTGGACCCTTAGTAGTCTCCCTTCTTTAATCAAGTTGGTTCCTCAAGTTCAGAAAAACAGAGTTTCAACAGCCCTCATTTCTGTAGGGCTAACAGCAACTTTGGTATTTATTGTTAAACCAACTGAATAATGGTGCACTCAGTGGTACCCAAGGATAGCTTTTGAAATAACATCCAAAAAGAATGCAACAGCAACACCTACATTTCCTACAAGCAAAAAAGGAAGCTGCCTGCATGAAATTAGGTTACCTGACTACGCTACAAGCTGGGACATCTCCTGTTACAGGTATCTTTGGCAATGGCAGATCCACTCATGGATAATTCTAAGCTTACACATTAAGAAAAATCAAATCTACTACCAGATCTACAAGTTTCTTCTTTAACAACAATGGAATGAATTCTTTTTTAAAAATTTATAATCAAATTAACAAAGAACGATGCCATATGTAAACTACAAATAAACTTAGCAGATATATATCTGATTTGTGTATAGTCTACTCGACTTAAGTCAATTCTATTGTCTTTGGATTCCAAACACTATGTAGTACACTGGCCTATCTACATAGGTGACTACTGAATGAAAGAATTAACACACACAGCTAACAGTTTACAATACATGTATTTCTTCAGCACAAGTGTGAATCTTCACTAATCACTAATACTTCTTTGCAAGGGATAGATAAATTCTTCTAGTCCCCTGTGAGAGCTCAAGGTCCCAGTGCTGATGCTGAGCTCCTTTTATATCACTCTTGAGTTCCACAATTGATCTTACATAGTGAGACATTATTTGCTAGTAGCATATTAATAAAGTTTCTTAAACATCCTCTGAATTCTTAGAAGCCCATTTTCTATTGTTCAAGGCTTTTGATTTAACTGCTGTTACACTTTTATTTCCTATTGGGCTTTGTGCTATGCTCAGATTCCCATGCACACCTTACTCACTAATTTATGCTCACAAACTTTGTGTGTAAAAGTGGAGCCTCTCTGTTTAAAAAGAGCTGATGCAGATCCTTCCTACTGAATATCTATGTGACCAAGACAAACTATACATGTGCCTTTAAGCATCAGTTTTCTCACTACAAAAAGGGAATAATAAGAGTATATAGTCACCCTTTTATACTCTTACTCATCTTTGCTCATCTTTTGAGGATACTAAGTTTCTTTGCCTAAAAATTCACAGTACAGAGGCTGCCTTGTAGCCTCATAACTATCATATTATTTTGTTGTTGTTTTTCACTTTATTTATCTAAGTACAGTTGGCATACCATATTATATTACTTTCAGCTATACAACATAGTGATTTGACATTTATATACCTTATGATGTGATCATCACATTGTCTTATAATCATTTGTCACTCAGTAAAGTTACCACATTATTATTGATTATATTTCCCTTTACCTTTCCACCTATTGCCAACCTCCCTCCCTTTTGCCAACAGAGGAAGTTTCCTGTTTTGGTGAGTCTCTTTTTCTTTTGGTTTTCATTTGTTTTGTTTTTTAAACTCCATATAAAAGTGAGATCATACTGTATTTTTCTTTCACTGTCTTACTTATTTTATTTGGCATAATACCCTGTAGATCCATCCATATTTTTGCAAATGGCAAGATTTTACTTATTTTTAATTGCTGAGTAACATTTTATATATATGAGGTTGGTCTGGAAAAAGTCCAGCCATTGTTAATATAATGAGAACAGTTTGCATGACCTCAGTGTAACCTGGCAGCCAAGGAGAGTGGACTGGAATGTGCATTTGCAAACAATGACAACTTCACTGTACTAGTCAGTGGGGGTGGTAGATGCAGTTGAATGAGCATGTATACTGTGTGGTCATTGCATTGAAGATGACTGAGTTAGCTGAACAATAAATCTGCATCAAATTTTGCATCAAACTTGAACATTCCTGCACAGAAAATATTCAGATAACTCAGAAAGCCACAGTATGGGCAACGACCATCACAACAACATGCCCACTCATGCACCACATCTCCTGCAGAATTTTTTTGCAAAACATCAAATCATCCAAGTGCCTCAGCCCCGCTACAGCCTAGATTTGGCACCCTGTGACTTCTGGCCTCTCCCAAAACTAAAATCACCTTTAAAAGGGAAGAGATTTCAGATCATCAATGAAATTCAGGAAAATATGACAGGGCACCTGATGGTTATTGGGAGAACTGTGTGGCGTCCAAAGGTGCCTACTTTGAAGGGGACTGAGGTGTCATTGTCCTATGTACAATGTTTCTTGTATCTTGTATCTTCTTCAATAAATTATCTCTATTTTTTACAGTACATGGCTGGGTGCTTTCTGGACAGATATTATATGACATTTTCTATATCAGTTCATCTGTCCATTCATACTTAGGTTTCTTCCATATCTTGACTATTGTAAGTAATGCTACAATGAACATAGGGATGCATGTATCCCTTCAAATTAGTGTTTTTATTTTCTTCAGATAAATACTGAGAAGTATAATTGCTGGGTTGTACGGTTGTTCTATTTTTAGCTTCCTGAGAAATCTTCACTATTTTCTATAGTGGCTGCACAAATTTACAATCCCACCAACTGTTAACTATGGGTTCCCTTTTCTCCACATCCTCACCAACACTTGTCATTTGTTGACTTTTTCATAATAGCCATTCTCACAGGTGAGAAATTATCAATTGAATTAGAAATCCCTTTGTACTGGTACAAAACAACAAGAATTTCAATATTACATTTGTCAATGAAAGAAAATGATAGCTACTAGATTCTTAAAATAATACTGTTGCAAAAAAAATGTTGAAGTTTTACCACCGAATTTATGACAGTTTTTTGCTGATGATAACTGTCAAGAATTTTAAGAGATTAAAATTTAAAGACTTGACTAGGAATAGCATGTAGCCATTTTGAACAAAATGGAAATCTTATTAAACAATTTCAAAATACCTTTTTTGGAAATTTTTGATTTAATATGTTAACATAATATTAATATACAATTTAACAACCAGATATTCATCAACAGGTGAGTAGACATAAAAATTGAAGTCAAACAATAGACTACTACACAACAATAAAAATAAATAAAACTCAGCTACATACAACAATACAGATTAATTTTAAAACTATAATGTTGAGTAAAAAAAGACAAGTCACAGAAGCATACAGGAAGATATGATTCAGTTTATACAACATAAAAGCTCATGGAATTAAACAATTTATTATTTAAGAATAAATACATATGTGCTATAACCATAAAGAAAGCAAGGAAATTAATACCACAATATTCAAGATGGGAGCTACCTCTGAAAGGCAAGAAGTGGTAGGATTGAGGAGAGACCCACAACATAGGGAAATTCAGAGGTATTATGTTCTATTTCTCAAGCAGGATGGAGGATACATTGCTGTTTGTGTTATTAATTTTACTGGACATTTATATTACATACATTCTTATATATATTTCAGAATTTAAAAGTCAACCTATGGAAGGGGGTCATGCATCCCTCTTTTTATCTTTGTTTTCATATCACCCATAGCTGATTCAACATAGAGATTATCTTAATGTTATTTATAAATTTCATCCTAGGCATGAAAAATTTACCCTTTATTAAGGGTAAATATAAGTGGAAATAGACTCATGGATGTTTAATGATACCATGATGCTGGGATTTAGGGAAATCTCACTAAATCCAGTTACCATCTCTCTGAGATGCTGAGCAGTGGTTGCCAAGTAAAATGAGGACACAGTAATTAATGTAAGGGGGTGAGACTTCAGAGGGATTATCCAAAGGTTTTACCACTTCCTGTTATTCACTGCATGAGTCCAGAACTTCTAGAGCTTTACCTTGACATTTGCCCAAGTTATCCATTGTTGGAAGAGGTAGGGCAGAACAGCCAAAGGCAGACAAAGGCCAATTTGAAGGGAAACAAACAATCCACAGCACCTTTAAAAATAACTCTGGTCAATACTTACAACTATTAGATAAATAACCCCTGGAGATCTAATGTATGGTATGGTGAATATAGACTACAATACTATAATATAATCATCAAACTTGCTAAGAGACTAGATTCTAATTATTCTTACCACAAAAAAAAGTAAAAATAATTATGTGACATAAAGTTTCTGGTCAAGATGGCAGAGTAGGTAAATGCAATGCTATATTTGCATCCTTCTATAACCACATCAAAATTACAACTAAACTACAGAACCACCATCATTCAGACATCCAGAAGACTCACTAAATGAAAGTCTTGTAACTAAAGATATAAAGAAAAAGCCACATGGAGACTTAGGAGGGGCAGAATCTCAAAACAGGGTGGTCCCACACCCATGAGTGGTGAATAAAAATCAGGAGGGGTATCTTGGCTGTGGAGCTCCCTGCTGAGGAGTGAAGGATCCCAGCCCTGCACCATGACCCGAGCCCAGAACTCCAGTGCCAGGAAGAGAAGACCCCATAACTTCTGACAGTGAAAACCAACAGAGATTTTGCCTGAGAAAGATGGAGTGAGGCTGGAATCCCAGGTGTTCCTTAAAGGGCCCGTGTACAAGTTTACTTGAACTCATTTGCTCTGAGTTCCAGTGCTGGAGTAACAGCTCAAAAAGAAACAGGGGCATATAGGAGAAGCTGAATTCTCTGGCTACAGTATGAAGAGAAGAGAGGAAGCTTTCTCTCAGAAAGTTCTGAGAGAGGCCATTGTGCCTTTGTGGAACCTTTCCTTTGCAGGCACAGGTAGGCACCATATCTGACTTTCCATCAACCTGGCTATCACTTTTTGCCCCACCCTGATGATTTCCCCCCGACACACCCAAATTGCAGGCCCACCCAAGCCACTTCCATTAGCATTTCTATATGAACAGCTTGTCTTGGCTCATGCTTTGGACTTTCCTAACATCTCTCAAAGGTTTACAAATACCAAACAAGCAACATTTCACCTCACCTCAGTAAGTCCTGTAACTGTTGCTAAGCAGCTTCAAACTTGGCACTAATGATAGCTGGCCTCAGTTCACAGCTTGACCACTCTCAGGTACCTACAAGCCCAGCACAAGTGACAACCACCTGAAGATTGCTTTGTAGCTCATTCTGAGTGGCCTCGGTCAAGGGACAGGCAGCAGCTGACCTTGGCCAACCACCTCCATGAAGAGCATACTCAAGAGGTAGACTCATTAAGCAACAGAGCCACACTGAATTGACTTCTGCTCTGCGGGGTGGACCCCAGCACAGCACCTCCTCTATTATAATCTCTGCCAGTCCTCTCAGCAGATCAGCCCTGGGGTCTATCCATCCCATTCATGTGCCCACAGCAATCAAGACTCAACTAAAACAGAAGGGTACACATAGCCCTCACAGGGGCACATTTGGAGGGCCCTACTCAGGTGACTGGGAGGCTGTGCTACTGGGTCCCCCAGGACATGTACTATATAAGATCACTCTACCAAGACTGGGATATGTAACAGCTCTACCTAATGCACAGAAACAAACACAGGGAGGCAGGCAAAATGAGAAGACAAAGAAACATGTCCCCAATGAAAGAACAAGACAGAACTCCAGAAAAAGAACTAAATGAAATGGAGACAAGCAATCTACCAGATGCAGAGTGTAAAGCACTGGTTATAAGGATGCTCAAAAAACTTAGGGGAAGAGTATATCAACTTAGTGAAAACTTCAAAAAAGAGATAGGAAATAAAAATGGACATAAAAGACATAAAAAAGGACAAGTCAGAAATGAAGTATATAATAACTGGAATAAAGAGTATATTAGAAGGAAGCAATAATACATTACATAAAGCAGAGGACTGAATCAGCAACTTGGAAAATAAGGAAGCAGAAAACACCCACTCAGAACAACAAAAAAGAAAAAAAAATCTATAAAAAGGAGCATAGTTTAAGGGACCTCTGGGACAACATCAAGTGTCCCAAAATTCATGTCATGGGTATACTGGAAAGAAAAGAGAGATAAAAGGGAATTGAAAACATATTCAAAGAAAGAATGACTGAAAACTTCTCTAACTTGGTAAAGGAAATAGACATGCAAGTCCAGGAAGTATAGAGAGTCACAAACAAGATGAACCTAAAGAGGCCCACACCAAGACACATAATTAAAATACCGAAAGTTAAAGACAAAGAGAGGATCTTAAAAGTAGCAAGAGCAAAACAGTTAGTTACCTACAAGGGAATGCCATAAGACTGTCACCTGATTTCTCAACAGAAACTTTGCAGGACAGAAGGGATTGGAATGAAATATTCAAAGTGATGAAAAGCAAGGACCTACTATCAACATTACTCTACCCAGCAAAGCTATTCATTTAGAATGAAAGGACAAATAGAACTTCCCAGATGAGAAAAAGCTAAAGGAGTTTATCACCACCAAACCAGTATCACAAGAAATGTTAAAGGGTCTTCTTTAAGAAGAAGAAGGAAAAAAAGATAAAAATATGAATAATAAAATGGCAATAACTACATATCTATCAACAATTATTTTAAATGTCAATGATCTATATACTTCAAGCAAAAAGCATACAGTGACTTAATGGACAAGAAAACAAGACCTGTATACATGCTGTTTACAAGAGACTCACTTCAGATTGAAAGACACACACAGAATGAAAGTAAGAGGATGGAGAAAGATACTTCATGAAAATGTATACAGAAAAAAAGCTGGGGTAGCAAAACTTATACCAGACAAAAGAGACTTTAAAACAAAGGCAACAAAAAAAGGACCAAGCAATTCTATTTCAGCGTATTTTTTTGAAGAAACTCAAAACACAGTTTGAAAAGACGTATGTTCACTGCAGTATTATTCACAATAATCAAGATAGGGAAGTAACCTAAGTGTCCATCAACAAACAAATGGATAAAAAAGATGTGGAACGTACCTTTTACAATGGAATATTACTTGATCATAAAAAGAATGAAACCTTACCATTTGTGCTATGACTGATATAAGTCAGAGAGAGAGAGAGATAAATACCATAGGATTTTACTTCTGTGCAGAATCTAAATAACAGAGTGAATGAATGAACAAACAAAACAGAAACAGACTCATAGATACAGAGGACATTTTGATGATTGCCAGAGGAGAGTGGGTTAGGAGGGGTTGGGAGATCAAAGTGAAAGGATTAAGAAACATAGGTTGGTACTTATAAAATAGTCATGGGATGTAAAGTATAGCATAGAGAATATAGCCAATAATCTTGTAATAACTGTGTTTGGGGCTAAATTTATCTGGGTAATCACTTTGTAAACAATATAAATGTTTAATCCCTGGGCTGTACACCTGATACTAACATATTGTACATCAACTGTAATTGAAAAAATAAAAAATTTTAAGCAAGAAATTAGTATACTTATAGCAACAATAAAAATAAATATCTAGATAAAACTTCAAAATAATAATTATTCTGTGATGTGATAGAGGTGTCAACTATCACTACAATGGCAATCATATTAAAAGATATAAGTGTATAAAATCAACATACACCTTAAACATATATAATGCTATATCAAATATATTTCAATTTTAAAACCCTCTGGTCAAACAAACATAGAGAGTCGAAGTCAAAGGAGCCCTGGCCCCAGAGAAGGCTTTCATCCATTGCTCCTTCTCCAGGTCTCAGGGTGGAGCAGGCAGACATAGAATTCCAGAACAATAATAAAGGTATATCTCAAAATTACTTCATGTTGTCTAACAAAACAGTGAAGATAAATTAAAAACATCAATCTCCCTGCCAACAATGCTATTACCACAAACTCAACCGCCCCAACCAAACTCTATACCCCATTATACACATTTATTAATTTCATGCAACTGGTAACAATTCACAATAGTGACATGAAAAAAAAACAAACTGGTAACAGGGTGGAAACATATGCTTTCAAACCTGATTTAAAATCAAACTCTCTCATAGCTTGGTTTCTATTCAGTTCAACTTAATTTCTTTCAGGACCTGGGCCAGCAATCACACTAATTTGCATGACCACCACTGTTTAAACAGCCCCCTTAGTTCTCGATGAATGACCTTCTATATAGTATGGGACTTCTGATGCAGAAATTAAGTGCCTTCATTCTGGTAGGCCTGGGGCAGGGGTGGAGAGGCTTGACTGTAGCTACCAAGCTGCCAAACTAAAAGAGAGGAATTAAAAGCAACCCTCCAAACAGGAAAGCAAAACTAGTAAAACTAAGTATACAGTATTCCCTACACAAAGCAGGAGTACATGCAGATAAATTTTGATTGAGCTGTTCTATCTAGGCAGCTGTATTTTTGTCTTTAGTTGGGCTACCATTCCCAGCCTCATACCACGGTCCTAAAGGCCAAAAATCATTTATTTATGCTGACCGAAAGGGTCTCAAAGAGAAAAGGGCAGCTGTGCTTGAGCAGCTTAAAATCGAAGAGGGAAAACATATGAGACAACCCTAAGGCAGTGTGAGAGCCTTCCAGCCAGTCACAGCTTTGGCGACTTAAAACATTACGTATTTTAAAACCATTGCCATCCACATCTTAAGCATCTTTCATCCCTGTGGATAAAGAGCTACATAACCTTTGTTTATTTAACACAGTTAAAGCTCATAGGGGAGGAAACTAGAATGTATGTATTTGTACAAGTCTGGATCTGTCTTTATGAGTCATAAGTATAACTACAGTAAAGAAATGCTACTTATCTCTCTGCTGTGTTAAGGAGCCATGGGTTGGGGGGAGTGTGTGTCTTTTTCTCTTGGCCTAACTGCATTCCTCACCTGGCAGTTTAATCTGGCAAAGAACAAGGCTTTGGGCATATATACTACATTCCCAGGATCCAGGTCTGGCTTTACAGTTTGACAGCCCTGTAAACTTGAGTATATTACTTGACCTTTAAACGTCAACCTTCTCATCTGTAAAATGAAAACATTAATAGCAAAGTTTAAATCTTATGAAAGCTGATATCAACCATTTTTTTAGTTGTACAAATGACAATATCAGATAGCTTTACCCAATAATATCTTCCCCTTAGGGTTCTTGTGAGGATCGTATATGATTATAGCAATATTTGAATTTTCTCTCATTAACAAGATTTTCCTTATTCATTCTGTATGGACACAGGTGGAAAATTGGAATCCATGGAGATCATTATATCTGAGTGAGTAGATGCCAAAGATTTTGCTTTCTCCTGTCAAATTTTCTGCTTGGCTTTCATTTAAGCATCACTACAAGAGATTCTTCTTATTGAGATTCAAGACCTCTAGTAAGAGTTACTTATCAAGTACTAAAAAGTAGAGACGTTCATACCTTATGCTGTCAAAGCAAAACAAATATGTTTCCTCCATAAATCTCAATTCAGTTATTAAATCAACAATTTTCAAATTGTGGACTCTGAAGACCTAGGTCTCTACAAGGAATCACTGGGGAGTCTGTAAAAAGTAAACACTGTAGTTATGTAAGATATTTAAATTCAAACAGGTCTCTCTGTTTTCTCCAACACTAATTGGATTCTACAATAATAAGTGGAATCAGAAATTTTTTTAAAAATCAAGAAACAAAACACAACTACAAAATCTAAGGCAGAAGGATCCCACACTTGGGAGCGTTCAATGGATTAAACCAGGACTTCATAGGATCCTGTCCAAGCGGTAAATGGTAATAATTGGGGAAGAGGGGAAAGACAATGAAAGGTGTGAGCCTATTTAGTGTTGGATACTTCTCAAATGCTATATGTTTTGCTACGTAGTCTTTCAAATCATAAGGCTCCTTTCAATTCCAAATACCTTTTCCTCTAGATTTAGAAAAGTGTTCTGGCTACTTCCGTAGTCTATGTCCAAGCCCTGAGAAGATTGGCAATCACCATAAAATATTACTAAAAATATTTTATATTTGGCAAATGAAATCACATTTTTGCCTTCTGAATGGTTTCTCTGAATTTTAAGTCTGAGGACGTTTCAGGGAAAATTTAATTTTCACTTCTCTGATTAACTTGCACTTCATTTTTCATAATATTTTCTAAAAGCTACTTCGTGGCCAAAAAAAATGAGCCTTTTAACAATTTGGGTCTGTGAATGAATAAGCTATATTTTCTGCAAAACGAGTGGAGTAGAATTAATTAAATGGTGACATGCTTCTAAATTCAAAACTCTTATAGAATTGATAGTTGGCAAACTGTCTTTATTCATCCGAGTATTTACAGATCAACTGTAATGTACAAAACTCTGTGCTATATACTGGGTGAGTATAGAAGAATAAACAAAAATATTACCCTTGCCTTCACAGAGCTTAACACCTACTGGGGAAGCCTAGTGATACAAAACTAAAACCAAATATGATAAATACATAGGAAAAGTGATTCAAAAAATACCATGGGGAGCACAAAGTGTGAAACTGTCAATCACAACGGAGAGTACCAAAAACACTTTTCTGAAGAAAATACCAATTTTTTTGGACCTCAAAGAATGTATGGAGTTTTAACAATAAGAAAGGGGGTGAAAGGCATTGCAAGAAGATGCTAAGAACCAAAGACACAAAGGTGTGAGAGTGTTTTGTATTGGAGGAAGTATAAATAGGTTGGTGTGGCAGGGTTAAGAGGTGCTGGAAAGAGGGAGATGTGGGAGTAAAGAAGTTATACTGGGAGTTGGTCCAGATTATAAAAGGCCTTGAATGCCTTGCTAAGGAATTAGAATAAAAATAATGGAATCATGAAAGAGTGGTATCACATGATCGGGTATGTTTTCAAAAGACACTGGGGCAGATGAAGGGTAGATTGAGAAATGGAGACGATGGAGTTGGGAGACCAATTAGACGTCTTTAGCAGAGTGCAGGCAAGAAATAATGAGGGCCTGACCCGGCATAGTGGTAACTGAGATGGGAAGAGGTCAGGGGCAAGAAACGTTCCGAGATTGAAATAATCAGGATAAATTGACTCTTTTGATGTATATTTAAAGGGATTCATAGGAGGGTGGGGGCAGAAGTCTCAGGTGACTCCTAGGTCTCGCTATGACCCTCATACAACATAGAGGCCACCAGAGATCAGCAGAATTGAAGGGAAACATCATGACTCAGATTTGGAACATTTGAGCTTTGGGTACCCTATAGATATTCATGGAGGAATGATAAAAATACAGTTGACAAGCAGGTCTATGCCTCAAAAAAAAAAAAGCCCAAAAGTAGAGTCACAGATTTGGACAGCCCAAGACTGAGAACTAAGCTAAAATTTAATGTACCCCTTTAAATTAGTATTTTTTGTATTTTGTATTTAGTATTTTGAAAATCTAGTTGTATTAGTTTGCTAGGGTTGCCATACCAAAATACCACAATCTGGGTAGCTTAAGCAATATAAACTTACTTTCGCACAATTCTAGCAACTAGAAGCTCAGGATCAAGGGTTTAGCAGGTTGGTTTCTTCTGAGGCCTCTTTCTTTGGCTTGTGGAGGGCTGTCTTTTCCCTTTATTTTCACATGGTCTTCCCTCTGCATGGGACTCTGTCCAAATTTCCTTTTCTTATAAGGACATCGGTAATATTGGATTAGGACCCACCCTAATGACCTCATTTATCTTAATTACTTCTTTAAAGACCTTATCTCCAAATAGATCCCATTCTGAGGTACAGAAGGTTAGGATTACAACATATGAATCTGGGGGGGAGGGGACACAATTCAGCCCATGAATTTATTTCAATATTTATTGAGATGAGAGATGGAGCTCTGTGTGGGAAATGGTGGAGAAAGAAAATTCACAAGTGACAAATGAGAAGTTCAGTTTATCTTTGATTGTACACCTTACTCAGCAAAAAAGAAACCAGACTCACCCTCCCTAGGTGGCAGTTTAAAATCATCCATTGGTAATTGAGCGTGCAGGATTGTCCGAAGGACTTAAAGAACTGAATCTGACAAGTAATGGATGACTATAAGGTGCATGAACAGCCTACCAGACATTCAGGCATACTACACACCAGAGTAATAAAAGAAAAAGACAGATACACCAATGGAATAAAATGCACAGCCTGGAAACAGATATCTGTGTATATAGCAATTTGATATATGATAACGGGGACATCACAAATCAGTGGGGAAGTAATGGATTTTTAGGAAGGTTGATGGCAAACTGGCTTATTCTAAGGAGAAAAATCCGTGTAACATACAGAGGTGAATTCTATAAAACTTACCTGTGAAAGGTAATACTATATAGTTAGTAGAAGATAATATCACTCTTTCCAGCCAGCATAGATCAATGGGCATCTCCCAAGACAACTGCATTAGTCCTCTTTCAAACTATCATTAGACCTTGGGAGTGCGCTATGATTGCAGCTGGAACTCTGGCTGAGGCAGTAGTTGGTACCAGGTATAGGGAATGACAAACAGATGCTCAAAATGGGATTCTGGAATTGGGTTGCTTCTGTTCAAAGAGTGTGGAGTGCCAAGGGGATAGCAAACACCGGTAATCCTAATTACCTACGGGTGCATCGTATTCATGCAGACGATCACCAGTGGTGGCACTGAGTGAAGGCAGAGATCTAGGCACTGGCCAATAAAGGCTGTGCCACTTAATTGCAAGGGTGACAATGGTGATTACTAAGATGATGAGGTGGAATGGCTACTTACGACTGCTCTGGAAAATAGATGTAAAGAAATGATAAGCATAAAGCCTTGAATTTCCTATACCAAGGCATGAGGGAGAACCAGAAAACCTGTATGGTGCCTTGTAGATTTTCCTATCTCATGTAGCTGCAGGGCAAATGTGGCTGTAACAGATGGAATTGTTCTTCCATTTAAATAGACTTGGCCACCAGGTCTCTTCTGCTAAGATGAGAAACTGGTTGGGAAAGAGTAGGGCTCTGATGCCTGGGGACGGACGTTTGGACAAGCACAGACGAGTGATAGCTTTCAATCCCCAGATATTTCTGAGTCATTCTTGTAGGGACCTGGATTGAACCTGTGTCCCACAGAACATTATACTGTCCATCACCTGGCGTTATTTCACTAATCGGGTCTGATGAGTGAGGAAAAGCAAGCACAAGCACCTCAAATATTTTCATACGTGTGTCAGGAGGGGGAATATACCTACAAAAGTGCAGGGATCTGCCCCATGGGGGAGTATCCTGAATCATATTGAGGTATTCCTTTTAAAGAGGTGACTTACTGTTGCACTTTGAGCTTCTCCCCATGAAGGGAAAGGTATAACACCAGGTGGCCCTTCCCAGATTTTAGAGACAACTTACACTTGAGTGTGCTGCTCTGACATTTCACTAATAACTGGAACATATCGGAAAGAAATGTAAAAGTACTGAAACATTAAAAAGGGTGGTGGTGGACAGAATATGCATTATTCAGAACACATATATGGGGCTGAAACGACACCCAAGAAGTATTTGCAGATCCAGTGCCTCTGGGTCTTCACAAATGTTGTTGTCTTTCCACAAGCCCTCCCTGCTCTTCCACTTGCTAACTCCTGTCTGAGGCTCTGGTTCCAGGCTTAAATCTCCCAAGGACCCCCTTTTTACCCCCTCTGCCTTGCTCCACCCTACCCTCCGCACCCACTTAGGGCCCCCTCCTCACAGCCCCCAGGTCAGGCTGTACTTCTATTTTAGACTGGAGCACAAGGAAATGAAATTGCCTAAAGGCTCTGAGAGAGTAGCGTGTCACTTTCTGTGTAACTACAGCCTGTTGCTTTCCACTTACCTATACTCACTTGAACTTTAAGTGAAGGAATAAACAAAGGGAAAACCTAACCAAGACCATACAGCTGGAGCCCAGCTCTAACTGAGCCTCCAAACCACATGGGCAGTACCCATGATGCCTCTAGGTCACTTACTGAATAACCCAGAGTGAAAAGATTACAAAGCAAAGGCTGTAACACATAATTCTCAGTTTACTTTATGCAGAAAGTGCATGTTTTTACACATATAATCATGTAAGCATCAGCAGGCAGAGTTCCAGACCTTCGAGTGAAGAGTAGGGAGAAATACACTAGAAAGAAAAGCTGTCCTTAAAATAAAATAGCTGTAAAGAAATGGTTATCAGACATCATAGGTGCCTTGAAAGAAAATTCAAATAAATATCCTTGTCTCCTTTTGCTGTAATAAAAATTACTCTCATTTCTACTTTCATTAATTACCTAACGTAAATTCTTTGACTTGTTTTCAGGAATGAATGTTTGTGTAGGTGGCAGTTCACACTTGATCACTTTTGGTCCAGGTAAATATTTCTTTCATTTTATGTTTGAACTTGCTAATTGTGATAGTCTGAAGGCAGAAAGACAATAATTATTTCTGTCTCACTCTGGTACACCTTCCTTTTCTTTCTTTTCTCTTTTCTTTTTTTTTTTTTTAAGTATAAATGAAATTCTAGCCACGTCAGTTCTTCTTGGTCTGATTACCAGACTTTCCAGTAATCACATGTGAGTTTTTTTCGACATGTGGGCAATTTTCATTATTTCAATCCAGCAGTGACCTTTGGAATTCCGGAATCATTTTCCCTCCCCTTCCTGGTGCCCCCGCGAGACTCAGAAGCACAAACATCTGAGGGACCTCTGGGCATCTTCACATCTGTTGGCATAGAAGATGAAGGCCACTGTGTTAGATTTTCAACAACAGGTGTTGAGCTTGGGGAAGAGTTTGTTGGTTTTTGAGGGATGGGCAGAAGCAGTACTTAATTCTTAGTTTCCTGGCTCTTTGGAAACACTTAGAAAACAAAGTTAATCTGTTTATACAAAGTTCACATTGACTACCCACAGTTAGCAATGGCTAAGTAAAAGTCAGACAGGTTTTTGGTTTCAAAGTCCTACATTTTATATCAATTTTCTATTCAGAGCCACTCAGAGCTTATGCCACTGTATGCATCCTGAACCCATGGAATATTATTTATTTACGGGGTATCTTACTTGCTCTTACACCCAGTTTTCAACAGCATAGTACACTGAGCTGAAATAGACTAATTAGCTCAGTGGAAGTTTTTCACTAGGAATAACACAAGAGTGTGAAATACCGCCTGTATTTATCTGCCCTACAAAAGTCTCTGGAATCATTGCTTTTCTTTGTTCACTGGTAGTAAAGGCTCTAAATTACAGAAACAATAGAAGCACTGTGCTTAACCCAAAATACCACTGAAATCCCATTTTAGGAAAATCTGTTTGTTTCAGATTTTCTCAGAGAAGTACAAAGTGTTGCTTGGTGTGCAGTTATCTACCAGTATAAATGGTATAAATGGATGATTGCTTAAATAGGGCTTCTTTCAGAAGAGAGTTAGAGACTTTACAAAAGCATCAAGCTGTGCTTGCCTTACAGGTGAGCCTTTTGCAAGTAAATAATTTGACTTAAAGAATTGTTAGAAACTTTTCTTATCTCCTAACTGGGCAATAATTGCTGTATTTCTAATCTGCTTTTTAAAGGTCATTTGGGGTTTGATTCCCTCCGAGTATCTCCAAAGCCAAGAATTACTTAATGGGAATGGAAAGGGAGGTGAGAATATCAAAGGTAAATGGTTGTCTTCATCTAAACACTTCCTATCCTTGAATCATGAAGCTGACCATGACCACAACCTCTGAGGCCTCGCAATAAATATGCCTTAAATATACCAGGTCTGGAATTTTAGAGCAATGTTCATCTCAGAAGATCACACTGAGAAGGCCTTCAGTCTGCTGGTCCTGACGATCCTGCAGAGGCGGCTTTCAACTCAGATATCCTGTAGCGCTTTGAAACTGGCAAGTTGGTCATTTCACAGAGCACCACCAAATCCTTGTGCAGAGGATGAGCTTTCTCTGACTCCCCAGTAGTGAAAGAACCTTTGTCCTTTTGGATTACCCTTCTCAGGGAAGCTTCTGATGCCTGTGGACTAAATATGCTGCTCATACTACCACTTTCTGGCTTTACTTTAAAAAGTGTGAATGCCTGTCTATGGCAGGTTCTCAAGGGTGTACATCAGATTTCAGTAGACGCTGGCATAGGAGGTTTTGTAGACCTTGGTGATCAGACTTACCTGTCTCATTTGGTTAAATTTGCTGTTAATAAACCAGTGTCAGAAAATTCAATGGATTTTATTCCTCTTAGTAAGGGTTTAGCTAATCCTGCCTCTAAGAAAGGACATTCCACTGATGGAGAGGACGACTAGGTAGGAATCTGGGGTGGCTTATCAGCAATCCATCCCCACTACAGGAAAAACTACTCAAAGCAAGTGTCCGGTTGATACATCTATGGTCTCAACTTCCCAGGACAAAGGCCTTGCAATAGACATGTAGGCAAGACAATTCAAGTATTACAATTGCATCTCCCATTTGGCATCCAGGTTAAAATCGTGTATTTGAAAATTGTTTCCCAAATATTTTTCTTAGCTTTGCCTTGCCATCGTTCCATGAGGCAAGTCCGGAGTGCTCCTCTGCTTCACAGCAGGGGAGAGTGATACCAAGAAAGATTTCCAGACTGGCATATGATGGCCCAACCCCTCCGCCAGTTCAATGCTGGCATCGGATTTCTCCTCTTTTCTCACCTGGCTGAATCAAATAGCCTTCAATTTTTTTTTGTTATTCCCACTGTTCCCAGAGCTTTGTAATATGCAGTGAATCTGTTTCAAAATTCGGGCTGGCCTGAGGCTGAGGGAATAACAAAGGCCTATTAATGGTGTAAGAAACTACTGAAATTTCCACCGAGTGGAGGTATTACTAACAAACAACATATCTTACCTCAAGGATTCAAGAAAGTACTAGGTTCTTTTATTATTTTTATTTTTCTACCATAAGAAGTCATTCCCTGTAATCTACCAGCAAAGAATACACTATTTTTACTCAAAATATCACATCACCAATTTAGCAAAGGTAACCATTCCAAAGTAAAAGACACAGTGGTAGTATTTTCCAAAGATATCCATCCCAATATCTCTGGGCCTACAAGATCTTCGAAACCTCACCACAACAAATAAAGAAACAGAGTCTCATTATCCTCTTTCCTTGTTACAAGTAAAATGTGGAAGAAGTCTGTGACTACAGAGCTTAGTCAGAAAACAAATGCTCTATCTTCCACCTTGCTTGATGGAACATTCATGCTGAGTCCTGAACCATCATGTAAGCAGACTGCCTTGAGGCCACCATATTGTGAGGAAGCCCAAACTAGCCCCCCGGGAAGGACCACATGGAGCTCTGACACTGTATGAAGATAATAGATATATAGATGAAGAGAGAGAAAGATAGGGAGAAAAGCCTGGCCAGCCCCCAGCTGCTCCAGACCCCTGTCTCAGCACCAGCTACTAATTGTTTCTAACCTTGTACAAGACCCCAAGCCACATCTTCATAATTGAGCCCATCCCAAATTTGTGGCCCATAGAAACTATGAGATAATAATATGGTGGTTGTTGTTTTAAGCCACAAACTACTAGAATGATTTGTCATGCAGCAATAATAACCAAAGCGGACACTCTTCTTTATATCATAGAAGACACTGCCTATGAACTTATTTCTCTGAAGGTTCTATAAGTGCTAGTAAGATAGGAATTGAAGGGATAATGGATTGACCATCACACTTCCTTTTGCTCCTTTAACTTGAATTAGTTTCATAGACAAATCGAGAGACAGAATGGTTAGTAACCGCGCACATATCTTACAGCATCAGATGTTGCCAGCTTATGCTCACCTGACAGTGTAAGGTTTTAAGGTAAACAATGCCCTTCTGGATCTAGATCTGATTTAAATCATACTATGTGCATTCCCTCCATCTCTAGAAATTCTGCCACTTTCTGGATGCAAGAACAAAATAGCATCACCTTATCTCCTTACTAGTTAGTAATAAGCTTTGCAAAATATGTTCTCTCCTACTGCCCTTGTCTTACTTATTTAGAAATATATTTATTTTTATGTAAAGTCGAATGTACTGACACATGCTGTACCTTTCCCTTAGGAAAAGTTTACATGCTTGACGTGACAGCCGCATACATATAGCCGACATGTTCTACTGGTGCAGAATGAATAATTTCTACATTTCACAGAAACTGCCTTCTCACTAATTTGGCAAGGTGGGTGTTTTGGGTTGCTTTTTTTTTTTCTGGCACTTGACAAAGCTTGGATGTAGGGAGAGAGAAGAAATAATGCTAAGTCAATTTTGAAAAAAATAAAATTTGCAAAGAATCTGCTGTTATATATTCTGCTGTGCTGGGGTGATTGTGCTCATTAAATGTTATACACTAGAGACATCCAGGTTGTAGCAACTCCAGTCACACTGAAGGCAACTAAACTCACTGCTGCATCTTTCATTAAGACTGTGAGAAATTGTTCCAGCATATTAAGAATCAGATCCTTGATAAAGGGGTGGATGACAGCAAGTTTTACCCACTTGAATATCACATTTATTTTTCAAAATCAAGGAGGTTACTCCAAGGTTAAGAAGTTTAATGTTTTTCTGAATCATAACAATGAAAAACTGACTATAGCCCATTTTATTGTAACTAATCCATCCAAAGAGCTCAGGGAATAGGAACAAACTTTATTTCATAGAAAACTGGAATTCTAAACACTGCTCACCTGCTTTAGAACATGACCACATGATTTTTTGTATACTTGGCCACCTGTTATTATGGGTTTTCTATAGGTTTTTATTATTATTATTATTATTATTATTCACAGTTCTTAAATTAAAATACCTTCATGGTTCTGGGACTTTTTCCCATTTACATTATTGGAGCTGTGTCCTTTCTAAGCAGCTCAGTAATTTGTGTGTATTAAGTACCTTTCTTAGGTAATGAATGCATAGCTTCTATACTGAGTGGAGCCTTATTCATTTCCTCTTTTGAAAACACTATCAGGAAAAACTACCCACATTCAATCTGCCTACGGTTTTGGCAGAGCTTAAAAACATTATGACTCCAAGATACTCCGTTAGCTTAATATCTGATCTCATTAGGCTATGTTGCTTTCTAAGCATAATGTAAACAAAGCAGATTTATTAACAACTTCCCTGAGTCATACAGTATAATTTATTTTTACAGCAGCTAGTTGTTAAATGAGGATATCTATCTTTAGATAGCACTTGTATTTCATTGTGTCCTATGTCTTTGCTGTTCATGAAACAATTCTGCTTTCAGGGATGTAAAGGAAATAAACTACAAAGTTAAAAAAAAAACACCTTATTTTTACTTTCACATTTCCAGTACTATGAATGGATTTTTTTTTAATGCACAAGACTGTATTTTAAAAAGGTACTGCCTATTAATTTGCTGTTTCTTATTTGGCATTAAATAGAAAAATAAATCAAAATTAGATTTCAACTGTATAAAATATATCATAGCCACATATATTCATTGCAAATTTCTACTTAGGTAATTAACACTTTTATGATATCAATATTGCGATTGAGCTGGAGGCTTGTATTATTACATTTTTTTCTTTTTTTCCCCTAACCAAGAAAAATGAAAACCAGCTCTGTTCTGGGTGTAATCAATTTTGACTTGGGTTTTCCAGAGCAAACTATTCCTGAATTTGCCTTTTTTACACCACCTTACTTTTCATTAATAGAATCTAAACTAGAGGCAGTTCTATGCTAGGCAAAACAAAATGAGGCTCATAATGAACAGAAAATGCACTCCTTCCCATTTGGTTTTATTACTTTGACTTAGCAGCTAGAAGTAAACAAAAACTGTTTTAGAAAACATTAAGGCACTCTCCATTTGGACACCACGCTTTGTTTGGTGACTTGAATAAAAAAGACCTTTAAAATATATCATATAATTTGACCAGGTTTATATAAATACAGATGTCTAAAATTTTCTACAGACTGATTTCAGATTATATAATCAAAAATTACTGGACTTCGCTTTCCCAGGATGGTTTCAGGCAGGCTAGATCTATTCAGGAGTAGGTGCTTCAAGCGTTCATGAGAACTAGCAAAACTCAGTGGAATGAGACTATGGAGCATTCGAAAAGGGACACTTGGCTTGTTTTATATCACGCAATAGGAAAGAAATTAAATATTCACAAAACAAACAATGCCCAGGAAGAGCTAAAAATAGCTCCCTTGCCTCCTTCCTGGCATTACCAATGACATGACTTGAGTATTGCCTTCCAGACAGAAACATTTTGGCAGTGGTTACATTGTAAATATTTAAACAGACGCATTTTTCAGCAACTAATTGCATTTCTTAGAGCAATATGAATTGCCACCCACCCAGCACAAACCCTGTGAAATGCTTTTTCAGATTGCCAACAGGAAGTCACTGTTCTTACCCATCTGAACTGTCTATACTGTTGTGTAGCACCTGCATTAACAATTTTGTTCTTGATGTTATAACAAATGAAGCAAATCTCTTATCTAACCAGGCAAAAATCTTGAGGTAAAGAGTTGATTTTCCCTGTATCTTCATGTTTCTGTGAGCATGTAACTAGTTTTGCTATTTTTCTAAAATAGGAAATAGTTAATAGAGAAATTTTATGCAAAGTTCTTTCAGAAATTGTTCCTTCCATCCCAAGAGGTTTCCTAACTTGCTGCCTTCTGTCCATTTTAAACGCTGAGTTTGGCACAGAAAACATTTAAGAAAATGACAGAAAAATGAGCGTCATCAGCAACTTCAAAGTAAGGCTAGTCAATTCAGAATTTGTTACTAAAAGTCTTTCAGGTCTAAACCACACATGGAGGTATTTTTCCCCTCATTTCTCAAAGCAGAAAAAGCTGTGTTGAAGATCACCCCAGTTTATTAATTTTGCAATTGATTATACTGATTACATGAAGATTTCCATTGCAAAAACAGATTTTTAAGAACTAAAAATATGACAATTACGCAGGTTACTCATTTAAGTGAATAAGGAACTACAGGTTTTTAAAGTAGCAGACATTTAAAACTCCGGGAGTCATTTGCTCCCTTCTCTCACCTGCCTGAAATTTCCATTCACATTTTTTAAAAAGAGGAGTGGAGTAGAGAGGCAATGAATGTTAAATGATAGCAATCAAGACCCTTCAATGCAAGAGTCCAAAAATCTAACATGATGATCTGTGGGAGCTTTACAGATCATTTAAATACAACATCGTCTTGAAAAAGTATCTCCACATAACTAAGCAGAGAATCTGACCATCAGAAGCAGGAATCAAAAAATCCTTTCTAGTGGCTTGAAAGGCCTTCCAATCGTGGCAATAAGGCTCAGCCAGTGTGTTCCTCCCACCGGCACATTGCTGCTTCGGTCCCTCCAGTGGTTCACAAAAGGAAAGAGGGACCTGAGACCGACATTTTTAGTTGTCCCAATAAGGATAACAGGGCGCTCATAGCACTTAGTGCAAGGGGCCAGGGATTCCAAACAAGCCCACAAAATAAAGGATTGTCCCACCCCAAAAGGCCTGACTTCTTATCAAAAGAGGACCTTTTGTATTTGCTCTCATCTGCCCAGGATGCTCTTAGCTCTCACAACAAATTTGGGTGAAAGGATGAGTGAAATCCCCCATGGATGCAATTAATAATTTCAGCTGCATAGAGAACCCATTGTTGTCACAGTATAATACACTTTCTCACACTGGATCTCCCACAGCATTTAAGCTCTATGAGGTCAGGGATTCTTGTTGGTTTTGTTTGCTGATGAAGCACCTAGAATGTGACTGACTGATATTACATGCTAAATAAATACATGTTCAAAAATGAATGAATCAAAGAAATTCAATGAGGTGCTTAATAAAAATACAAATAATTCAACTCAGCCTAGACCTGCTGAATGAGAAACTCCAGGGATTTGGTTCAGAAGCCAAATGGATCTGAGACAATACCCTGCTCTACCACTTAATTAGGTATGACCTTAAGCAATACGCCTCATCTCTATCAGTCTGATTCATTAAAAAAAGGTTTAAGATGCCTACTCTATTTCAACATTGTGCTACTGCTAAGGATAGAATGATGAGCAAAACGATATAGTCTTTGCCTTTATGGAGCTCATGTGTCCTACTCTTTAAAATGGGAATAAATAACATCAATGCCCAGGGAAACCATCTTTAACATCTTTCTCTCCCAAGCACCACCTCATTTCAGAAGCTACCCAAATCTCCTGTCAGCTGGGGAAGCAGACCGGGCCTGGCAGCTTGGTTGGTTGGCACATTATCCCACACACGAAAAAGGTTGTGGTGTCCATTCCCGGTCAGGGGACTTATCTAAGTTGCAGGTTCGATCCCCAGTCAGAGCACAGACAGGAGTCAACTAATGGATGTGTGTGTCTCTCTCTCCCTGCCCCCCAACCCTCTTCCTCTATCTCTAAAATCAATAAACATATCCTTGGGTGAGGATTTTTTAAAAAAGCAGACCAGTGAGATATTTGTATTAAAAAAATCTTGCTTCTTTTACCATTTGAAGTTTTCATTACTCAGGACACCACATTTTAACTCATGTGAAATTAGTAATGATCTTTATCGATATTAATCATCATGTTTTTTCTCTGTAGAGTCTACTCACATACATCTCATATGATCTTAACAACTCATTTAAGGTAGGCAGAGTTGATGTGATTGCCCCATTCTATAGATGCTCAGAGTTGAAGCTCCTTCACCCAGAGCAGTATACTGGGAAAGAAGAACCTAGATCATGCTCAGATCTTTTTTTCTATTAGGATTTGAAACAAAGTCATTCAGACAGGGCAGAACAAGATCTTTGAAGGCCTTCCCTCTTTGTAGTGTGATTTGTGGACCAATGGGATCAACATACTTGGGAGTTTTTCAGAAATGCAGAATCTCAGGCCCATCTTATCTTTCAGAATTTGCATTTTAACCAGACCCCACCCCCAGGTGATTTGTATACACCAATTTCAAGAAGCACCAATTCTAAAAAAAATAATTGTTATACTACTTGAATCACTTAATAACCCTCAGATTTCTTGAAGCATTAAAACTAAGCTTGTGACTAAAACATTATATGATATCATCTAATAAATAATTATTTTTCACAAGTAATCTGGGAACAAATGAATGAATAAGTGAGTGCCTATAGTGTCTTCATTTTTTCATGCAAAAGTTCCAATAAACCATCAGGATGAACATTCATTTTCCTGCTCTCAGTCACATGGTCCCTGGTTGCAGAATTTGAAAATACCAAATTTCATTTTCACATTATGTATTCACATACCTAATTATTTCCTTAAAACTCCACATGTGGGATCAACTACTTCTCATAGTCACTAGCACAGCTTGAGAGCCAGAGGCTAAAAGAACACTGGAACACAAGAACCATTTATTTAGCAAATATTTTTTGCACCTCTATTCATGAAAGGCACAGATTAGGCCCAGAGACGACTTGGAGACTTTTTGCTCCTTCCTTCGTAGCACTGCATAGGAATCAAAGGTGAAAAGGTAAGAAACTGACATTCTAAAATTTGAACAGTTATAAGCTACAATCTGGTAAATTCCACCAGAAAGGAAAGGATCAAGCACCCTGGTCATTTGGAGAAAGAGTTGTTCTCTGTGCTCTGCAAGGCGGAGTTGGTAAGGCAGGAAAGTTTCAATAGGAAATGTGTTCTTGAGCAGTAGCACTGCAAACTGAGATGGAGTTTAGATGAGGCCCCAGGCTGAGAGGAACCGAAGCTGGGTCAAACTTTCAGGGAAGAGGATTAATGACCACATGCAGTACGAGCGTGTCTCTCTGAGGGACAGGGGTGTTAGAGAGCTTGGTTGGTAATGAATAAGGCTTCACTCTGAGCCCCAGATCCTAGGTCTAGCAGTGCAATTTGCTTTTGCAAAGCCTTCCTCTCCCACTGCAGAACCGCTGCTGTAATGTCTGCCTCAGTGAGGCTTGTTTGGGAACTGGAAGAGTCCAGGGACGGCCCTATTCTGATGGGGGAGATGCTGGAGAAAGCAAAAAACGGGAAAGGAAAACAGGAGTTGTGCTATTACATTCCTAGTCAATGTGCACTTTTTAGAATGTAAATTCTGCAAATCCCCTGCCCTACCAAAAAAAAAAAATTCTCTTGTTAGACAAAGCTGACCTTTGCCAAAGTCTTAGTAGAGCTTCATAGCTCTACTAAGTAGAGCTTAGTAGAGCACACAGAAGGTACACAAAAATCATTATTGGGTAATAATGGCTAACCATGTCAAGCAGTTGGCTCTCCTTTGCGCCTTCTCTGCTTAGGGAATTTAAACATATGTGCAACCAGACCAAAGGGCCTTTCTCTTTATGTTATGGATGTCATTTAAGCTTGGCTGCCAAGATTCTCAGACTAGATACTCCTCATTCTGGAAGCTGGGTCAGATGTAGAAAAGATAAGTAGGAAAATCTGTGCTCATTCCTGTGGGTCTCCCATGTATTTTATTTTTCAGTTTGTTCTATAGGGTATATACACTTTGTGCTTTTTGTTTTGGTTTTGTTTTTAATATAAGCAGGCTGTGCCATTTCTTGTTGCATCTTTTACACACACACTGGAAAACTAATGGATTCTGGGTACTGTGTGTTTGTGTATATTATTTGAGGTTTTTCTGCTAGGCTCACCTGTCACTGTCTCTGTCCAAATGACTATTTCATAACACTCAGGAAGGACCAGAAGGACATACCTAATAATTTC
The DNA here is from genome assembly GCF_021234165.1 of Pteronotus mesoamericanus. Classification (NCBI taxonomy): domain Eukaryota; kingdom Metazoa; phylum Chordata; class Mammalia; order Chiroptera; family Mormoopidae; genus Pteronotus; species Pteronotus mesoamericanus. The sequence goes on along the minus strand of NW_026555329.1, from coordinate 17,752,577 downwards.
CCTGCCCTCCCTTACCCTTCTGCCCAATTCCAGCCTGGGCAGCCTCTTTTATATCAGAAAACTGTATGCATTTCGCCAAAGAGATCAGCACTAATGGGAGAATCTTTAAATTGGTTCTCAGGTTTGATTTCTTGAAAGGGAAAATGGAAAAGTTAATGCTGAAGGTGACTGAAATTTCTGGAGGCCACAGGAACAAATTCAGTTGTGCTGCCCTGCCCCTCCCAACAGAGACCCTGTTTGGTACTGATTATATCCCCTAGTCACTTCGTCTAAGCAGTAATGTCTTGGTGATATCAGCATCCTCAGAGATGAGCAGTGGGATTTCCCCTAAATTATATTCAACCCTCTCCCCACTTAGATGCGAAGTTACCGTGTTCACCTGCAGTGACCGTGAAAACAAAGAGGAGCTCAGAGGAGGTGTTCATCCATCTCTCATTCAAATGAGAGACACTCTCATGGCCCATATCCAGACTAAAATCGGTTCTGAATATTTCACACTATATGGTTACACCCAACTCAAATGGCGCAACGTGCCCTGCCGTGAAAGGGACACGCGCCCAGCAGACTCCTTAAAATCCCTCAACACTCAACCCTAACTGCCCTTAGTTCTGTGACCGCTGTCAATGTCTGAGCCATTTTTCTCTGCCTTGACTGAGTTTCAGTAAAGGTATAAGAAATAGAGAATCGCTATCATTCATATTAATTTTTATTCGAATATTTTTATTCCATAAATTGTTATCTACAGGGAGGCAAAAAGTGGAAACAGGCTGTGTCGACACATCCTCCACCCCTGGCTTAGTTCTTTATACCAAGAAAAGGAGGAAAAACTAGGTATTTCTGTGCAGATTTGGTTAACACACTTTCGCTGGGTGACTCAGAGCCTTCCTGATAATATTTAATTATAATTTTATATAGGAGTTTATAATCTGTATCTCTTGCAGGCGATCCATTTGATCCAAAATTATCCATTGATTTCCTAATTTTCCTGCAACCTGATAATTCTCTTAAAGTGATCATACAGTTAGGTAGCTATGTGTAACTTCTGGCCCAATACTAAAACTAAAATGGAGCTGTTTCAACTTGAAAACTAATAGTGCACTAAAAAATCAATGCATATTTCATGTTAAAAATAAAAGCAATTAATGACAATTAAAGTGACTGGCATTTGTTCCCATAATTCACTTAAATACTTTACATAAAGACACTAGATACATTAAGAAAGCTGGGATTTAAGTTTTTGCTTTCAGAGAAATGGAAATTATCCTGACCCTAGTATGAAGATGCTTTGGATTTTCTCACAGATGTGAAATTTCGCCGAATCCTGGTCTATTTCTTGGCTACTCTGTTGTACAAAATACACTGCCAAAAATCAATTTAAAAAAACTTGTGCTCATCCATAGCACTCATGGAAATCTGTATCCAAAATGCCACTGACAATAACACACCTTCAGTTTAAGTTACACCCATTTAGATGGAGAGGAGAGCAGATCAGAATTGTGCATAAGCTGAATACTTAAGCCTCGCCACACAGACAATTAACATCAAGTAATACAAGAACTTTCATGTTTCTCTCCTGAATTTTGCCTCAGGTATTAACCACCCAAAAAGTAACAGGCTGGCTTTTAACATCTCTGGCAAACAGCTGGGTAGCATTTCACATGACATAACAAGAATTTCACTAACATGACCTCCAAAAAATTAAAAGCTAGTCTGGATTACTGTTATCGTTGGTGCTTGGGGCCATTTGGAACGAAAAGAAATTGTGCAGCTAATTAAAAATGCACAGGATGAGGAAGCAGAGACGGGCATGGTTTCTCTTCAAGGGCTAGGCTAGAGCTGGTTCTAGACAGTCTCTGTAGCACCTTTGGAGAGTGGGTGCCCTGGGCTGAGTTCAACTATTTTGAGACTCAACAAAGGACATTCTAATTGTCATGGAAATTAGAGAAACCAGGTTTTCTCAGCCTGCCTTTAAAATAATACAAGTGTCCAAATCGTAATGTTAATCTCAGTCTTGAATATGTAAGACTAATTGAGGAGGAAATATTAATAATAACTAATAGACATCTTATAAATCCTCACACAAGGATTTTTTAATTGATTTTTTTAGAGAGAGAGGATGGGAGAGAGAGAAAAAAAATAAAAGAGAGCAACATTGATATAAGAGAGAAACACCCGTTGGTTGCCTCCCATACACACCCCAACTAGGAATCAAACCTACGACCTAGGTATGTGCCCTGACCAGGAATGGAACCCACAACCTTTTGGTGTACAAGCCAACACTCCAAACAACTGAACCAGGGCATGATTGGCATTTTCAATGGTTTCAGAAGGAAGTATCTTGTAAGTAAAAGGGTTATTGTAGTATTTCCCTTTGTGAGTACTTTTATCTGACAAGTGCTCTGAAGGAACTCCAGTCAGTAAAAAGATGGTAATTCGTTTAGTCAGTCACATTTGCTCCATCCTGAATTTTCAATAGATACACATAGGGAGAACTAGCCAGTCAGTAGGGAGAAGAGCAAGACACGTACATGCACAGGAGGAGAACCAGAGACAACGTGAGGAGTTTGGAGGTGGCTCGAGTTAGTCCCTAAAGCTGCCTCAGAAGCTCATATTTAATGAGGTCTTAGTATGTGCCAGGCTTTGATGAAACACTTCACCTGCATCATTTTATTTAATCCTTGCAGCCATATGAGAGTTAATTATGGTTCCTATTTCCCATTTAAAGATACTGAGGTTTGGAGATATGAAATGGCCAAAATGCCAACCAAGGTCTCTCTGATCGTAAAGTCCACGTGTGCCGGCCAAGAAAACAGCCAGGAAAGCCTCTGAAAATTAAAGCCTTGAGCATCATTTTCTCCCAGGCCTGAGGGAGTAAAGCAGTGTTTCCTAGAGCAAGCAAACATTTTGAATTAGTGTTGATTCTACCTGCCATGGAATTGAAAAGAATATGGTTAAGTGAAGGGGGAGAGTGCTTAGTTAATAGAATTCATACTTGGTTTTCAGGACGTCAGGGTGGAAAAATGAATACAAATACCCTGTAGCACTTCTCCAACATCCTGAAAAGTGCTCATTGTCTTCTCCCTCCTTCAAGATTACCACAGTCCAATGGCTGCGATTACTAACACTCAATCATTAAAAGTGGTTCGCATGTATCGAGATACTAAGACAAAGGTACAGGAGGCCTATGAGCCCCTTGGCTTACTGGTCCTCAGACAACAAGGCACTGGACTCCCAGGAAATATGACTTCTTCAAAAAGAAAAAATGGGCAGGACAAAGCGTGCCCCTTCGTGAACGTTTAATTCCTGTGTCACAGGGGAGGTAAACTCTTCCCAGAAGCTGGTGCTTATGCAACACTTCCAGGACATCTACTGAAGACGGCATGTTGTTAAATAAACAAGAATCTCTTCCTTGACCTCAAATATCTCTGTGTGTGTTTGTGTATGTGTATGTACATTCTCCACTCGGTGAATACACCTCAGAGTGGGGAATTTCACGAAACACCCCAGTTTATTGCTCAGTTCCCCACTCCAGTCACCAGAGCGCCCAGCAGCATGACTGGGGGGTCTTTCTGCTTCTCTATCAACATGACAAGAGGAGAATTTGCTTGTATTGGTATCTTTACTTTGAAGTGAAGTGAAACCCCACCGCTTTTATTTTGTTGGTAAAAATCCTTAAGAAGCCTCCGTCTTTGACCCCATATGGAGTCCTGTAATCTGGTCTCACTTGGGGCACCAGAACCTTTTAGGCCATCGCCACTGAAATTGGTGTTGGAAAGGAAAATAATATCTCTCGGAAAAGTCAGAGAGACTAACAGGAAATTGTGTGAGGAGAATATTAGAAAGAAAAAAAGCTGAGAGGGATTTTTGTTTCTTTTTTTTTTTCTTACTCACTTTTAAAGTTAACTCTCTGCTGTTTACAATACTCTTGTTTGTTTTGCTTTGGCTCCTATGTTTTTATGAATCAGCTTTAGAATGAAAGCATTGTAGAGCATTGAAAAAATAATTGTTTTTTAAAAGAGTTCATTGGTGCTCTTATTTCATGTATAAGATCTACTAACCAAGAGGTTTTTGCATCAATGTCTAGGAAATATAAAATAACATTGTTAGATTTTACATAGAAAACAGCACTGAAGTTGATAGCAGTTACTAACAGAGCAGGGAAGAAATTTTGCTTATTTATATATATCCCCTCAGTCCTTATTTCTAAGTTAATTCCACATAAACATTTCCTAATTTAAGAGATAAGTGATGAGAAACCAAGAAGAAAGAGGATAAAAATAATTTTGCAATGAAAAGTTGTACAATTAATTTCTAATTTGACGTTGAGCTTTCGAGAATCAGCAAAAGAAGGGAAAGAAAATGGGTTATGTTATTCTTATTATCAAAATTACTAAGAGAAACTAAAGTTTTTCTGGTAATAAATGCTAGTAGAAATTGGTCACTCAGATTCTTAAGTAAGGGTCATTTGAAAGACCCTTATTTAACTTTCAAAACCTTCCATTGAAATTATATTGCAGGATAGAGGTTAAAGGATCCAGAGGAAAGAAGAGCTAAGATATCTTTCTCAGATGTATGCTTTGGAAATTGGCTTTTAATAAGTGCTGGACAACATGCATCTAAGGGTTTAAGTTCCCAACAAATATCTGATGTGGCAAAACTGACATTTTGCTCTGAAAACAAATGACCTTGTATTTGTGCCCAAAGAAAGAGTCACTCCAGTTCACAGAGGTGGCCTTTGGAAATACCTGTGTGTAGGGTTAAAAGTCTCTCTGTCTCTGGGTTTTATGCATGAAACAGAAACCACTGTAGGTATTTTCAGCAGAAAGGGATTTAGTACGGGAAACGGTGACGACACAATCATAGGAAAGGCTAGACAAGCATAAATCAGGGGATTGTCTCAGGTCTTTTAGATTCAAGGTGAGCTGTAAACCAAATTTTAGGAAATTACTGATATATCTGCTACCACAAACATGGCTGCCTCCCACTCATGCAGCTGTTGACTAGACAGAGAAATGAAGAGTGCTGGGAATTACAGAACTTTATTTCTAGAAGGGGCCTAGAAATAATCTCATCCAACCCCCTCATTTGTCTGATGAAATGAAACCACCAGAGCTTAAGTGACAATGTAAACTCCATCTGCCTGATGACAAGGAAGAGTTGGTGTTTTTCTGTAGCCATGAGATCCCTGACCACCCTCACTTGCCTCATAAGAGGACCACAGCTGACGCCGGTGCCTGTCACCAGCCATGCATGTGACACAGACTTCTAGTCAAATGCTACTCTCTCCTATGCTGCTTCGGTGCCTATGGCAGGTGCATGTTCACTGTGTGCTTTGGGCTCAGGAGAGGCCGAGGAGTGCATCTTAGACTCAGAGCATGGTTTGCACTCATCATTAACATTTGTGTTTACTGTCTTTTCCAGCTGAAATCTTTGGGCCTAATCTATCTGGCCCTGGAGCTTAAAAGTTCATGCCAATTTGTGTAACTGCTTTTGCGTATTCTTGGAAATGTGTTGATTTACTGGGTTAAAATAAACAGATTAAGTTATAACAATAACGGTTTGTGGTTACAAGGCCATTACAATGTCTCTTTTGGCTTCCAACCTTTGTACTCTTTATTTTGGTTAGCGGTTCAAGAATAGTTTCTAGAATGAGGGGCTTTCTATCTCAAGGCTAGCTGCGTATTGGCCTCATCCCCCTTGACCCACATGATACCCCGCTTTCCTTGGCCACCCATGCTGGTTTCAGATTCATAATGACATAACATTTCAAGCTCTCTCAAGAGCCTTGTGAGAGCCAGTTCCTTCAAGACACCAAGATAAACTAGGAGGCCCTCTTCTGAAACTACTCTCCCCAACTAATCAGCACTTTTCTCATCATTAGATACAACGGTCCTCTTCCGCTTGAGCTTTCTGCAGACCTTGACATTCAACCATCTACTTTTTGTCTCTGTCTTTTCTTTGGATTCTCCTACCAAGCTCTTCCCTGGTTCTCCTCTTTCCTTTCTCCTAAGCTTAGCTTAGTCTCCTTCAAAGACTCCTGTCCTCTTTCCACCCCGTAGTGTGAGCATGCCTCAGGGTTCCATCCTAAGCCACCTTCTCTGTTTTACTTGAAATCTCTTCCAATTGTAGAACTTCAGCAATTATCAGTCTCTATCTCAAGACCTTACTATGTCATGCTGCCACCGTAAAGCCTCAAATTCCTGCTGTACATACCTGACAAGAAGTTCCAGGAATATCTCCAGGTCAATGTTTTTTAACCTAAACTCAGCCCTTCTTCTTACTTCTTTCATTTTATTATAGGTAACACCATTTCCTTACTCTCTTAAGTTCAAACCTTTTCTTATAGAGTTTTCCTCACCATCCATCCCTCATTAGTTACAATAACCTGTTAAGTTTTCATCTGAAATACTCCTTACTTTCCATTCTAGAACCTGACATGACCCCTCAGACCTGTTCTGCTCCATTACGTTCAACAAGGCAGAGTGAAATACCTAAGAGGTAGACAGCAGAGGAAACACCTGGACCAGCTGCTTGAGATCAAACAGGGTGACAAGCATGACCCATCCAATGAAGTAACCTTAAATGGACCATGCCAGGTCACATCATTAGAACACTTCAACTCCAACCAGCCCAGACTATCAGAGCCCCAGAGCAAACTTATGGCTAGAAGTCGAATCCAGAGCCACATGGATCTATAAGAAGCAAAGCACCGTAGCTAGGGCCAAAGCCCAGCCAGGTGAGCTGGCGTGTGCAGCACATGTCAGGGAGGAGGGCTTCTGAAGATCAGAAACTCTGCCCCAAGTTCAACAGGCAGGTCCTTTGAAAGACACACATCCACCCTCTAAAAAAAATTCCAATTATTATCCCAGAATGTCCTCTAAATTCTTTTCCCTGACTTTATTCTCTCCCCAAGATCTAGAATTATCTCTAAATAGTCTTTCATTAACTCTTGATTCCTGAGTCCATGAACTTCCCCACCTGCTAAAGTAGCTCTTTAAAAGAAAAAGAAAAAAAAAACCCTCTTTTCCAAAATGCTGTCGATTTCATCCTCCTCAAATTTATCATATCACCTTAAAAAGCTACTTTCAGCACCTACTACAAAAAGTAATCGTGAAATGCTCCTCTATGAATGTGATTATTGGCCTGCGTTCTTTTGTGTAACTAGATAATTTGATTATTCTAGTCTTGTCAGTTTACGTTGGTTTGAGCAGGTTTTTATAAAATCTAAATCTCTAAAGATACTGATTTTAAGAAAAGGCCAATAAATGTCAATGGACTATAAAGAATCAGCCAATGAACCAAGCTCAAATATATGGTATCCTTTTGAAAATTTATAACAAAACTACAAAGGCAATAGTTACCCCACCTGCAGGAAACCTGTGGAAATATTTTATTATGCAAAATGTTCCTAATGAGTGCCTCTGAAAAAACTCTCAAGAACAAAGCAGGTGTTGTATTTTATTCCCAGGAATTATTGACTATGACAGATATGTACATATAATTATTTTACTCAAAAGTAAACTCTTTGAGGTGGGTGAATGTGTCCTTCATGTCTTTGAATCAATGCAGTTAGTACACTCTCACGGCCAAAGGACCATATTCAAAAATTGGTTCCTGGAACTGACTAGCCCTATCACCTTCAATGAATTACTTAGCCCAAATCTCAGTTTATTCATCAGTAAAATTTGGATGATACTCTATCCGATAAAGTTGAGAGGACTGAATAAGATTTTGTATGTAATGATATATCTGGCTCAACATCTGGCCCACAGTAAAATATATTGAGTGCATGGTGGTGAGGATGTAGTTATGAAATAGATGGCCATGTGGTCACAGTGGCCAGTGTGGCTCAGTTGTTTGGACTCTCATCCCATACACCAAAAAGTTGCTGGCTCGATTTCTGGTCAGAGCACATAGCACATACCTAGGTTGCAGGTTCAATCCTGGTTGGGGAGCCTACAAGAGGCAACCAATCGATGTTTCTCTCTCATCAATATCTCTCTCTCTCTTTCTCACCCCCCCCCCAAAAAGCAATGAAAAAATGGCCTTCGGTGAGAATTTAAAAAAAAAAAGATAGCCACGTGGTCTCTGCTCTGAGCCCATTCAGTCTTTTGGGATTCATGCTCTGATGGACAAAGGACAAGGAGGCGCGAGAATCCCCAGAAGTGTCTGATGTGGACCTGGAGGTTCTGGACATCCATCAGAGACTGGAAGGATGAGGAGTAGGCCAGCTGAGAAACGTGATGGGGGCAGGGGCGGGGAGAGAGAGAGGAGGAGGAGAGCTTTAGAGTTGTGTGATCTAGTCTAGTTATATATGTGAAATTGAGACTGTTCAACAGCGAGTTTAATTCCTCTGGGCACGTGAAATATTTTATAGCAGCTTAAACATTCAAATGCAGTATAACTAGATAGCTCTTTCCCAAATTTTTTAATCTAGCTCCTTCTGCACTGTTTAGAGCTTCTCCTACTCAAACCTAGAATTAGCAAACAGTACCTAATTACATCAAAGAATACTTGATCTCAGAAGCAAATGAACATATTTTTTATTAATTTTTGCTGAAATACACTTACCACCAACCCCTTTATCTTTATGAGGAAAAACATTCCACTCCACTCCAGCCTGTCAAATCACAAAAATATTTGAAGTAATACTAATTGTTGCTGGCTTTAGGTCAGGAACTTAGCCATAATGAGAGATTTTTATTATTTTATTATTATTATTTCCTACATTAACCAATACAGTTCCTTCCTAGTCTGGATTTAGCATAAAGAGTCCTGAAGTGTGTGACTGAAAGGCACAACAGTGATTAACCAGTCAGGCATGCTGGGGTGTGCTGCAGCCCCCGTTCCCAATCCCACAGCTGACTGGGGCGCCCCTCGTGGGACACAAAAGAACAGGCACCAGCCACTAGCCTCTCTTGGGGGGTTTGTCAGAACCTTCTCTGCCATCCAGGGAGAACTTTCTGACAGACCTTTGTTCCTCTGCACCTCATAGTGACCTCAAGTCTTCATAGAAATGTTATTTCTTCTCTCACCCACATTTAGCCTCTCTGAAACCAACAAGAGCTCCTCATTTTGAAAACATGCAAGTAGGGGCCCCGTGAAGAGAGGAAACTGACTCCAGGTTACACAGCGATAGTCGCTGGAGCAGCCAGGATTAAACACGGGGACCGTAAAGCCCAGTGCCACATGGCCCAGTCATGTCACCACCCAGCCTGGGTCCTCAGGGAGCAGCCCTGGTCAGCCCTGGAGAGGTCAGCTTTGGGTAGCACGGCCATGTGGGAATACCTCCCTAGTAGTTCTTGGGGAAATTGGTCTGTTTTCTAAATCTCAAGGAAAATCTGTTAGAAATTAGGAAAACTGGAAAAACTATTCTAATTCTTCTGCAAGAATCAAAATGTACCCATCAGATATAGGGATGTTACTGACCTGAAGAGCTCCACTGGCATCAGGTCAATAGAAGGGACAGGGAATGTGAACAGACAGAGCTGAAGGTTGAAGTCGACCAGCATCTGTCAAGGTCTAATTGGTCAGGCTGGCTTATAGCTGCTGTCATGTTACAGGTGAATGTTCATGGTGCTAGCTGGTGCTAATGGTGAGTCATGCTTGCAAATAAAATAAACAGCATCTTTATATACATAGGATACTTTAAACAAATCCTCTGATAGTATTCCAAGATATAACAAATTTTGGAAGAGATACAAGTTGTTTTTTTTTTTTTTAAGATTTTATTTATTTTTAGAGAGCGGAAGGGAGGGAGAAAGAGAGGAAGAGAAACATCAATGTGTGGTTGTCTCTCACATGCCCCCAACTGGGACCTGCAACTCAGACATGTGTCCTGACTGGGAATTGAACTGGTGACTCTTTGTTTCACAGACTGGCACACAATCCGCTGAGTCACATCAGCCAGGGTGACATACAAGTTTTTATATTGGGAATTTCAAGACATGATTCTGCGTAGTGTTGAGAGATCTGAATGTGACATCATTTAAATACTACCCAATAATGTTTGCTGGTATTACAGAATTTGAATATTTGCTAGAGGCAAAAATAAAAAGTTTCATGTAAATACCACCAAACTTAATATTTCTTACTCATTCAACTAAATCCTTTAGATGTTCATAGCAATGAGTAAAGAAAATAAAGAATGTTCAAAGTATTTTAAAAAACAGAAAATTACTGAGAATTCCTGGAAATTTTGGTCTCTCATTCCTAAATCCAAAAGATTATAGTCTGATGGAAATTTGGAACCAGCAGGCTTGGATCGTGGATGAGATACAGTCCCATCTAGTATGAATTACTGTTTGAATTTAGAAATCTCATAAAGAGGAAAAAAATAAAAGACTTTTTGTAATACACTAACTATAGCCCTACTTTTCTGAAAATTTGTACGTAATATTTTGAAGAACAAAAACCAAAGTCTACTAAGACATCCAAACTCCCTGCAGAAAGATAGCTGGCTAAGTATTATTTCCCCTCAGCCATTCCGTGGATGCTCTCTCACCGTTCCTTGCTATACCTACCTCTTTTGACACAAGTTTTTCTAGACGTTCTATTTCCAAAATGCTACACAGAGAATGTCATCCCTTTCACTAGGTTGAAGAAATAAAACCTTTTCTTGGTGATTACTTTCAGGACCTTGAAACAGTGCTCAGTCAGAGCAGGCCTCCCCTTAGCTATACTACTAACACATGTAGTGTGAATGATGGGAAAGTTTAACTGTTTCTAAGATTTACTTATCTATTTTTAGAGAGAGGGGAAGTGAGGGAGAGAGAAAGGGAGAGAAACATCAATGCAAGAGAGAAAGTTCAGTTGGTTGCTTCCTGCATGCACCCATCTGGGGACCGAACCCACAACCCAGTCATGTGCCCTGACTAGGAATCAAACTGGCGACCTTTTGGTTTATGGGACGGCACCTAAAACTGAACCACACTGGTCAGAGCAGTTTAACTTTTTATAAACGCAGAACATGCAATACATAATTAATAACTCTATCCCTATTGAAATAACACTCAGTATTTGAATAATTCTATTAAACTGAAGGGCCATCCAAGTCTGGGAAATAAAGAACTGTGATGGAGAAGAATATTTATTACTTTAAACAAAAGCATATTAAGAACAGAGAAATTGAGGTAGGAAAATATTTAACTTGGATGAAAAGTAATATAGAAGACTTCATTCATGATAACCTAACAGAAAAGGAGGAGAGGGAGGGAGGGATGGTGGGGAGGGAAATCCAATGATATTTCAAGGCCTGAGAGAGAAGTTTTGCACCAGAACCATCTTTCCAGGAAAGGTCCAGCTCTCTGCCCAGGTTATAGTGTCATTCGAGCACACATTCCTTATCCAGAGCTGCAAAGAAAATTCTTTCCAAACTTACTGATTGTTTTTCACCATGACTCATTTCTTAGAAGTCCAAAAAAACTCTGGAACTGTAAGAATATTTCCTTGGCATATAAACATTTATCTTTTACAAAAATACCTTTACAGGGTGCCAAAAGTAGGATACAAAAGTAAAAATGAAAACCTTTCGTTAGGAAAGGAGCTCAGGCATATTTCTTTTTGGATTCCATATCTACATCTCCAGTTTGATCACTTTTCTGACTCCCAATGTACACATCTTGAGAAGAAAAACAAATCATAGGCCTTCAGAAATAAAACAAATCAAGATTAAGAGCACAGTTGTGAATTTTTCTTTGTTTTTCATAGAAGCTATCTGACAAGGAATAAAACAGTAACAAAAGACTAAAAAATAATAAATAAAAGAAAACTTAATATCCTCTGGATACCACTACTACATAGCAAGGTGAATATCTTTAATATATAATGAGCTTTTACAAAGCAGTAAGAAAAAACAATAACTACAATTGTAGAGCAGAAAGGTATACAGACATTTCATGAAAGGTAAATCACAAATGTACAAGACACAAAGACATGTTCAATGCAACTAATATAGCAATAAGAACTAAAACAATGTATCATTTTTTAACCTATCAGATTAGCAAAAATTTTAAACAGTGCTAATGCTCCGTTATTGATAAAGTTATGGGGAAAACATGTATTCTATAGAGGTACAGTGTTTCTGAGCCAAATTTAGCCAGATCTCTAAAAGATTTGGAAAGTGAAAATCTTTAAAAATTGCATTCTTTTTTTGGCCAGAAATTTTTATACAAAAACTTTCTTAAGGAAACAATGGGACAAGAAGTCAACAGAGTCTCTAGAGGATGCTCCTTGCAGTCCTGATTATAATAACAAAACTTTAGAAATAGCCTAAAGATCTAACAGTAATTAACTGGTTAAATAAATCATAGTAATCCATACAACAGAAAGGAGGTAAGTGTACAAATAGTACACTAAGTACTAATAGTACAGTAAAGATATTACTAGCCCATCTATGTAAATAAAAATGTGTGGATGTGGGAATATAAATGCAACAAAATCTCTGGAAATAAAGTTCATACCCAAGAAATATTTGTTGAATGAATGAGCCATTACATATGTTAACAATGGTTATTATCAGGTATCAGTATTATGGGTGATTGAATGTATATTGCTGATTTACATTTAAAAGCTTTCTACAAGTTACATGGATTCACTTTTTAATTTTAAGGAAATGCTTAAAAATGCAGAGGAGCAAAGAAGAGCTAGATAAATTCTGATCTCTCATTGTCTTCTATTAGACTTAAAAGAATGCAGAAAAAATAAATGTACCTGGAACTTTTAGAAAACTGATGACTGGTCTAATAATTGGATGAAAGAGTTTCTTCACATAAAAATACCTGCCTTTGAAGCTAAGGTCAGTACAAAGTCTAGATTCTGAATATATGCAGGTTATGCAAGTAAAACCTGCCTGAAGGCAGCTTTGGTCGACACACCCGATTTTAAGAAACATCATTTTGTACTAAAGACAACAGTTTGCCCTTTTGATCTCATTCTTCCCTTTTTTTCAACCTATATTGGCTTTCTCAGCCATGTCTGAACCTCTCTCCCTTCACCTATGTGGCAAAATGCCAAAGCCTTGGATTCTACTCAAAAGGAAGATACTGCTGATTTGGACTGCAACTTTTTTGAGAGAAATAGAGATTTCCTGCATTCACCCTCGGATTGTATAAAAACAGGAAAAACCACAAAAAGCCAAAAATCCAGAGCATGTGTTAGAAATCATATCCCATTTTAAAAATACTATCATTAACTAAAATCTGGACACCTACAAGGCTTCCGCCCTATGACTAGAGCAGATGAAGTTAATTCTGCACTCACTAGTGCAGAGAAAGCAGCACAGATACAGACACAAACAAGAAGCAGCTTCTAATCTCAAGAAAGTCACAGTTCCATGGGACAATGAAAAGTGTCAATGCTGGCCTTAATTTAAACAGAGCCCCTCAGGAGAAACAAGTTCTGCATAGGAGCACAGGAAAGGTAGGGAAGCTCTTTGAGCCTGAACTTAAAAAATGAATGTGAATTCCCCTGTTATAAAAATACTGGAAGAGTGTTACAAGTAGAGAGAACCTCAGGCACAAAGTCAAGGAGGCAGAAAAATGCATGCAATAGAAGGTGTGGCAGAGTTATAGCTCAGCAGAAGAATTTGAAAATGATGGTAGAAAGCACATTTAGCCTGAATGATAAATTCACAGTTAGCTAGATAGTTCAGTTTATACGTGATTGAGTTTCACAGACCTAAAACCTCTATATTTTAGTGATTGGTTAGTGTCTCAAACTAGCTCTTTGTTCAGCTATCGTGGTACTTGCTTTTATTTTAAAATGGAATCTTTCTTTCTTTGCCAAGAAAGGAGTGATTTCACTTTTGTCTCTCTTCCCTTTGGTTCTTTCCATTTATGTTTTGCAGACACAAGGACACACCCTTTAAGCCAGGTTTCAATGAAAAAACCTAGCCAATCCAGTTATAACATGGTCACTGGTGATGTTAACGTGGAGACAGTTGCCTTCTTGCTCAACAGGGTGAGACTTTGAAAAAGGCTTGGGCATGTGCACGGAGCCAATGTGTCTGGCTTCAGCCACCTCCTTCCCCTACATTGCCAAAGAAGCAGAAGCAAAGGAACCATCTCCTTATTGTTCTCTTGCAGTAATGGGCCTACTGCCCAAGGGGAGGGCGGCGTCCAGGCATTTATGTTAGCTGCCATGGAAGAGTGGCGTGCTGTCTGAAAATTCCTGCTCTTAAAAACTGAAGAGAGGAGGCCCTTCCAACTAACTAAAGAAAAATAATTTGCCCTGGCTGGTGTGGTTCAATGGATTGAGTACCAGCCTGTGAACTGAAAGGTCGCTGGTTCGATTCCCAGACAGGGCACATGCCTGGGCTGCAGGCCAGGTTCCCGGCTAGGGGCATGCGAAAGGCAGCCGACTGATGTCTCTCTCACACTGATGTCTCTCTCCTTCTCTTTTGCCTTCCCTTCCCCTCTCTCAGAAAATAAATAAATGAAATCTTTTTTAAGAAAAAGAAAAACAATTGGTCTGCAAGCCTGCTGGCTGCTGTTGGTAAGAACGAAATCTAGAGCCCTTCACTGTTCCCAAGGTCGGCTGGGGACAGTGCAGTCCGGGCCACCACAGGACACGTGAAGAAGCCTGCCAGCTCCCCACCGCGCTGCCGTGCATCAAGGGGCCACCTCGTTTTCCTTTTGACCAGAGACACACAGTCTTCTGAATCTGGTATCGCAGATGTCGAGACATACTTTTGCAGAGCAGTTTATGATGACATTTATGAGCTGTGCCTCACAGTGACCTCTCAAGGTGAGCGCAGGTAATCCAAAGGGTGGTGAAACTAAAGTGTCAGGAGCCCCAGTGCAGGCCCCAGTGAGTCAACACCCGAGAAAGGGAGTGACAAGTCAACAGACTGTTCAAACCAACAACTTTACCTCCTGATGGGAGTGCGTTGTTTTGGAGTGAGAGAGCAAAAGTATATTTAGGAAGAGAAGTTGGTTAGAGGTAAGCACGGGGGAAAAAATAGAGGCGGCACATCTAAATCAAACCTATCTTTAATATGCAGCTAACTCAATGCATGAAAAAGTGGATTCTTAGAAATATTACAAATAGTCCTAAGTAGGGCAATATCCTACTTCGCTAAGAAGGAGGCTGCTTTCATCAAAACGGAGAGGCAAGAGTAATTTCAAAGATATTACATACGTAGACAAAATTCAATTCCAGCCAAAAAAGCAGCAGAAGTTCAAGGTCAGACTGCACCGTGAAACAGCCAGATGTGTACCTGGTGATCACAGGGATGACCTATGCATTGCCCGGGTGGGTTTGGATGGCCGCATCTCTGTCAAGGGCCCAACTCCATGAGGGCATCTGCACAACCCTTTGGCTCCGAGAGCCTAGATACTCACTGCGCTCTCTTGAAAGTATTGCCACGTTACTACCATACAAGATTCTGGTTGGAGCTCTGCTTTTTTCATCAAAAAAAAAAAACAACTTTTAAGTTTTAATTAAAATCATCCAGCAAGATAACTGTTTTTAAACAAATTATTTTGGGAGGTGGTATAAGCAAATCTGTGAGATAAAGATTAAGATGTATCTCATTTTTCTTTTTTTATAAGGACATTTGTAACAGCAGTCTTCTTCCTCTTTAAAATCTTGATTCAATCCTATTTGCCTTCACTGAGGTATAAAAAGACTTCACAGCATCGGAGAGAGACCATTGACAACCTTGTCAAAAAGGAGGTCAGATCTCCCCATGCGAACTGCAGTCAAGAATACATTTCAGGTACTGGGATTCTGCTTTTCAAAGCTTAGCTCATGTTGTTTCTATTGTGAATGTAGCCTACTCAAAGGCCTATTCTTTTTTTTTTTTTTTTAAGCCTCATTAAGTTTTGCATTTGTCTGTGGCATTGGAAGCTTGGTTTCAGAACTCAGGCCGACCTAAATTTGGATCCCAGCTTACAAGCTGGGGACCTTGAGCTTTCCTCCATTTTTCGGTTTGATCTCTCAGAGCTTTCCCATATTTATCTATTAAAAATGACATCAGGTTATTATTATGAAGGCAAAATGAAGAGCTATGTTAAAGCAAATAGTGAACGGTGAGCGATGCTGTGATCCATCCAGCTGCCCCAAAAGAAACTTGGGCATCATCCTTGACTTCTCCCTCTCTCCCCGATCCTGTCGATCCCTGCCTCTCCCCCTGTACTCCCCACACCCATTCCCACAAGCCAGCAGGTTCCCATCTCATCTCACCGCCTTCCTAATGCGTTCTCTGTGCTGCCGCCAGATTGTGGCTTCTCACCCCAGAATGTGACGACGTTGTTGCCAGCTTCGGCTCCCCCCACATCCCCTGCTGCGCTTCGAATGAAGTCAAGGCAACTCATCACCTGGCTCCAGTACACCTGCCTCTCCAGTCTCATCTCGAACTCTTACATCCCCTCATCTTACCCCTCCTCGTCCCTCCCCCGACTCGCTCTGCCCCAAGTACACTGGACTTCTGCAGTAGTTATTAGAATTAGAATTATTTAAGATTTAGTTTAAGTGCCACCTCCTCTTGAAAACCTTCCCTCACTTACCCCCTCACCTCACTTTCTGAGTTAAGAACCACCCCCACCAAAGTCTCCCAAAAAAACCCCATGCTCCCCTCCATCCTAGTACATGCTTCTCTGGGTAGTGATCACCTGTGGCCTCCTTCGGGATCAGAATTGCCATTTTTGTCTTTGTGTTCCCAATGCTTAGCACAGGGCTTGGCATGTGGGATGTGCTCTATGACTGTAAATGAATAAATGAATGCACAGTGTGAAATGTGTGGTATGCATTTGGTGAGGGTTACTCTGGTTTCCTTTTCTTTTTTTTCTAGAATCAAGGGATTTCTGAAATGGTGATTACTGTGAAGTTTTACCTTCCTCCTATAGATCCCAGGATATAACTGCCTTACTTCCATCACTTTCCTTCCCATCCCTAAACACACACACACACACACACACACACACATATCCCACAGAGGCATCTCTAACATCTCAGAGAGAAACTTTGAACCAATCTGACCTTCCATGGACCGTCTAGACATTGGACCCATGGATTCCCCAAGTGACACTTGAGGAGCTTGTTAAAATGCAGATGCCAGTACCCCACCCTCCCTGCAAGTCTGGAGTGGAACCCAATGATTACAGTTTTCAGAAGTTCTCCCCAGAGTAATCCTGATCTGCCAGGGTTGGGAACTACTGCCCACAAGTCAAACGTATAGTTTCAGAGTCTAAAAGGGAACACAGCTCAGCCTGCGTCCCCCTCTGCCATGCCGGGCAGGCACACTGCTGCTGCTGCCCGGACTGGAAACACAAAAGGGTGTGTCTCGTTGCTGTGCTTATTTGTACCTAGCGTTGTTCCAAAGCAGTTGAGGGTGTCCTGGGATGATGGTATCCTATCAACAAATGGGGAAATGTGTAACCTTCTAAAGGGCATGTCCAGCAGATGCCCAGTCCTTCCTATTGCAAAGAATCTGCTTCCCGTGACGTTGAACAGGGTCCTTCTGCAATATCACATCTGCCTTTCCTGACACCCTTCACAAAGTTGTACAGCTCTGGACCACGATGCTTCTGAGGGAGCTCGGCAGCTCCTTGTGCTGCCAGTTTGTGTTGCTACGACACCCCTTACGCCGGTATACTACCAGTGGGGCAAGAGTGCTGTGGCAAGAAGAGGGGAAAGTGCTGCTAACAGGGACAGGCGAGGTCTTTATTAATGTCCATCACACAAGGTGCATGATTCCCTTTTTAAATTATAGCAACACAAACATTTATTTAAAAAAAATAAAACTAAACCAGTTTGGGGGTTCTCCCATGTGTGGTCCAGAAATCACCTCTAATTTGCTGTTTTAGCACTAAAGAAAGAGTAAAATTTTCAACATAGTTTCTGTTTCAACATTTTTCTATTTCTTATTTTTCTTTTCTTTTTTTTTCACTTTCAGGGTCTTTCCCTAAGGGGGTAAAAGAAAAGTGCAGTTTGACTTTAGTGATATTACTTTGGGAAACCCCAAACAGTTTCTCCTGCTGCCTCTTTTATTTTCTCCAAAGGAAACAAAAATGCCAAAGTCCTGGAACGAGGGCTGCTTTCTGCATTATTTTCAGGCAGTCTGGAAAAGGAAAAGTTACAACATCCCTGCGAAATGGGCTTCTTAGTTTTTTCTTTTCCCTTCGCTTTGGTGCTACCAATTCATTCTGCAAATGTGATTTCTAGAATTCAGTAGGAAGGTCTGCACCACGCCACCCTGGACCCAGGGCTGATGACACTGCTCAGGAGATCTGCTAGGGCTGGCGCAATCCTGGGTCCTGTCCTGACTCCTACCCCAAGTCCACAGGATTCTGTATTATTCCTCTTCAGAGCGCCCAGGAGTACCAGCCACAGCCCTCGGTGAAGGAGCTCATTAGTGGAAGCCCTGGGCTAAATGACGGAAAACCTAGAAACACTTCCTTGACTTGGAAAGCCTCCATTTTAAGTGTATCTAGGACTCTTTTATTTTCTCCTTTTTCTGACGGTGACCACCAGCAAGAAGCATGACCCGAATGGGCATTTCCTTAAAGTCCACCAGCCTTGGTATAGCAAAGCCCCAGCCATGGAAATAACATAGCAGTTCTTGGGCCTTTCCCCACCTTAGTTAGTGGCTGAAAAACTGTTTCTTCTAAATCCCTCCACTTCTAACAGTCCTCCTGACCCCACACCATGGTCCCAGGGGAAAATCGTTGCGCAACCGCACATATCCCCAGCAGTCTTCTGTATGACTCAGCTACCAGAAGACATGCATAAAATTCTTGCAGCAACTTCTCTGCGGCTGTCCTATGAGGCCATTTTTCCTTGACATGCCCATAGTTTCCAAACTGAAGTGGGTGCGGAGGGAAATACCCTCCCCCCACAGCCATCACACCCTGCTATTAGACCACAAGACAGTGCTGCTTTGTGACTTAGCTTTTTATTAGCCCCACTATTTTAATAGCCCCATCTCCTGAGGACTCTGGCCCTGGTCCAAAGAGGGAGAGATCAGAAGCAATGAGGGTGCCAACTTCCGTCAAACCCCTTGGTTTAGCTATTTCTCCCAGAATGAGTTACTTCCTCATTTCATAATTTAGAGTAGGTCTTGAGGGTGAATCATTAGCCCCCAGGAATTTAAGACAGGACTCTGAGGATCAGGTGGGTATCTCTGTCCAGCTATTTCCCCTTCCTACGTGGCTTTTTTTTTTTCTGGCAGGGGGAGGGAAGGTCCTTAGGAAGACTACTTGTGGGCAGGTAAATTGTGATAGGCATATAGCTTAAGTCCTCATCCTGAGATTTCTTTCATTCGGTTCCCTGCCTCACCATGTTACAACAAAAATAGTAGCTCTTCATCCATTCACTCATTTGACAAATATTCATTGGCACCTCATATGTGCCAAGCAACTGTTCGAGGTGCTTGGGCTATGTCAGTGAGCAAAACAGATTAAGAGTCTTTGACCTCACAGAGCTACATCTAGTGAGACAAACCACCAAAAAAAAAAAAGCAAAAGTAAATTGTATCCTAGGTTAGAACATGTGCTATGGAAGGTACAGGACTGGGTAGGGGGATCCGGAGTGAGGGAGTAGGGTGGGGCTGGGAGCTGGGTGCACTTTAAATGGAATGCTCAGGGTAAAGCTCTCTGAGAGGGTAATATTTGAGCAAGATGGGAACAAGGGTAGTGAGTTAGCACTTTGGCATCTGGGAGATGAATTCCAGGTAAAAAGAAGAGCCAGTGAAAAGCACTTACGGAGGCATGTTTTAGAAATGGCAACGAGAGGAATATGGATGGAGCAGAGTGAGAGAAGGAATGGGAGCCAGATTACAGGGGGCCTTGGAGGCCGTGGTCAAGCCTAGGACATTGATTGACTGCAAAATACATTCTCATACATTCACTGTTCTCGACATTGTAACATAAGTTCCATATTAGAAATAATAGAGACTCACAGATAATTCAAAACTGTTTTTTAGCCAAGAGTGTCAATATCTGTTTCAATGAAAATTGTATCCGAACAACAATATGATTTGATTTTCACCTCTTATCCTTTCCACCCCTCAGTCAGGGCCCAAAGAATCCACCCATAGAATGTCCGCCCATATTGGTGATGTTTCACTACAATTCTAGAGAACTGGCTTGAATACTTGAGAACACACAGGAAGGAAATTCCATGGGGGGTAAGTCTGAGCATTTAAAAAATCAAGTTTTACATGTGCAGCCTTCGAGTTTGCTATAGAAAAAGAATGCTCTCCCCCATCCCCTACCCCTGAGAAACAGGAGGGCCAAGCTAGGAGCAGCCGTTAACAACACTTGACAGCTTGGAGAAACCAAGGACATGCAAAGCCAGAGCCCACAGCCAATCCTTCGCAAGTCCTGTCAGCATTTCTCTCGAATATATCCCCAGTCAAACCACTTCGCCCCCGGCAACACTGCCACCCACGCCTTCAGCTCTCACCTCCACGACCACAGCTCCTGAGAGGTGTCTTATCGTGCTGACCTCCCTCCCTTCCGGATAGGAGGGTGCTGGCTGAGCAGGGTGCTACAGAAGGTAGGCAGGGCCAGACGATTTGGGGTGGCCCTTGAAAGCCACAGGAAGAGTTGGGATTTTTTTCTGAGTGAGATGGCAAACCACTGTAGAGTTGTGATCTGGAAAATAAAATGATCTGATTTAAGTTTTTTGGTTTTTTTTAAGTGCTCTCGTTGCTGCTTAGAGAGTTGACCATAGTAAGATTTGAAAGTAGGAAAACCAGCCAGGAGGCTGCTATGGCAGAAGTGAACAAAGGCCTTGAGTCTCTCTTGCTTTTTCTTAAAACCGGCAAGCTCCTTCCTACCTCTCGACCTTGGCTTTTCCTGTACTCTTGGTCTTGAACAGTGTTTTCCCAGATCATCAAATGCTTCATTCTCTCCTTTTATTCCTGTCTTCACTTCAGTGTTGCCTCCACTGAAGTGAAGAGGCTCCCCCTGACCACTACATGCAAGACAACTCCCAGCTCTGCCAGCCATTCTCTATCCTCTCACCTTTTCCCTATTACTTATTATTGCCTGCTATTTCACATAGTATTTATCTTTGTTGTTTAGTCTCTCTTCTCCATGAGTTTGCATTCTGTGGGAGCAGGGACCTTGTCTGTCCTTTTCGCCACTGCAACTTTAGCACCTGGAACTGTGCCTGGTACAGAATAAACATAACAGGAACTCAGTAAGTATTTGTTGTGTTCATGGATGGATGAATCAGTTTATCTGCTTATAACATGGTCTGAAATAAATTAAGTGGGACCAAGCTCTTTAAAACACATTTACGTTTCCAGAAAAATGAGATAATATATAAAAAGCACCAAAGATTCCTATAACAACCATTTATTCTTATTGAGGAATCACTATATGCTAGGCAGTGGTATGAGTTTTACGTGTTTGCCTGATTTAATCCTTCAGCAGCCCTAAGGAGTAGATATTGTCTTGATTTTACAGACAAGGAAACTGAAACTTGGATACCTAGCCATTACAGACTCAGGAATACTTGTAAGTTCATTGCCTTTCAATTCTGAGAAGCCCTTGAAAAAGGTGGCTTTAGCCTTGAAAGAGAAAAGTTGCTGATAGGATTGTTTAAAAGCCAAGAAGTTGTTATAGTTTTAAAGCCTAAATTGGACCTGGTATCAGCTGATCTGATGACCTTCCCTTTTTTTATCCCAGGTAATCCGGTAATCTCCCAGTAATGAGCAAAGCTTGTGCACTCCATTAGTACTGGGTGCAGTTAGACAATGCCGCCTCCAGCCTCAGGTGCTCAACAGGAAGCCATAATTGGCAATACCCATCTGAGCGGGTCAGCGTGGTCACAGGCTGGTCACCTTCCCCATCCATCTCTTCTCGTGGAGCTTGCCACACTGATTTACTGCTCTTCTCCTCTTCAGCCAATGGCTAATGCCCTGGACTAGACAGTTTTAGGTCCAATTCTGTCCCTAACCCAGATGATTGTTGCAGTGAGTCATAAATGCCTCACTGAATCTCACCTGAAAAGAAAAACAGAATGTTCTCTCTATCCTTCGCTCTCAGAATGGACTAATATGTCCCAAAATATGTGCAGTTTCTCATAGAAAGAATTTATAGAACGACAAAGTAATATTGTGACCGTCAAATTCAGAATGTTAAAAGGCACTGGTAGAAGCAAATATTTGCAGATCTACTGCATCCTTAACAACATAGTCATAATATGATCAATTTAATTTTCAACAAAAATATTTTCTTATGTTTCTAAGTACAGAGGTAAGAAAGATTCCCCTTCCTGAAAATACTATGTATAATTTAGTTACATATTTTAGATTGTCCACAACTGGGATTCGATGTTTACACTTACCCCTTTGAACACTACAGAGAATGTTTATATTTGTATCTGGTATCCTAATAACATTAGCATGTCCCCCCTTGTAGGAATTTGAGACAGCAGATGATTCGCCTCTTCCCATCTTTAGGGAATATTTTCTAAAGATTTGATCTTGAAGGTGTTGCCTTTTGTAAAAACCTGGCATGCCTTTTTTTTCCCCCTCCTCTTTCATTAGGAAAATAGCAATAGCTTCTCTTCTGAGAAACACATTGATTTGTAGGAAGGCAGTCCAAGAAGCAATTTGCTCAAGAGCAAAGATTGTGGTCTCTGCAGAAAGACATATCCAGATCACTTTTTAGGTAAAGTTAGAAGGATATGGGTCTAATTCTGCACATCTAATGGGCACAGGCTTTCTCTTACTTCCAGGTCTGAAGCTGTTTACAAATAAACACAGACCAAGGTGATATCCTGCCCCAGATAGCACTGTGAGGGGAACCAGAGTCTCTCAGTTAATGACCTATTTGAAATAATACACCACCCTTGATTCAGAGACAGAATTTCCGCTGATGCAATACCGAGTTGGGTGGACCAGTACTGAGTGCCACAATGAAAGCCCTTCACAATGGTTTCCAAAGAGTAGGGGCCAGAAACACTAAAACAAAGTCACACTTGCACAAAGCTTCAAGAGAAAGGACTTCCAGCACTGAGCTCCTATGGAAAAAGGCTGCCCTGGCTCCATGGCCCTAAGCACAGCCCTGGGAACCATTAGAGAGGGGCTCTGGCAGATCTCAGCTGACACATGAGTGAATGGCAGGAGGCAAGGCAAGGAAGCCGGGGCCCACCCCAAGTCAGACTCAGGTGTTCGTGGCCTGACACACACTTGCATGCCAACACACGTGCGTGTGCGCACACTGTCTTTAGGAAAGCTCATTTCACATTTTTACGATAAGCAAATATTGCAGCAAAAAATTGTCTCCTCCTCTCCCAGAGATGGGAAAGATGAAAGCTCTTTAAAAAGGAATGAAAAAGAGTGGAGACCTAGAGTCTGAACGTGCTCTGTGAATGATCAGTTGATGGACACAATCAGCGTTCGGTTTCCCTGTACTGGCTATGCTGCAAGGAGTTCTGAGCGCATTATTTAGTGGACTTCTGCCGAGAAGGTATAGCAGTAAGGGGCCAAGGTGAAGGATGAACGACAATCTAAGCTAGCCAATTTCTTCCTTAAGATCCCCCTCCCCACACCGAGCATTGGTGATGCCCCATCGGCTCAGTCATCCCACGCTCCGTCACCCTCACCCTTCGTGTATGGTCTCCTACCCAGCAGTGCCCTCCCCTGGATGTCCTTCTGGTTCAGTCTTTCCTACCACCCAATAGGAGCTAAAATGTCACCTACTGCCCTGGTGGGTGTGCCTCAGTGGATTGAGAACCACCCTGCGGACTGAAAGGTCACCTTTCAGTTCCGGTTCCTGGTGAGGGCACATGCCTGTGTTGTAGGCCAGGTCTGTGGCTGGGGGTGTGTGAGAGGCAACCAATCAATGTATCTCTCACACGTTGATGTTCCTCTCCCTCTCTTTCTCCCTCCCTTCCTGTCTTTCTAAAATAAATAAATAAAATCTTTTTTTAAAAATATCACCTCCTGACTACACTGTCAAGCAGGGGTGTCCAACCCACAGCTCATGGGCCACATGCAGTCCAGGATGTCTATGAATGCAGCCCAACACAAAAATCATAAATTTACTTAAAACCTTCTTTTGCTCATCAGTTTTTGTTAGTGTTCATGTATTTAATGTATGATCCAAGACAACTCTTCTTCTTCCAGTGTGGCCCAGAGATGCCAAAAGTTTGGACACCCCTGGAAGTACCTCTTGTTTTTATTCTGTAAATATCCTGTTTATTTCCCTCATTGCATTTTTTCTAACCTGTAATTCTTTTTTAGGTGTTTAATGTCCCTCTCTGCCTTTTGGAACAGAAGCTCTTTTAGACTAGGGAGCATATCTTCTTTATCACCATCCTCCACTCAGCCCAGTGACTGCATGTGGAAAATATTCAGTAGATATTTGTGGAATGAATGAAAAAGTTTAGCTGAAGTCCCACCTTCTCTCTTTCAGTACACAATGATCTTGCCCTTCTCTGGCTTGATGAAGCTCTTGAAACAAGTTTGGCTTTCAGGCTTTGTAGCACTTTATTATATAGTCTTGATGGTCCATGTCGCCCTTCTTCATTTATACACTACTGGGGTTAGGAACCTGACTTTCTACTCTTCTTTTCTATCAACCCCCTGACATAGATCTGGATTTACTTATCTTGAAGTGAATGGAACAGAAATGTTAGCTTTGTGGAGTACAGGCTTTTGGCCCAGAGTAGTCCTTTCCCCATAAGCCCTCTATAGAGCTTTAGACCTAACGCCCAGACACTGCTCTGAGAACATTCCCTGAATCCCCAGGCCTTAGTTGCTGAGTGTCGGGAGCAAGCCGTCACCTTCAGGAAGGCAGGTTTGCTTGTGGAAGTCTTGAGCTTTGTTATAAACATTGCTCATTTCAGGCGGACTGTGAAAAACCTAAACAGCTCTAAATTAAGAGCTGATTGTAAGTTATTGCAGATTTCCTCCTATTTCTTCCCGATTATTTGTTTAAAAGGATCTGGTAAATACCAGGTCTTTATTATGATGACTAATGTCCTGCCAACAGAAGAAGGGGGGAAAAACCCTTCAAAATCATTCTGCATGGAAATGCAGGTGGCTCTGCCCAGCACTGCAGATTTCCCCCCAGGCAGCCTGTCACTTCTAAGCCTCGGAAAGAGCTCTTTTAAGATTGGGACTTGCTTTCAAAATTGCTCTGACTTAGAAGCCAGAGCCTGTTCGTCTTGCTAACATTTGCTCTGCGTTGTCAATCTTTGGTGGTCAGCAAAATGACCCCCAAATGCCAGAATCCAAATGAATAATTCAGGCATTGAACTTTAGAGGAGACGCTCAATTCTTCAAGATAGGGAGTCCCACCACCTGTCAGATGCTTGGAATGGGATGAGGCAGGAGGAAGACAGCAATGTACAAGAAGTGAAATGCAAAAAGAAAAAGGCATTTAGCTGAGCATCAATTCCAGATTTCCCATTCAGCCAAAATGGAAACTCACAGGTCTGGCTCAATTTTAACTAGAGGAGAAATGGCGCAAGGAAAGGAAAAGAACATTAGTTCGTCATCAGAGCTTTAATCATGCAAGATGTCCTAAAATCTCAATTCTAGTGAGCCAATATTTTCAAGATTTCATTTGTGATATGCTCTCTTAATAGCACCACACACACACACACACACACACACATCACTGCCACCACATCTCCAGAGATCAAATTAATACCTCGCTCTACCAGTAACTCCAATCAATTCCTAAACTGCTTTTGCTCTGGAGAGTCCCTCAAGGCATCCACGTTGAGCTTCACTTTGAAAACATGTAAACAAGGTCTTATTTCTATATAAGATAAACCTGTGTACTGGGTGCGCATCTGATAAAAATTAAGCAATGAAAAAATATCAGTTGTACTATTTTTTTTTAGCACTGCTATGGACTAGATGAATCGTATCTCCTCCAAATTCGTATGCTGAAGCCCTAACTGCCAATGAGGTCGTCTTTGGAGACAGGACCTGTAAGGAGATTATTAAGGTTAAGTAAAGCCATAATAATTGGGCCTTAATCCAATAAGACTGATGTCTTTCTAAGAAGAGACACCAGAGAACTCTCCTTCCACACACGCACAGAGGAAATGCCAAGTGAGCAGTCAGCAAGAAGGAGGCCATCTGCAAGCCAGGAAAAGAGGGGGCTTCACTCCAAACCAACCCTGGCAGCACCTTGACTTTGGACTTCTGGCCTCCAGAACTGCGAGGAAATAAGTGTATACTGTTTAAGTCACCCAGTTGGTGGTATATGCAAACTAAGACAAGCATTTACTCTTGCTTGGTGATCCCCAAGTGCTTCATGTGCATTATCACACTTAACCTTCACCATAACCCTGTACTTTAGGCACCACTCTCATCCCCATTTTAAACATGAGGCAGCTGAGACACAGAAAAGATATATAGCTTGCCCAAGGTCACATACAGTGTCACATCTCTCTGACTCCAGATGAATATTAGAATAAGTAAAGGAAAATAAATATCCTTAAGATATGTCAAGGCTTAAATTGTTGTCATGGTTTATATGTTATTTCTCCCATTCACGTCCCTGGATTCTTCTAATTCAAAGTGAATGTAACTTGAATTAGTAATCCCAATCTAAATGAACTGATATAATGAGCCCATCATGCTAACATCTAATAAATACCCACCAAGAAATAGTTACACTACTATTTTTCTCACACTGTTTTGCCTTTAAGGAATGGTGGGATCTGTTATAAGTATAAAGTAGTAGGTGGATTTAAATCTTTTTAATAAGCAATACTGTCAAGTACTGCAGTTAGAGCTGCAAATCTTGACTCATCTGGTGGGTAGTGTGTTCCAGATTCTAAGAAGCCTATTCCTTCCTTAGTGCATATAATTTAATGGGAAGAACAAGATGATCAAGAAAAATGTCTTGAAATATACATTTTTTTTAGTTAGTGTACCATTTACTTGTCAAGAGTACTAATAGGATATATAGATTTTATATACGGAGGACCCATTGAAAATAAAACTTTGAGTATGTAATCCAATGGCAGGACACTAAAATGACAACAAGCCTGGATTTGGAGTTATGCAAATATTGCTCTATTCATACCATTGCCATTAACTTACCTATTTTACCTGTTAAATTTACCTAATTAACCTATTAAACACATCCAGTAGAAGTTGGGTTACATAAAACTTGAAGGTATCCAGAACCCAAGAATCCCAAGCTATTCCACTGATGTACACAAGTGGATGTGAGTAGCATTATCTTGTATATTAGACTGGTAAAATTAGCTTTACTCCTCTTTAAGAGATGTCTCAGTAACTATGAAGAGTCAGACTAATTATGCAATAAGTATCTATTTCATAGAAATACAAACCTCTAGGTTTGGTGTTAGCTAGACATGTATTTGGCGATGGCACCTAACGGTGCTTCTGTAGGTGTTAGTCTTAAGCGGACAGGAAATTCAGTCCCCTGAAATATTTGAAATATCACCTAAAAGGAGTTACCACTATGGGGTCTCTAGACTTTTGTGCTGATTTAAAAACCCAGAAGTAGATCTTCAGACATATTTTTAACTAATTTGATTTTATATTAATGTCTGTTAAAGACGACCTTAAATTATGTTTGATCCATGTTCCGTAGAGGAAGACAAACACATGACAGTTTAAAGTTCATCTGAAGTTAGCCAAAATTGGAAGGTGAATTATTTTTCATCTGCTCATCCCAACTTAGGGAAACCCCCAGTGCTAGAATTTTAGCCCTATATTGTTCCAGGCATATCCTTTCATGCCTACAGTTTCCTTATAGTGTTATGATTCATTCATCACAAAATACTTATTGTGCATCTGAGCTGAAAGATGGGGATTCAACAATGTCTAAGATACAGCCCTTGTTCTCACAGAGCCACAGTCCCATAAGGAGCCACATAAATATGTGACCATAGGCATAGCAATATATCGGATACAGTTATTCACAGTGACTCAATTCATCCCAAATTCCATCATTGTGTCATAGAGATTATGGTACAGAAGCTAAGGAGAAATATTCTATGTTTTGCCATATATGCTGCAAATTTAATCTGAGGCTCTAAGACTGATGATTTTACTTTAACTTCCCATTGTTCTCTTTCAACTTGGCCAGCCAGCATACCACTGTGGACCTTTCTTATGATTTGGAAATTTCAGATGCTCAGATTAAGAGGCTGCCGTCTTGAACTGAACAAAAATCTCATAAATGGAAAGTCTTATTTGCACTATTTCTGACCACTGACCCACCCACTCTTCCACAGTGTTAAATGCCCCATGTCTCCTTCTGTCTTTCTTTTACATATTCATACTACGGCCAGAAAACGTTACTGGGAACATAAAGGCATTGAAGTAATTGATAGCCATCTGGCCAGGCAAACTTCTGAAAAACAAAAAATCCTGTAGAAGATAAGCCCTTCTTTGGATGACACCTGTGCCCCAAGGAAATTGGCACATTATTATGAGCAAGGAAAAAAATGTCATTCTCCCACATGGGAGTAATTGTTAGCAGGCAAGAGATCATGTAATACACAGTAATTGTGGATTTTAAGGGCAAGATTCCAGACCATGATATAAGCCCAGTTGTCTGTCCAAGGTTAATGGGGTAATGTCCTTCTTGCTTATTCAGGCTCAGAGCTAAATTAACTTTGTAAACTCTGAGTATAGGTTCTGCTTTTTGTCTATAGGAGTCAGAACTTAATGTTCTGAAGGGGACCAGAGGAGTTTATGCTTAATGAAGTGTTTGTCCCTCTTTTCAACAGGCTACAAACACATCCTGTTTTCCAAGACACCTTCTGAAAAGAGACCAGGAGAAGTGAGAGTCCTTGCTGACAGCCTTTTCCACTTTGTTTAAAGTAACCTGTCAGGCATCGTGTTAGGAGAGTACCTGGCCTGCCTGCAGCTCTGCTCCACCAGGACCACTGCGGCATAAGGTTTAAATCATCAGGTTCCCTAAGGCCAGTAAGTGCCCCCACAGGACTTTCCACTGAGATTCTTTCTACAGCCACCCAAATGGCTGACCATTTCGTAAAGAAAACCAATTCAGTTGAGTTTGGTCTTGTGGGCTGGGAATGAGGGGGAACAGATTGACTGCATTTTTACTTTTCAACCAATTGTTTGGGCAGCCTAAGGAGAGAGGGTCAGATGATCTGTCTCCAGGTGAACTCTATTGTCATCAGAGTAAAGGAGGCTAGTTTCGACAGCCACAGTGCCACATTCAACGTCTGGTTGCATGGGAGCAAAATGATTACTGTCTGGGAGTAGCAATGTTTAGCTCTGACTTTGTATAATGGCCTTTACTCTGTGAAGCTACTGACCGAGACAGCAGTGGGGAAGTCCTTGACAGAAGCATTTCCAGAGGAGCAGGTGTGCCCACAGGTTGCCCCCAACCCTGGGATTTGGAAATGGCCCATGTCCACCTTCTCAGGTAACTGCCTTTTTGTTTGCTGGTAAAAACTTCTTATTTACTGGAGTTCAAAATAGCTAAGTTAGCATCCCAAAGTTGTCAAGTCTGCCTATTTTACACTCATCAAAAATAATTCCAGTAGGGCATGTTCTCACTGGAGAAAGGGAAACCAAAATTTAAGAGAACACGGAATCAGGAGAGCGGGCCTGGGGCTGGACTTCATGCCTCAGACACAGAGGCTGCCATTGGTACCAGATCCACCATCCACAGGCATGACATTCCCAGATTTTAATATTCTAAAGAACTGCATTGAAGTATTTTCTTGTGCCAGGTTCTCACCCCCCAGAAGGCTCAGAGGATAGTCAGGGACACAGATGCTGTACACAGCTGATTTTATCAATGTATGATAAAGGTCAGGAATGCAACCTGGGAATGGTAAATTTGTCTGGTGACCTTTCCATTTTGACTGCACATCCTTGGAACTGTCTAAACAATCTAAAACTCAGAATCAATAATTGGTCAATGTATTATAAATTGGTTTGTGATGATGGTTGCACAACTCCATAACCTTTTAAAATATAGTTGTACATTTACAATGGGAGAATTTTATGGTATATAAAATATGCCCCCAATAAACATTAACTATCATGTTTACAATAAACAGTAAATATTGTTAAATGATAAATAAAGAGCCAATCTGGTATGTTCATATATTTTGACAACTAGTTTGAATTAACTTCAGGCTCATCTCAACCAGAAAGAAATATGCCATTAATGTGGACCCTAAATACCCCAATTTTTCATAAGAAATGATTTCTCAAAATCTGTCCTGGTTTTTGTACAATTAACCTTTTAAAAAATTTTTCATCCAGGGATATCTTTCTTGATTTTAAAGAGAGAGGAAGAGAGAGGGAGAGAGAGAGAAACATCTGTTTGAGAGAGAAACATTGATTGGTTGCTTCCCATTCACACCTTGACTGGGGATGGAACCCATAACCCAGGCATGTGCCCCAGCTGGGAATGGAACCCATGATCTTTTGGTGTATGGGACAACACTCCAGCCAACTGAGCCACCTGGCCAGGGCACAATCAAGCTGAACATTTGTTTGCTTATATCTCCAACTGAACACAGAATTTTTTTTTAATCAAAATATGTTTTGGCTCTAGACAGCTTAAGTAAGGACAAGTATTTCAGTCATTGGAAAGAATGAGAATAAGAATAACTTCACAAATAACAACAGAAGGAAGGCTGTAACCGTCCCTTTAAATATAATTGTCTGATATTCTATCTCATAGGAAGATAGTGCTTAATTTAAAAAATAAAAAGACAAAGTCTTCTTAAGCTATGACTTATTTCCCTATGACTAGATACCTTATATAGAGGGGGGGAAGTGTCCATCCATTTTAGCTTAACTACTAAAATTTTTGAAAAAAGAGAAATATCCTCCTTTCTTTCATGTAATTTCTATATTTACTGGTTTTAAATAATGACCATAAAATTCTAAACAGCGAGAAACCTTACAAAGCCAATTATCATTCATTGAAGTTCTATGATCCTTCCAGGTGTCTAACACTAGTTCAGACCCAAAAGTAACTTCCCATAGAAAACTGTGCTTTTCTTGTGGTCTGAAAAATCGATCAACCCTTAAATACTATTTAATCTGTAATGTAAGAAAACCATTCTATTTCTAGGGAATTCATGAGAGGCAAATGGTGAATATCTAGAATGCTCCATTTGCATCTAATTACCCCTTTTCCTATAATAAAAGTTTGAGATACTATCAAAGATTTGAGATCACAGAGTTGTTTGTTTCTTCTCTTTGCTATTGTTCACTTATACTATGAATTAATTTTGTGCAAAATGGCCTCACAATTATTTTAAGGATTGGAGGATAACTGCTAATTTCCAGTTACTATTCAATATTTGATCCTCACAGAACTCCTTTAGGCCTGGTTATATTGCTATACCTTTTCAATAGATGAAAAAATTGAGGTTAAACAAAGTTAAATATTTACTTTGGCCAACTTTATTAGGCTAATAAGTTGTGGAGACAAAATCCAAACCCAAGACTGATTGCAGAAGAATCAGAGCAAACCAAGAGCTGAAAACCAAGGAGTCTCTCGTGAGCCTCTGTATTGGGGGAAGTATTTTAAAGGACAAAGCCAGACCAACGTTGAATTTGCATTGACTCTGGAGAACTGAGTTATTCCTAAACCCACTTGTAAATGTTGTGCCAGAAGATACTGGCTCAAAAAAATACTTTCTCCAAGGATTGACTTGAAGAAGGAGTCTCCAGGGAGACGGGTATACTGCCTGTAAATTTCATCCCCAAAGGGGGCAGCCGGTCTGAGACAGAGCCTGGTTAGGGCTAACAACAGTTGTGACCTGTCACTTATTATGGAAAATTGTAAATTGATTACAGCTTCCAACTGCTTCGGCTGGGTTATTTTATTAAGAACATTATGCTGGCAGAAGGTCAGTTCCCTGACTGATAAATCCCAATCCAAATAGTCTCATTCTGTTTGAAGGACCAAGCTGAACAGTACATTTTGACTGGGAACTCTCTAAAAACATTTCTAGGAGCTCTTTCTTCCTCCTGGCAGGGGGAAACAATCTACTTGGTTATTATAAGATGTTTCTTTTTCTTCTTTTTACACCCTCCCCCAAAGAAAAATAAGCTTTCCCAAGAAATCTGAAGTCATAACGTGCTCTTTTAGATATTGCCACATAATTTACACTTCTGGCAAAGATTCTCCCAGCAGCCACTTGGGATACCTTTTCATTCAGCACATTGGCACTCTTATGTAATTTTGATAAAGGTCTTATTCACTGGGATAACCATGGTAACCCACTGTCCTTTGG
Source organism: Pteronotus mesoamericanus (assembly GCF_021234165.1). Classification (NCBI taxonomy): domain Eukaryota; kingdom Metazoa; phylum Chordata; class Mammalia; order Chiroptera; family Mormoopidae; genus Pteronotus; species Pteronotus mesoamericanus. Next base: position 17,720,381 of record NW_026555329.1, on the reverse strand, counting down.
TTATCCCAACTGGATTATTTGTTGAGTGGCTGAATTGCTGAGTGACTGGGTAACCATGTTACCCACGAAGCATGTTAGGTGGAGGTGAAACGCATATGATTATATGCAAGGGCTCATTCCGCTCTGGCAAGGCAGGAGCCGGGGAGCTCCCCTTGCGCTGGCCAGGTCCTCCAAAGCTTTCTGTTTCTCCCCACTGAAACTCTGCCAGTCTTGTCAGCCCAGTGACAATGATTAAAAAAAAGAAAGAAAGAAACTCTGTTAATAGGATTATACGATTTGGGGAGTAGAATGTTGTTACAGATGATTTATTTTGAAAGCTGATTTCGTTTTAGTGAAAACAAGCTCAACCCATTACACCAGAGGCTGGGGTGCCAAACACAATCATTTCTAGTTTGAAAGATGTGATTGCTTTTTAATGTGGAAATTTCACAAGGTTACAAAGAGGGAAAAAAATTAAACTCCTTTCATATAACAAAGTCACTTTGGGATATAGGTTACAATGCCCTGACAATGTCCAGATACCCTGGCCACGTTGCAAGTCAGAAAGGTGGATCAGTTAGTTTGATTTACACCATTTCTCGATTGTTTTCTCTTATGCCTTTGAAATAGCCTAATAGTTTTTTTACAAAAATAAATAGAGAGTAAGATTTTCTAAATATTGGAAGTATGCAGGTTCGGGCAAGGGCAGGAGAGATAGAGGAAACAATACAGGTAAAGAAACTTAGTCCATAGGTGTGTGTGGGCGTGTATGAATTCTCCTTCACCAAAACAATCTTGCTTATTCCAGTTGGACTACACCAATAGCTTGTCATTCAGCCTGTTCCAACTTAATCTGATGCTTCGCTTTCACCATATTCTATATCACCTTCTTTTTTTTTCTTTTCCTATACCTTTGGAGGATTTAAAAAGAAATAAAGACTCATCGAATCAATTTTTAAATTACTTTCATAGGCTATGACTGAGATTATCAAAATGATGTTGGCTAGGTTTTAATTCTATTATAAATTATTTGCTAATATGTAATCTAGAATGACATTGTTAGAAAACAATTTGTTTTCTAAGGGAAAAGGAATTTCTACTGGTAAACTCACTAAATTGAAATATATCGAAAATTTAAAACACTTTGAAAAGAACTTGAATGGTTGTCGGGGAAATGCAATTCTCCACCCTTAAATTTGGCTCTCGTCTGTAGCTGGGGATTATAGTGCCCTGAGAGGGAATACAGCGAGGACAATAGAACGGCACTTTTCAGAACCTTGGATAGAAATGACGTATACCCCACGAAACCATTCTTTGTCCTCCCGGTAACTGGGTATCACTTTTTTGCCCGTGAATTTTGAATTCATATCATCCTGTTCTTTTGTGACTCGCAGAGGGAAAGCAGGTGAAGAAGCCATATGATTGCAGGGCTCTTGCAGAAGTTTAGCCAACAAAATTATTATTACATCTGTTGGAGCCAGACCAAAAGGACCCAAGACTAAGCATTAAAGGGATTGGGACACTTGGAAGGGGAAAGAGTTTGCCTTTTGTTGGCGTGAAATTTGGGGTAATGAGTTGGGGATCTAAAAACCCAGCAAAGCAAGGTGATAATGTTTTAATTTTAAATTTAAGTAAATCCTAGTTAGTGCCTGACAGTTCCCACTTAACGCAACGTTCATTTCGTGCTCAGGTCAGCCCAGAGCTCCCAGACCAGCTCATCCCAGGCATTGAGAGTAAATGTCCTTCCATTTTCTTCTTTTGATTCTTTCTTTTTTATTCGTTGTTGCATCAGATATCATATCAACATATCTACATAGATTATTTTACTTCCTAGCATCTATTCTATAAGAAGGAGGTCGCGACACTGTAAAATAAAATTTGGGATCATTATAGATCAATGTGCTTAGGGAAAGGGCTCCCTTTATTGAGTAGCTACTGTGTTCCAACTATTTCACATACCTACTTAATTCTCACAGAACTTTGAGATAGATATTGCTATCCCGCTTTTCAGAGGGAAAAATTGAGATGCAAGGATGTTGAAATACCACAGGTCCAACAGCTCCAGAGCCAGCGTTCGTCCCGCGAGGTCATTCTGTCTCCCCAGCTTCACTTGAGGCCAAAGCCTAATGATTCTCCTAGCTGAATACTGGACTTATTTAATAATATGAGTCTAGTCATTTCTCCTTTTAGAACCCCAGAGTCCTTGATTACAAGACCCTGGGGAAAGGGCTTAGATGTCCTCAGATAAAAAAACGGGAAGCATGCCTTTCTGTAGTCAGATATATTTGATAAGTCGTATATTTGATATGTGTGACAAAGTGCTATTGGCTATGTAGTTTGGTTCAGCAAATGAGACTCTGAGACCATTAATAATAAAAATAGCGTCCTACAAACATATCATTTGCACAGTTCTTTGTGCCCTTTTATCTATATTTTCATATTTAACCCTTCTAACAACCCTGTAACTAAGCAAGACAGAAAGTAGAAGCTATGAGTTGGAGAGGTTAAGCAAATTGTCTGTGATCACAAGGATAAGCAAGAATCAGGAGTCTAAAGCAGAGCCAGACTTTTCTGACTCGAAAACCAGTTCCCAGCGCTCCATGGAAAAACACCAGATTTATATCCTCCCTAATCCCTGCCATCTGTATTCTGTGCCCCCTAGTATTCTGTTTATCATGCTGTTTACATTATTGGGTCACTCATTTCCATATCCATTAACTAGGAGCTTTTTGAAATGAGGGACTATTTATTTTGTTTTTGGGGGGAGAAAAACATATAATTTTCTAAATTGAACAGAGCGCAAAGTCTTAAGTCCCACCACTCATAACTGACAGTTATCAATTTTGATATATTTGCTCTCTCCTTCATCTCTGTATTCTTGGTACCCAGCATACTGCCTAGCACACAGTGGGTATCCAGTGAATACTGGTTGATTTTAACTGTGGGATCCATAATTACAGACATGAATTAGGAAATTTGTTACCTAGTGCCACAATAATATTTCAGATTTATTTCTTCATTCCTAAAGATTTCACGTCTGAGGTGTTTCTAAAGCATTTATCTGCCTTTTACTCTTTTATGGCATGATGACAATGGTGATCATAAGAAGGCTTTGTAAAATGACGTCTCTCATTATGTTTCTTTTTAAAAGGTGAACTATACATGCCCCTACAACAATATCCCCACGATGAATGAGTCTAAGGGAGTATTGATTAATGGCTTCTTTAGTTAAAGAAAAACGGTTTCTTCTTGGATTTCAGTGGTTGCTAAGACTGTGCAGTCTACACAGAAATTAAAAAAAAAAAAAAACTGCATGAAACCAGACTCCAAGCTCAGAGGGCAGGCATGCACACTGCACCAGAAATCATGCTATTTCAATCCAAATGTACTATATCCTTCTGTAATGTGTGGTCAAGGAGTTAAGTTCTAAAGGAAAATGCAAACAGTCCAAAGTGGAAACCATATTTGTCTTCTTCAGCCTCTGAGCTCTGACAGAACTCCATAGAGGAAGGTGTCTTAATGCTTCTCTCAGTAATGATAGCCTCATCAAGTGCTTCGAAGGAGTTTTAAAGTAAAGGCCAAGTTTGGGTTTGGAAAAAGAGAGGAAGCAAACTGACTCTGAGGTTTGTTATGAGATCCTGGGCGGAGCTTCAAGCATTACAAAGAATCTTTCCTCTTCCAACCCTTCCAAACTCATAGTCCTCGCTCCCTCCTGGGTTTCTTTCTTTTTTACAGAGGCTTGGCCGCAGGCTGGGTACGAAAGGCTGGCTGGACAGAAAAGACCCCTCAGCTCAGGTCTCCTTTGGCATGACCTGTGACTCCAACCCCATCAGTAGACAGTGACTATGAGACTAGAAGCCCTCGTTCATTGAGTCTGCCTCATTGAGAGGAAAAACTGCTTTGTGTGATGACTTTATGGCAAATGCTGGCGAAAGCTTTGCCCTGCATACTGAAGGAGAGACATTTCTGACCGCAGCTCATGAACCACACTTATTTACTCTGGCACATGCCCACTATTTGTTCATAGGCTTTCTGTCTCTACTAAATGCGTTCCAATTTGGGAGGCTAAATCATTGCCAGTAGTTTCCAGGACATTCCGCTAGGCTAAGCAAAATTGCCCTAAGCGGTAGTCAGAAACCACTGGAGTAGTATTGTAAATACTACTATTTGCAGAAAATGAAAGATACCTAACATCTTATCTTGTGTGTGTGTGTGCACGTGTGCGTGTGCGCGCGTTGCAGAACTCCCTGGGTCATGTTGTGCAGAAAGTCATGCAAGGCACTAACAAGAAATAAGAGGATGACACAAGGGTTTCATCCCCACTACAACTCAGAAGCTGCTTGAAACCACTTTGAAAGTTGGTCACAACCTAACATAGCTATGAGTGCGTACTAAGGTCATGTTCAGAGCGCATGCTAGAGATTAGTTAGATGCAGCCTAGCCGTAGCAGCTTTTTGAATGAATTTTAAAATGAACCTAAGATCTGAAAACTGTGAAGCAATGCTATGGAGAATGCTTCCACATTCAGTGAGAGCCAGCCCGTCCCTGTGTAGGCCCAGGAATGGCTTCACGGGTCATGTTGGACCAGACCAACGGCAAGATCTGGGGAAAACGGGAAATTCTCCATTTGTAATAAAACCTTCCAGCACAGTTGAGGTGCTGGATTCCCTATCTTTCCACAGACAAGGCCCGAAAAAAGGATATTTTTACACAATATTTCTTCTCTATCTGTACCTCTTTTGCCTGTTTTCTACCCCATTAGTTTCTAACCAGAGCAGAGATGTTATTTACATGTGTGCATAAATAATGAATAAAAGTGCATTATACATTCAGCAACTTTGGTATCAACTCATCGATATTACCATGTATGTGTTTGGAAGGAGGAATGAAACTTATTCCAAAAGCAAATGCTTAGTATCCACCAAAAGTAATAATTTTCTTTTGACGTGGTTAAGCAGATTCTTGCAAGTGCTTATGTTTTACAATACCTCTTGAGACATTGAAACAAGTCTCTTTCATCCTAAGGGTGAAGCAAAATTAAGTTGAAATAAGCCACAATTAGAACTCCATGTGTTGGGGTAGGAGGCAGAAGGAAGGGTATGCATCCCTCCATCCATGTGTATTCTGTTAACATTTCAGGCATTTCAACTTTGGGTAGTGGACAGCATGAGGGGACTAGGTAGGAACAAGGCCACCACATCAAACTGATAGTAGGGTAGAGGGAACATTTGACACCTCCCGCCTTCTCTGCCCCCTGTCTGTTTTTAATTTTGCTAAATCATTCCCGTCTGGAAATTGTATATTTAAGTTGCCTCTCCAAGCAACACAGAGGTACAGTGTCAGGGAGCCTGATCGCAGGGCCAGGCAGAGAGATGTGAACTCTGTAAAGGCCCCAACCCACAAGAAAGACAGAAAAGGAGCAGGGTGGGGTCTCGAATAAAACGACGTTAGCTGTTAGGGCATGTGCAGGAACTGGGAAGATGGCCCCTGGGAGACATGACATTTCTCTCATGGTGCGTGTAAGACTTCTAGGGTGTGTTTGTTTGTTTTCAAGTTAATGTCCCTTTGAACATTCTAAAGGTGACTTCCTGGGAAATGTGAACTACCATAAAGTTTAACTGGAAAAAAGATTCTGCAGCAAGAGACTTCAAAGTGAGTTTTGTCCATCATAAGTATGAAGGTGATAGAAAAGGGAGAAAAACTGGTGAAAAACTAAAATGTGTTGTACATGTGCACATGCATGGAAATATCATGATGCCATGGAGCACATCAATGTTGAGTTTAAGAAGAAAACAATTTCCCCCTCTACATATCCTAACACAGCCCCCATAGATACCATTTAGATGTGTTTGAGGGAATTTCAAATTCACACGTTCTAAGTATTGGCTTTTACATGTACATGTTTTTAAAATACATCCACATTTACAGGATGAGCATGATAACAGATTCACCTTAGAAACATCATAAGGCTCAAATAAGAACAAAGCAAGTACTAAGCATGGTGCATGGAACAGAGTCAGTACTCAAAAATCATCTGCTATTATTATTTACAGACTTACATGACATGGACATTTTTTAAATGTGGTGCAGTAATGATAACCAATAGCTTCTTTTCTAGAAGAGAATAGCCTTGAGCCTAATTTAAAACTGTTCCAATCTCTTTGTGTATTTCTTACATATATATTCCCCTGCTCAGGTTTATTGAGCACTCTGTGAATTTAGCATCATAGCAACTTTGTGCACCATTGTAATAATCTCTTGACAGTATCAATATTGTGGTTTTAATGACAGGACACAGCAGATAGTGTGTGCCCACACACACAGATTTGCATTGCATTTGAGGGGGGGAAAAGCCAGCTTCTGAATGGCAGTTCTATATGTTTGACCACCATTTAGAGGAATGGTTAAGATTACCTGTTTATTTTTTTGCTAATGAAGCAGGTGCTCTTTATTACAGTTCTATAAAGTATTTACCTCATCACTATGCCAGAAAAATCCCTGCTTAGTTGTATGTGTCTAGTAGCAATGCCATTCTTTCTTAAAACTAAACAGTTATGACTTTTGGTTGTTTTGCTTAAGCATCTCTCTTTATTTGTTGTTATTTAATAGTTGGGGGTGCAGTGGGAAAGTCACCTGAAATGAGAAAACAGTGAGTGAGTGAACACCAGAGATTCGTGGTGCCTGGGCGCGCGCCCATGCCCGTGCACTTGAGCCAGTGCTGGAAATCCTATGTGCATTTATGCATGTGAAAGACATGCATTTACATACAAAACCCACATCATTATTAGAAACCAACCATGGTGCTCTTGAGTCTCACTGAAAATCACTGTAAGTCACATGGGAAATTTTCCTGAGATTTTAAATCAGAGCTCTGCCCAATCAATAACTCAGCAAATGTGTCCTGGCTAGGCTATGAAGATATTCAGAAAATCTTGGACTAGGATAGCAAAAATGAAACATAAACAGTGTCAAATCAAAATTGCTGTAGGCACTTTTTAAAAGTTATTTTGGCTTAAGTCGCTAAGTAATCAGAAATAAAGCATTGCTGCCATTTTCAAAGGAACAGTTAGAGAACAGAGCGAAGATTTGATCAGAGGCATATAAGCACTTAAAAGAAAACAGGCACGGATTGTGAGATTACACATTCTAAGTAGGAATCAGCTGCAGGCACTTCTGAATCACTTGTCTTTCTGATCTTTTAGGAATCAGCCTGTAGGCAAACCATGGGATGAGGCCAGGACTGCCTGGGTGAGGGTGCATGTGCACATGGAAGAGCCTGGGTGAGGGTACATGTACATGTGGGAGTGCCTGGGTGAGGGTGCATGTGCACATGGGAGAGCCCGGGTCAGGGTGCACGTGGACGTGGGAGGGCCCAGGTGAGGGTGCATGTACACATGGGAGAGTCCAGGTAAGGATGCATGTACACGTGGGAGAGCCTAGGTGAGGGTGTATGTACACGTGGGAGTGCCCCAGTGAGGGTGCATGTGCACAAGGGAGAGCCGGGCTGAGAGTGAATGCGCACGTGGGAGGGATACTGAGCACTGTTCCTAGTGCCAACCCCCGCCCCGCCCGGGAGGAGAAAGGTATGTACCATCAGTCCTTGGTCTTCCTGTTGACAAGTGGTTAAGCACGTTCCCATCTGTCTCGCCTGCCAGCACCTCCTGTCTCAGCAGTGATGAGACCTGGCTATACAAAGCAGATACTCTGACTCTCCCAGGCTCAAGGGCTGGGCCTTCTTCACTTAGAGTAGGTATTTATTTATGTGCATGATTTTAAAAGGGCTAAAAAAAATGTCTAGGACTTCTAAAATATTACTCCCACCAATTTGCAAGATATATCTTGAAGCTCACTACTGAAAATTCACATCACTGAATTAAGATATTGCTGTTCACACATGGAAGTGTCAACCCCTACCTTCTACCTCTGTAGTAAGAGGAACAGCAGATTAAACTGCTCTCAACCTACGTACTCATTATAATTAGATTATCAAATAACGTCTGCTCCCTGAGAAAGCTGAAATAAATATCCAAAGGGATGGCACAGGATGCAGGTAGAATTCGACACGAAATGTGGTCAACAGGAGAAGTAGATAAGGTCCACAGCATATCAGCTCAGGTAAGGGCCACAATGAGGGGACCTTAGGTAACCAGATTATGAAATTATAGCTCTGGGCGGGGGAATTATGAGAAAGGAAGCGTGGTTTCAAAACAAGTAAACATTGCCAAAGAATTGCTTACCAGCATTTCCTAAGGTGGGTCCTGGTAGTGTAGACCTTCCAGCAAAATGTGTCATTAAAAATATCACCCCTCCACCAGAAATGCATACTCCACCCAACTCTGCCCCCTGCCCCTCCCCCCCAGTGTCCCATGTGAGAGCCTGAATGGTTTTTTGTGAACCACTCATGGAACAAGAATGTTCAAGGAACGTAAAATTCTTCAACCAAATGATCATGTTTCAGATTTCCCAATTCTGACACCCAAGCCCTCACCTTGGCACATCAATAAATCCTTGTCATATAGTTGGCTGAAAAACAGCAAGCAAATCTCTTAAGAATTGCAGAGATGTGCACAGATTACTCAGCATAACCTTGCCAAAAGAAGATACAGTGTTTTCTGGGTAGTTCCTGTCCAATAGTTGGGAATAGGCCACTATTTTAAATCAGAAAAATATACATATCCACACACATATCTTTTTCTGTGTTATCAAATTTCTATCTTGTTTTTGCAGGTCTTTATCCTTTAAGAGAACTGCAGGTGTTTTTTAATATGTAATATAGAATATGACCTATTAAGATTACTCCAAGGGAATTGGTTTCCTGGAAGACCAGAGGCCTGGTCTATCACCCCAACCCCTCCAACCACTTGATGCCACAACTTCCAAATCATGGAACTTCCCTGCCATCTGGGACTGCAGGACTCTTGGGGCAATTGCCCAGACCGTGTTTCATAAACAGGCCCTGAAACCCCTGGGAAAGGAGCTGCCCTGACTCATAAGAAAGGGAGCTTTCCAGGTTTTGTTATGGATTTTCTAGGGGCACAGGTGAGGCACGGTGAAGGAGACGAAATTGATGCCTGAAATAGTAAAAGGAATAACTATAAGGAAAATTTTTCCTTAGTTATTCAACTCAGTTCCTTGCATTAAGAAGGAATTTCAGAGCCCAGCTTTCCTGGACACCTTCTTAATTTTGATAAAAGCATGTGGGTTGTTTTTTTTTTAAAACCAGCAACAGAAGAGTGTCATTGACATTTCAGGGCCCATCAGTGTCTTACAACACAGCTGACTATGTCAATAATGATATTTTTTATAGATGTACTTTCATTTTAAATAGAAAAGGAGAAAAACACACTTTAACCACTTCATTTCATTTCATTTCATTTTTCAAGCAAATTACAATCTAGAACGAAGTCATTCAGGCTCTATTATCCCAAATGTTCATAATGTTTTACTACATATGTAATTCACTCTCATAGCAACTGCATCAGGAAGGCAAAACACAGCAAAATTACCCACAATCTACAGATAAATTAAGAAACAGCCAAACAATTAGGTGAAAACAACTTAGTTCCCTCAGTAGTCTTTGAATCTGCACGACCCCACATTTTTTAAAGAGATTATTTTATAAACACTGAATTGATTGTGTCCTTTGGTGCTATGAGGATGCAGCCTTAGATAAAACAAAACAAAACAAAACAAGAAAAACAAGTGATCAGTTTTCCAAAATTAAATAATAAATCAAGGTGGTGCCGCTACTAAACTCAGCCAAGAATATAGTTGTCAAAACATGTAATCTCAGAAATATCAATCCATTCATCAACTCAAGAAATGCTGTCTTTGTGAACCACAGAGATTAAGTAGTTTTAACAGAGATTATATCTAAGGAGGCCACCCAAATTCACTTTTCAATTACTCATTCTCTAGCAGCACTCATCTTAGTCTATATATATATTTGTTCCGTTAAAATTAAGTATGTTGGGTTTATCTGGGCTAACATTAGTAGTCAATCACAGACTCTTTCTACCAGTTAATGTTACCATGGAAAAATGTCTCTTCCAGATTCTTGTGGATTACCTAGTCAGACAAAATTTCCCTGTGCAAGGCTGTGCCTCTGGACAATTATGATGCTGACCCAGCGCAAGCAAAGTCTACCTTTGGTCTTTGGAATCTGAGTAGGAAAACTAAAACAAGTGGTCATTATGGAAGGGGGTCTTAATAATTGCTTTAATGGGACAGAGTGATTTTATGTGAAGGTCTTTGTGACAACTCAGGGAGAAACAATCAAAAGGAAAACTGTTTTTACAGCTTGTGACAAGGTAATACCAATAAATAGGAATGGCGCCTTGACCGTTTATCCCAGAGACCCTAATACTTATGTCAACCATATAATTTATTGTCCAAACCCATAGTCTTTAGATGGTGAGGGGGGGTGCAATTAACAATTATGTGGGAACAACAGGTGTGAACTAAGACATTTCAAGCAGACAGAGTAAATGATCTTCCTACTAATACGGCAAAAGTGGTTGATTATAGGAGAACATTAGCATGGGGAGGGTTTCTAACTAATATTTAATATGAAGGAGGCTTTTCTAAAGAGTTTAATACATGCTCATTTTAACTATAGAGGTTAGTGATGTTTCAGTCATGTCCTCATTTTACTGATCATTAAATCGATGAGTCTTGTCAAATGGTAGGTTATTTTATATATTTCAGATGTATTAAAAGGCATTGATTTTTTTTAACCCTGGAAACCAGTTACTAAAGCATAATAATGCCCTTGTCTCCTGAACATGAATGCCTATTCCCTGGAAAGTAACCTACTTACCTGGGGGACAGGAGTTTCAATCTATCTTTTAATGCTAACAGTGTTTTAAAGGTGATGTTCATCCCAGTTCATCTTGGGGGATAAAAGAACACTGTAAGCACAAAGCTTGGGCACATAGTAGGTACACAATAAATATTGTTCAATAAATGAGTGACAGGCACTCAGCAGAATACTATCTTAAAAAGAAATATGAAAATACATAGAGTATTATATATATTTTTAACTCTTTCTAAACAGTTGCACAGGAGATAAAAGAATACACACTGGAGTCAACAAATTATCATTTTGCCTGTCTTTAGAAAGCACAGCAAACAAGTTGCTATTCAGAACTTACAGAAAAGACAGTGTCTCTCCATAGAAACTTCAAGCTTAAGGAATGAAACAGAACTTCTTTTCTTTTCTGTTCTTTTGGACTGCTTGTTAGAATAAAAAATGAAGCATATTTTTCCCACTTAATTGAAATGTTCTATCCCTCTCTTGAGTAGGGCAGTCATATTAGAGAAGGGATTTAATGTTGCTGTTGAAGAAAGTTTATCAATGGCTTGGCTACGAAGTAAGAAAGGACGAATTCGAAAAGCTTGTGTAGAAAGACTTACAGAAGAAAGCAGGAAGAACTTGACTAAAGGAAATGGAGGAAATAATATATTTTTTAAGAAGGACAGTTAGTAAGATGTAGCCTTAGGGAGAAACTGAGTAAGGTTACACAAAACCTCTCTGTACTATGTTTGCAAATACTTGGGAGTCTATAATTATTTCAAAATAAAAAGTTAAAACAAAATTTTAAAAAGAAAGAGAAATGAAACAATGAGATGGAGAAATAAACTGTCTCATGTAATTTGAATGTGCCAAAGGAAGCTGTAGTGAGCTTTTCAACATTCTTTATTCAACATTCAGCAAATATTTTTGAGCACTTTTCTCTGTAACCGTCATTTTTCTAAATATTGAAGAGACTGTGGTGCACAAGACAAAGTTCCTGTTCTCATGGAGCTTACGTTCCAGTGCAGATATATAATAAGCAAATACTAGTCAAATAGACATATAATGTTTCAGATGGCGGTAATCACTCAGAAGTAAAATAAAGCAGGATAAAGCAGCAGAGTGAGATGGGCAAGTGCTATTTTAAAGGTGTTCAAGGAAGGATGTCTGGTAAGTTAACATTTGGGCAGAAAAAAGGGAGAGGATTGAGCCATGTATATATCTGAGAAAAGAGCATTCAAGACAGATGTTACTGCAAGTGCAAAGGCCCTGAGGTGGAAGCATGTCTAAAAAGCATCACGAAGGTCAATGTTTCACGAGAATAGTGAAAAGGGGGTAACAGAGGATGATTTCAGAGATGCAGGAGGAGAATACATAACCTTATAGGCCATAAAGGCCATGGTAAGGACCTCTGGTCTTACTCACAGTGAAATGGGAGCTGTTGGGGGCTTTTGAGCAGAGCAGTGATTTATATTTTTATAAATGATATGATTTACATTTTTAAAGGTATTTTAAAATTAAAAGTTTATTTTTTAGAACAGGCTTAAGTTCACAGAAAAGTCAAGGGCAAAGCATAGAGATTTTCCATATACCTCCTGCCTCCGCACATGCACAGCCTCGTCCATTACCAACACGCCTCCTCAGAGTGGTACATTTGTTACAATTGATGAACCTTCATTGATATATCAAAATCACCCAAATCACTATTGAAATAACAGGTGAGTGATACTGAGACTTGGACTAGGACAGTGGTTTTCAACCAGCGTGCCCAAAGAATTTTTAAAGCATGCAATACCTCCCCTGACCTGTGTAGTTCAGTGGATTGAGCACCAGCCTGCAAACCAAAAGGTCGGATCCATTCTCTGTCAGGGCACACACCTGGGTTGCTGGTCAGGTTGCCAGTTGGGGGTGTGCAAGAGGCAACCAATCGATATTTCTCTCCCTCTCTTTCTACCTCCCTTCCCCTCTCTCTAAAAATAAACAAAATCTTAAAAGAAAAAAAAGAAATGGAAAATCAAGATGGCGGAGGAGTGAATGGAAGTCACACTGACCTCCTCCCAGGACCAATCTAGAATTACAGCTAGCTAGATTGTGGAGAAATCCCTTGGAACAAACAACTGAACGATAGCGAGAGAGGAGCCTTATAACTTCGGACAGACAGAAGAATCAGCTTTAGCACAACTTAACCAGTAAGGAGTGTGGCAGAGACTTGAGAAGGCAGGCTGGGTGCCCACGGGTGGCAGCACCAGAAGGTTACTGAAATGGCCAGTTGGATCCCCCTAAGAGTGGGGTCTAAACCATAAGCAGGGATCTCCAGCCTACAGCACCAGAGTCCAAAAAGTACACAGATAACAGCCAGCTGCAAAAAGTGGCAGGGTTGCTCTCTGCCAGAGACAGAAGGCTGGAGACTCAAAGAGCTATTTAAAGAGCCAACGCAGAAGTTTTTATTTGCAGCCACTTACCTTGGTCTCTGGCAAAGGCGGGGGCAGAGTGGGCTAGAGATGCCTGAGGAGAGACTGGGGAAGGAGGCTTTGAGGAGAGAACGGAGAGAGTGGCCAGTGGGATCCCAGTGCTGACTCATCCCCCGTTAGGCAGCAGCCATCTTGCTCAGGCAGACCACTCCCCGGAGCAGCAGCAGCATGATAGGACCCAATAGCCCCGCCCTCCAGGAGGGATGCTGCCCAGGCCCATTAGTGCGAAGGCCTGATTGCTGAGTGCAGAGTGACTAGATTAATAGCTGAGGGAGAGAGTCACAGGCAGTAGATTCCTGGAGTCTCGAACAGACTGTATAAGGTCAGACAGGGACAATATCTAACATCATCAGAGGCAGATCCAGAAAGAAAAAACAGCGGTCTCCTACCATAGAAGTTCAAACCACAAAGTCAGGAAATCAAGACAGATCAATTTAAGAAGCAGAAGCAAAAAAAAGAGTCTCAGAAATAATGGGAAGACAAAGAAACACCCCCCACCCCGCAATTGAAGGCAAAGGAGGATCCCCAGAAAGAGAACAAAATGAAATAGAGGCAAGTCAGCTATCAGATATTGAGTTCAAAACAATGGTTTTAAGGAAGCTCAATGAGCTCAGTGAGCTCAGAGAGAATTACCAAAAACTACAGGGAAACTACGAGGAACTTACTGCAAACTATATCACCATGAAAAAGGACATAGAAACTATCAATAAGACACAAGAGGAAATGAAGAATACAGTTTCTGAATTGAAGAACACAGTAGAAGGAAGCAAAAACAGGCTAGATGAAATGAAAGATCAAATCAACAAGCTGGAGAATAAGGTAGAAAAAAGCTCCCAGAAAGAGCAAGAAAATGAAAAAAGACTCAAAAAAAATGGAGGCATTTAGGGAAATGCAGGACAACCTGAAACGTAATAATATCTGTATAATAGGGATACCGGAAGTAGAAGAAGAAGAGCAAGGGATAGAGAACTGGTTTGAAAAAGTAATGATGGAAAAATTCCCTAATTGTAGGAGAGAAAAAGTCACATAAATCCAGGAAGCACAGAGGGTCCTATTCAAGAGGAATCCAATGAGGCCCACTCCAAGACACATCATCATTAATATGGCAAATATCAAAGACAAACAGAAAATCCTAAAGGCAGCAAGAGAGATACAGGTAGTAACATACAAGGGAGTCCTGATATGGCTAGCAGCTGACTTCTCAACAGGAACACTACAAGCCAGAAGGGAATGGCCAGAAATATCCCAAGTAATGAAAAGCAAAGGCCAGCAACCAAGACTGCTCTACCCAGCAAAGCTCTCAATTAAAATGGAAGGTGAAATAAGGAGTTGCCCAGACAAAAGAAGGCTAAAAGAATATACTTCCACCAAACCAGCATTTCAAGATATGCTAAAAGGACTGCTTTAAGAATATGAAGAAAAAAAGTCTATGAATACCCACTTGTTTTCACAGTCACCAATACTTGATATTACCAATATTTTTAATACTTATTAATCTGTTCATGACAATGATGTGTTATTTTAATTTTTACTTTATTATGTATTGAAACTAAACCTGTTTTTGTATATTTCTTGCCTATTTCTATTATTGTTAAAAAGTTTTAAGTGACTTTTTGGTATTCTTTATCTGTTATTTGATTACAGGTATGTAGAATTTTTTCCCTGCAAAAACAAAAACAAACTATTAACCCTTTTTTAGATGTGTTGCAAATACTTTCCTACTCTATTACTTGTCCTTTAACTGTTTTTATATGTATATTACTGTATAGTCTTAAATGTTTAACATAGTCATATTGTCAATATTTTTTACTTTATAGCTTCTGGGTTTGAATATTTTACTTCAGAGTAGAAAAAGATCATTTTGTATTTTCTCCTAAAACTCCTTAGATTTTAGATATTGATTTTTAACTCACCTGAATATTTTTTGTATTATGTATTTGTTTTATTTCAAATAATAGTGGTCCATGCACCTTATTTGTTAAATGTCTTATTTTCCCTCATTGATTTGAAATATCAATTTAATCTTATATTACATTGTTAGATATATATATATATATATATGTTTCTAGAATGCTCATTTTATTTCATTGATCTACTTGATTATTTCTGTGCTGGTGTGATGTTGGTTTAGTCACTGAGACTTTATACTGGATTTAAATTTTTTAATATTTTATAATGGATTTTGACATTTAAAAAATAAGTAAATAAAATAAATCTACATTTTAAAAAAAGAAAGAAAGAAGAAACTCCTACCTTTTGTGACAACAGGGATGGAATTGGAGAATATTATGCTAAGTGAAATAAGCCAGTCAACAAAAGACAAATACCGTATGATCTCACCTATAAGTGGAATCTATTCAACAGAAGAGAGTAATGAACAAAATAAACCACAGGAGTGGAAACATGGAGCAGACTTAAGGTGACCAGATTTGATGGGGAAGGAGGACAATGGTGGAAGGAAGGGAAAGGGACTAGATAAAGAACATGTATGAGTGACCCATGGACATGGACAACAGAGTGGGAATTGACTGTGGGAGCGGGGAGCGGGGTGGGATGGGCAGAGGAGGGCAAAGAGGGAAAAACTGAGACAACTGTAATAGAATAAACATGATTGAAAGTTTTTTTAAAAACATGCAATACCTGACTATTTATTCCGGGGCACTGATCTATCTTCCCTTAGATTGTCAAAAAAAAAGACAACACCCAACATAACAACAGCCATTCGGTGTGAATGAATCCAAATTTTTTAAAGATTGTTTTGTTGTTATTCTATTACAATTGTCCCAATTTTCCCCCCCTTTGCCCTCCTCTGCCCATCCCCCTCACCTATTTTTTTGTCAGATCGGCAAAGAATATGTTTTTTAGTGTGCCACAGAATTTTAGTAATTAGCTTATGTGAGCCATGAGATGAAAAAGGTTGAAAATTGCTGGACTAGGAGATAGTGAAAGTAATCAGATTCAGGACACATTTTGAAAGTAAAGGTTCAATTGAGTTGTCACTTACCAATATGGAAAGGATGGCGGGGGCAGTTGGATCTATCTTTTAGATAAGTTAAGTTCGAAATGCCTAATAAAAAGCTAAATAGTGGTATCAAGAAGACAAAGGGCCTGTAGTTTAGGGCCAGGTTGGGATTTAGACATAAACTTTGGAAGTCATCCGCATAGAAATGGCATTCAAATTCAAGGGGCTAGATGAGAGCGCCGAGGGAATGCGTTTAAATAGAGAAGGCAGGTGGCTCAAGAGCTGAGCCTTGAGCAGTGCTGATATTTTAAGGTGAAGAGCATGGAGAAGAAACTAAGAAGGAGCAGAATGTAAGATAGGAAGAGATCTGAGAGAGAAGTTCTTGAAGGCCAAGAGGAAAAATAAAACTGTTTCAAGAAGGAGAAAGTGAGCAACTGTAGCGTATGAGCTGAGAGAAAAGAGGAAAACTGAAAACTGACAGTTGGGTTTGGCAAGTAAACACCTAAGTGACCTTGACAAGGCAGGTCAGGGAGAACGGCAGGGCTGACAGACTGAGAGGAGTATTTTCACAGTCAATGGGAGGGGAGGAAGAGTCTTTACAAAAGCAAAGGCAACTTTGTCCAGGAAAATCACTGTAAAGGAGAACAGAGAAATGGGGGGGGTATTTGAAGGGAATGTGGCACTGAGAGAGGCTGAGTGGAGGTTTTGTCACTAAAACCAAACAACAAAAACCAAGGGTTTTGTTTTTATTTGAGGTTGAAGCTAAAACATATTTGTGTGCCGATAGGAATGATCCAGAAAGCAGAGTTTTCTTGAAGTAGGTAGTTAAATTTAACCCACGCTGAAGTCTCTGAAGTAGGAATAAGGAGGATTTCGGCTGCATCATTCCAGATTGATTTTAAGGGAAAGAAGTTGAGTGAGGAACCATCTGTAATATTACTATGATTTCTTGGTCATGACCCTAGCTGGGTCCTACTAGTAAAGGGGAATATAGGAGAGTAAAAGTAATAAACTGAAAGTCCAGGAAATTTCAGAGAAGAGGTCAAGGAAGAATCTGAAGTGAATCCGTGAGATGTAAAAACAAAATATTGCTGACCAGAAAGGCTGATCTGGGAAATCTTGTTTATAGATGAGTACAAGTCAAGTAAATCCTTTGGTTGGGTTTAGGTTTTATGAGTTATTTATTTTGAATTAGTATAGCCTTTATGTAAAAAAAAATCATACAATATAGAAGTACATAGGATTAAAAAAATGAAAGTCCATATACATACACACATACACACACACACACTTTTATGCTACTCTCTAGGGGAAACATTGTTAACAATTTGATGCACATCCTTACAGATGTTTATGTATGTATACACATACATATATGTATGTATGATTACTTTACAAAAATAGAATCATATACTATTATTCATACTATTCTGCAGCTTGCTTTTTGTACCTGACAATATATCTTTTGTATTTTTCCATCTTAATAAAAATAGCTCTACCTCCTGCTTCATAAAAAAAAATTTTTGAATAGGTAATACATGAACATGATATACTATATGAAAAGGACAGCAGGGTATATATAGAATCTCCCTCGAATCTCCAGCAGTAAATTTCTCCCCAGAGGCAGCCACTGTTACAAGTTCCTTAAACGTCCTTTTACAGCAAGGCAATGTATAAACATAGATATGTTTGTATTTGTATAAATGGGAGCTTACCGTACATGTTGTCCTGTATCTTGCTTTTTAAATTTTCATTATATATCTTAGATTATTCCATACAGTACTGCCTCATTCTTCTAAATGGCAATATTATATTCTATTGCACCTTTATTTGATTAAATCCTATAGCTGTATGTTTCTAATTTTTCACCATTAGCTGAATGCAACCATACTGAGCAAAAATTTAGAATTTCTTCAGCAAAAGGAAAAAAAAGGAACTGAATTAGAGAAAGAAGACTAAATGAAGGCATTTTAGATTGTAAAGAATTATGGATTAAGACTGTCTGGGGCCTTGTCAGTGTGGCATTAAAATAAATTTTTGAGAAGCAATTTGAAATTCTAAGTGCTAATGTTCTTATTTTCAAAAAGGAATTCTTTTTATTACATTCAAAGATGATATAAGCAACAAAGAGCTCCTCTCTGTTTTCAGTACCTAAACCCTCTTAACAACCTTGATAAAGACTGTATCTGGGACCAATCACTGGAACTCTAACAGTCACTGTTTTGTTCATGAAAATGTATATTTAAGAAACCATTCCCCTCCATTTGGTATTTTTCAATTGCTGGTTGTACAGGTACTTTGAATACATTGGTGTCATTGAGATGATAAGCCTACTAGAAAACTCGAGGGGGGAAATTGTGACATTTTCCCTTCTATCTACACATTATTAATTGAATTGGCTAGAAAGACAATGTCTTATGGTGGCTAGGGTCTTAAAGTGTGGGTCCCTGTGTTAATTCTGTGACCCCTGGGTGCATGGCATTGCATTATTCAGTTCCCTTTGCTTCTGTTTCCCATTAGGAAGGCACGAGAAACAATTGTGTCTGATGCCCCTGCCTCCTCCAAAGCCATACTGAGAGAAGCGGAAACAAGAATCTGTACATGGCAGAAAATACTCCAGTTAGGTACTGTTCATGTAATCACGTTAGTCTGACTTTGGCCAGGTAATGCCTCAAGGTGAGTTTAGAGGGATCTGTGTATCAGAATTCACTGGGAAGATTTTTCAAACTACTCCTTGTCGTGCTCCTTCCTTCCATCACCAGTTGAGAATTATTATGACTAAAGAAATCTTCGGTGGCTGGTGCCCTCAAGTAAAGGACATAAGTATGAAGTTCTGAATAGTGGGAGATTTACACAGTGGTGATTAAAGTTAAGGGCTTTAGCATCACAGAGATCTGGGTTTCAACATTGGCTCCATCCCCTTATGAACTAACTATATGATCTGAAACAATCTATTTCATCTTTCAAAGCCTCAGTGTCCTCACCTGTAAAGCACCTGCCTTTCAGGTTGGTCGGTGTATGGCACTTAGTTAGCACTCAATAGTTTTGCCATTGGTTCATTGGTAACCCTGACCTTAATTGTCCACCCTGAACCATGGATTTAAGGCCATATTCATCATCCTGTGAGTTTACCAATAATTTATCTCATGAAGAAGTAATAAATGTAGAATCCTTACCAACATATATGGTTAAATATAGACTTTTAAGGCTGTGAATAACTTTAAAACCATAAAGATGACCCTAAAAAGCCCCTCCTTTTATGCTTGGGGAACCCGATGCTTAGAAAGGCAATGGTTTTATTCAAAGTTACAGGGTTGGTACGTATAAGATCAGGACTAGAGCCATGTCTTCTGCCTTCCAGTCTAGCACTTGTTAGTTCTTGCCTCTCTCCAACCACACAGTTAATAAAAGTAAAATACACTTCCTTTAAAAAGTTAATGATGAGAATGTTATTTCCTGCCTCCGACAAAGTCAGTGACATCATCACAGAAGACAGGACAAATCCTGTGAGATGGCCCTCATCCAGCTAATAAAATGATTAGCAGACGGGGGCATAGAAAGCCATCCCCCATCATTGCAGACATGGCGACCAAAGACAAGGGGGTGAGTGAGTGGCAGCCGGAACCCCAGGACCCAGAGAGAGACCCACATTGTGAGGGAAGAGGGGGAATTCCGCATTCCTCACTGGGTCTCAAATCTGCTTCCCCAGACTGGCCCTGGGTTTCAAGCTCCCATGCCTCCCTTGAGGACTGACAAATGTTCCAAGAGCTTTCTGGAATTTTCAACTCCTGCCCGTGTAACTAATACAGACATTAGTGTAGCTACAGTGAACTGATAGTACCCGGGCCCTGCTCGGGTGAACATGGACGTGCCCAGACCCGCAGCAAACTCAGGGAACAGAACAAGGGCAGTGATCAACACATGAAATCTCACATTCAAATCCGCAAGGGAAGGCTAGATCTGTGCCTCTAAAAACAGGACCCAAGGATCTTCTGCGCTCCCACAACAGGGCAGGACACCAGCACTGATTGAAGAGCTGCGTTATGGTCTGATTCAGAGGACCAAATGGAGGGGAGGGGGCGGTCAGAGGACTGGAAGCACACCCAGTCCAGTGCTGGGCACCTGCCCGTCTGCCCACGATTGACCGCGGCGGAACGGCCGGCCGGCAGACTGCCCCCAAACTCAGCCTGGAGTCTCTGACTCCATGCGTGGCCCTGCCCTCAACCACAGCCGTCTCCACTCCAGCCCCAGCCACCTCCTGCTTGGCCTCCAGCTGTTACCTCCTGCTTGGCCTCCAGTTCTGTGGTCCCAGCATAACCCAAGGACCATAAATTTCCAACTCTGCTAAATGTTGCCCTACTTCTAACTCTAACTGACTGCAACTTGCCCTTTGGGAAAACAGCTTTACTCCCGAGTGCTCTCTGCTAAATGAGTGCCACCTTGTCTCTTTCCTCCACATCAGAATTATAATTAATAAGCAACAATATCATCCCTGGTGGTTATGTTCTTATTAGGTGTTAACTGGCCTTAGCATCATTATCTCATTAGGCCTTTCCACCTAAATTACTTTATCAGCTTCGCTCCGAAGGGGTCTGGTACTGTCTGGCTGAAAGGATTCCCCTGCATGAACACAAGAAAGCAAAAGGGTAATCATGGGCATTTAGGCCTGCTCCAGACATTAATCTTCTTGAAAAATTAATGTTATTTCTACTACTAGGAAAATGTTACATTGCTATAAATCTTCTCATTCAAGTGTTTAAAGCAATACTCAGAAGCTTTTTAACTCACTCATTTTCATGAGGAAAAAATGTGGAAATATATGCTAAAATATTTACTGCACCCCCCACCACCACTGCCTGCATTTCTATTTGGATACATTTTCTCTAGTTCTTTCGGCAAGAGGCTGAATTTCGAAATTTTCATAGAAAGGCTGTGAACAGTTTTGCTTGCTCAGTCCCCACTGCAGGGGTTCTAGATGCGATCTCTTCTTCAACTTCCCCTGATAATGCTTCTATTTCTTTCCTTTCCTAGTGTTCATCTTATAATTCAACCTTTTGTAACAGGGAGATGAGACGGCTTTATTCACAGATGGATGTAGAACACGGCTAATGCATTTCTCTAGGAATGCTTTCATTCCTGAAGACTAACAGTGCTCATTGTTTCCTCTGTTGTCCTCACCGTTTCATGTCAGCCGTGAGCTCTTCTCCTTTATCTCTAGGTTGTGCACATTCTCCAAAGCCTGGGAGACATGCTATTGGGAGTTCAACCTCGCCTCTTACAGACGTGAGTAAAGTTTTGCTTTCCATGCCCATTACCCCCTACCTTCCTTACCTTATTCATCTCCCATGTAACTCAGCTTGCTTTCCCTAGTAATTCCCTACTTTTAAATGTCTTATTATCTCATATATCTCATTACCCCCATTCTCCTTCCAACTCTATTGTTCACTTAATTCCCTCACAAACTGTGTGTCGTATTTGGTTCGCAGCATTCATTCCTTGTTCCCCCTCCTTGTTCCCCCTCTGTGAGTCATCTCTTTTCCTCCTCTTCCACTTTCCGAGTTCTTTTTTCCTGAAGGTGTAGATCATGGTTTCAAATGATGGAGATGAATATTAATGTCCCCAGACTCTCTTCCTATGTATTTAATTTTTATTGTCAAATTTTCATACCAAAGGGGAAATCTAGCTTCATAATTCTCAAGCCTTCCCACAGTGTCGATCAAATATGCTAGATCTCTTCATTTCTAGTTAATTGAAGATAATACAAATCTCAAGCAAAAGACTGAACAGTTGGTTGGTGTCCCTCTGAAAAGCATTGACCATTCTTTGTCCCTTTAGCAACTGAAGCCTGGGTCATGGCCAAAGAAACATATTAATGTCTAGGGATTTACATCATAGAAACCTTTTCTCTCGGAGATTGAAAGTAAAACCTGAAATACAAACCCTGCTGTCATCAAACTTCCCGGCAACGCCCAGCCTCTTTTCCTAGAAGAGCATGATCGTAGTTTTTTACATTTTTTGTTTTTGACCCTGCACGGCCTTCAGGGCCTTCTTTCTTTCTTTTGATCTTCCTTTCCACCTCCTGAAACTTCAGGATAATTCACTTTAGCAAACTCTGGAGACATTCACACTTTTCTTTATTTTGTCTACTTTAGGATCCTCCCTCAGCTCACTGTTTTCCAATGACACCCTCCAATTTCAAGTGTGTGACAGGGAAAAATTCCCATCTTTGCATGGTCTCACCTTTGTGTTCCCTCTCACTTCCCACCACAGCTTTATTTTACTCCAAGCGCACACTCTTTTTCAGCCCTGACCCAGTTCAGCAGTTTGAGTGGCTGCTGAACTTCTCCCAGCCTGTCTTCCTGGTCAAGAGGACAGCCTTCCTGTTCCCACACTACCTGTCATTGTGGGCAAAAGAAATGCTGCTGTTGTGATTGTGGAAAGGAAAAGCAAGAATACCATCAACTCTATTAGTGATAACACCAAGGCAATGGAAGGAAACACTCTGACCAAGGGACAACGTCATTATTGCACCATACTTAAAAGGAAAAATCAGGATAATTGCTCAGATTCTAACTATCTGCCTATTGTTCTTCTCTGGAGATCTGTGTTCACTTTTCAAACTTGATTTTCCTATTCCATCATGGGTATATGATGTCTTTACGCAAGAAAAAGGTTAATAAATTGCAGTCACTGAAAGCTACCATTCATTTCTGTATGATTATGACAGTACTTTCATTCCAAGTTAGCCAAAGCTATAGATCGCTTGTGCAGTGGGAAAGCCTACTCATTGAACTACTATGTTTCTTTGAAAAGAACTGGGTTTCTCTGAGTGAATCCTTTCATTTGTGACCCTTTTTTGTACTCTTTTTTCTAAAATATGACCCCTTTCCCCCTCACGATTATAATTCACACATGATTTCTCTTGAGGGTATGATATAGCCTAATTTTCTTCATTATTCAATTTGGATCCTGTTAAGTGAGACAGACATTCACTGACAAGAAAGAACACTTAAATTTTGGCAAATAAGTACATTAGTATTCAGAAAGCTGTGCCCCCTCATATTTAATAAACCTTTCCATTACAGAATAAGAAATCCTGCAAAACAGTCAAACAAATTAGTAGTGGGGCCTCCGAGAGAGCACATCCAACCCTGATTTAGAGATGTTTCAGTTTATCACTTCTCTGTCAATCATCAAGAAAGATGAAACATGCAATTATATACAAGAAGACAGGACTCCTCATTCTTTCATCCAAACTGAAGCAAAAGAGTTTTAATTGCTTGAAAAAATAAGATTTTTGTTTTCTCTCATGAGGAATAGAGAAAACAAATGTAAATGGCCCTAGAGTCAATGGCTGGAGTTACTGCACTTGCCTATGCTAATCAGAGGCAGAAAGACCAGTCCATCATCGATGCTTTTTGTCTTTACAATGGCTAATATCCAGATATTTGAGATGGTTAACAGAATTTTCTCTTTTCCGCTACAGCTCCTGCAGCATGTAAGAAAAAAAATTCCCTTTTATTGCAATGTTTAGGGTCATATAGATTTAACTGATGCTGCTTCTGTTTAAGAGGAGTAACATTGCACTAAGGCATTTGACTATGCCGTCAATTATTCTGGGGTCAACTTTCCATTTATTTGAGTTTCTAGGCCCTTTGTGTCTCTTCTCAGTCCTGTCAGCCACCCAATCTTATGAACCTTACACTATTTTTAACATATTTACAAGAAGGAAAGTAGGGATAAGGAGAAGACATGAAGCATTAATCAATCAATTTATTAATTCTGTATATGTGCAAAAAATGAAAGGAAAAAATTAAAGCTCTTGGCTGTGGAGAGGTATAGGCATTAACTGGAGGTGTCAGTACATTCCATGACCTCAAGTGGGAAGCAAAAGTGAGGGTCAAAAGTAATTAATTCCACCATTTAAACTGGGCATTAAAGTCCCTAAAAACTATTTCCCAGGGTAAAATTCTCATTTGTGTCAGCAATTCTGATTATGAAATTCTACAGATTTATTTTTCAAAAACATATCTGCTACACTTAGAGCTATGTCTCAAATAGAATTGCTAATGATGGAAGAAACAAAGATGAGAAGTCACTTATATAGGATTCACATTGAGGTAAAAATTGATAGCAGTATCTTTTTGTCTGATTAGTGCTTTATGTTTTGGTTTTTTTTTCTTTTTTAAAAAGGCCACCAGCCACAGTGGAGATACAGGAAACACAGTATGCATGAAAGATGTTTATTGAGAGGGGTTTTTGTTAGGTTTAGGAAGTAATTACCTAGATCCTTGCCACCTGGGCAGAGATGGGTGGCAAGAGATGGGGTAGACAGTTGGCCGTCACTGTATGGAAGACTGTCCCTCTCTACATGTAGCCCAAGAACTGAAAGGTCATCTATTCCTTATATCTGGACTTAGATCTCTTCATCGTAACCCAGGGCCTAAATGGTGACCAAGGGACCTCAAAATTACTTGAGCGGAATGGGGTACCGGCCTGCAGCTCGTGACCGTGGGAGCACCACTGGCACACTCCCTTGGGCCGTAGTTGATTCCCACCATAAGAAAAGCCAGCAAATGAAAGGAAGAGGGGTCTTGTCCCCTCTCCTGTGAAAGCTTCTGGAGTGTGGGGAAATGGCAGGTTTACCTTGGACCTCCAAATGTATCACACACCTGGTACATGGCACATAGTAAACGCTCAGTAGAAATGTGATCAAGGAAAAGAGAGGAAGAAAGACGGGAATGAAAGAAAGGATAAAGGAGGGAATGAAGTCGTTATGGGCTCTACAGGGTATGTTTCTAGAATTTTCTCAACTCCAAAGGACAAAGGCAGACTCATTGTATCCTGTAAGGTTGATAAACACCCCTCCCAAAAAAAACAAAAACAAACAAACAAACAAACAAAAAACAGTGAAGTGACTATTGCAGACCTATTTGACCTGACAGCTTAGGAATAGGAAAGTTAGAAATTGGCCAGTTGTCCAGTAGTTCGGGACCTGGTGTTAACATTTTTAGAGCTAGAAGGAGCCTTGGAGTCACCCAAGAAGCATCCAGGTGGAATGTGATGTGATTTGGCCACAGTCACATTGCCTGTTAGTATTAGAATAAAGGCTAAAGCCTGGGTCTCAAATGTTCCAGCCCAGCATTCCACACTCTGCAGTTTTCCTACATTGAACAGAAGCAGTAACTTGCCCGCTGAATTCTACCCCTTCTTATTTCCTGCCCAAGTCACTTAATATCTCCCTCCCCAGGGCCCTTCCTGGCACTAGCCCCTTCCCCTGACACCATAGGACTTTCTACAGCTTGCTAGGGAGACAGTCACACTGGTTCACAGAGCATTTATAGAATACAGACTTCTAAGTATAATAGCATTGATTAATGTAATAGGAATTGCTTCATTAATTAAAATCCTGGAGTTGAAAATATCTTTGTAGTCACTTGTTTTCTGGGGCCACTGCTCTTCACATCTAAGAGAAAGCAAAGATGTAAGCTCCATGAGGGTAGGTAGCATGTCTGTCTTGTTCCTAGGTCTTCACAGTGTCCAGTTGGTATTTAACTATTTGTTGAATTATTGAACACGACCATCAGTTCCATAGTTCATGATTCCAAGAACATTCCTTGACGTCCCCATTTACAAACAGCCAGCAATATCACCCTTTAGCAAATATTTTTAAAGATCCAAACCCTACCTGGTGTCTCCATTGGTCTGATTAACTCAGCACAGAGTCTGATCACCCAACCCATCAACAAAGAGTTCAAGCTCCATTTGACTTGACCTTCTCTGTTAACAACATTCACCCCCAAGAGAATGAAAACACACTAAAGGCTAACATCCTAGAACTGAAAGAGAGAGAGAGAGTTTACGACTATGTCTTCATTTTCAAGTTCTGGAGTACAGAGCAGAGACATGTAGGCCAAAAAATTGGTGTCTCTTTCGAACCACTACTTGCTGGATCTTTACACTGGAGGACAGGCTGAGCTCTGCATGGGGAAAACCAAGCAGGAGGACCACTAGGGCAGTCTGCCCACCCTCCGTGGCCATACACAATCCAGCCAGGGCTCCCAATTTTTATATCCCAGTAGGAAACACAGGAGCCCTCAGTTAAACATCCCCACTCCCCTCGATCTTCTTATTACTTCCTACTTTCCACCCTTAAGAAGTTAATCAAACCATTCCTTCCAGCTCCATACAGAGTTGTCCCTAAAAGTACTGCTGTGCTATTCCTGGTCTCCTTGTATTTCCAAGGATGTGTTGACACACTACGGACATTTCAGTGCCCTTATCAGTTAGTCCTCCAAGCAGTTGTCCAGTTGATCATCTTTAACCTGACCCTGATGGCGGCCGTTAGGTGAAATGAAGGAGGCAATCTAATTAGACTCTGTGGTTGGTGGTCCTCTTTTCTCAGGAGTAAGTAGCCCATCCACAAGGTCTTCTTGCCGATGGTGTCCAGGGACCAGTGTTCAAGAAGCTCACTGGCAGCGATGGGAAGCAACATAGGAAAAGGCCATGCTCCTCCAAAGGAGTGGGTTTTCCTTGTGTCTCAGCAACTGTAAAATTATAAATCAGAGATTAAAAAGTTAAGCCATGGCTCAAGTGAGGATCTGGGTAAATACACAGCTTAAACAAAACCCGATGACAGATTCATTGGCATCTACGTGAAGCCTGTGGTTTTCCAGACAATGCAGCAGAGGCTGCAGGAACACACAAAGTATGCCCGAGGAGTCTCCAGTCCTCTGTTTGTTTTGCTGTACCAAAGAAAGAAGAAAAAATATGACTGCAATTAAATACAAGTAAGTGTGCCTGCAGAAAGGATGGAGAATGAGTGGGCTATGGAGAGACATACTCAGGAAAAAAGAAAAATCCAAAACAGCCACTGATTTCTCAGTGTTTCACAGGGCTGACCTGAATGGAGTTTTGATTTTGTGACCTCAGTGGGAGTTAAATAAATAATTATATTTGGGGATAAACATGGATTTAAGATCCCATGAAAAGTTAAAAGTACAGTGACCCAAGCCTTACCCAGTTCCTGGGCAACCAAAATGATTGTTTTCTGGAGTCACTAACAATTAACACAGAATTATAAGATGGTCCAGATGAAGCATCGCTAGTTCAGGGCATCTCTGCCAAAAGCATCATGGGCGATGGACTATAGCATCATTGGCAAGGTACTGGGCAAAGCCACCAAATCAATGACTTTCTTGCTGTGCCCTTCTGACCCTTCCTTGGGCTCCAGGAACCCAGTGTCCATGTGCTATTATCCACCCACTCAAAGCTGGGTTTACGTGAATCCCAGAGTATTCACAATTGGTGGCTTTAACATTCTCATGGGATATTTGTGATTTAAAAATGGAGCTGTATACATGAAACTCTGGACCATGGGGAGAAGAGAGATGGGAGAACGAGTGAGCAAGGAAAGAGGAGACGCTTCCCATGCTTGTTTAATCTCACCACCATTCCACACAAATCGCCAAACCTCCAAACTGTGAGCTTCAGCAACTTTGCCTCCAATGAACTGAACAGCTAGTTGCTAACCT
Source organism: Pteronotus mesoamericanus (assembly GCF_021234165.1). Lineage (NCBI taxonomy): Eukaryota > Metazoa > Chordata > Mammalia > Chiroptera > Mormoopidae > Pteronotus > Pteronotus mesoamericanus. Next base: position 17,692,640 of record NW_026555329.1, on the reverse strand, counting down.
GGGACTGAGAGAGCAGTTGTATCTGCAGAGCACAGAAAGAGGAGGATCCTCTAGAACTGACACGTGACCCTGTAGAGAAGGCGCCTGCAGATATCAATGATCATGTCTGCATTCCAGCTGGCTAACCCTGGTCCAAGTCCCTCACTTCCCAAAGAAGCAAACTGAAAAGTGAGTGGCTTGCCCAGTGTCACACAGGGACCCTCTACACGGCTGGACCAAGACTCAGCCTAGGTCTCCCAAATCCCAGTCCCCAGCCCTGCCCAAATAAATCCCAATGAGTACAACGTGCCATCTTTGCTGCAGACACGGGCAGGAAGACCATGTCCTTTGAAGCCCAGAGCAATATTTGGGTAGTATCCGAGTAGTAATTTCCCCTTCCTGGACCACAGTCTGGTTCGGTGGGTCCTGGGAGACGCAGGAATGTCAGCTTGCTCCCTGAGGGCTTCTGATCAGTGAGGTACAGGAACCACCCCTCCCTGCCTCACCTGGCGCTCCTCTCCTATCAGCATCACGCAGCCAGTTGGAAGATCCCCCTGAGGGACTGCTCCAGGGACATCCACTGGAGCCTAAAGATCAAAGGGTGCTGATCACTGGGGCACAAGTCACAGCCCTGAAGGCAAACACCAGAGCCTCAAACAAAGAATGCTTAAAATGTACCAGAAAATGCACCTCTCAGGCCCTGTTGACCCGAGTGACTTTGTGGCTAGCCATATCCCGGCAATACCTTGCAGGGTCCTGTGTAACCAATCCTCCACCAGGTGCTGAGCCCCTACTTCATAGCCAGGCCTGAGATGGACAAAGCAAAGTAAGGCCTAGTTGTAAACAATCTGTTAGGAAGATCAGACATGAATACTTTAGAAGAGTATCAACATGACTGAGAATTGTCCTTGAAGATGACACACAACAACACAGCTCAGTGTCATACAGGCATGTTCCCTGTAACTCAGTGATTTCCAGACCCAGTGCCCTGGCAGAGTCTTGTAGCAGATCCTAACCCCTCCCCCAACCCTGGAGACGTTGATTCTGTGAGCCCAAGGAAGGGCTCAGGACCTGTATTTTTAACCAATTCTCAGGTGAACCCACAAATGGGCATTTGAAATCCTTATAGTGTTTTTGAGGGCTGGGCTGAGGAAAATTCCACAGGAATTAGCATGGTTGTATTCATACTCATGGGTTGCAGTCCCTCAACATTTCCAGCCACTCAACTTGGCCCCGAAAACCCAGGTCTGTTTGAGTTTTTTTCCTCTGAGGTTAGCCTTGGCCCATGCTATCTTCCTACTTTTTACTTCCTACTTAGGGCCTCTTTCATCTTCCCAGCTGGAATTTTGTTCTGGAAAAGGGTACAGCTTTGTTCTTCAGGGAAGCACACAGGCTAAAGCCCATGTACAGCAATCTACTATATGATTCTATTTGTATGAAATATCTAGAATAGGTAAATCCATAGAGACAGAAAGCAGATTTGTGGTTGCCAAGGGCTGGGGGGGTGGGTTTAAGAGATGACAGCTAAGGGTACAGGGATTCTTTTGGGGAATGATGGAAATGTTCTGGAATTAGATAGTTGGGCTGATTGTACAACTTTGTGAATATATTAAAAAACCACTCAAGTGTACATTTTAAAAGGGCGAATTTTACAGTATGTGAATTATATCTCAATTTTTGAAAAGCCCATGTAGACATGTGAGCATGACAGAGCACATATATACGGATGGCCTGTCTCCCTAGATCCTCACAACTGTCAGGTGACATCACTGAGGCCACAGAGGCAAAACTGTGCCAGAACAGCTTATGACAATAATCGCTACCATTTACTACCTACTTATTACATGGCAGAACACTGTGGTGATACACGCAGTACACAGTTATCCCAGATGACACGTCACAAACAAAGATGTAGATGCTAGTATTATACTGTTATTGTCAACATTTTATAGACAGTAAAATGGAAGCATATAGTAATATCAAATAACTTGACCAGGGCCACAGCTAGTAAGTGGTAAAACCGAGAGCTAGGGAGGTGTGGTTAAATAGGCACCTAAAGACTCTGCCCCAAACCATGCCCCTATGGACCTGATATTCCCACCATTATATTTGGGAGAAATAGAATAATAACAAGAATAGTAACAATGTAGCTAAGATTTAGTGAATGCTTTCCATGTTCCAGTCCCTCTACTAAATCCACTATATAGATTATCTTATAAAAAGTCTATGAGCTACAGGCTATTGTCATCCCAGTTCACAGAGGTAGAAAGTGAGGCAGAGAGAATAGAATACTTACGTAGCCTGCCCAAAGCCGCACAACCAGTAAGTGATGGGGTCGACCCTTAAGGGGAACAGACCCTTAGTTAAGATACTTTGTCAGAGGATGAAGCATGAAGTGAGCCCCATATGTTTCTTGAAATGCAAAACAGTATCTTCCCATCTCTTATTTACCTATGGAGATGCAGTATAATTTTCTCTTAGTACTAAAAAGCCTACTGAAGCAAAGAGCAATGATAAATGGCAAATGACACTTTGCCTCAAAGCTGGGGATGCAAAAGGGTGAGGCTGAAACTGTGGCGAACTGGAGAAGAGCCCACTTCATCTAAAGGAGCAGTCACCATTCTGCTCCGGCCCTCTCTTGTCAGGTGTATATATGGTGCAGCATTGCCATCTTTTCTGACAGAAACTAGAAAAACAGATTTTTATAGGAAATCTTTCAGTTTTCAAAAAAAATGGCAAAGAATTCTACAGACTGCATTTGGCCTGTAGAGGTCCACTCTCAACCTCTGTCTATTGCAAAATGCCTCCTCAAGCAGTTCTGTGTGACTGGAATGTAGGACTAGGGTAAAAAAGTGACAGAGTGAGTCTGGAATGGTGAGGTGGGGCCGTGGTATGAAGATTCCTGTTGCACTAAAGAAGGTAAATCTTATTCTGCAGGCCAGGGACAGCAGAAGCTTTGTTATTTTGTTTTAACTAGGAAGAGAAAGGCATCAGAAAGACATCTCTGAGAATGACGTGAAGTGTGGCGTAGCTGAGAGAGAGACAAAACAGTGAGACCACGTGGGAGGTCACCGTAATTGTCAGCCCCAGACAAGGCAGTGGCAATGGAGGCAAGAGAGTGGACTTAAATCAACTAATAGCAAAGACCTTCCTTAATAAATGACAGAACTGCTTATATCAAAAGAGTGTGTGCACACGCTCCATTATATAGCCATCGCGTCACCTGAGAAAGGAAGGGCCATCATGGTGAAGAGAGAGACATTAGCAAATGCAAGAGAGCCATGAGAGAACCAAGAGAGGGGTTTCCGGATACAACTTGTTTGAGGGTTGTCTGGGTTTGGCATTTAGAAAGGAAAGAAAATGTTCTTGGCTGGGTAGGAAACAGCTTGAAAACTGCCTAGGAAAACAAAGTAAATGAGAGGAAAAGAACGCATATAAGGAGGTCAGGTATCAAGAAATTAAGAACAAATATAGGAAACCAGCAAGGGAAAAAACGAATCAGGCAATGGAGGGCAGTGAAAGTCCCTAAAGTCCAGGTTTAACGCGGATGAGAGAAATCAGCGAAGGCATTTTAAAAGGATGTCATTATGAAGGTACCACGGAGACTGCTTTAACAGAGACAGAACTCAAGGACAAAGACCACTATGGAGGTACTTACGAGGAGCAGAAGAAGAAGAGCCAGAATAAGGGAAGGAATTTTAGCTAGTGGAGACCAATGGGAAAAGATGAGTTTTAGAGATGTCAGAAAGGAAAATATGACAGGATTTTGGAATATTCTCAGAGTGAAAATAAGGTCCATTCCATTTTTTTTTTTTAAAAGGGAGGGGGAAGGAAAGAAAAGAAATGCAGAGTTCTCTCCCACCAGTGCTTAAGAAACAGCCCCAAGGACAGCCAAAGATAACACCAAGGCTGCATTCCAAGGGCATAAAGAGGAGAATGCAGTTACCAGAAAATTCCAAAAGGGGTGAGAGCAAAGATTTTTGTCCTTACCAAGCTTGGTTTTCATTGATTATAACATTGCCCAGGCTGGAATAAAGTGTTCCACAGAAGCAACTTCTTCGGAGGTAACACTGTAATGGCCTAGAACATTCTGGGAGAACTGTAGTAGTCACAAAGGCAGAAGGGGAAAATAGGAGGCCCCTTTGCCATATACATTGTCCAGGGATACAGAGGACCAACAAGAGTAACAATAGATCTTATTTAAAAACATAAAGTTGTACATTACAGGAGGGGAAATACAAGTGGGGAGGAAGAAGTATCACTGATAGCAACAGGGGCAATCATTTAAACGTCTGTTGTGTAATACCTGGCAGCTCTAAGTCGAGTATCAGATAGGCCAGGTTACTCCATTTTGCAGGAAAAAAGTATGGGGGGGGGGTATGTAAAATAATTACTTGCTAAAAATCACACAGATTAGTAAGCTTTAGAGCTAAGTCATGCTGGATTCTCAAGCTTATCCATTTTCTGCGCTAACACACGGACTACAGGACTACAGGACGTCTTCCGCCTGGACTGCTGCAAAGGCCTTCCTGACTGGGCTCTCTCTCACCCTCACCGCCCCGCATTCAAGGGGTAGCCCAAGCAATGTTCTAAAATGCAAATGTCAACGGGGCACTCCCTTGCTCAAAGCCCTTCAATAAACACCCTTTGCCCTTCAATGGAGTCCAAACTACTGAGCATTCCTCAAAGGTCCTTCAGGATCTGGCTCTGTTCACCTCCACAATCTCATCTTAAGCTCCTCTCATTGAAGATGACAATTCGGTGACGGTGAATATTTTTAAGTCCCTGGAATGCACCAGGATCTTTCTTTCCACACCTTAGCACCCTGTCCCTATGGCCTGGAGCACTGTTCTCCCTAACCTCCCCACCCCTCCCTGAGGCAGTCCAGGCAGCATTAGTACTTCTTTCTTACAATGCTTAACACATCCTGTTGGAATCCTCTGTTCTGAGGTCCACACATCCCCTCTGCTGTAAGCTACGTGAGGAAAGATCCTATTTCTATCTCATTCAGTCTTGAATCTACAATCAACACATAGACTGGCATATCAATGGTGCTAAACACATACATTTTGAAATGAACGAATAAATGATAGGATGAGGGCTCACTGATTATTAAGTGGAACTATATCAGGAGAGGCGAAACTGGCCCCAAAGCCTCTGCTCTTGGTACCTGCGATTTACAGCCCATTGCTCTAGGTTCTTTTCTTAGACATGCTAAAAACTTCACCACCATTTTATTGAACATATGCTCTATGTGCTTTCTGTGCTCGGAGCTGTAAAGAATTCCATGAATAAGATTCAGTTTTTGTCCTAAACAAGCTTACAGTCTAGTGAAGGAACCTTCATTTTGCCAACATACTGGAACTCCCATTCTCTTGAAACCCTTTCAGGACTGAGCTGACTAGCAATCCTGGACAGCTTGTTAAGTATTCGGTACAGGTAATTGCCAGTAGACTGCCACATGCACCTACAGGAGTACCCTGGGTCTTGAGAGCTGAGGTTACATTTTATTCTTCACTACCATCCCAGTGGTTAGTATAGGGCCTGGTGTATAACAACAGGTTTACAATGAATGAAAGAATAAACGAATGAATGAACAAGCAAACAAGCCAAGTCTTGTAATAAAGCTCTGGAATACAGGTCAGAATCTCAGCAGGAATTCTCCATCACTACACAGATGAATGACCTGGTGATAAGTCCCCTAGGGAAGAACCAGCCCCTTAGACACACGCGCATCCTGGCCAGCCTGCGGAGCTCGTGGAGCACAGGACCGGAAAAGGAGAAGCGGGGCAGGATTTTAGGAAGCTTTCCACAGTTGGCCCAGGCTCCTCCCTTGTCCCCAGGTTGGAGGCGGGATACTGTGGGGCAGTCAAACCCTCACGGATGGCTTCCCCTGCCCCCCACAGTCCCAAGCCTGCCCAATGAGGCAGGTCAACAGACAGATAAATAAGTAGGTAGATCAAAGCCTTCACCATGCAGTTTCACTACCTGGTAAGAAAACCCTTTGGTGACATATATTTACAATGTGTCTTAATAATCACCAGCATGAGCAAATCTCCAGCTGAAACAAATATATTTGTAGTTTCTATGCCTTTGAAAATTAGAACCAAACATCTGAACAGAAACAGCTATCTGAAAAGCATCCTCTACGGAAAAGTACACATTCCTGAAATTTCCCTGCTGCCAACTTGTTAGCTATTTTAATAGACATTACTTATGCCGCACACATTAGCACCAAATAGTACCTTGTAGTCAGTTTTAAAAAAAAATCTTAATCAAAGTTATAGTATGGTATTATTTTGACACCAGACAGTCCCTTGCTTTTGTGTGGAATCACTGTGTTGCCTGAACAGTGTACGGTTTTGCTTTTGTGCAGACAATCAGCAGGTCATTAGAGTATCACACAAATCACCCTGAACTCAGAATGGAACCCTGGGGACCTGAAGCCGGAATAGACTGGCAAGAAGACATGGTGTTGCTGACAGTTACCTCTGATGGCAGTTAAAAAGGTATGATTGCAACCACATGACAGCTTAATACAACAGATCCCTGATCTGTTCACATGGCAAATTCTGATGAATGCTATCAATAATCATTGTGAATTTTTAAGTTTAGGTGGCGCCCTCCATTACATCCCACTGTGAGAGTGCTAACTGGGTCCCCCATGAAGTAACCATGTTCTATCATTATTTTCCTGCCTCTGCTTTTCCATACTGGTGGACATAATATGACCCATAATTTATTCAGATGGGGATGGGGAGGAAGCCCTGCTACATACTTAGAAGGCCCAAGAAGAAATTCTTGCATAAGAAAGTGAGAGGGAGACAAACTGAAACTAGGTATATGAGCCAGAATTTGTTGCTTTTACCCATGCACGAACGCACGTGTGCACGCGCACACACAGGATAAGGTTTATTCCACTATATCCACATCTGGCAATGATGTGCACATAGTGAAAAGATTTCAGATTCCCTCCAGAAAGCCCTAGGCTACAAGAAAAATCATCCTACATCTAATAAACCCATCTGAGATATATCTCCCATATGGCAAAGCCCTGTTTTGCTTTATTCCAACAAATTGGTCCTTGGATTCCTCCCACAGCTGCTGCTGCTATTGTTTAAGAGGCATTGAGCCCTGGCAGTGAGCGAGATGCTGAGCACAGCAGCCAGGATCCCCACAGCACTGGGCTGTGCAGGCGCTAAGTGATGTCACCTGTGAGGAGCGCGGAGCCCCGCCCCACCCCCAGGAGAGTTAAAGTCCTGACACGTAATAAGCACTCAACAACAACAAAAAACTTGTTTAAAACATTAAAATATTCTGGGAATAGTTTTCTAAACCAGATTATCACCAAGAGAGTAAGTATGTGAAAATAAGCAAACGAATAGTGCCTTTTCCTCGGAATACTCCCTTCACTATTCCCCCTCACAGCCTGGTTTAGACTGAGACACGCTGAGGGGTGCCCGGCAGAACCAGCACGGGACGCACACAGATACGGGCGCCCCTCCCTGGTGAAGTGCCCCTCTGCTGGGGAGCGGGGACGCCTGGGATTCCAAGCAGGGTCCTTTACCATTGCAATAGCATTTAGAAAGCTTATTATACAGATACATATAAATTCAATCCTGGGGAAGGAAAACATTTGCTCTTCTTAATAGTTTTTCCCAGCTTTATTGAGGTGCAACACATAAAATTGTTAATATATTTGAAGTGTACATCTACTAATTTTATATACGTATATGCTAAATTTTCCCCATCTAATTAACACATCTGTCACCTACATATTTCTTTCTTTTTCTTTTCCTTCCCCCCCCCTTTTTTTTTTTTTTTTTTCGCGAGAACATTTTAGTTCTACTCTCTCAGCAAATTTCAATTATATATACAGGAGTATCAGCTATAGCCACCGTGTTGCGTTGTACATTAGATCCTCAGACCACCTCCCTAGTTCCCCACCACCATCATGAAGTAAGTTACTTGGCTTTTTCTTATTTGGGGGGTCTCCTTAACTTATAGCTTCCATAAGTAGAAGAATCACCTTTCTTATTTTGCTTAGACTCTACCAGAATTGGAGGATGTTTCCAATATGCTAAAAATTAAATGAATAAGTAAATATGAACCATATTTAAGATCAATAGAAAGCCTATTATAGCAAGCCTGTAGTTATAATTCTTACCTTATCCATAAAATACATTGTAACTCTCACAAAAAGAAATTACCAGTTTGGGGAGATAATTCTACATCCCTTCGGTCTATCTGAATGGGTCATCTGCAGGCACACGGCCAGGATTTCCTCGACACTTTGAGTTGTTCAGTATCATTGCTACTCTTGTGGGAGGCTTTTCCTCCCTTGGATTTTCCTTTCCAATTTATCAAATTTCAGCAAATTCCTTTCTGAAGTTTAAAGAAGAGGCCTTTCCTGCTCTGTGTTAACTTGGGACCGTTTCCTGTGAGTTTGGTATTGAAAGCCTCACCCTTCATCCTCTTCCTCCTCCTCCTCCTCCTCCTCCTTAACCTCCTTACTTTGCTTGCCTGGTTTCCCTCTGTTTTTCTTCTAGAGCTGTCTTTTTCCATGGTTTGAGTATTAATTTAAAAGCTCCCTTGTCCTATCCTCTAAAAAAAGAAGAACAGAAAAATAATAAAGGAGCATAGGATTGAAAGGATGAACATAGATGAAAAAACAAAAGAGTTCTGAGGCTCCTTCCGCCTCTCACTTCAGCTTTGGTCTCTGTGGATGGGCAGGCATGGACAGATGTTCTAAAAAGAGTAAAAGGGAAATAGCGCTCAGAGGAAAGAGAACGCTGGAGAGGCGCTAAGAGAAGAGACACTGTTGAAGGGAGGGGGCCATCTCGACTTCTTCCTTCTTCCTCTGATCTTCCTTTTCCATAACTTATCTGAAGTGGCCTTTACAGTCCCGGTGGGGTTGAAGCTCAGAGTGTGTAGAAGGGGTAGGGGGCACGAGGTAATATTCCACTTATTAAAGTTAAAATAGAAAAAACACCTTCCCCACAACCTCTAGATTCATTGCTCAGGTGCTTTCCACTGCACCCCACCCACTTTCCTGGGCCATCACACCACCAGGCCACCCTACACCTGAACTTCTGGTTGAGCCAGAAGAGCACTGGAATTTTGGAGGCAGGACCAGAAACCCAGCAGAGCCCCAGGCAGTGGGCTCAGCCACCACCTGTACAGTACCGGGAATACACAACCCCCAGAAAGTTCGGTAGGAGAAACAGCCAGAATGTTGGAGACGCTGTGGGTCGGCATCAGGGAGGCCTCACACACCTTCCCACCAGGCTCTAGTCTGGGCTTTGTCAGAGCACACAAGTGTCCTGACCCTGCCTCCCAGCTTCCAGTTAAACCAGAAGCTGGACATTCAGGGGAGAGGCCAGGAACGTGGCCAGCCAGGTGCAGGGACACTACTGCCACAGTTTCCATGATGGCCCACAAACACAATCCAGGAGACACAAGTTCTGTTAGAAAAGAAAATCTTCTGTCCCAGTCTTTGAACAATGGTGGCTGTCATTTCTTGGGCACTTACTATGTATGGGCTGGAGTCTCTGTATGATAGGTCACTTAATTCTAATAACCCTATGCAGTAAGTACTATAATTGCCTCCACTTTGCATACTAGGAAACTAGAGTTTAGAACTGTACAGCAACTTGATTCAAGCTGCTAAAGAGATAGATCCAGGATTCCATTCCAGATAGAGCTGACTCCAAAAACCACATTTTTAAACAATCAAGTGTAGAAAACCACAATTCTACACCTCTGAGAGCACTTTTTTTTGAATGGGACTTGAAGATATTGTGGCCTTATTTTGTTAGAAGAACAGAATTTGGTAGCCAGACAGACAGCACATAGCTTTCCTCTATCTGTTGATGTGCCTGAGGCCAGCAAGAGATTCTAGAAATCCAATAAACAAGCAACAGAGATAATCCACTTAAGAAACAGGACACTAATAGTGTGTGCGTGGGAATGTGAATTCTGGGCTCATTCAGGCCCAGAGTTTATTTCTCTCAAGCTTAAACTATTGCCCTGTCTTTCAGAAGAGGACATACATAAAATAGATACCATAAACTTCAGGCACAACTCTAAATAAACAGGCAACATGCTAATATATGAAGGATTCAGGAAATCCCTGAAATGTAAGCAATTTACTCACCAATTTCTTAACTTTCCGAGTCACATTTTTAGGAGAGATACTGACTGATGGACACCAAGGAGAAATAACAAAATACTGGGAAAGTTCTGGAGACTTTCTGAAGAAAAGTCAGTGAAGCAAATGAAGACAAAATCAATACTGCCTTTATGTCCAATGGCCCTTGACTCTTAAAGCAAAAACACCCTTATGATTTTACAGGTATTTCAATAATTAATGTAAAGATAATTTAATATAATGATAAAATAAACATGCTGAGACAGTTTTCCTCTTCCACAGAGGCCTTTAGAACTCACATGATAATGACTTTGGGGGCATGAGGACTATTTATAAAAGATTCTAGCAAACCCAAACTGCTAGTATTACTTCCCCTCCCAGCACCCATGGGCTCCCAGGCGGCTTCTATTTGTATATTCGTGGTTATCAAGGGAGTTCCTACTTCTGCTGGGGAAAGAACGACAGCAGGGAGCCAGCAGTTGACTTCCCCATTCTCTCAAGGCCTCCCAACCCAGTTGTCAGGATTTCTCTTCTCTTAGTGATCTATGACCTAACAGCAGGTGCTCCTTCCCTCTTCCTTTTTATCCCACAGGCTCCTTAAAAGAACAAGGATTTCCTTCTAGAATAATGGTCACACCACATAAAAAAGCAAAATGAGGAAAGTCAAGGACCATGTCTACTCCAATCTCCATCAAAAACTCAGAGGCCTGAGATCATGTGAAATGGGTCCAGCTTATAAGGTAAATCAGCTTCTTATATGATGTAATTTAGACAGAATTAAGATTCCAAGATATATATCACCTGCTACTTTCCTTTAGTCACTCAGCGAGCCAGTGAACCTGCTGCATAGGGGTTTCTAGAAGAAGAAAATACAATGTTCGTAGGGTTGCCAAATTTAGCAAATAAAAATCGTAGTTGATCCAGCAACTTTAAATGATCTTCAAGAGATGAGGCCTCCCTATCAAGGAACTTAGAATATAGAGCCCTATGCATTCCCTAAGAATTTTTAAATCCATTAACACCTTTGCAAAAACCAATTTATCTTTTAGCCTCAAAGTGTGCAATGTGAGGGAAAAATACACAGACGAGGTAAGTTATGAAGCGAAAAAGAGAATGAGAACGTTCCAGGGCAAGGCAAACATTAGGAGAATGACACAGAGGAAGCAACAATGATTGACTTGGGACAATACAATGGCTATGTGTCTGCAACATGGCAGGGGCGGGAGTCAAGTAAAGGGATCCAGACGAAGAAATTATTGCTGAGAACTCAGCTTGTTTCACCTGCATTCCAAATTAGTGACAAGTTAGCCGAAAATGTTGTCAAGTTTGGTAAACATTTCTCATAGACCTGAGCAAGAGCATCTAGTGGGATCTCATGCCAACTATGGTTTGGGGTGGAAACCATACAAAATGTGGTGGTTTTATAGGGTTTGAACCTGAAAGCAAGCAAAATGTGGTGGTTTGAACTGTGTTTTTCTTGGAGTATTTTAGATACTCAGGCATAGAAATTCCCAGTCAGGCTTGGGAGGTCCAATATGAAACAATAAAAAGTTTTCACACTATCCTTTGAACAACCACAAGGAATAGGCTCCCAAGAGAAGTTGTAGACTCTTGTTTCAATGTCTTTTAAACATGGTTGACAGATGGACCAGTTAGGCCATATTTATGGGGCAAAACTGATTTTAATATTTGGAAGGAGAAAAGAAGGCTGCCCTTTTCTGTACCCATGTTATCTACATAGGAAAAACAAAGCAAGGGTCTTCTATGCATGTCATTGTGTTCATCATAACACCAGCGAATGATTCACTCCATTGGCAGAAATTACTTGGTCAGTGTGCTATAAGCAATTCCATAGCTTTAATCTGGAGTGAGAGTGAGAGAAGTAAAATATTTGTTTTATTTTTACATGTCAGTTATTAAAGTCACTTCAAATCCTTCATGAAAAGATATGGAGCATTAATAAACAGGAGGTGCCACAGAAGAAGTGGTAGAAACAGAAAGAGCTATCGATATGACAAACCTTATCATTTCTCCTACTAGTTACTTAGCATTTTCTCTTCTTAGAATCCCATACCCCATATTGTCTTATGACTGGTGCAAAATATGAATTCTTGTTCCTTCCCTTTCCTTGATCTCCTTTATCTGCACAGGTACCAGGTACTGAACTTCTCCACAGGAATGTGTAAGTGTGGGGAAAGGGCTGTATGGGGTTTTGAGTAGGACTGACTCTATGATGGCATAGGAGTGCCCTGTCTGGGTCAAGAAAATAGACTGATGATTTTCCCCAAGCTTTTCTTGCAGCGTCTGTGAGACCCATTCTCTGGATGAGCAACCAAATCAAATAATCACTTTGTTCTCTACATTGAAGTGAGTACTATTCCTTCATCATCAATGGAACTTCTATTGTTCTCGCAATGGAGTGGGATTTTTTTTCTTTTTAAATTTTGTATTGCTTCATTTTGTTTTTGATGCAGCTAACAAAAAGATTATAAACAGCAGTTATGGTTTACAAGAGCAGAACAGCAGAAATTGTCATCATCACTTAACTCATATATTTATTAAGTTATTCTAGGAATACCTAGTTAAATGTGGACCTTGTGCCTTTGAAACATTTGATAATTCCTAGATGAGAAATTGGCTTAACTTTTCCTTTCTGGAAGAAAAAGAGTTTACAAATCTAATTAAATAAGCTTTGCAGGGGGTGATTAATCTTAAGAAAACAAACTGCTTTCAAACACTCCAGTAATAACTGTTTCTGAAGATTAATGAAATGATTGCAAAGAATCCTGACCTACTCATTAAAGCAGACCCAGTTATGAGGTCTTGGCCCCATAGTATTGGTTCCTGCTTATGTATATGTGTACTATACAGTAGATTCCAATATTCTATAATTCTGATATAACATAGTTTATACTGGTCTTCCCTCAAATTAGCTTTCCACAATGAGGGTTTCCTTGTATGTTCAAAAGTTGCAAGAATCCAAGATGCCAATGAAACAAGCCTAAATGGTTTTTCAAAGATGTTTACAATCCCTTTATTAATAACTTTTACATATACATATGTCCTTTAAACCAATGGCACAATTGGAGTCATTGGAAGATCACTTGGTCAGGACATTGTGATAGTTGAAACCTAGCAATTAGCACTCATATAGATAATCCAAATCATTATCCAAGGAATATGCATAAGCCATATGTTGAATAGAGTTGTCAGGGACCTGAGGTTTGCACAGATTACCCAGTTTGTCCATGAGTTCTTCAATTAAAATGGGAAACTCACTGAAGATATTTTATCTTAAAAATACAAATGATTCATTACAGATCCTGCAATCAAAACTCCTTCTAAAATTACTTATGGTAATAATTGTTAGGTTCCTTTGTGCACTTTACTTTTGGAATATTAAGTAGTAAAAACTAAATATAGAAGAATACATCCAATTACAACTTATTTATAAAGGCAAGCAAAACAGAAAGGTTGAATATTCATTCTTCATAAATATATAGAGTATTTACTATCTATAAGGCTCAGTTGTGAGTTCTGACAAAGAAAGATAAATATGACATTGTGCTCACCACAGCTTATAGTCTAATTAGGGAGGCAAATAAGTAAAGCAACAGTACAATAAAATCTACAAAATGCTATAAAAGAAATAAGCAGTGGGTGCTATGGAGGCATAGAGACAGATGCCTAATTTCAAGCATCGGAGAAGACTTCACAGGGGTGGTATTGCTTGAGCAGAGTTAAAGAGGTGAGAAGTTAGCCAGGTGGGTCATGAGCCAGTGAGGTGTTTCTAGAATAAGGGAATAGCATATGCAGAAGCAGCCAAAAGTCTTTGTTAAGCATTATGTTAATGTTAATGTTAATGTTAAACATTAGCTAGTATTCTTCAAACATTTTTCACAAAAGACCTTGCTAAGCATTTTACATTTATTTCATTTAATTCTACCAATACCACATAAGGTAACTCTATTGTTATTCCCATTGTGCAAAAAGGAAACTGAGACTCAGAGAAGGAAAATAACTTACTCAAGATCATGCAGTCTGACTCCAGAATCGAAGGTCCTCTGAGCCTCCCCAGGTATGCCAACTATGAGCTTGTCTTTCCTTTATAGACAATAGGAGCTGCTAAAAATTTTAGATGAATCATCTAAAAGTAAGCCTAAGATTTTTTAATGAGAAAAAGACTCCCTTTCTTTGCTAAATTATTTTTGTAATCCTTTGGTTCAATACTTTGATTACTTCCTGGTTAAATTTTATTTCCACCTTGTTTAGGAAAAGAATGGTAACTTAAAAAGGCCCTTTTGGGTATGTGACTCATAAGCCCCAGAATCAGGAAGGAAGTAGCAATGATGCTGTTTCCCACCAGCAGGGATGGGTGCTGCCATGTGCTACTCTGATTGCCAGACAGAAGTCAATGTGGAAGCATTGTCACACTGTACATACACAGGACAAGCCATCACTTATGCCTATTCTCATGAAGACAGATAGGGTCAGGTTGCAAAATCCTAATACTTTAAATTCAGAATATTTCTTCAATATTTTTGTTTTATAATTGACGGTTTTTTAAGGGCAAGATTTTCTTAGAACCATGTTAAAGAAGGAATTATAGTGATCTAAAATTATCTAATTTTCTAGAAAATTACTACTTTCTACAAGCTGCATAAACTTTAATTAAAAAAGACAAGGAGGTCTATTCTCTCTCCTTACACACATATGATGTACCAGCTTCTTGGGATTCTGGTAAAAGGAAAAGAGCAGATTGAAGACATTAGAATTTTTAGCAAAACTCTAAATATAATTAGGATGTAATGCTTATTTCCATCTTTAAAGACCAACGAGTAACCAATATTTGTTGCTTTTTTTAAAGAAAGCAATTTTGACTTTAAAATATGTGTAAAGTTTGCTTATAAAATAAACTATAGAGCCAGGTCAAGTCACAAATAATACAATGCACAAATCAGCTCATATGAACATAATGTAGTTTTTTAAGCTAACCATCATCAAAATAAGCATTTCCGTAATGTTTAATGCAATATTTTATGTATCCGTAGCCAACTAAATATCTGAAAGATGCTATGAACAAGCTTCTGCTACAAATTCTCTAGAACCTGATTTTAATAGTAACAAATTTAGAGGAATGGATCAAGGAAAAGGGAGGCCACTAAGGTGAGAATAGACATTGAGTCTGAAAATTACCTCAACCTTTTGAGGACACAGTCTATGGCCATAAAATATTTCTCTGCCTAAATAATCAAGAGTGTGTGTGTGTGTGTGTGTGTGTGTGTGTGTGTGTGTGTTTTCCTTCACCTGCTTTCTCTCTTTGCCCTCTTTTTTTTCTGGAACTCTCTCTGTCCATTATAGCCCTCCTCCCAAGCTGTGCTCCCAAACCAGTTGTCTAAAATCACCTTAAAATATTTGATGCAAAGCAGTTTAATGCACTTTGTCCTACATGTACGAGTATTTTGGTAGCCTCAGTGTCAGTGTGATTTGGGCTGTGATGGAGGCCGGCTCATTGAGGTTAAATGATAATCAACTATAATAGGAATGATTTGAAAAAGAATAGCTTTTTATAAGCAAATTTAGCTATCTACATGTGTTTCTCCCAGTCAACAAGTTCTGAAGTAAGCTAGGTGGCAGCGACAGCTTTATAAACAGCTCTTGCAATATAATGTTGATGCTATGTGCTGTGACAGAAAACTGAGAAGTGAGGGGAAGAACGTGTACACAGCAAAAATGTTAATGCTTATGTATACATCACTGGTATTGAGTGTACAGCTTAGCTATTCTCACTATACTAACCAATTAGCTATATTTATATATATATTGGAGGTGGTTTGAGAAGCCCTATACAATTGATCTGTGTTGTATATGCAAGCACAGTGAAATACTGTATTGTGTGTCTAAATATCAGGTAGCATAAAATAAAATACCCCTCTACTCATTTGTTTAGGGACATATTTGGATTGTGAGCATTATAACAGTCATTTCTTTCAAAGCCACAAAACATCACACTTTTTAGTTTTAATAAAGTCTAGTTTTTGGCAGTTCTTTTCATCACATCTGTCATTTCCTAAGCTTTGCTTAGCCAAAGCACTCAGACTTGAATTTTGAAATTGTCAATATAGGCCTTCTAATCTTTAAGTCTTAAGGTATTTAAGCAGATTAACTACCTTATTTGATGCCTTTAGGACTCAGGGGTAAAGAAAGCAGAGGAAATATAACTTTTTTTTTAGGCAATTAAGTTCCTGGGGAGGTTACAAGCCATGGATTTGGAATATAGTTCTATGTGTTTATGTAAATAACCAAGTAGACAAAATGAATACATTAACCCCAATATCTAGATCTACAAGACAAGAAATGGTTCCATCTAAGAAGTATAATCATTGAGCTTTCAATAAAAAGCAATTCATA
This sequence comes from Pteronotus mesoamericanus, assembly GCF_021234165.1. Lineage (NCBI taxonomy): Eukaryota > Metazoa > Chordata > Mammalia > Chiroptera > Mormoopidae > Pteronotus > Pteronotus mesoamericanus. The sequence continues at coordinate 17,676,100 of NW_026555329.1, read as the reverse complement.
GTTTATAATGACATGAACAGTCTGCCAACTGGCAATGGATGCTCTGAAGCCAAGGGAGATATCCTGAAAAAAACAAAAGCAAAAAGCAAAAAAAAGAATAAGGAAAAGAGGAAGACAGGGCTCCTTTTCACAGCAGCGTGTATCTACGTGGTGATCTGATTTCTGCTATGATCTCCCTTCAGAGATCAAAGCAAGATTAATGGGATTCTTTACTGTTTGCAGAGCACATTCAAAGCTCTGGAGACTTAAATATACGTAGAAATGCAGCCCTGGAACACAGGGGAACCAGAGTTTGAATGGGGTGGGTTAATAGCGCAAGCGCTAACTAGGAAAAGTTATTTGGGATTTTGGGAGGCAATACAGAATTCAGAGTAGTTTGTAGTTTTAAGAACATTTGTTTTCTCTTTTCTAATTTTCTGGGGCAAGGCTTTTGGCTAGTTGATGAGGCCAGCACTGACTGTCATCGTAGTAAGTTTCCACAATGACCTTCTAGCTCATTTGGAATGTTTTGCAGCTGCCAGTACACATAAAAGGGGACGGGACCCCTGCCTCATGTTTTCACACAAAAGCACTTTCACCTTACAACCAGCATTTACACAGGGTATTTAAAAGAAGGTAAAATCGTTTAAAATATCAAAATGTTGAGCTTTTGTGTTTCCACCGCGTGTGACATTCCTGGATGCCCGAGCCTCTAAAGCGCGAGTGCTGCTGCAGGGCCGCCTCTCAGGGTTGCCCGTTCTTTTGTTGAGGAAAGAGGCAAATGCCATATTCCTGGGATCTCAGAAGGTGAAAGAGAAAATCGCTTTCATTTTTAATGCTTAGTGTATACGTCTCTTGGCGGGGGAGAGTAATCTCCCCTCTTCCAAACTTGACTGTGATTTTCACAGCATTACCGAGAAGAGGGCGCGCCAGGGTGTAGCTCAACCTGCCGTTTTGTAAGGACTCAGTACGACCGGGGTGAACCGGCTTGCGGGAGGTGCGGGGGGAGGTTCTCTCAGCCTGGGGTGTGACTCCAAGGTCTCCACTCTTGGTTTCTAAAGTTCCTCCCCAAACTCAACTTCTCCAAAACTCTGCCTGTCCGGCCACACAAAGGCACTCACACAACAAGCAGTCCTTATATCCACAGCCCGCTCACCCAGCTGAGCCCTGCCTTTGCCCTGCAGGAAACTTGCTCGCGTTGACTCTTCCAAGTTCCTTTAGGTTAGCCCTGAAGACTCCTTCTTTCCTTTCACCACCTCCTCCCCCTTTCCCCTCCCGCCCCTGGCTGGAGGCCACTCTCCCAACCGGTCCGCCCTACGCTGCCAAAGCCCAGGAAATGGCTCGAGACGAAGACCCCGCAGGCTGGACCTGGAAGAGAGGTCTCGATCGGACCCGACGCCAGGGGACCAGGGGTCTTTACCGCGCGTACCGCCGCCCTGGCACCCAAGGAGGTCCCACCTCCTCTAGCATAATGTCCATTACGCTGATCCGGCGCGCGGAGCCCGAGGGAGCTTGAAGGCAGGCTCTATCCCGAGGCGGGGGTAGGGGCCCGCTCTGCTGGACCCCGCAGCCCCGCCCGAGCGCCCAAGCCTCGGCTTCTGCGTCCCGGCGGCGCCGGACTCCCGCAGAGCATCCCAAGCTCCTACCTGGAGGGGAAATTCACCGAGGAACCCTGCGAACTGCCTCTGTTGGGGGAGCTCCGTCTAGAGAAGCTTTTTGTCCGGGACACAATTCCCAGGGCCCAGGATACGAGGGGAAGAACCTCTTCCAGTGCCTTAACACTCTACATTCACCTCCAATTATTTTAACCACAACAAACACAAGCAAATTGGACTTTCTTAGGCCGTTTCCTTGTTTCATTTAGCTTCATTTGACAGCGGCATTGATCACTGTGTCCTAATTATCATCCTAATTTGTTAACAGGGAAGTTTTCGGCTGAACACGGATTGTTCAGGAATCTGTAGCTAGGAATCGTGGCTGGTTGAAGGGAGTCGCCCTAAAATTCTGCCGGAAAAGTTCAGAACATCACTATCAGCGCTCCCTCCGCCTTTCTTTCTGGTTTTACACTATTATTCCGCCTGCAGCCCTGGTTTGCTCACCGGTGGCCCATCACTCGGAAAAAAACAATCATGTAGCTAAAAATATAGTTGTTAGGGACCCACGACTCATTTTTAAAATGTTAAGTTTTAAAATATTGTCCAGGTTTTTTTGTTTAAGTACCAGCTGAAATCGCTAATACAATTAGTCCCTGTCTTTTACAGGCCTTTATATTACTGAAAATTTCCTAACGGGCGGTGTCTGACGCTGAAACACAAAACAAAGTTAGAATTTAATAAAAGTCATTTAATATTTAAAATGTAGTGGGTAAGTTTCATAGTTTCTGTCCAAACATTGCTACTATTCATATATGTTCCAATTTGTTGATTTTTTTAAGTTTCCATTTTTAAAACGTTATATTTTGGATGTGATTCCTTAAATTCTATTAATATATCTTTTTTTAAGCTTAGCATAGAATCTAAATTTTAAAGAAGGGAAGTTCAAGGTTAAGCCTCTCTTTGTTTTGTATCCTTTGGAAACGAGGTGTACCAACTCTTTGACTTGTATTTACTAACTTAGAAAACTTTAAAGGTAAATTTGAAAAATTAACTTGAAAGAAATATGTGACAGAGGTGACTTTTATCTTTTTTTCTTAGGGGAGTATGTTTAAATCAGTTTAAATCTGCAGGGTAATTAAATTATATAGCATCATGAAGTATATAATATGGGGGGGCTTTTAAAATGATCCCATCTAACAATAATACTTACATATACACAACTAGTAAGAAGTCCATAACCATCAACAGCCAGCATTGCTTGCAAATTATATTCAACTGAAACTCTGCTGAAAGCATTTATCCTCCAGTGTAGTTTGGAATTGTGTAAAGGTATGTATGTATGGAATCTATGTATATATAATTCTTATACTTTATATATATTTAGACATACATTCTTTTTAAATGTTTATGTGGCTAGTCACTTTAAGAGCATCAAAATAAATTGTACGTTGGCTTACACTATCTCCCAGGTATTCCCAAACACTGATGAACAAAAATCTTTATATCAGAAATGAAGAGCTACCCATTTACAGGAAAGAATGGAAAGGGGAACTCGATTTATTCTCATTTGTTTATCGCTAGACGTTCCCCCCTCTCTCTGCAAATTCATTTGAATAGCTTTCAAGCCGGAAAATGGAAATGTGGCTCCTGCCCTCTATTTCAGCGGCAGCAGCAGCGTCCTGGCAACAGCGCAATTTTCTATCATCAAGGATAAATGGCATCGAACAGAACATTCTGATAAAAAAAAAAGGGGGGGGGCTTCAGCCCAAGGAGCCTATGATTGCTGGCCTTCCTGTCTGTCATCCCTTTACAAAATCCTCTCCACAAACCTGAGCGGCATGCTGTCAGAGCTAATAACGTCTTCTGAAGGGGGGGGGGGGGGGGGGCGCCGAGTATTCCCTGCACAATGTTCCCATTTATTAAGTCGAGTGCTTATTTTAAAATTGCAAATATCTTTGTTTGGTTCACTGCAAATTAAAACCAAGATGTAGGAAGTTACATGATGCAACAATTATTCGTGTCGTATCGTAGATTCAAACCCATATCTCGCACTTCGGGTTAAGGTCGAGGAGGGGGAAGGGGGAACTTAGGGGAACCTAGGGGAACCCAGGGCAGAAGGGATCTGAGGGAGCCGAGCATAACTGAGAGCCAGAGGAGCGACACCGGTTTCGACCAGGGAGAGCGAACTGACTGCGGTTCCGGGAGCGCGCGTGGGCGCGGTCCTCGCCGCGACGCTGCACGCGGGTCGGGCCGAACTGGTAGAAAAGCCACGGGAGCTTTCCCGCGCGGGGGGCCTTGGACGTACTGGTGGCTCTTTCTCGCCTACTGAGATCCCTTTCCAGAAAAGACCATTCTGCTGCAAGGACTTGAATCCCCGGGTTCCTCGTGCTCACACTGAGGGTCCTGGAGAGGTTTAAAGGACGCCCTTGGAGGCGCTCCCGCCAACTGCGGACCGGGAGCAGAAGGGCATCACCCCACACACCGGGCGGGCTTGCAGATACCGGGCTTGGCTTCTCAGAGGCCTGGGTTGACGCCGGGAGGTGGGTGGTCGTTGGGCCCATCCACGCCCCTGAGCTTTGGACTAAAACCCACACGGTCCAGGGGGGAAGGGCGGGAGGTCGAAGCCCAGTGGAAAGGGGAGCAGCGGTGTTGACACTCTGCTCCAGGATCAACCGCTAGGGAATGTGTTACTTTGTTGATAGGGAGACATGAGGTAGAGACCTCAAATGAAGAGAAAATCAGATCTCAATATCCGTGAAAGCGGGTCAAAAGAAAAGGAATAATGAAAAGCTATGTAAAGCACCCTAAAATAGGGAGACCCTAGGAAGAAGGAGCCGCCGACGGAAGTCTGGGTGGCAGAGATTGGGAATGGGTGGCTTAGTAATCAGCTTCGTTTGTACAGAGCTCCGCCTGAGAACGGTGGGAGGAGGGGAATGATGGGGAAACCTTTTGTTTAATGAGGAAACCTAATTATTGCGCATCTGGGAGTCTCTCGTCCCAACTACCAGTGAGATGGGTGCCCCCCCCCCATGCAGTGCGCATGCCCCAACCGTCGGATTTGCATGATTAGGCGCCCACGTGAGTCTACTCCAGCAGAGCTGGGCCCGGCTGTAGCGGCCAATAGAATCCAAGTCTCTCCAGGGTCCCCGGATCGCATTGACACCTTGGTCCCCTACAATAGGCCTTTAAACCCCAGTTTAAAAATAAAAATTGTTTTAGCATTGATTCTCACCTTGGCACTCTAGATTTCTGTGCCAAATAGACACACCTTACAACTACAAATACATTTACTACAAGCGAGGGTTAAAGTATTCAGAATTTAAGAAAAGTTAGAAGGCAAGAGAGGAGTCTGTTCAAAGAGCCCTGGCGGGAAGTCAGGGAATCCTGGGACGTGCCTCTGTTGAACCTTGTCTGTCACATGAAAATCACACCTACCTCCTCAGCCAAATGAGCCTCAGAAGCAGAAACATTATACAGGCCGCAAACCTGGCTCTTTCTCCACTCCCAGGCCCCGCAGTTGCCAGGAGGATGGGAAGCTAAAACACCTGCCCTCCATCCTTCTCCCTTTCCCAACCACCAAAGCAGTCTCCGCGGTGAGGTGTGTGTGTTAGCTCCCACATCTGTGAAATGGGGCTAATTATAGAAGGGCAGAAGGAGCTAGAAAGTAGGGAAGTGACATGAATCTCCAGCTTGTCTGGGCCTCTCCCACCTCCACCCAAGCTCTGAGGCTGAAAAGGGTGAGGTTGACTCTCTGGGGCTGCAGAAAGGGTGGGCCAGCTGGGAAATATTACCAGTCCTGCCCCGTCTGCACACCAATCCTGCCGCCTGCCCTTGCTGCGGCACCGTCCTGACAGTTCCCAACCACCCTGTACTCTTCCTACCATATATCCCTGCCAGAATGACTGCCCACAAATGGGCCTCCACGCCCCGGAGAGCTCTCCTGTCTGTGACAGGAAAACTGCTTGTTCATGTCACTGAAATAAAACAGGTGGGGATTATTATTTGCAGTTCCTCTCCCTTTTTGTGTAATTCACAAGTCTCCAATGTAGGATTAGGCTTCAAATGCATTTGGTCAGGTACATACTTTTTAGTGCTCAACTCAAGCAATGTGATGCTTACAACCATCAGAAGTGCCTCTGTGTGTCTCTTAGGTCTTTCTTTCTCACCCTTCAGGCCTACAACTTTTTTTTTTTTTTTTTTTTTTTTTTGAGAGAGAGTGCGAACCAGAGTCCCACTCCAGCCCTCCAAAATGCAAGGTAGAGTGGCTTCAAGATCTTACCTGTTAATCTAAGATTAATATTATTTGACCAGAGAGTATTAAGTTGACATAAACTGTCAAGCATTTAGCTGCCAACATCCATGACTATTTATGAAAGAGATACCCACTGAACCTTCAGAAATGCCAACTGGTAGCATCTGTAAAGAGTAAAAAAAACTTTATTACAATTGTGTTTTGGGATTGTCTTTGCAAAATATTAAGCTTTCTTCTAAAATGGCCCTATTAAATCAAATGAACCTGCAAGAAAAGATATCCATATTGTTTAAAATACTTTTTGAACACTAGGTTTTAGGCTTTTTCTTATAATTGACTTATCTTTGTGCTTTAAGGAAAATAGTGGTGCATTTCAAAGAAAATATAGACTTAGGGGGAAAAGTCCATCAGTCAATCAATAATCTTCACTGCTCCCAGATGAAGCAAAATTCTCTTTCCCTGTCTTTGGAGTGGCTGTGATAAGTAAAAGGGATTTTCTTCTTAAGTATTTTGGATAAAATTGAGCCAACATTAAGTCTCATTTTCATGTTCCAGTCTCTTTCTTGAGGCAGGTTTCAGACTCCATGAAGCTAACTTTGATGACAACTCACTGTCTTCTCAGAGAGAAGAGAAGACCAGCAGGCTGGGAGTCAGGAGGGGAAGCATTAAAATGCGAACTCAGGAGTGTGACCTGGAACCTAGCTTTGACTACACTTTCAGCTTCTGGAGCTGCTGCTTACAGGCAGTGCCAGCTCTAACCCAGGCTACTTGGAGTCTCTTTGTCTCCCACCTGTGCACACCTTAGAATACCTACTGGCTCCTGCCAGTCTCAGCAGGCATGGCCATTAGCACCTGGTGCCAGCAGAGCTGTTGGTAAACCAGCTGAGCTCAAAGTCCTTCCCATGTGGGGCTGCCCCCTCTGATTTAAGTTGGAACTGGTGAAGCTATAGAGAAATGGTGAAGGAGGGTAAGGAGAAAGATTATTGAGGACTACAAAAGTGCAACTGACGGTGCGGAGGCTTCTGGAAACCAACACTTTTCGTCCCAGGACAAACCTCCTACCCCTTCATGTTCTGGGTCATCAGAAATGGAGGTAGTTAGGGTGTGAGAGGGAGAGATTCCCTTTTCTCTGACACAGGTCAGCCAGGGAGCAAAAAGGGGTCTAGGGAAGCTTGGGGCTCTCAGTTCCATGGAGAATTGTTGAAGCACCTTGTCTGGCCGTCTGCACCCACCTGCCCTCCCGATTAGTCTCGTCCCTAGGACCTCCTGGGACCATCCCAAGGGAGTTATTCAAGGACACTAAAGGTAATCCAGGAATGTCTCCTCTGTCTTCTCAAGGCCAAGGTGTTAACCCAAGCCAATCCACAGGAGAGCAGCTGAGGGGGGGGGGGGGGGGAGCTCTGGACCAAGGGCCCAGGTGCTTGGTCAGGAAGAGCAGGGTGATCACACGGTGCTGGTTCCGGTGCCCCGGCTGATGTTTTCAAACAACAAGGGATTATAGGCTGCATCTTGAATATGAATTAGCCTTCTGCGCTGGTGTGACTTTGCTTTGAAACTCAACTTGTCAAAGTATGGTTTTAATTAAACGTCTTCCGGCCCCGAAAGATTACATGTTTTGTAAAATATATCCTAGCATGAAATTTACTTCCATGATCTGAAATTAGGTTCCTTGTAAATGTTTTCATAAAAAAGAAATAGGAAGGGGGTGTGTATGAGAATGGAGCAGTTCATACTCGCTGCGTTCCTTTAAAACGACCTGCCAGCCGGCCCGACGCCCGTCGGCTCTGGGCCGGCCCGCCAGCCCCAGCCCGGCCAGGAAGAGACAGCGAGCCCAGGACGCACGAGTAACCCGAACCCGCCCAGCAGGCGCGACCCGCGCAGCTTTTGCAATTGGAGACAGTTCAGCAGACAGACAAGTTAATCCCGCACTGATTTGTTTAGGATCCATCGCTGGACGCCAGAGACCCCCTTGGGCTGCTGCTGCAGACACCTGCCTCTCTCCCCACCCCCGGACGGCTGTGCTTGTCCTAGGAAAGACGGGAGGAGAAAGGAGGGGTGAAGCATGGCCCTTAAGCAGCACTCCAGACGACACTTCAGCTCGAAATTTAAAATTCTCCTTTCAGAATTTCTGGCTAATATTTAAAACAACAGCAATGTTGATCGATAGCTGTCCTAACAGACTATCCAAAAACTCCTTCGAACCCACCTCAAAGCTTCCCCTGACGGAGCCCTGGGCGGGGAGTGGGGGGGCGGGGGAGGGGCGTGCTCTCCCTCACCTGCCTCCGGGGTCGCGTCGCACCGCACCGCACGTGGCCCTCGGAGGAAAAGGACCCTATTTCCCTGGCATGGGGGCGGGGAAGGTGCCTGCTCACGTTGCATCTTTCTATTCAATACAGAATTGAGAGCTAGGTCCCCGCGGAATTCTCTTTTCCTAACTGCTCTCTGAGAAACCCGCCAATTCTGGCGGGATTTGCTGGATTCGAGGAAACCTTGGCGCACATGGGGTGGGGTGTGATGAGGGAAGAGGGAGGGGGACGCATCTCCTTTCTGCCAGATAATTGGGACTCAAGAACCGTGGAGGGGGCGGCGCGTCAGGGAGAGTTCTTTACCGCCCTCCACCTGAAATAAGCAAGACCAATGACGCGCCTCGCTTTTCGCCCTGTTTACTCCATCCCATTCGGTGATTGGCAAAGCAGGCCCTGAAGGCAAAGGCAATAATTGCTCCGCGCTCTCCTTGCTAGGGAAGTTTGTAGGCATTTGAAGTGTAGTAAAAATAAACGAAGGAGCGAGAAAATGAAAAGGGGACAGAGTGACAATTTGCGGCAATTAAAGCGTCTGCGCCTGTTGCCGGAGGATCAGGGACCCACAGCGGTTTTTGTTTTCCCAGGCCTGATGCTGTGACTAACTCGCTAAGGAATTTTCGCCCGTGTGCGTGTGTGCGCGCGCGCGCGCACTCGCATCCAGCAGCCAAGGAGCCCGAGGCAATGGCCCGGTCCCTGTGGCACAGGGCAGCCCGAGACCATTTCTGGGCCCCTGGAGACCTGGTTGGCCTTGGGAGAGAGCATGGTGCAGTCACCTCAGCCTTCCCCTCACCCTTCAGCGGTCTCAAGTGAGAGCCTCTCCGCTAGCACTCACTCAGCTGCTACCTCTCCAGGAACTTCGGAGCAAGTTTTTAGTTCTAAGGTGTCTAACCTTAAAGGGGGAAAACCTAATAATCCTAACGTGACTGCACCACTACCGGATACGCGAAGGATCACGGGTGGGGAGGGAGGAGAAGGGGGGCGGCCAGCCAAATCAAAGCTTGGGAGAGACTTTGACAGCGCGCTTGAAATATTACTCTTAATTTCTGGAAGATTTTCAAGAAGAAAAAAGGCTGTGGGTGGGTGGAACCACAACTTTCTCCTGTCTGACACTCGAGCGTCCAAACAGAAAGGGCTCGAACCTTCGCCACACCCGGAACACACAGTGGGAAATTGCTTCAAGATACAGCAGGGCTCTCTCTCTTCTTTCCCCAAACCCTACCTGAGCCTTGAACTTCGTCAAAGGGTGGGAAGGGGGCGGGGGTTCTTGGTGTCAAAAATGTGCACAGCCTCGAACTCGGAGATCGGAAGGGTAACCCCCACGGCCTGTGCTCCGCCCGGGCCTGGCTCCGGCTGTCCAGCTGGCGCCCGAACTGGCGCCCCCTGTAGACCAGCTCCCCATCCCCTACCTGTACCCCTACCCCTCCACTCCCGGTCTACGGCCACGGAAGGGGGAGGGGGGACATCGTGCAGTTACTGCCAAAGTCCAGCTCGGGCTGGCTTCAATGAAAGCTGGCAAATCCGGCGAGTCTCGCAGAAATTTTCTTCGACCCTAATTCAATTTTAAAGCGGATTTTTACTATTAAAAACGCTGCTGAGCAACACATTGAATTAATCTGACTGTACGGTTTTAATTACAGTGAGGGTTTCTCTACAAATCTGTACAAGACAGTGGCTGGCTCTTGGAGGATCTCTGCCTGCTGAATTCCATTACCCGGCCCCACGTTCCCTGTAGACAGCGGCGCGTGGGAGCCAGCTGCGGCGGGGCGCTCCTGTCGCCCTCTGCTTCTGCCTGCCCTCTCGGCTCCTGTCCTCCGCGTTCCCTTCCCACCCCGCGGCCCCGCCGCCCTCCCCCGCCCCTGCAGCACCCGGGACGCCCGCCTGTCTGTTTGAGACTGCTGCAGTAAGATCCCAAAACGCTGAGCTCGCTTTTTAACGCTTGGGCCCAAGACCTTTGAGCCTCCAGAGCCTAGTTCTTAAAACGAGTCCTTTGTCCAGGGAGGGTGACCTCTTTTGTGATTTTTTTTTTTTGATGGTCCTCTTGGTTTGCATTCTCAGCTATTAAATGAACAACATGATGCCCTAGGTGTTTGAGGGGGAAAGAGGTGAGGTGAAGGGATGGCGAGGAGAGGGGAAAAGGGAGTAGAGAACACTAGTGGGTGGGGTCTAGCCATCCCCGCACGCTTGGGAGTAAGTACACGTGGAGCAGACCCGCGGTCAAACAGGGCTCCTTTTGTGAGCCTTAGTTTTATTTATTGTGCATTTAACATTGCCAGGCAGTAGTTCCTCGCTAACAGACTAGAGAAGAAAACTTGAACAGAGGTACTTTCAAACCGATGCAGATACGCATTCTCTCTGGTATCCTATTATATTTGTTCTCTGACTCCCTTTCTTTCTATGACCCCTACTTTTCCACTCTGCTCCCTCCCTACAAAGCATATGGAAAGAAATACCATGAACCTAGCTATGAACCCAAATGTGTGTCCAAATGGATGCAACCATTTGTATTTAAAGAAGCAAAGGCTTGGAGCTCTGAGAGGGAACATTTGCACTCTCGGCACAAAATTAGTGAAGCCTACAGAAAACAGTATTTTTCTGTAGGATGCAGGGGCATGCTTTTTCTTAGATTTGGGTAAAAGAAAGGTTTTTGTCCTGAACAAAAAGAAGGAGAAACAGCACCATTGCAAGAATTATTTTTAGCTCTTGCCTTTTTCTAAGGGCTCTCAAATTAGTTGCTCTCTAAGGAAAGTTTGTTTAAAACCTAATAAATTCCTTTACCATGTACATTGGGATGTTACAAAATGAAGGAAATAAAAAGCGTGGGTGAACAGGTATGACTGTGAAAATCACCAGGACATTTACATCACAAGGGTAGTCAGGTACAGAACAAGTCTCTCTCTAATGAAAAAGGTTTTCATTTCTTTTCTGTTGTAACAAGAGAGCCATCTAAGAGCTCACATAACGAGATGTGTTCCATCCCAGGTTTTTCTGAAGAGCTGTCCCAAGCTTGCCTCTTCTTAATGTTGAGGTGTTCGCTGTGACTGTTATTGTTACTGCCGATGAAGGGATGGAGGAATTAAAAGAGAGGATGCTTGGAGGCATTTAGGAAGAGGCTTGCCCGGCTATATTAACTCCTTATTATGCCTAAAAATAGTCTGCTGTTTCCTGTTGATGCTTGTTCCCTGCCACTCTAGGGCTGTGTTTATCCTGCAATGGTCAGGGGGTCCTGGTTTCCAAAGACTGGCTTGATTAAAGCTGACTTCTAACACCCCTTCCCTTCCCCCTGTGTCCTGATATAGTTCCCAGCAGGGCAAATATGGAGGGGTTCAGCTTGGGTTATCCAACAGATTAAAAAGACAAACATCACCGTTTATCTTGTTTTAACCTAAATGTTTAAACATTGTTGAGTTTTTCCGCCTGAACTGAAAGAAGAATACTTGTGTATTAGGGAGAAGGGGGTCCTATGCTTGATAAAAGAAAAAGAGAAGACTTCTGTATATAATCCTAAAACTGGGGAAGGTAGAAACATATTCCCCCACCCCCCTAATCCATTCTAGGCCCAGGACATTGGCTTCGTCTTTTAAGAATGCCTTGGGTGTTCACATAGCCGGGGAATGGGGTCAGAGAGAGGCAAATAGTGTTGAATTTAAGGATCTGGTTGGATTCTTTTTCATAACTCCCTTGGACTCCAGATTTGAAAAGACCTATACAGGGGCCTCTAGCTTGGACCATGCTTAGTTAATATTCTCCAAATTTGACAGTCAAGAAAAAGTCTGTTAAGCCCCCAGTGGCTATTACTGGCCCTGGTGGGCTGGGCCATACATATTGGAAGTTCCTTTTCTTGGAACCCAGAACTGGAGAGATGAGGGAGATGCTGTCCCCAGACTTCACTGGGTCTCTACCTGGGTATGGAGTAAACAGAACCCACTTTTTAGGGGGATTTTAGGGAGCCTGGGAGGGGAGTGTCTTCACATGGGCATTAAAGTTTTATCACTAAGGGAAATAATGCTATAATCTCAAAGTTTTCTTGCATAGATACTTTTGGCTACTCCAGTGATACAATAACTAGCCTGGGCTAAGAGAGGTGAAGAGGCAGCTCTCATGCCAGCCCCCCTCCCTCAAGCTTCCCCAGGTGTGTGTGTGTCTGTGTGTGTGTTGAGGGAGGAGAAAAGGGTGCATAGGTTTCCAGGATATCAAGCACCCTTTCCCTACACACATACATTAACAGAATTTTACACTGAATGGAGAAAATACTAGCAGGAATTTTTTTTTTTCCACCAATGTCTTCTGTTGAGAAGGGGGTTTTTAGCATGGCTATGTAAATCAATACCGAGTTATTTCTTTGAATTCAAAGGCTATTTATCCAGGTCTAATTTCTTTAGAATTAACGTGATAACTGAGCCCAACTTAGCAACCAAACCCAGCTAGGCCCTGCCGACCTTGAATGTGCTTCTACAGCCCGAGGAGCTGCAAACCTCACAGGGAGCCCAACGCATTCCCTGACCTATGAGTGCGCTGCAAACGCCCAGCCATAGCAAGAACAGCAGAGGATCTTTTCACCCAAAGAGCCCATTCCTCCACACTGGCCTTGGGCACACTGACACAGTCCTGTGTTGGCAATCGTGAGGATTTCTCTGTAAATAACACTGACAGCCAGAATATAAGCCCTACCACTTCAATACCTTAAAAAGCAAAAAGCAGTTTAGGCCTCAAACACTGTTTCTTAAAACTTCTTCCTGAATATGACCTTCACCTACTACAAGTCCTTCAAGAGCCTTGGGCCTCCAAGTCCTCCAGGTTACTTCCATTTAGAATGATAAAGACTTAGAGATCTTGCCTGTCCCAGGGTTGGCCTGGGTTCCCCAGCAGGCCAAACAAAGTAGTAGGAGCCAGGACCCGGTAGCAGTGAGACCCGTGCAGGGCCCTGGAGCCCCAGGGGCATGCACTTTTGCCACAAGGCCCTTAGGAATCTGAGATTCTTGCCCCTTGCAGAAGGGCTGGAGGTTCGGGCTGGACAGGAACGAACCAGGGGTGACTCCAACAGCCTTGCCTCAGCTTATTACCGCCGCCGTTCACGACCGGGGCAAAGGACTTCAAAGATTAGGTGCTGGGATCAACTGCAAAGAAATTACTATGGGGAGCATACCCAGTGGCAGACAGCCACTGCACGTCGAACTTGTGCCCAGGCTGATGGCAGAGGCCACACGTGGCAGACACTCACAGCAGGACACCTTGGCACACTGTGTGGGGCCAGACCAGCTCTCCTACTAGCTAGCTATTCCTGGGACTAGCCAGAAAGCTGGGTGATGAAGCCTGCAGTTTGGATTCTATCCAGCAAGCACTCAGAGACCTCTATCAAGCTGGGAGGGACCTTCGCTCGCCTCACTCCCCAGCCTCCGACTGAGCCCAATCTGGGTTGCTCAGCAGGACCTTTACCTTATGCTACATGCAACTGCTACCTCGGGGCGGCTGCACCCTTGGTCCTGCAGAATGCACACCGGAATTTTATCCTCTGTCTGATGGGGTAGGGATGATAGCCCTGTAGCTACTGCCCTCGGACAATTCAGTCCTCAGGGCTTCCAGGGGCATGAAGCAAACGAGAAAAAAAAAAGAAGAAGGCAAATAGACACTGCTGCCCTGGGTCTGGTGCTGGATGCAGGAACCTCCCCGGCCCCTGACGACCCGCCCCACTCGGGAAGCCGGCGAGGACCGCAGTGCACCTGCGAGCATAAAGACAGAAACATAGACACGTACTGGGGGAACCGCCTTCACCGTGTTAACAGCAACCTGCAGGGTATAAAGCAATAAAACTGCCACGTCTACCTGCTGGCTTTGAGGACTTTACAAACAAGCCCGGCGCGCAGCCGGGTGTACGGAGAACGCTCCGAAGGAGGGGAGACCTTCTCTTTCTCACACACACATGTACACACACCCTGCCCACGTCTCCCCCTTACCCGGCCCACCTTTAATTTTCCTTGAAGCTTTTTGTTGTTGTTGTTTTAATTCACTGCTGATTTGTAAACGCGTGGATCAGGTTACTGGTTCGCGTGTTAAAGTGTACCTCTTGTTAAAAGGAGGGAAACAAGGCACGCCACTTAAAAATGAATTCAGAGTTACTGAACCGGCTCCCGAGGCTCAAGAAGTTAAGCTCGGCGGGCTGGGAAAGGGAGGGGGGAAGAGAGAGTAAAGGCTGCTGCCCTGGGAACCCTGGAGAAAACCTACAGACAGCGAGCCTCAAGACTTCTGATAAAACTGAGGAAGGAAGGATGGAAGGAAGGAAAGAAAGAAAGAAAGAAAGAAAAAGAGAAAGGCAAACTAGCCCGACGCAGCCCGGAGACCCCAGGCTGCAAGCTGAGTAAATCAATTAGCATAAACCGCTGCCGCGGAGCTTCGCTCAGTATGTAAATAGAGTCCGAGCTGCTAAATCTGCAGCCACCTTTTCTGGAGTTACAGGGACAAGGGGCACTACTAAATTGTCCATTTCTCAGGTTCCTTGGGTCGCATAACTTGGGGAGTGCAAGCGAAGAGAATGCAAAGAAGCCCGCAGTTTTCCCAAAGACCAGATTCGTACCCGCAACCTGTAGACACGTTGATGCGAAGCGGCTAGATCATACTTCTGCCTGTGGCCGGAGGCTCGCTGCTTTGGTCTGTTCGCAGGTCGAAAGCTGGCACCCAGCCCGTGGGGGTCTGCACGCCTTGCCCACCCAGACCCGCTGGCAGTTCGGACTCCCGGCGCCTCCCCGCAGTCCCGGCATCCGGCCCCGGGCGCGGCCCTACCTGCCCTCCACCGCGCCTGGTCTCCCGTCCGGCTGTCCTACCTGGTTTTCAGGCCGGAGCTGCGTGCCGGGGCTCCGCTGTCTCTGCTTAGCTGCCTGGACCTGAGCGGGTCTGGAGACTGGAGGGGGAGAGGGGAGATCCGCAGCCCAGGGCTGCTCCGAACTTAATGTCTTTCCCCAGTCCATCTTTGAAAGAGAAGTGGTTCTACCACCTGGATGTGCGGATATAAATCCCCTTGCAAATAATAAATGGATTAATAATAACAAGGTATGAAGTTCTTTTTATAGAAAAAAAGGAGAGAATTGAAACTAAATGCGGCAGTTAGACAACCATTTTGATAAGAGGATAATTGAGGCGACACTGGTGTATAATTAGAGGATAATTTATGCTATATCCACTTTTATTCCACCTCCCAAAATAAACCCAGTCCATAATCATTACAGGCAAATTGTTCTGAATTTTATAGCAGCAATTTGAACAAAGTACTGCAGTTAATCATGGGAGATTTTTGTGTATTCCTGATTAGAGCTCTAATTGCCTCCTTCCAGAAAGTAAAAATAACTGTAAAACGACTCTATTTTTATCATTAACAATGTTGACAATAAAATAAAATCAATTGGAATTGTAATCGAGAGACAAATTTAGGACGAAGGCACTTTTACTTGGGTAGTTTATATTGTAATCAAGATTTGCCAAACCACTAACCGCATGTATCATTTGCATATATTTGAAAGCATTACAGTAGCTTCTGTTTTCAATAGGAAAAAATGCATTACTGTCAGTCCTCCAACAATTCACTTTCAGAACAGGCTGCTGCGTTCTGGGGTGGGGGGAGCGCTCCTCTTTTTTGTTCAATATAAGGCCTGAACCGGCAGAAACCTCGTCAAAACAGGGTCTGATTTTCCTTTTTCTTTACAACACCCACCATGGGGTGGGTCCAGGTGTGGGGGTTCTTCTTCTTCCCTTTGTGGTTTCAATAAAGTACGTCTAGAAAAATCCACGGTGACAGGATGCTCCCGTGGGACTGTAGTGGAGGAGAGTCGGGGGGGCAAAGACGGGGGGGGCTAGCTTTAAATTCAGAGGTCATTGCTTCTGAGCACAGGCAGTATACTGGGTTCACGGGTACTGAGAGAGCACAGTCTCCAGCCAGGCTGCTCCAGGGCTGCGGTATTGGGAACTGAGGCTCCAGGTTTGGGGGCGCGAGCTGCGGCAGGAGGCCTGCGGCGCGAAGCCACCTCCCTCCCGGACGGCCCCGAACGCGGAGCCGCGCGGCCCCCGACTGCAGCTCCAGGCTGGGATTGGAGTTGCCGGAGGTAGGCGAAGAACTCTGCGAGCCTCGCAAACACCAGTAGAAGCCGTGCGCCTGTGACGTCAGGGGGCGACTGACCAATGGGGAGGCGCTGCCCTTTGGAGACAAACCATTCGACTCGTGGCGTCTGCATCAAGTCTGAAAGCAGACGCGCAACTTTCGCAGAATCCACCTTAAAATCTCTGCCTTAAACTGCACCAGCCCCCAAAAAATCCAAGGGGGGAAACGAAGGGGGGGAGAGCAGATTCCCCCCTCCCCCTCTCCTCTCCCATCCCTCCCCCTTCCTCCTCCCTTTGAGTTAACAAGGCCCCGCTCACTATATCTCTTTATATTAAAAATATATATATTAGAGAAGAGCGAGGGAGAGGGAGAACCACCTCCGCCCCCTCTTTTTTAAATTTTTTATTTTTTATTTTTTTGCAAGGATCCCAAGAGCTAAGGTGGCTGCAGAGGGGAGAGCGGCGCGAGCCAAGTGGGGGGAGGGTGGAGGAAACCCGGGAGAAGGCTTTCTCCAGCCCCCAAAGTTTTGATGATGACCATGACTACGATGGCTGACGGCTTGGAAGGCCAGGACTCGTCCAAATCCGCCTTCATGGAGTTCGGGCAACAGCAGCAGCAGCAGCAGCAGCCGCCGCAGCAGCAGCCGCCGCCGCCGCCGCCCTCGCAGCAGAGCTCCCCGGCCATGGCAGGCGCGCACTACCCGCTGCACTGCCTGCACTCGGCGGCGGCCGGGTCGCACCACCACCACCACCAGCACCACCACCACGGCTCGCCCTACGCGGCGGGCGGCGGCAACTCCTACAACCACCGCTCGCTCGCCGCCTACCCCTACATGAGCCACTCGCAGCACAGCCCTTACCTCCAGTCCTACCACAACAGCAGCGCGGCCGCCCAGACGCGAGGGGACGACACAGGTGAGAGGCCGCCGGGGCAGCTCGCTTCTCCCGCCTCCCGGCTGCCCCCCACCCCGCCCGCCCCGCTCACTTCCTCAACGCCCGAGCCTCTGCCGGCCCCCTCCCCCAGGCGGCCCGGCGCGCCCCCGGCCAGGCCTCGTGCGCGCCCGCTCGCCTGGCGCCTGCCTGCCGGCCTCGCCCAGCCGGGCCCCTTCGCGCCGCCGCGGACCCCCGGCTCCCCAGCGGCGTGACCCGCCTTTCTCCCCAGTCTCCCGCGCGCTGCTGGGGCCGCGCCTCCCGCTCGGCTCAGGCTTCACTCAGCGAGTTGGCCCTCACTGCGCTTTCCAGCCCGCTGGGTCTGTGCTCCCTTAGCCTTCTTCCACCCCTCCGGGCTGTAACCCGTGTTTGGCAGGATTGGGGGTATTTTGGGGCCGAGCCGGGGAACGTGTTTCGCTCCCCAACCCAATCTGGGCAGCCAGTGGCCTACTTTGCATGGGTCGTCCGGTGCACTTTGGTGACCCGGAGGAAGGGTGGCATGGACTCTGGCTCTGGTTAAGCTGGTGACATTTGGGCTCTTTCCCGCGGGCTTTGAGGTGTCCCGACACCCTCATCCCCGATCGGGACCCCTCCCTCTGGGTTTTCGATATACTGTTGGCTGCTCCTTTGTTCGTGGAGGCGAAGCAGAGGGCCTAGGGCGGATGGTTCTCAGCACCCGAGGGGGCAAAGTTGCCGTGAAAGGCTCAGTCTGCTCGGGAGCTTGTCTGGGCGTCTAGTTGTGGTTTGTTTGGGGTTTTGGTTCCTTTCAGCAGAATCATTTCTAACACGCCGAGGGTCTTGATATACCGGGCTTGCAGCTAGTGACACCAAGTCAGCTAGCCGCATAAACACCAGGGTTGTTCAAGCACAGCTTAAGGCACTGTAAAGCCAGGACTGGGGGCCGGACTCAGCGGAGAGAGCAGCCGCCCCACAGCGCTGCGCGCCCCAGAGAGCGGCCGGTGCCGTCTCCGCTGCGGCAGAGCGAGGCTGCGTGCCCGAGGGCCGAGGGCGCTTCCTCGGTCCAGCCACAGAGCTTTGTTAGTGGCAGAGTCAGGAGCTGGAATAAGCTTTTGCAGCCTCTGGGAACACCCGGGCACCGTGAACCCTGAGAAGTCAGGGTGGCGAAGGGACGCCTCAAGGAAACCCTTATTGGTGTTTGGGGAGACCCTGCGCAGGCCAGGCCATGCTTAGGGATACTGCAGAAGTAGCCTCACGGGTGACTGCTCCTCTGTATCCTTTGCTTTTAGATCAACAAAAAACCACAGTGATTGAAAACGGGGAAATCAGGTTCAATGGAAAAGGGAAAAAGATTCGGAAGCCTCGGACCATTTACTCCAGCCTGCAGCTTCAGGCTTTAAACCATCGCTTTCAGCAGACTCAGTACCTGGCCCTTCCCGAGAGAGCTGAACTGGCAGCATCTTTAGGACTGACACAAACACAGGTAATTCCCGAGAAGCCCGAATATCCCTGAAATGCTGACCCTGCTTGCAGTTCGGGCAGGGAGCACATCAGGAGGAATTCTTGGCCTAGTCAACCAAGGATGGAAGGAGATTAATGACAAATGCCTTTGCTCCAGATGCGCACTTTCCCAGGACAACACAGTTTGGAATAAATGACCTGGTATTGAGTACTGGATTGGATTTGCACATCTTCCCAACCCTCAGCGACCCCACCCCAGTCCACTGTCCTTTGGTGACCAAACTCATCATTTATTCGAGTCTGTTTCAAACTAGAGCAACATTAAAGAGAAATAGAAAAAAATGTTCAGGCCAGGAGGCAGAATAAGACATGTGTATATACATATACACATATACATATATATGGAGATATATATATATATACACACACACATATATATATATATTTAAAGGATCGTTTTGTGGGCCCTGGGACTTAAGGACTTCAGCTTGTTGACATAGAAAGAAAGAAGTATGAAGTGAAATGAAGAGGGGAGTTAGTCATAAGCTCCGATAGGCTTTGGTAGGGGGACCAAGGTGTCAACTATTCATCCTGGGATGGGTGAAGTGAGTTTTTCTGAAGATTGCCCTAAGCTCAGTGGTTAAATCATGCCGGGTGACTGGCTGGTGCAAGCTGAGGTCCCTCCCTAGAGCTCAGCACTTGGGAGCAATGGCAGAGGTGCAGATCAAAGGGAAGTGCTCCCCAAATTACAGCAGGTGAAGCCTCAGTTAAGTACAGTTGGCGAAGTTCTGCTGTCCTACTAATTTGAAAGACATATGGGGCCTTTCAGACTTCACAGGAAGGGG
Organism: Pteronotus mesoamericanus; assembly: GCF_021234165.1. Lineage (NCBI taxonomy): Eukaryota > Metazoa > Chordata > Mammalia > Chiroptera > Mormoopidae > Pteronotus > Pteronotus mesoamericanus. The sequence continues at coordinate 17,656,695 of NW_026555329.1, read as the reverse complement.
CTTAGGCAGGTATATTAGGACTCTGGTCATAAAGCCAGGCTGCAATCACCTGTGGTTTCTGTCCTTGTTGATTAACTTAGCTGCATGGGGTGGTAGGCCTCAAGTGAGGTGGGTGATCTTCAGCAAGGGGACTTCAGGTTTTATGAGACTCTTGCTGGGGAACGATTGTGTGGTGCCTTAGAACAGATGCTCCTAAGCTCTTCTTTTCAATTCAGCCTGCTTTCTCTTGCCATGTTGCCACTGGAAATATTTGGGGCTTGAAACGAAGGGATTCCTGCTACTCAGTAACTTGTATTCCTCTTGGAAAAGCAAATTCCTATGGCAAAGGAATTCTAAAGGTAAAGGAAGTTGCACCATAGAATCTCCTTCTTCAAATAAAGGAGACCCAGTATGTTAGCTTAGATATTCTCCCAGATTCCTGATTCCCCTTTAATTTTCAGGGGCCCGTTGACTTTAAGTGACTGCACTAACAATCATGTGATGATTGCTGACCACAATTTGACTAAGCAACATACAAAGTACGGAATGAGGGAGGTACAATCCCTAATCTCTACAGGATTATGGGGATATGTTTATGTAGAGAGAAATATGCCCCATACACAGTCTGTGTCATGCGCAATATATGCATAGGGATATTCAAAGCATTTGGTTATAAATGTACAGGCTTTAATTTGTTCATAGTCATTTGCTCACTGTACATGCAAGTACAAAAAATAAAGAGAGATGCCAAGTTTAGGGGTTGGTAAATATATTTTTTAAAACAGACTATCAGAAGAAGTGCTTTCAGTCGACTTTGATGCAAAAAGACTTTTTTAGACTTTGAACCCTCATTCACCTTCATTTTTATTTTATTTGATTCCTATTTATGCTGTTGTTTTAAACCTGGGTGTGCATCCAGCTAAAGAGTTTAGATATCCAGACAAGATACCTAGTAAATGGGTGGGGAGGATGAGGGGAAGAGGAGGCTAGAAAGAGGTGAAGGAAGGTGGGGACCTGAGGGCTTGGCATGTGCAGGGTTTATCATCATCATCATCGTCATCATCATCATCATCATTTTAAAGAATTGTTTCCAAAGCCTCAAGTTGAGGCAGTGGATGGATGTTTTCGAGCCTAATAATCGCTGCTGCGTTTCATTCCAGGTGAAGATATGGTTTCAGAACAAACGCTCTAAGTTTAAGAAACTGCTGAAGCAAGGCAGTAACCCGCATGAGAGCGACCCTCTCCCAGGCTCAGCGGCCCTGTCGCCGCGCTCGCCAGCGCTGCCTCCAGTGTGGGACGTTTCCGCCTCAGCCAAGGGCGTCAGTATGCCCCCCAACAGCTACATGCCCGGCTATTCGCATTGGTACTCCTCTCCACACCAGGACACGATGCAGAGACCGCAGATGATGTGAGTTGTCCGAGGGAAATCGATACCCTAGGGAAACGTCTGAACCAGGCAAGGAGGATCCCGGACCTGCTTGCAGCTGCCAAACCGAGCCGAAGGAGCAGGCTCGGGAGAACTCATATCTGGCGAGACCGTCGGAGCGCGCTCTCTCTCTCACTCTCCCCTTTCTTTTCCTCCCCCCTTCCTTCTTTCCTTCGTTCCCTCCTTTCTTTTCCTTTTTCCTTTTTCTTTCCTCGTCTGACTTGTCCCTTGAGCAGCCTCAGTAATTGAACTTGCATCTTAGGGAGAGAGAGAGGGAGGGAGGGAGGGAGAGAGGGAGAGGCTGGTTACTATGCCAGCGCTCCTGAAACCCCTCACTGTAAGTATATTTTCTCTTACCCCTTGGGAATCCAGGCTCTGAGCCTCTTCTCCTCTTTGGGAGTATCCATCAAAACAACTTTTTTTTTTAAAAAAAAAAAAAACAGACATTCCCCCCCCACCAGAAGAATCTGTGCAAACATGGCAGCGTTTTTACTTGTTTAATGAACTTAAGACATTACATGATGAAGCAGAAGCGTTTCAGACTCCTACGTTTTTATTTACCAATCCCAGACTGACAAAAACAAACAAACAAAAAAAGACAAAAGAAAAACCCTCATGTAACAGCCATTTTCTAAAGAAAAAGGAAAAATCAGCTGTAATATTAGAACATTGCCACAAAGGGAAAGCTGCATGTTTTATCAAAATTCAATGAGCAAAGAATGATATTTCAAAACAAGACAAAACCACTCTTTCCCCACCCCACCCCCAAACCCTGAACTGGAATCAGGAAAGACAGAGGAAACAACCAAAATCATGGTTCTATTGCTTTGACACCTTTCCTAGGTGAATTGGTGGCATTCACTAAGCTAATAGGGACGTTTATATCAAGGAACATTTCTGTATATATTGTTGAATTTTAGTTGTACATATACTTTGTATGTTTTTGTCTTCTTTCATATATGGAGTAAAAGCCACAAAATGCTGGGAGTGTCTTGTATATTTCTCTCTATGTATCTCTACCTCATCACCTCCTCCTCCCTCCCTCTCAGTATATTTTCTATCATCCTTCAAAGAATTCCCATTTCCTAATATGGGAAGCCCTATATATATATATACACACACACACACACACACACATCAAATGCCTGCAAAGATGTCAGTTTGCAGCATTAGCCTTTGTCTTAAGTTCTTTAACATTAACCATGGATGTTTTCTCAGTTTTCTTTATATATTACATTTTATTGTAATTTTTTCTATTTAAGAAAATACAATGATCTATTCCCTGACAACCTTTAGACATCCAGTAGTTTCTAGTGCAGAAACTGAGCATTCTCCTCTTCCTTTTCTCATCTAAAGTAATACAGCTTTATTTGTCTTTCTTTGGAAGCAGTTTTTAACAAAAAAAAAAAGAGGAAAGAATAAGAGAAAAGAACAGAAAGTAAATGCATGATTATGACTACTTAATGTTTACAATTCTTTGCAAGCTAGCGAGGTAGGAAAAAGCATGCTCCTAGATGAAATACATCCTCCGATCTTGTGGAAAGCTTAGAAATAATGGAAATGAAAAGTCCTTTCGTCATACAGGCAGGAAGCCCCATACTGCGAGAATTAATGGCTACAGACCTGGGCATCCTTCAAATTATGAACCTTGAAACCACTGAGCCATTTATCAGAAGTCAATAGAGATACTCAGAGTGCTCCATATAATGACAGCGACATACAGTCGTGCAAAAGGACAGTCACTATAATTAGACACAAAGCAAAGACTACTTACCAATATACCCGTTCCTTTTTTTGTTGAGGAACTTCCACGCTCAGTCAGTCTTCAGAATGGTTTAAAACCGATCAGTCTTGTCATTTTCTAGCATTCGTATTGTTACATTAGGAAAAATGTTTTCTTTTCTTTTTTCCCCCTTCCTACTGTGAAACTTTGGGTTCGTAGCTCCCCAGGATCAATTCTGAACAAAGCCTCCAGCTGCAGTGCCATCCAATTTGAAGCAGACATTGGGGACAATTTAAGGTTTTTATCCACAAGAAGGTTTTTTTCCATTCTCTTAAATGCAGCCATAATTAGAGTAATTTTTCATGTAGCCCGCTGATTACAGCGTTTTTACCGTCAAAGATAATTACCTGTAATTTTCTTCCACTTTTAATACTAAAAAGCCATCTTTATTTAGATTCAGGAACAGGAAAGGCGAAACAAAAGAGGGAAATTATTCTGTTATTCATACACAAATTGCAGAGACGTAGGACCTAAAATTGAAAATTAACCAAAATTATAATGCTGAAAAGAATGGAAGAGGCTGCAGAAGTACAGCTGGTAGTGGGGCTTTGCTGAATTATTTAAATTATGTTAGAGAGAACGCTACCATACATCGAAACCAACACTAATTTTTCTTAAAAAAAAAAAATCCGCCAGACACATGCCAAACCACTGTGAGTACATTCAATTCTGAAACCCAGCAAATGCATTTTAATACATTGGAGGTGTTGTCATGGTGCGCCTTGTATCAATCTCTCTCTTAATAAGAGTTCAATTACACAAATTCTGCCACAGGTCCTCCCCATATCTCTCCTCGGAAGCTGGGCTTCCTGGGTTCTCTGAATCTCAAGGGTTAATATTTTCGCTCTTTAGAAAGTATTGACCCCGTAAACTGATCCCCGGAGAGAGGGATTGGTAGGAGGGGCGTGGGCAAAAGGCATCACCCAGTCGCACTGCCTACTACGCCTCCCCACGTTCGCACTTCCCAGGAGTTCGAGTCCTAGAGCCTCGTTCTGACCATATTTCCCATGTAAAAAAAAAAAAAGAGAGAGAACAATAGCTGCGGGCAGTGAGGGTGAAGGGGAAATTTTCTCCCCGGCGCCAATAAGCATCTCATTATCTTTTGACACAATTTAGTCCAAAGGTTCCTGCCGCCGCAGGAGAAAGGCCTTTCTGCACTTGAGTGAGGGAGCCAAAGATTTCTCAGGCTCCTGCACTTAACATCTCTAGCTGCTTCCAGCGTCTACAGAGTCAGGAAACAGCGTCATCTATAGATAGAACAGCACCGCTTCCTGCGAGAGTCTTCCTCAGTGCGTTACTAAGTCAGCCTAGTTCCTGGGCCCCGCAGCTCGGGTTCGTGCCTCCTAGCCAGTCATGCCCCTCCAACCCCAAGGTCGCAGGATTCGGGCCGAGAGCTGTAGCTCTAGGAGAAGCATCCCGCCCCTTTCACTACCCTCCCCCTCATCTCCCCAGGTTGAGGCAAAGACCCTGCAAAGTAGCCCCTGAAGGGTTTCAGAGACCAGTTATTCCTGAAATTTCTCCAAAGTGGAGGATACCTAAGAGGGGTATGCAATCTAGAGATTAGACTACACCTGCCGTTGCAAATGTCCGCATACCTGTGTTAGTAAAGGAGCACTATCTTCAGCTCCATTTGCTCTTGCAATGCCCCAAGCTTAAAATCATCGCCACACATACAGACCCTAGTGGATTCGCCTAGTACTAGGTTTGAGTAACAATTTGCAAAGAGCTTATAGCTGGGAATATCCCACTCTCCCTCCACACCTTACAGAAATCATCTGGTCCTTTCCGCAGTCTCCAGCCACAAGCTGCACCAAATACATCAACAGCACAGAAAAGCAAAAAAGACAAATCGAGTTCTTAAGGATCCCGTTCTCACCTGAATCTTTTACTCACCAGAACGACACCCCTTTTACTGTTAAATGGGAGTAAAAGGTCAGAATTGAAAAATCTGTAAAGCAAAGTTGCAGTCTATAATGGATTACAACAGCAACACATATAGCTTGGAAAGTGTGAGGAGAGAAATATGAACTATACCTTGAAGTATGAAAGAAATAAAAACTTACCCCCAGTGAATATCTCTTAAGCAATGATCAGGGTCTAGAAATCTATACTGAACAGAAGCAGAGGAGAATATTTTTCTGAGTCTCAGGGCAGAAGCTCTTTCTCTATATTCTTGGTTGAGTGAGCACATCCAGGTGTGAAATTGTTTGCACACCCCAGCACCTCTTATATTGCCAGCAAAATTAGCTGTTATTACTGTCACTGTTTAGTGATGGTTAGCGTGATACAAAAAAAAAAAAAAAAACTGCTGTAATCAAGACCTGGCGCATCTTTGCAAATTACAGATAATTGTAAACGTCCAGATTATGATAATAGCATCCTAATCCAGCCTGCAATATAATTATTACAGAGTGTTACATCTGAAACTGTCCAGTAGGGCTAATTCAGCCATTATTTAGACCCTATTTTTGCACTGCAAATGGGTTGCTGAGTTGAAAATGTACGATTGTAATTTCACAGGGCACTCAATGAGTAATGGTATAGGAAGAGGAAAATACAAAAGTGAAACGTGAACAGTAGCGATCAAATCAAACCCTGAAGGACAAAAGACTGTTTGATTCATATGGAAAAAGAAGAGCGGGAATTAAGAAAATAGCAAATCAGTGTTCTACAGCATTATGTGTCCAAATCTCCAAAACAAGCAGGGCTGATGTCTTTGCAAGGGCTGCTGCATCTGCTGTTGCCTGGAGTCTGAAGTAATTTTTCTTTTTCTTTTTCTTTTTTTTTAAGCCCTTGTCTTTCCCCCTCTCTCCTAAAGCATTTACTGGCTTAAAAGAAAAATGCCCCTCCCCCAAGCAAGGAACACTTGTCAGTTTCACCATTGTTTCCACCAAGGCAGCCTCAGAGTGCTTGTCACTTGTTTATGAACATTTTCTTAAATGAATTTGCAATCTCTTGCCATTAGCAAGTGCAAAATGTCCCGGGTGCATGTAAGTGTTCCTGAGCTCCATCTCCATTCTCTTTCACAGGGAACAAATCATTGAGAGTCCTAAAGGATATTAGCAGAAAATATATTAATTGCTGCTAATTAAATAAAGCCCGGCTGGGAAGCTGTCTCCTCCACTCTGCTTGGCTGGCTACTGGTTTTAATCCTATTATTAACTTTTATTAATTAACATCCCCCCCCCCATATAAACCTGTCCAGCTGCTTCTTTTGCTACAAATCACTGTTGTGCTTCTTTCTGGATTCCAGAAAGTTCAGTATTTTTGGCAAGGGTCTATCCCTGTCCCTAGATATTGTTGTAAAACACCATATGGTAAGGTGAGTCTCCTTACAATATGGAAGGACCAACAAGAAAGGGAATTGGAAGGTGAGAGCAAGAGAGTGTGGAGAGAGGTCGGGCATGTGCTGGTCCCAGAGTAAACGTGAACACCAGGTCCCAGCTGTTGCCTCCAGGAGCGGGGACCCTGCCCTGGCTGACTTCTGGAGTCTAGTTCTTGTTCCTAGTGGGGACATCCTGTTCAGGGATACCTAAAGACCTGATATCCTCAGGAGCTCGGTTTTCCCACCATGGGCAGAGAGAATTTCCTGGGCACTTTTTTCCAGCTGCTAGGACACTGCGCAACAATTCTTCCTCCCCCAACCACCTCACAGACCAGGGAACTGCCCAGCCAGGGCCACCCCGCAGGGTGGCAAGTAGGCTTCCTAGTTCCTGTGACTTTAAGGGCAATAATGAAATGTCCCTGGGTAGTGACCCTTGTTTATAGATGAAAATGGAGTTCATACTCTGCCTCCCCCGCCCCCCACCTCCTTCCACCTTGCAAAAGGCAAGTGGCAGAAATAGTCTTTGGATAACAATAAGCTTCCATTGGCAGATTTCTGTATCCTCACCTTTACAAGAAAAAAAAAAATGCTTTAAGACACATCAGAGTTTGTGAACTGCTTACTGCCCTCCATCCACACCGACTTAAAAAAATACTCTAAACTCTGTATAGTGGAGATTTGATAGAGAGAATCATTACTGAACTTGGGGTGTGGGGGAGAGAAGAATGATGTTATGAGCCATTTTTTCCTTCCTGTGGCGAAAGGTCGTAATGTGTGGTATTTCACGGTTTTATATAAATCTTGGTTTAGGATGTGGAACAGACTCAATAATACATGCGCTTTTGGCAAAGAGACTCCTTCGGATCCCCATAAATCAGAAGTAATATGAAATCCCAGTGAACAAAAGAGCAGAAACCTTTAATTGCTGCAAAACAGGACTCCCGGCTCCTTTAAAGAGAGATTCATGTAAATTCCCCCGGTTCCTATCTTCACGGTTAGAGCTCGACCTATAAAACAGGTTATTACATTACAGCCGGCAACCCTGGGTGCTTGAAAGGGAAGGCTCCCCCGGCTTGCTATTCCAGCCCCTCCTTCGGTAGAAACGACCTATACTTTCTGCCCAGTGCCGCGAGGAAACTTCAATAAGTTTGTCAGATGCAAAAGAAACGCGGATGGGGCTGGGGTGGGGGGCAGGGCTGCGTAGAAAAATATTTAGCCAATCCCGTTTGTGCTACCGCTATTTGGGGCTGTTTTGGAGGCCCAGAGTTCGCTGTGACTGTGAAAAAACCAAGTGCAGTGTGAAAAGACCGCAAGCTACCTGGGAACGCGAGCAGAGGGCTGGAGCGAGCAGAAGAGCCCCCTCCCCAAGATCCCGGGAGGCGGGAGCCTCCACCCAGCCGCGTGGGAGGGGGTGCTTAAGGGTGGAGGAGAGGGGTGACCGCAGGCGGATCCGCCGGCGGCGTGGCGCGCTTCCCAGAAGTGCGGGAGGGCGTCTGCCCTCAAGGCGTGCCTCGGGGAGGGCTGGAGAGTTGGGGGTTGGCTATATCCCAGTGGCCAGGGGGAGGTGCGCGATCCAAGGGGTTACAGGGATGGGGCGGGAAGGGTGATGGTGGTTGGGTAGCCCTAAAAGTCCCTCTCCTAGAATATAAGAGAGCTCAGGGTGGAGGGTAGGGAGCAGGGGGCAGTTTTCCAGGAGGCATCCCTTGCTTTTCGGGCTGGGGAACTCAGGAGACCAACTGGTGTCAAGGCCGGAGTAAGCCGGAGGGCGCGCCCGGAGGAGGAGAGCGTGATCTGCCCTTGGTGCGCAGTGGGCAACTCCCAGGACGGCGGGGCCAGGTCCAGGTCGCCGCGAGCCGTGGGGCGTCCGGTGGGATCAAAGGAGCCAAAGGAGGCCAGCCGGCGCGTCTTGGATTGTGGGATAAGGGGCGGGAAACAGAAGATTGGCATAGGCGGGGAGATCCTGGCCTGGCCTATGTCACCGGGAGAGGGTGTGTGCGTGTGTTGGTGCGCGGGTCAGCACTCTCCTGTCCGAGGCCGAGACCTGGGTGGATCAGAGTGTGGGTGGAAAGGCTCCCGGGTGGGTGACCCAATAGAGGGGGAGAGAGAGCAAGATCAAGGGCATCGAGGTCTGCGGGTTCCTCTGTGTGTGTCTCAGGCCCTGTGGCTCAGCACTGGAGCCGCCTGGCACCCACAGGAATGCGGCTTCTCTCGGCTGCCCAGGCCGCCCCCTGTTCCACAAGGAGGTGGCCGCCAGGAAAAAGGGGGGGGGGGCAGAAATCTGCTTAGCCTCAAACAAAGGCTAATTTATCTGATCTTTTACAGGAGGGCCCAGGGGGGCCAAGATATTCTGGGCCCCTTGAGCTTGGTGGACTTTGTGAGGGGGTTTGAAGATGAGAGGGGGGGCTGGGGAGTGCGAGGGTGTGTGAAGAAGTCTATGAAAAAGAAAATGAACTCGGAGTCGGCTGGACATCTTGAGAGCACTAGACTAAGAGCCAGGCAAGTGGGCACCAGAAGAGGCGGGCTGAGGTCCGGGAAAGTGGGGTCGGGCAGACCAAGGAATATGCTGGGAAGTGGTGTCCGTTTATATTAGATGTAGAAATAAACAATGGAGAGAAAGAGGGAGGGTGGAGGAGTGCAAAGGAGAGGAATATCACACAGATATTTTTAGACTTTGCTGAGGATCTGTTATTTTTACATCCTTGAACGCAGGGCTGCAGGGAGTTAAATTCCCCCGGGAGAATCCTCATGGTGCCAGGGAAAACCCGCTACAGACTGGTTTGGCAGAATATTTTTGTCCACGGCTCCCAGACCAAGTTAAGAAAAAAAAAAAAAACCCCGCGCGAGAGAAGAGGCCATTGCGAGTGGAAGAAGTGAGGTTAGCACAAGGGAAAGAATCCTGAAACCAAGGCTGCGCGCGGCGTTCTGCTTGCCGGCGTTGCAACGAGTCTTTAGTGTCCTTAACAGCAAGCAGCGTCCAGGTTGGGAGTGGAAGGGTGGCCATTGAAGGAGAGTTTCTCTCTCCTTTCCAGGGAAGAGTCTCAACTAGCCCTTCCCTCAGCTTGGCCGCGCCGGGTGTTTCGGGGTTATATGAAGGGATCCCCTTTTCAAAGCCAGGAATGAAGGTGGGGATGACAGGACGGCTGAAAAATATCTGCCCTCTCTTATGTGCAGCAACGGAGAGAGCATGTTCCAAGCACATCCTTAACACTCTCAGGCAGCCAGCAGGTAGGAAATGTTAGAGATATAGAGTGGGTGCGCCCCCTCCGACTTTCCCCAACAGGCGCCCGGGGGTGGAGAGAGGCGCCAGGCGTAGGGGAAAGCTGACCCTCGCAAATCGCGGTCACGAGGTTTCTCCCGGCCGGATTCCCTAGATAGAAAGCTCTGGCTTTCCGTGTAATGGAAACTCCCGAAATCCTTACAAGCACAGAAAGAAAAGGAGGAAATAGAGCCCTCCACTTTTCCCCTTCATCCTCCTAGTCTCTGCCAGCTCACAAAACAAAGTGGGGCTTCATATTGCTCCCCCCACCCCGCAGTGCGTCACCACGCAGAACTTCTTTCGAGAAAGGACAGCTGGGGAGAAGTTAAAGGGGGCGGGGGGCGCACGTTTGAAAAGAGAAGCGGCTTCTCAGGCTTTAGGGGTAGGAAAGAAGGAGGGGTCCACAGGCCTGGCCGTGGTTGGTTAACTGACCCGGGACCAGGTAGGCTGTTGCCTAAAGACCCGCCAAAACTCTGAATCCCCCTAAGGCCCAAGCCGGTCCAAACTGGCAGGCTGGAAAGGAAAGGGGAAGAAAAGGAAGGGATTGAGGAGATAGGGGAAATGAGGAAAGAAGAGGGGGGAGAGAATATGAACACAAGTAAATACACAGGTAAATTCCCTGCGGGACACACAGCTTGCCTTTTCAGGTCTCTTCTCCCAAGCCTGGAAGAACCTTCTCAGGAATCCTCAGATGACAGGATGCAATTTTTTATGTTCTAATCTCCAACCACCCCCCTTTTAAGAAGACTCTTTTGTCACATTTATTGCTGCCGACTTCCTAGCTGTAAAGTATATCTCCTGCATCTTGTAATTTCCAACATACAATTTCCCTTGGTATCTCAAGGAAACAGAGGCAGGCAGACTAAACGGCAGTCAAAAAGACTCCTACAGTTCAGACCCAGGACCACAGCTGTCGACCTGGCTGTAGCTCTGGTCACATGGTTGATGTCTATATGCAGGGGTTGGGGAGAAGGACAGGATTCAGGCCAAGGTGGCAGCAAGCCCCTCCTCTCTGCCCCAAAGAAGCTTTTACAAAGGAGAAATCCCTGCAAACAGATTCAATTTCCCATAGTTTGGAACCTGCTTTGCCCTTGTTTTATGTAAAAGCAAAGCACAAGGAGCTCCTTCCTGAAAACAGCAGAGAGTGGTAAAGAGAATGGAAAGAGATATACTTAGAATATTATCTCACATGAAATGGAAATGAAATCAACACAGTGCCACAATGCTTTCCCTTCTTTCCTCCACCCCACAATTCCCTCTCTGGGCAGAAGAACGTCCTCCACATGCACTGCTTGGCCTGCTGATTTAGGCCCTTCATTGTTTTTCACGTCCTATGATCCTTCCCTCTCTCTGAAGGAGCTCAGATAAATTTACAATCATACACCAAGGAGTCCAAGGTACTACCATTTGTTATGCTGCAAACATTTTAGATTTTTGAAAAAAGTCACAGGAGGGGAAATTTCTTTTGCTTCCTCCCCCCCCCCCCCACTTTCTCATCTCTGGAAGCTCCCTTTGAAGGGAGTGTAATTTGTCTAATTGCATTGGCAATACACAGAGGCTGATGGGGAGGAGGGGGGAGCTCTCCACCATAATTGCTTTGAGCTTAGAATTCTGAGTCGTTATTGAGGGATTTCTGCTCCTTTCTTACTTACACACAGGATAGGAGGGCCCTATTTAGATTCCATCATTACTTTCTACCTGAAACAATTTGGGGTTAAACTTAAAATTATCTAAACGTTTTTGTGATTAGGCAAACACACACACACCCCCCCTAAATATATATAAATAGGTCACATGTGCATATAGACATAATAAAGCAGCGCCCAGCATATATTATATAAAGTTCTGCATCTAGTAGCTCACAGTGTTTCCTTTTTTGCCTTATTGGATTCTGCAAACCGTGTTTTCCTTTAATTGCCTGATAAAACGTCACTAGCCCATTATAAGGGGGCAAGAAGTATTTTTAAGAATTGTTTTGCTTTCATGGTTGAAATAATTTTATTTATCCAGAATATACAGTTTAACTCCTCTATCTACACTTATTTACATGGTTAAAACAACATTGAAAAAAGTCTTTTGAAAAGTTGAGGTCATAGATTTCAAGGCACCATTGATAGTGTCCACAGTTGCGCAAAAAAAGTGTAAAAAAAAGGGAGGACAGGGGTCCTTTGAAATGCAATAACTTACATGCAAAAAAAAAAAAGCTTTACACATGAATCTTTTTTTGTTTCCGTTTTCCAAGCTTTACCATAAGAATTCCTTTCTTTATGATTTTCTAAAACATCAAAACACAGTAGTCCCAAAAAAGAGAGCAAGAGATAGAGGCCAGTCTAATAGAGTGTCCCGGAGGCCAGCGCCAGCGGGTGCTGTAAGGAGCCAGGCGGCGGCAGGTGGGAATTGATTGAGCTGGCCGCGCTCGGGTACCAGGAAGCGGAGTTCTCCAGGTAGCTGGACGCGGGGGACTGGTTGGAGGTCGGAGGGTGGGCATGAGGGTGGTGGCTGAGCGAGCGGGACGAGCCCTGGGGCTCCCACACCGCCGGAGACTGCGGCGAGTTACACGCCATGGGGTCGCTGGAGCTAGGGCTGTGCTCCGGGGGCATCTCCCCGTTTTTCATGATCTTCTTGATCTTGGATCTTTTGTTCTGAAACCAGATTTTCACCTGGGAGGGGGAACAAAGGCATACGTTACCAGGACACTCAGAGGCATCTTCGGCCCCCCGCGGCCCGGCCCTGGCGTCTCCCCGCAGCTCGCAGCCTATAGTCAAGGAACTGGGCCTGAGGCACAGCCTGGATCTCCGGCCCCAGCGGGCGCCCTGGCGGGATCTGTGCGCGTCAGCGGCCGGGAGGGCACGACCCTGAGGCTGTCGTCTTTTGTTTGGGCTGGAGGCAAGGGGTGGGGGTAGGGGTTGGGGGACGAGTGTCCCCGGTGGCTTGCGCAAACGTGTAGCCCCACGCAGCGCTCACGCAGTGCTCACGGAACGCTGCGCCGCCAAAGTCTCCAAAACAATGGCCAGAGCCCAACGCGCAAGGGTAGTGGAGCCGGCTATGCGATCACGAGTTCAAGCAGGTAGAGCATTAATCGCCCAATACCCCGCCCCACTCCTTTCACCCCCCCCTCAGCTCCAGCGTAAGGTCAGAATCCGACTGCGGCTCTGGGCGGTGACTCGAACATTCTTTATTCTTCTATAGGAGTTGGAGTGGGCGTAAAGGGAATGGGATCCTCCAAAGGAAGATTACCTCATACAATAGCGCCCCCTCCCCTCGCGACCCTCATGCTGCTGCCGTTCTGCAGCAGCATGGAGTGACCACCTTAGCTTTTCAGGCCCGAGGCGACATCCTCGGCCTTCGCGGCCTGAGACCATCACGAGGCCTACGGGCCCTGAGGGCTCGAGAGGCGCTGCATTATGCAGAACACTACACGATTTCTCCAGGCTGCGAGAGCGTCCTAGAAGTAACCCTCCCCCCTTTCCAATTTTAGCAGTTTGCATGTCGCACCCAGAGGCTGGAAGCTGGGACATCTCGGGGTGATCGAAGTCTCCATCCCGTACCCACCGGCGCGTGGCGGCGACACCGGGTCTGACTTATGAAGGGAAGGGCGAAAGGTGGTTTTCTTTGAGTTTCCCGCAGGTGCTATGCGATCGGCTCCAGCCCGCGGGGACGGAACCGCGTGGCCTAGCCTGGCATGCAGCGCAGGCGGGGCTCTTGCCCGGCCACGGCCTGTTTTACCTGTGTTTGCGTCAGTCCCAGCGAGGCGGCCAGCTCGGCGCGTTCTGGCAGGGCGAGGTACTGAGTCTTCTGAAACCTTCTCTGTAACGCGGCCAGCTGAAAGCTGGAATAAATAGTCCTGGGTTTACGAACTTTCTTTGGTTTGCCATTCACCATCCTCACCTCGGGCTCGGCCACTTCTTTCTCTAAATAATCAAAACAGAACCGGTTATAGCTTGTCGGCAGACAACGGCGCTTTTGCAGAACCCTCGAATACAGTCCTGGAGTTTCTTACCAGGCACTCTTCACTCTGTTTCCCCATATCACCAACTTTGCTTCACAAGATCCAGTGACATATGCCCCTGCCCCAAATCATGGAAAGGCCAGGTAGTCAGTCTCAAATTAATTCCTACTCCGTTCATTCAGTTTCTCGAGGGCTTGTGTAAAGGGCGTTGGACAGCACAGATCCCTTCTTGGCCTCCTGGATCTTGCCCTTGTAGCGTTTTCTGCTTCACCCGAACATGTTTTTATGCCCCCACCCTGTGCTCTCGCGTGTTTCTGGGGTAATCATGGCCAGCCCCTCCCTGGGTTTCGAGGGCTTTGACCCCCCCCCCTCATCGGCGTCAGCTGGGGTGCCCGCAGAGGCCAGACGCTTGGGTAGGGAAGACGCTAACCGAGGGCTCCAAAGTTCAAAGACCCACAAGCAAACTATGCTCCTTCAATTCAGCAGCAAGCGGTCCGGCCGCCACAGACAGAGGGCCGATTATGCAGCCCCCATAATCTCCCTGCAGATCTGTGAGGGCACAGATGTGTCTGGTTTCTTTTACAAATAGACTTAATAAGCTCTTGGCCAAAAGAAAAAAAATCTTTCACTTACGCAGGAAATACAGAGACACTGAAAGGAACGAAGACATCCTACCCCTAGGCTGTTTCTTAAAGTTTAACAAGAGTCACACATTGAAAAGGAATCGGTGGTGGAGCGTTTTTCGTAGCAAAGGGGCGGCAGGTCAGGACAAATTTCTCAAAATCCTGATTATAAAAGGGAAAAAGACTTTGTGAACGCGTGTTTGACAAAGGTGCCCTGGAGCCACAAGTCCCCTTTCCCACTTTATCAAAAGTGCCTATCTCTGGAAAGGGCGGAGAACCTCTCCTTCGGGTGTGCGTGTGTGTGCGCGCGCTCGCGCGCGCAAGCGCGCGCGTGTTTGTGGCCGGCTCCTGGGAGAGGAAGGGTGGAGGATGAGGGCTGTGGTCTGGATTCTGCCAGAGTAGGGGATGCTAATATTAGCAGGATTATTAATGTGCTGGTGGGAAGAGATCAAACCTGACCAGCAAAACCTCGCCAAGGAGACCTCATCCCTCCCTCTTACCGCCCAAGCTCACTAACCCTCCTAAACCCTCCACCTAAGTTTAAAGACAGTCAAAAACGGAGGAGGTGCGGAGGAGGAAGACACATTTTAGGCACTTAAAGAGAAAAAAAAATCGCTCCACTAATGTGAACCCTCAGCAACACTCCTTCATCTTTAAACGGCTTTTTGTTTTTGGCAGTGCCGTGCGTGGATAAACCGCAAGGCGCTCGGTGCTCTCTCCCTCGGGCGGGCTGCAGCTCCCCAGGCCCCCACCCCACCCGGAGTGTTCTGGGCTTCGACACGACGCTGGCTCGTGGCTGCACTGAGACTAATCCCGACGGAGCCTTTGAGGAAGCCTTCCACTCCCACTCGCACCAACCAAGCACGCTTACCAAAAATTCCAACTAACTTCCCCTTTATTACGCAAACGCCACTAGAGCTGCTAGATTCTTTTTTCTCTCCACCCCTACCCCCTTTTCCAGCCTAGCTGGCTTCCTGACCAGGCAAACTGGGAATCTGGCGACAGAATCCCCCCCAACCCCCCACCCCCATGATGCTGGAGGGAAGAGACACTGGTCTGAACTCCAGAAGGCTTCTCCTAGTAAGAAGCCCTTAAGTGCTAGCCCGGGAACCTCTCCCGGTTGTAGAGGCCAGGCCTCCACCCCCTTCTGCCAGATGCGCCCCCATTGCAGTAGATGGCAGGGCCCCAATCTCCCACCCTACCTGGCCCCTCCCGAACCCCGGCTCCCCGTGGATCTTGCTTCCACCCTGGTACCTGGCTGGCTGGTCGCGTTCGGGACGCGATTGTAGGCTCCGCCGTACTGGTGGTAGGGGCTGGCGTAGCTGTAGTCGGCGTAAGCTTTGGCGGGGTAACTGCTGGCAGAGCCGTTCACGCCATGGTACTGATACTGGTAGGGGTTGAGCGATTTGCCATAGGAAGCCGAGGTAGGAGAGCAGTAGCCATGAGGGGCGGCCCCCGTGGGGCTGTAGTAGTCGGAATCGGTGGCCGACGACTCCGGCAAAGTTGGCGATTCCTGAGACGGATGGTGCATGGCTGCGGACGTCTGGAAAGGAGCTTGGAAGTCGCCGGATCGGATGCTGGGAACCCTTCTGTCAAACACTCCTGTCATCGCTCCCAGGAGGCGGCGGCTGTCCTCGCTGTTGTGGCGGCGACTGCTGCCTGAGTTGGCTGTGGAGCTGCTCTGCTCTAAGCAGACATGGCTGTGGGAGCGAGGGAGGAGGAGGAAGAGGAGGAGGAGGAGAGAAGGAGGAGGCGGCGGCGGCGGCGAGGAGGAGGCTGGGAGTCTTGGAGGCTCGGTCTCCGGCAGGCTGACTGCTGACTGAGGCGCAGCACAGCCTTGGTTAAATCCTTAATTGCGCGCTTACGCACAGCGGGGTGGATCGGGTTCCATTGGCCAGGGCCTCCGGAGCAGCAGCAACACCCTAACTCGTCCAACTAGTTTTAACACAACAAAGCATTGCTTTAAAAAGAGGGAGAAAAAATGGAGGGAGGGGGAAGTGTGTGTGTGCGTGTACGCGCGCGTGTGTTGTTCCTTGTTGGGGAAGGAATGGGGGGAAGGTCTAAGTTAGTCTGTTTTCAGCAAATACCAAAGAAAACGCAGAAGCCCTAACACCAGCTTTGCAATGTTTGGAGACAATGTGTTCCAATCAGCAGCCTTGGAAAGTGCACATGTTTTGGGGGTGAGGTTGGCGTTGGTCTTTCCTTGCTCCCCACCTCCCCGCTCCCATGGGCTTCACCAGGGGCGAATGTGGAATTAAACAGTGATATTGAAATACGGAATCAGGGAGGTGGGCTGATGGTGAGAAGGGACTCAAAACACTATTTTTATTGGGGTGCTGGGAGTCAACTTGTAATTTACATGTGTTGAAAATTTGCAATTTGGGGAAAGAGACAAATTTGCCACAAGTCCTTCCTTTGCATGAGATGAATATTTCTCAGAAAAGGGCTGAATAAGAATGCTCAAGAATGCACACTGTTCATTCAGCGGTTCATGGCAGAGAGAGGTCCTGCAACCCTGAATCCCTACAATGAACTTCAAATATTACTGTCTTAAGCACAAATAACTTAATGACACCCAAACTGCTGGTCCCAAAGAAGAGTGGGTAGTGTTCTCATCTATTTGGATGCCATTGGAATAGAGGATCGGTAAGTGTGTTCAGTAGCCAAGGACTCCTGCAAAAGTGAATGGTTCATCTACTATGACCTGCCATTCCAACAGACCGAATGAATGGGAATCCCAAGAAGACTGGGAAACATGCAGGAACAAAAGCCCTTTGGGAAGTTGGGTGAAGCCCACGGACTTTCCCCTCCCGGCTTTATGGACATGGTACCTGAGGGCCTGCCTTTCCATTTCCCAGGTCTGGGTTCCTGTATTTTATGTCCTCTTATTTAAGACATATTAACTTGTATGCAAAGGGACAAAAGGCTCAGGAACCAAATGCTGAGTATTCATGGTCCCGAGTTTACTTTCATGCCGGGTCTGTCACTCTTGCTCTAGTTGTGATCCAGCTGGGAGTGCAGAAATTTAACATAAGCCAATCTATGGTTCCTCATTTTCACTAGCCTAAAACTGGCAAGTCCAAGAGCTGGATCTTGATTTGGACCTCTTTCAGCCTCTTCCTCCAGAGTGTCTGAGACACAGAACCCGGGAGCTCCATGGAACATCCTGGCTTGGACCTTCTGGCCTCTCATCATTCCCTCCACCCCAACTGAACAAGGAGGAGTCTACGTTAGTTGTGCCTAGTGTTAGGTTAGCCTTACTTTGCCTCTGGAGCTACTTTGGCCCAAAATAGGCCGGCATGGAGAGCTGGGGATCTGGAACGTGGGGCAGGGTGCCAGCCTAGCACTAGAACATGAAAGCAGAGAGCAGCCACATGTACATCAGCTCCCTGTCTCTGCTCTCTGTAAAACCACAGCTATTGTCACATTGCCTTTGGGGGCAACTTCAGCAGGGTTGCGCACAAGGCAAAGAAGGGGTGTGTCACAGGGTCTCCCAGCGCCCTCCACTACCTGACAGAGTCTTCTGCTTGAGGCCCAAGTGGCCCTTGACTTATCTGAGAGTGACCTGGAGAAAACAGAGCCTTAGCTGCTATCCTTACTTCATGCTGTCGACTTTGACACTGCTGTTCACCCCCTAGATATAGAGCTACAGGGCACTGGAAACATTGCCAACCCCTTCGGGCTTGCAGTACCGGCTTCTGCTGTGGCAAAGTTCTCAGAGCCCATTGAGTCACCTTAAGCACATCCTGTTGTTTAATTACACAAATCGCATCCCCAAAGCAATGCCAGGGAGGGTTCAAAGCACCTCCCATCAAAGGCAAGAGGTGAGGGAAGCCGGGTGGCCTTCCACTGGTCCCTTCACTCCCGGCACTTTTTATTTCTTACAGATTTAAAAGTTACTACGTGAAGGGAAATAAGGTCAATATGGTTATGTTAAGGAGGGAGTTCTAGCAATGTGTTTAGACCTTGCTGAGAAGGCAGATTCCAACCAGGGTGGGATTGGAAGCTGCAGACTTTGGGCAAAATTCCGAATTTTGGGGTCTGGTGCAGAACACAGTGTTACAATGTTCAGCTAAGTCTCCACTTTGCTAAATTTCGCTTTTCCTCCCGTCAAAAAAAAAAAAAAAAATCTCTCCCACATTTTGCACAGGACAAAAAGGAGTAAGGCGGAAGAGAAGAATTTAGTCAGTTTCTTTGTTTCAATTCCTAGTGTTGGCCCTCAACCCACACTGCAGCCACTTGTGCGAAGGCCTCTCGCTGCTGGATGAGACTTCCCAATCTGGGTGTGTCTCTGAAAGTCCAGAGACTTCTTCACTTTGTTCTGCCTCTTTACTAAGTCCACCCCGCTTTCCCCTACCTCTTCGTTAAAGGAGAGTGCTAAGAGGAGCTGGAGTCTTAACACAATACACCCCCATTTCATTTCGCATTAGAGTCTCCGTGGCTCTACCCACTGCCGCCCTCGGGCCTGGCCTCTGCTGCCGACCCACGCTCTGGGCGCACGCGCGCTGGGTGTCTCGGCTCTCCAGGTAGTAAATTTTGCTGGTACTGTGGGTGGTTCTGACACCAAGGCCTGGAACTTTGTCTGAAGGCCCGTGGACCGAAGCTGCTGCCTCTTTCAAAACCCACCGACGGGCTCAGCCGTGGAGAAATGGCCCCGCGACAACAAACTTCTCCAGAGGTGCGCTCCCCACTGCGACCCGTAGGAAGAATGTGAGTAATTTCTTCTCCTAGTAGCCGAAATTTGCAAGGGGCGGGGGACCGGGGGTTAGGGTGTGTGGTGGGCGGCGGTGGAGGAACAGACGGTAAGAGAAGTGCAAGTCTTTACCACGAGCGCCACCCAGTGTCCGAGAGGAACAGTGCGCAAGCGGCCAACCTTTCCCAAGTTCAGTTGCCGGTCTGGCGACGCCGGCTGGTCCTCGGCGTGTGAATCCCCTATTGGGTGGCTTGCCTTCTCTCTTTTTTCAGCAGATCTTTCTTTCCACTTCCATGACCTTTTCTTCCTTTCGTTTACTCCTTACATATTTATACGCTTCCTTCCCTCTCCCAGGAGGTCATCTCTTTCTGGATCTCAGCAGAAATCTGGCGATTTGGGGGAATAACGGGCTCTGTTCAATTTCTGTGGTGACTGGAAGCATTCCAGGGTGACCCTTGTTTCCTAGAGAAGTCTAAAGAAGCTGACCCTTCTCTAGAAAGATGAGGTGCTGGGAAGAGGTTGCGGGGGAATCACCAGCCATATAAATTGGGAAGATAGTGCCGCCTGACTGTGAGGGCAGAGTGCCTTGGAGAGTGGGGAGGAGGGATAAATTTTACAACTGCGTTAGCTCTGCATTCTCCCTCCGGTTTCTGGCCCAGTCTAGAAACCTACGTACTCATAGGTGTGCCAAAAGTAGAACGCTGTTTCCTTTGGACTTGAAGCTCAGACAAGTCAGTGCACCTGAAAATATTTAATTTATGAACTTAAGATCTTTTTGCTATGGAAAATACTATTTATTTAAAACATTGTACACATCAATCGTATGCACATAAATCAGGTAGATAAAGTATCCCAGAACATGATACTACCGTTAATATATGCAAACTTGATATAAATAATGCTTCCTGGCTTTAGGAGTTTTATCAGTGGTCTACCTTTGTTTTCAAAGTCCTGTTGCTGGGTTGAGGTTTACTTTCCTTTTTATTTGCAATGCTTTATCCATTTCTTTATCTGTCCACTAGAAAAAAAAAATGCTCTCAGAGCAGTTCACTATTATTATGTCCTTATTGATCAGGATCCATCTAAAAGCACTTTTCATCTCAGATCTCAAACACAAAGCTGATTTCCTCAGACATTTTGTGGATATAGATCTGAGTAATCATTTTATTTGCAATGGAGCTTCATTTTTCTTTGAGCTAAGGTACTAAGACCATTTAATAACCTAAGGTAACAGCCCTGAAATATTCAATTTGATGTTTGTCTAAAAGAGAGACATTTTCATGAACTGGGATGAGATGAAAAGATAGGAGTGAGGATTACAAAAGTGGTGAAGGCTTTCAAAAATAGCACAAATTGTCGGTTGTTGGTTTTGGCAACTCAGCTCAATGGCCTTTGTATCTTCTAACAGAAAGCAAGGTACACAAGCTTGGAACTGACATTCAGAGGTGGTTCGTTTTCTGAGTTAGCGAAGCTCTTTAATTCTCCTCCTAGTTTTAAAGTTCTTTTCCTGCACTTGAGGCTGAGCTAACTAAGGCCCAAGCCAAATGCTTTGGAGCCTGTATAAACTGACAATGAACTCATCCAGGGAGGGAGGGAAGAGAAAGGATAAGTAGAAAGATTCCTTCCATGCTGAAATTAATAACAGTACCTCCTTGGCCTAAAGAAAAATGTGTTTGGAGTTAAAGAACTCCAATAAAATAATCTCAAAAGATTCACTAATAGGCAATTATATAAATATTCTGAATAAATTAAAAATCCCCAGAGGGGGAAAATATTTTCCACTTAATTCTAACATAATAGGATTTTTCAGTTTATTTCCAAATGATAGTATGGATCACAGATTTCTGCACGTTTTGTTTTCATAATTAAGACATTAAAATGTGTTTATTGATTTAACTTAAACATAACTGGCTAGGAAAAGGCCTTAAGTATCCACTCAAATCTATTCTCTATGAGATGAATTTAGTATACCACAGCTGAAAACACTTCAAGTTCATCTAAGTAGGAAGTAAATGGGATTATATTATTATATGTCTTTACAAACTGAAATTGAGGCATATTCTTCATCCTAAACTCAGATTTCATCTTCTTGAAAGGAAGGTTCAGCTGTGATACTATTTACAAAACCTTTATTCTCCTTAAAGATATATAAATATTCCAATTTAAAAAATACCCCTTGTGGAGTTAAAAGAAAAGTAGTCGGTAGACAGGAATTCAGAGCAATGATCCAACTCTGGCCAGGAAATAGCAAGAGTGAAGCTTAAGTCATCTTTAATAACATCCTAATTACAAGATCAATTTAAAATTTTAAAGTTCATTGATCCTAAGCCACTGTATTTTTATGATCTGACAACACTCTATGCAAAGATGTAAAAAACCACTTCTAAAGTCAAACCCATTTAGATTATTCAAACACCATGAGCTGAGTGAAACCTGGCCCACAACATACATATACTAACGGCCAGTTAGTATAATTTTATAGGCATTCTTTGCACTGTGCCTTAATTATATCATTTTAATAGATTAAAACAAACAGCAAGAAAATATAAAACCTTTCTACAGCTGTGTTTACTACCTTATACCTTTTATAAAGAAAAAGATTCTTAAACAGGCAACCCTAGCCTGAGATAAGAGGTTTCCCTGCTGTGTTACACAGTGTAATCAGTCAAAGGCACAGTGCCCACCTGGACTTGCATCCCTCTGGGCTCCTGCAGAAGAAAATTAAGGCAACAGAAAGGAAAAGTCAATAGCTTTCCAAGTGAAGTGTAGCTCACATGGCAATGTAGTCACTTTTTAAAACTGTGGGCAGAAAAGAGTCATTACTCTCTATCTGCACCCAGAATCTTAGTAGTAGTCAACTTATACAGCCCACGGGCAGCTATGGCAAATATTGCTTTTGCAACATGAAGTCTTCAGTTTTATTTCATTACCTTAACATAGCAGGCTCTTGGACGTTGCATTTAGCAAAGTATTATAAACAGTTACATTTATATAATTTATTGCTGCATCCTGGTTTTCAATTTTGGGTATTGACTGTATGTCCCCAATGGTTTGAGTGCATTTTCACAGTTTTACCCCTCAACTGATATATGCATTTTGATTGGTTACTTAGGAAATCAGAAAACACTAGTTGCTGTTGAAACTTTTGAATAGACCTCACTCTGCAAGCAGGATGTGTACATGCTCTGATGTGAATCTAAAATCGGTTTTGGGGCTGTGGGTGTGGGTGAAATGGTGATAAAAAGGTACAAAGTTCCAGTTTAAAAAAAAAAAGTTATGGGGATGTAATATACAGTGTCTGGCAGAAGTGAGGCCTGCTTGAGTGTGGTTGGTAGCGTTATAATATTGGTGCAATAATTTATGGTTTTAATTTGAATATTTCACCTAAAATGTCATATGGTGTGCTTGAGTGTGATATTGTTTTGTTACAGAATTACATGCTTATGGTTTTGTAAAAGATTTTGGAATAAAAAAGGGGTGTTATTTGTGCCGGACCTTGTACAGCATGGTGTCTATAGTTAATAATACTGTACTGCATATGTGAACGTTGCTAAAAGAGTAGATCTTAAAAGTTCTTACCACAAGAAAAAAGTCTGTAATTTTTTTGTGGTGATAGATGTTATCTAGACTTGTGGCGAGTGATCATTGTACACTATATACAAATATCAAATCATTATGATATATACATGAAATTAATATAATACTGTATATCAATAATACCTCAATAGAAAAAAATAAAATAAAATGGGGTTTATGGATATCTGGAATTTTTTATACAAGTTTCAGGAATCTTGTACGAAAAGATATTTTTCTCCATGAAACTCTGGACTTCAGCTAGCCACAGAATATATGCAGACATTGCATTAAATCCTCTCGAAGGAAAAAAAAAAGCAAAAGTAGAAAATAACAAACTAAATAACAGGTAGAGGTGAGAGTAGCTGTATTGATTCATATGTGAAAAAATTCATAACATACTATGGGTGTACTATTCGTTCCCTCCACTTGTCTACTGCCTCCTTTGTTACTGGAGTCTCACTGCTCCAGGGGTGTGCTGTTTTACAGCTTTTTCACACTTGCTGTTTAAGAGTTTCAGACATTTTTAGAGTCATGTTACAGAGTAACTGTGCTAGGTCACTGGTAGTTAACCTGAGTAGTAAACTTGGGGTGTGGGGTAGGGGAATTTTTTAGCATTGGGAAAAAGACAAACCAACAAGATCATCTTTGCTACAATTACAATATTTGTAATAGAATTATTTCTGAAGTCAGTCAGTTAGGTGTAGAACTAGGGGAAAAAGTATTTAGTAATTAAAATCACCTGGTAATTTTTCCCTAACTTACAAGAACAATGGAGAAGTTTAGAAGAGAAATAGGAGAATGGAAAACAAAAAGAAACAGCCAGGTGTTAATAACCACCCTGCTCTCTCTGAATTAGAATAATCATTAGGGTGGCATTTAGAAAAAAGCACTTGTCCACCCAAGGACTGTCTTTTGGGGAGCACTTCCCAGAGAGGTTGGAATGAATGGAGTACAAGGTGCTAATGACAGTTCTTTTCTTTGTGACCTTCTTTACTAGGGTCATTAAAATCCAACATGGCCCTAAATATCACGGTTTAGGAAAAAATGTTTTCTAAGTTTTTTCAATATATTGTTGGACTCCTTTCCACTTCATAGTCTCATGGAGAACATTTGGCATGTCTTTTGCAAATTTTATAGACCTTTAAATGGTTTTTCCCAAAGGGATTTCAAATATAATTCACTTCTACTTTCACAATAGCCTTGAGAAGTAGCTATGTCAGACTGTTATGGGTGGTCTTCAACTTTTATATATTTGCCTTTCACTTAATTTGAACTTGTTCATATTCCATATTGGTGCTCCTGCCCCATCCGTTCTTGGAGAGTGTGAGCAGTAATAGGCTGGTACTGCCTGCCAGCCTCTGCTGTTGGGATTCAAACACCTCGTCTCTGAGGGTATGAATAGTGCCCAGTAAATGCCCCTTTCATCCTGCACTATGCCGAGGAGTTATCCAGGCATGGAATTGCGGGCTCCTGTGGGGCTGCCATCTCTCCCTACCTGGCTGACTCTCTCTCTCTCCCCTAGAGCCATTCTCGCAATCCTTATTCTTTTCTTGGGCATGGGAGGCAAAGCAGTGGGCTTGCCTAAGCCTCTGTCCCAGTCCCTGTAGGTTAGTGGGCACCTGAACAAGGGACCTGCTGGCCCAGCTCTCCCCTGCCCATGGAGGACCAGCTGCGACCTCCTCCACCCTCCGGGAGGGAGGTAGCAAAGGCAGAAACCACAGCTAGTGATTTTGTTTAGATCTTTGGAAATACTATCCACTTTCAAATACATTTCCTTTGAATAAAAGGTACTCCTTGAGCACCTATAAACTGAGACCCAGAGAGTCCATTTTCATGAAATACCTTGAACTTGCTTAGAGTTTTAAACTTTTTAAAAAATCCCAAAGCGTTCTTCATATAATTTAATACTTACACTTGTAGTGTTCTTGAGAGGTAGGTATGGCAATGAGAATCCTGACTTCTTACCTTCATATTTGACATACACTATATCAAACTGTAGTGTTACCTAAGATTAGTCAAAATTTCCCATGGTTAAAATGCTCTCTGTATGCGCACACACACTCACACACATACACACACACATGAAATTTGGTCATAGACTGAAGCAAATTTGCTACTCTTTTAAAATAAAAAATAACAGCATTTATTAGGCATTTACTATGTGCTAATTGTTTTATGTATATGACTTCACTTCATCTTTACAACAGCCTGTAAGGAGGTGCCATAGTCATCCCATTTACGCTGAAGAATGTGAGAACCTTAATTATGCTCCATGGCTCGCAGGTTTATTGCATGGGGAATCTCCAAAACCAGAAATCCTGCACTCTGTGCAAAATGAAAACAAAGAATTGTGGCTCTGTATATACCAGAATAACATTTCTGTTCTTCCTCTCCTTTTCTTTGTATTCTGAGACCTAAGGACACATGCAATAAACCTTTTAGTTGTAAAGTTTGTTTACATCAACAACTTCCATTCACTGTAATGAATCCCACTTTTCTTTGGGACCTAATTGCTGGATATTAGCATCCACAACTTAGGAAAGTGAATTGAGATATCATGTATATCTGGCGGATCCTTAGCATCCGAGCCAAAAAGCAATTCAAAAGAAGTTTCTCTAATAAAAATCTTAATTTCACAACTGATGTTAAATGTCAATGAGCAATTGATCCCTGGAATTAACTAATGACCAACCCACATAAAACTGAGCCAGAAATCCTGTTCCACCATTTGCCTCCATTCCGCTCCTTCCCCTGCCCCCCGCCCCCTGCACAACTCCCCTCCTGCTTTCATGTTCACATATGTATCTCACACATCTATCTATAGACTTTTCTGGCAAAATTTTCAGTTCCTTTTCAAAGGTATGTGTAGGATGACCATATATTGTGTATTTCAAACCAGGACAGTTTGAAAGTGAATGGTAATAATTACCCTAGAACAACAGGAAGAAGCTGGAAAACTCCTAGCCAAACCATGATTTTAGGATGCGTTTCCAGCCTACGTATGTGCCCTGACCGGACAACCTTTTGGTGCCTGGGACGACACTCCAACTAACTGAGTCACCGGCCAGGGCTCTCATTTCATTTTGAATATTGTCTTTTAAATAGTCTTGGCAGGAGTCACACTTCTATATTTTTAAAATCATTTAATTCGAATCCCCGACATAATAGAGAACTTTCGAGGACTGAAACCCGAGGCTCCCAAATGCACAAAAGTATGCTGAGAGGTTTGTTTTCTTTTTGGCATGGACCTTCCCAAGACTCCAAAATCTGGTATATGAAGAGGATAAATGCTTGTGCCTAAACTGACCGGGCATTAAACAAAGGGCTGTATTTCTTTTTGTTTTCTTTCTTTGATTCTTCATATTCTTTGTGCTGTATTTATTTGTGTTGGTTGATAACATCTACAACTATAAGAGAGACCAATATAAACATGAGAGAGAAAAAGGTGATATTAGCAAATATTATTTGAGTGCTTATTATGTACCAAACAATGTGCTGAGCACATTACATATAATTTTCTACTTAATCCTCTCAACTGGATGAAATTGCTTCTGTTATTACTCCCATCTTATAGATGAGGTGACCGAGGCACAGATAAAGTTATCCAAGTCCACCAGGCAGTAAGTGGTGGAACTAGACACAGACATCTAAATGCACAAAGCCACACACTCCAGCAACACTGCCTTTTAGAGCACTTCTGACTGCTTTTTCAGAATGTATTCAGAATCCAAAAATATTTAATAATGGTAAAAGTTCATTCTCTGTTGGTAAGTCCAACTCTACAAAGCAAACAAAACCACTCAAAGCCATAAGGTATGTGATGATTACAGAGGGTCGCTGAGTTTGGGAAGAAATCTGCTGGTGTGATGATCATGTCATGTGGCCAGTTTGCTCTGGTGAGTCATGGACCACTTGGAAGGTCACTCCAGACTCCAGAAGAGAGGTAACTTGGTAAAGTGAAGCAGAGCACTGGACTGGGAAAAGGCTCTATTTCTTTTCTTCTGTGAGATACGCCACGCGTCGCAAAGATATCACTCTTACTGCCCAAGTTTCTTCAACGAGTGAAAGTCTGAGAACTATTTCCTTTCACAAAACTTTTAAAATGTACTCCCTGCCCTTGCAAAAGAAATGACTATTGGGCGCAATTAATGTTGGACCGTAGACCCAAAGAACAATGAGTGTTTCAAACACAAATTGCTTTTGAGAATCATAGTCCTATTTTGGGCTTGAAGGCATTCAAGTAAGATATTAACAGAGAATTTTAATAAAAAGTCTCTGGATAAAGAAAATTAGGTGAGGAATGCCAGTTTGTCTTTTAAGTTGCTTGAGCACATCTGTCATAACAGACATTGCCCCAGATTGTGGAACCCTTTCCTTCTAACATCTTTTAATGGTAGTAGAACTTACAGTACCATAATTTCCTTTCATTTTTGACAGTGTTATACTATCTTTATAGACTTACACTGACAGCATTTCATCTTGAAATCATTAGATCATCTCACCTGACTTTTGCATGGTGCACATCATTACATTACGATGATGGCGCTATACAATTACCAGTGAAATGAATAGGGTATTAACATGATTACTGGGGAAAAAAAGTTAGCATATACAGATATAGCATTCTGCATTTGAAAGCATTTTATAGCTATTAATTAGTCTGTCCAACACTCCTGGGACCCAGTGAAACTTAGTATTCTTTTTTTATCATGTAGGATAATAAAAGAGTAACTTAGACAATAATATAGGACCAGGCAGTGGCTGAAATTTTCTTAAGTTCTCTGACCTTTTTAAACCTAAAAAAATTGGATGTAAAGATTAATAGTAACTAATCACTGTTTTGGAAGGCCAGACATGTAAGAAAATCCAATTTTTTAGGAAATCTACTTCTTCTCCTTTCCATTTACATAATCACTATGGAAATTAATAAGAATCCATTCTTTTTTTAAAAAATATTTATTTATTTATTTTTAGAGAGAGGGGAAGGGAAGGAGAAAGAGGGAGAGAAGGATCAATGTGTGGTTGCCTCTCAAGCGCCCCCTACTGGAGACCTGGCCCACAACCCAGGCATGTGCTCTGACTGGGAAATTGAACCAGTGACTCTTTGGTTCACAGGCCTGCATTCAATCCACTGAGCAACACCAGCCAGGGCAAGCAGAATCAATTCCCCTAGGTTTTGTGAATGTTGATTGATACATAATCTGGAGTTATTGAAATACTCCCTCTTTAAAAAAATGGAATTGATTTGGCCTGAGGATAATTACCTAATTTTTAATCAGGAAATCATGTAATCAAAGGATAAGATAGAAACTTTAGGGCTATACAATCTTGAAAATTGAAGAGCCTTGATTTTTCCCCCATATTTTTTCTAAAATATCTCACAGAGATAATACCTTACCAATAACATCCCAAACTTGGGAGATTCCATGCTGTCTGGGTAGAAGAGGATGAGCTGGTTGTCTTTTCTTAAATCTCATAATTCACCCTGATGTCCAGTTTTAAGGGAGGAAACTCATTGGTTGTATGAATAGGTCAAAATTTTTGTAAACTTTCTGAGCCTCAGTTTCCTCATTTGTGTAATTATGAAGAAAACATTTATTATAAAGATTATCATAATAGTAAAATGAGATGACAGATGTAATTATCTTGGCTCAGTGCTTAGGCACAGAAGACACTCACTAGAGAGGACAATGCCTATAACTTGAGAGATGTTGACTGGCCTGGGAACTAGGGCAGAAACTTTGGTGCCTTGGGAGCGGGACTTCTCAGGGGACATTTCTTCACTCTTGGCCTTTCTTCTGTTAGGTTTACACTGCCAGGATAGGGCAATATTCCAGAATCTCAAGGATTAATATTTTACTTGGACACTGTCTGCAATGATTCAGCAGTGAAAGGGAGCAGTGTCAGCGGACAGAGACTGTGGATGGATCAAAACCAGCTTGTCTGACTTTGACTAACACTATTTTACCAAATCTTCCCCCGCCTGCCTGTAAGAGGAAGAAACCAAAGGAGAATACAGATTTTCACTTTCATTGACTAAAGTCATAAGGCCTGGAATTATACTTAATGTTCATATAGATTGACCTATTTATAGCCATACCTGTTTTCGTGACAAAGTAGCACTTTTAATCAAATGAGCTTTGGAGGCCAGGACTGTTGCATTTTTTGTATTTTAAGCACAACCCCCAGTCTTCCCTCTTACCCTTGAATTTAGTCTTTCCTTCTCACCCACAGCCTCTCTACCTTATTCTCGGCCGTCCCCCCTGAAAACCCTGCAATGAGTCTTCCTGCTTCCAGTCCCTCCATCAGCCTCGCCCTGTTCTGCCTCACGAGTGATGAGGCCGAGTCTGAACTCCACACTGTGGCATGAAAAGTTTCTAGAATCTGTCTCTGGCCCATCGACCCAGTCCATTTCTATCTTCTTGAGCTCCCCAAATAATCCTATTTCTTCAGCCAAGCTAAAGTCCTCTTTGTTCCTTGATCATACCAACACTTTTCCACCTCTGCACCTTTGACCATTCTGCCCCTGGCTTGGGGTTCAGTGGAGAAAGCACAAGTCATCCTAGATGTTTTAGACAGCAAGGGATTTAATCCAAGTCATTGGGTGTTTATGACGGTGCCAGAAGGGCTGAATGAAGGATCTAGACTGGGCCTCCAAGGACAACTCCTAGGGTCCCATGGAGACTGTCACCAGATAGATGTAATTCAAAAACATATTGCAACAATCCAGGGATCAAAGCTGCTGCCATCAATAATGCTGCAATTAATTGCCTCTCAAGCAAAGAAGCGGGTGGTAGTGGTGGCGGCGGCGGAATCACTAGAATGTGACTGAGGGGAGAGAAAGCCCAAAACTAATTTCCACATCCTGTGGCTAGCAGTAACGAACCAAAAGGGGTATGCAAATGGCCATTCCTTCACTTTGGCTTTCTACATGGAATACAGCGCATGTCATCGCAGCCAGAATCCTAGCTGCAAGATGTCTTGGTGTACATGAAGACAAGTAGGAAGAAGGTGAATGGAGGCTGAGAGAGCCAGTCCACAGTTTTAACACCAGTCCTTGCTCACCTCTCCATACATGCGAAATATATGTGGCATAACACCACGATCTGCTCCCTTCCTCCCTACCAAAAGTTATGCATTTCTAGGCTCAGTTCAAATGTTTTTCTTCCAGGAAATAGCAAGCAATGTCAATGGTAAATTTTTATACTTACTAGTCATCCTTACCCCACACTGCAGAGGTGGTACATATGAGGTTCACACAACCACATCCTGCCTCCTTACACCCCTGACAGTCATTATACTTGGATAGCAATAAAAGACAAGGTTTAGTTAGCCTGGGATTGACTTCAGAATCCTTCTTATCACGGTACTCTAGTCAGCAGCCTCAATCAACTGACAATGACAACTGGAAATAGACAATGATGTTTCGGGGAATGCTGTTTGCTATCCCTATTGTCTATGCTGCAGGCATCTGGACAGCCTTTGGTTATATTGGACTGCAATTCTGACTTGATTGTTGCCTAATCTCAAAGTAGGATGGTCTGCAATAAGGTCCCCATGGACATGTTGGGAAAAGTAACAATCTCTGAGTCAGAGCTTTTTGACCTGGGAAAGGGCTTCAAGAAATAGCCTGGTATAGCTCTTTTCTGTAAACAGGAAAGGTATTATGTTTGGTTTTTAATAATGAGTAAACTGAGGCCCAGAGAAATTAAGTTCGTAAGATTATACAAATGAGTGATACAGTTTTTCTGATAACAAAATATTGTGCTTCAATATGGAATTTAAATGAATCACTACTCCCAATTTTTATACATTTTATTATTTGTAATTAATTATTATGTATAAAATATAACCTTAGTAACTGAAGTAATACAATTTATCTCACAGTTCTGTAGGAGAGAAGTCTGGTACCAGTTTCATGAGACTAAAATTAAGGGGACTGCAGACTCCCTTCACACCGGGAGGCTCTAGGGGAGAATTCATTGCCTGCTTGTGGAGTTGGTTGTTGGTTGACCAACAAACAGCTCCTGGTAATTGAAGGGCTGAGGTCCAGGCTTTCTTCCTGACTATCAGTTGGAAGCTGGTCTCAGCTTCTAGAGGCCACTATGTTCCTTAGCTTATTTCTTAATCCTGTCTGCTAAACAAGCCACAGCAAATGGAGTCCTCATGTCACTTCCCTCTGACCCACTCTTCTGCTTTAAAGGGCTCATGTGATTAGGCTGGACTCACTCAGGTAATCCAGGATAATCTTTGCATCTCTGAGTTGTAACCTTAGTCCCCTTTCCCATGTGAGATAACATGTTTACAGGTTCCAGGGACCGAGACACAGGCATCTTCGGGTGGCCATTGTCCTGTCTGCCACACCTGGCTTTCCTGGCCTTCCCCTATCCTGATTCAGTCTTTCTTCTTTCTTTTCTGCCTGCTTTCCTTGTTTCCAATAACTCTTCCTTCTAAACACAGTATTGAGTGTCTACTGCAATGGTAGGTACCTATATGCATTAGCAAAAACAAAGGTTACAAAGGCAGGGCCCCTGCCCTCAAGTTACTGTTTGGTGGTTTGTCTCTTACTCTTCTGGTTGCTGCTTTTTAAAAGATCATCCCTCTCTCAGACCTCCCCACACTTGGAGCCTGTCAGTATCCTATTGCTGTGACATCCCATCCAGTGCTGAACTTTTTGACATAGGAGCCTATTAGTGCACATGAGCCTTTAGTCTACTTTTCTTTTTCAAACCTCTCCCCTGAATTCCAACTATACATTGTCATGTATACATGTGCACTACATTTGTACAATTACAAAATGATTTTGTAATTACTTCCAACTCAGGTAGGATGGACCCCCAAATTCTCCAGTCACAAAGGTTGAAAACTTTGCAATCACCCTTCATTACCCCTTTTTTTCTTATTTTTAAATGTTTTCTTTGGGGGAGCGTTTTAAATGGATGTATTTTATCCATAGCCATGCCTAATTTCTAGTCCCATAGCTTTCACATTCAAGTTTGGCCAACTTAAACACAGATTTTTCTCCATAGTATAAGGAAGATTTATCTTCTGACTGTGGTGGGTAGGCTTTGAAATTTTTCCCTAGGGTAGAAAAGAAATATAACATAGAAGAGTTTGAACTGAGAGAAAGAGGAAAGCCCTTTTTAAAGGCAGAATAATACACCATTATATATATACTTTTATTTTTCTGTCAATGAACATTTGGGTCATTTCTGCATCTTGACTCCAAGTCTTTTCTACCCCATTGCCACGATGCTGCAGGAGCCTTGCTAACAATGAGATGCCATCTTGGGGAGGAACAGGAGGAGAGAGAGAATTTATAGAATGAAGTAGCTTTCAAAAGGAGACTGTACCTAACTGGTGTGGCTTAGTGGCTCGGGCGTCATTCTGCAAACTGAAAGGTTGCTGGTTTGATCCCCCATCAGGGCACATGCCTGGGTTGCAGGCCAGGTCCCTGGTTGACGTATACAGGAGGCAGCTGATGGATGTTTCTCTTTCACACTGGTGTTTCTCTCCCTCTCATTCTCCTTCCCTTCCACTCTCTCTAAAAATAAATTAATAAAATCTTTAAAAACACACACACACACAAAAGAGACTGAGTTACTACTGCAAAGTGACTTTAAAACAGGGAGACTAAGACACTTGAAGTTTAAGTTTTCTTAACCCAAGATTTATACTTAGAGCAGGAGGAGTCTCTTGGGGAAGATAAGAATGGTCATTAAAAAAATGGAGAAACAGGATTTTTTTCTTGCACATATAATTTGCAAATTTGAAGGCTTACTATTCAGTACATTTCTCCTTCTATGGAAAATAGCTTGCAAAGATGGCTCAAATTTCCCATCCTTCTCTGTATTCATTTCCTTTATAACATAAAGTTGCAGCCCCTTCCATCAGGATTTAGAGTTTATTTTTTGAATCTGGGCTGGACTTGTGACTTCTTTGTCCAAAAGAACATGGTAGAAACCATGACGTGCCAGTTTCAAGACTAGGCCTCAAGAAGCCTTTCATTGCCTGTGTTCACTCTCCTGGACCTCTGCCATCACCATGAGAAGAACCCTGACTAGCTTCCTGGAGAAGAAAACCACACATAGACTCAAGTCATCTCAGGAGGTGTCATCCTAACTCCAGCCAGTCCCCAGCTGACCTAACAGATCACTCACAAGCGAGCCCAGCAGAGATCAGCCAAGCCTGGCCCAGCTGAGCAGAATCCTCTGGGCAACTCACAGATTCACAAGAAATAATATATTGCTATGTTATGCCACTAAATTTTGGGCTGGTTTGTTATGCAGCAGTAAACTGATACACCTATAGAAGTAATAGTATGTCTTATTGCCTCTTTTCTTTCTGTCACCATACCCCCTTATCTTTTTACCTTTTAGCTTTTTCCCTAAGCCATCTTGTAAGACTGAGCTGGATCAAGCCTTCTGCATGCTGCTTTTTTGCCCTTGAGGCCCAGATATCAAAATAACTGTGGTGTTTGACCAAGACGCTCCCTGGTTTTATTTCCAGGGATGCAGTTTCTTCTCTTGGCTAAACCCTCAGTGCTTCCTGGCCTCCTCAGTCATGGTGGTGGCCGCCTCCCTGCAGCTCCTCTGGCAGCTGCCCCATCTGAGGCCAGGGATGCATCTGCCGGGCTCTGTGTGCTCTGCTCTGCACCACTCTCCCCCTCTGAAGGGGGTCCCCCCGCTTTTCTTTTTCTTTTTTAAAGGCTTTATTTATTTATTTTTAGAGAGATGGAAAGGGAGGGAGAAAGAGAGGAAGAGAAACATCGATGTGAAAGAGAAACATCAATCGGATGCTTATCATACATGCCCCGACCAGGACCAGACTTGCAACCCAGGCCTGTGCCCTGACCAGGGATCAAACCAGTCACCTTTCACTTTGCAGAACGATGACACCCAACCAACTGAGCCACACTGGTCAGAGACAAAGAGGTATTTTCTTGAGAGCTTTTGTATCTACCCTTGTTTAGAGGGTCTTCTTGGTGACTGTAGCTCAATCTGGAGTACCCTGGCCTCCCCGTGACTACAGTGTTCTAAGGCCTTGGAGAGGATGCCTGCACTTTCTGTCTCAGTTTCAGTTACCGGGAAGTCAGAATAAGAAGGAAGGGCTGGAAACAATGGAATATTATTCAGCCTGAAAAAGCAGTAGATTTCAGACACATGCCACAACGTGGATGAATCTTGAAGACATTGTACTGAATGAAATAAGCTAGACACAGAAGGATAAATATTGTATGATTTCACTTATATGAGGTACCTAAAAACGTTACATGCATGGAGACAGTGAGGAACAGTTGTTAGCAGGGGCTGGGCAATGAGGGGAAGGGCAGTTGTTATTTAATGAGTAGAGAGTTTTGGTATGGGATGGTGAGGAAGTTCTGGAGAGTGATGCTTCCGATGGTGGCACAATAATGTGAATGTATGGAATGCCACTGAAGTGTGCACTGAAAAATGATTAAAATGGTAAATTTTATGTGATGTATATTTTACAAAATAAAAAATGTGAAAATAAAAAAAAATCACAAGATTCCAATTCACATACACTAAGATTGCTATCATAAAACATTTTTTTTAATGAAAAAAAAGAAGAAGAAGGTCCCAGTGCAACCATCAAACTGACCAAAACTTGGCTTAGGTCTCTAAACTCTTTCCTCGATCCTTTGAGACTTTATTTTCCTTCTGGGCTTGAAAGTCTTACTCTGTGTTCTGATGCAAGTCCCTAGTCCCAAAGCTACTTTCTTGACTGGGTGTTTTTCCATCTCTTCTCTATTGAGTCAACCCCTTCCTCTTTTTTAGGGTCCAGTTCAAATTCCATTTGCTGTATGAATCCCTGACTACCACCTAATCTTTTTTGCCTTTCAGCTACCCTGGACCTCATTGTTTGTTCAGTAATTTGCCCTTTTCATAAACTGTTTCACACTATTAAAATACAGGATGGAGCAAAAGTAGGTTTACAGTTGTGAGTATGCAAAACATAGAGTTTATTTTTCTATTATTATTTATTAATTATTGTATCATTTTCCACATGAACAACTGCAAGCCTACTTTTGCCCCACCATGTATTTTAAATAGTTTTATACATTCAGGTGCTGCTATCCATATCAACAACTATTTATCCTGTGTTAGATTCTCTTTATCCAAATAATCTACACACATACGAATACTTTTTAAAAAAGGAACCACATTTTGTATCTCTTTGGCTCTCTTATAATAGCTAATATAGAATGCTACATGTATTGTTGCTCAATGTTGGTCAGTCATTTGATTCTGTGTTTTTACTGATAATGTAATCTTGATAGAACTTTTCTGAGGAAAATGCCTGAATCCAGTGTTTTTAACCTGTTTTCATCATTGTACCTCCGTCCCCCCACAAACCTTTACAGACGACTTTTCCTAATTTCTTTCCCCATGGAAATTTTAATATTACAATCAGCAGAATATCCTCTTATGGAATATCTATGATATCTATATAGTAATTTTTTTTCTGCCCCCAAGAACCAATTTTTGCTTGCTTGGGGGCGATAGCACTTCCAATGAGAATATACGTCTTAGTCCAGAGAGGAGATGGACTTTTAATGATGTGCAGCACAGCAGAGGAGATGTTCATGGGGGTGGTTATTCAGGCACTTCCGGTTCCTTGAAGCACGGCTTCATGGAGTTCTTCCACCCCAGGCCCTGAGTAGTACTTAGAAATCCCAGCTCTTTCTGGCCTCTGCAATTATTACGTTGTGCTTGTCACCTGCATTCACAGTTGAGGAAGGAGCCTTTCAGGATCCTCTCTAAAATGCACCAATTTCTGTAAATCTGGGAGTTGTTCAGTGATTAACTTCTTTACTTATTTAAGAAGTTATTATTTAATAAGTTATTAACTTTTTCCACCAAACGCGTGATTTGGGGTTGGGGGATAAGTTGTTGGAGTTTACACAAGGAAATACTTGTATACAATGCTGCCTCTTCTCTTGTGGTGCATAGGTCGCGTTAGAGAGAAAGGAGAGGCTGCCGCCAGCACGTACAGCACCTTGTTTGAATAGGAGCGAGGAGCCCCTTCCTTCAGGTCCCACAGCCTGGCCAGCACTCGGCCTGCTCCACCTGAGCATCCTTGTCTGGGTATCTTTATGGAGGGAACCACCTGCACACTTTCCAACAGTAACACCTGAAAGGATAAACAAATGTAAATGTAGCAGTTAATATATTTAAAATTTGTTTTAAATGCCGTGGAAGAGTTTATGAGACGTGCTTTGTGCAGCCACAAGCTTCTTCCCCCTTCTTATTGCCCGTGCAGTTTGGATTTAGGAAAGCCAAGTCAGGCGCTGGGTTTCACATCCCTTCTCTTTGCTCGGATGTGGTGTGCAGCTGGCACAGGGCCTGCGTGGAGTGTGGGAGCATCCGGACAGAGAGCATTTCCAAAGGGAACTCCAGACAAGTTGCCATGTAGAGCGCATGTCTCCTGGGACGCCTTGCAGAGAGGTTTAATTGCTTTGTTCCCTCTAATCTGGGCTTTCCATCTGAACTATTAAATTTTAGTTTAGAGTAAGACATTCCATCAGCTTCACTACCAATAACAAATTGTTAATTTGCAAAGATATTTTAATACAGCTAAACACAAAGTTTTTGTGTTGTTTTTTTTTTTCAAGTTACCAGTGATCAAAAAGTTCTTCTGTTTCTTTAAGCTTAAAACCTGGGATTTCTGCCAAAAGTCTAATTTTCTATTGTTACCACATTTTGACCTCAAGTGGAAATAACCATCTACTTACAAATATTACTGCTTCATATAAACTAGGAAAACTTTGCATGGCTTCTGATAGAATGGAGGACTACAAGTAGTTCCTTTGGTTGCTCTGAGGCAGGCTCCAATAGCATTAATGAACTCCTGAATGTATTATTAATGGAAAATATGTAAACTTTCTTTGTGGGTAAACATTGTACCTTATAAAACAGACTCCACAATATCAGTGGGTAAACAGTTTACTTTATAAAATGCAGACTTCATAATATCAGCGGGTAGATATTTTACTTTTTAAAATATAGATCCCACAATATCAGTTTTTTTCAGATTGCTTAAGGTTTCTGGCTTGTTGCTACAGAAAAAATGACAAAGATAAATGAATGATTATAAGCTTATTTTGAGATTTATAAACCTTTGATTTATATATAATTCATGGCAAACAGAACAATCCCATTTTTCTTCAGTATCAGACATATTTTTAAGTTATTTATATTGTTTCAGAGTCTCATTTTATTTTGCCAATATAAATATTTCTTTTTGCATTTCCATTTTTATTTACAAAAAGAAATGTATGTTTATTCTTTGAAATTAAATCAATGTATAAATCTGAATATGAAAATCAACACAAGAACTCATCGCAGTGTACTGGAAGGGACCTAAAAAAACCCCCAGAATTTTCTTCTGTCAGGCCTCTTATAGTACAGGCTTCCACCACTAGGTGAGTGTTTTAGGAACCCATCTGTAGCACTGTACCAGCTGGCGTTGTTGTGAGAGGTTGCATTTGGCTTCAGTGAATTTTTTTTGACAATCCTTTCAACACGTTTGCCCATTTCATGATGGGTGATTTACAGGTGTACCTGCCCTCACCGCGCTGAGTGCTCAGCAGTTTTTGACCAAAAACGTCATGACCCCCATGCCTCACCCTCCCTATTCACCTGATCTCATCCCAAGTGAATTTTGTTTGTTTCCCCAGATAAAAAAGTCCTCAGAGGGAAACATTTTGCCAATGTGGAAGAACAGAAACAAAAAACATCAGACATACTAAAAGCCATCAAAATCAACGAGTTCAAAAACTGTTTTGAGCAGTGGAATAAAGCCTTCATAGGTGTATTGCATCAAATGGAGAGTACTTTGAAGGTGACTAAAGTTTAAACATGTAAGAATAAATACACGACATTTTATAAATAAATTCAGGGTTTTTAGGGTTCCCTCTCATAGGTGTAGTGTTTCAGAGGATTAAGTTCCCGTAGGGCATTTAAAATAGAGATTGATGTACTTTTTCACGTCTTCTCCATATATATAGTGAGGTAAACTTTTTTGGTCATTCAGCTTCATGCCACATGGATACCGCCAAGGAATTTGTCAGGCGGAATCTGTCCTTGTGGTGAGTTAGATTAAGAAAAGAAAGAAAAGAAAGTCTTCTTTGGAGGGCATGAGGCGGGATGAAAGAACACCTTCCTCCTGTATATCATGGTGCCCCCAGCAAGCTGGTTGCCTGCACAGTCGGGGCTGGCTCGTCATATCTGGGACTTTGAAGGTCTTTGCCCTCGGAATCTTCTGAATTCTCTATGTTGCCCTGAACCTGGAAAGCCTGGTGCACTGAAATCACAGTGCGAGATGAATTAGAACATGCTGTGAGATGAGCCTCTGATTTGTGCCATTAGGAGTCCAGCTGAGGAAGTGACCAAGTAGTTCTCCAGAGATGAATATGCCTGGGAAAAAAGATAGTATTTTCTACAAGCCACGGAGACCTGGCTCCATAGGCCTCCCACAGTTCCTGGAAAAAAACATTGGGGTTTGGAAACATCAAAAACAACAAAAAACAAACAAACAAAAAAAAAAACAAAAACAACTTCCTGATAAAAAATGTATACCCACTCTCATGAATTTGAAGAACAAATGCATCTTCATCTTTAATCACCTTAATTCAATGAAACTGTATTTTATGATATTCTATATTTAGCTGTTTTATGGAATTAGAATCAGAGATAGAAACAAGAACTGAATCACAAGTATCTGTTACCCCTGAGGAAACAGGAGATGGCAAAACATCCAGATGCTGAAGATGGCTTCCACTGCAGTGTGTGGCTGGCTTCCCAGCACCTTGATTTAAAAATAGTATCTTTGAAGAGTAGAGAAAGACTCCACGAATTTGGATTAACAACAATTCAGTTACCATAGGGGATGGTCATTAAATATTTCATAAGGTATTTAATAGAGTATCTATTTACAAAAAGTACATACAATGCTATTTAAGAGCCTTTATTAGGTACACAAAACATACTGTTATACGATGTGTATGTTCAGAACATAAGCTATAGCCTAAACATGTAGAATAATTTAAATACCCAAAATATCATTAAAGCTCAGTAATGAGGACTGTGTAAACAATGAGAAAGTGTGTTGAGCTTCCAAATTGCCCACTGTATTTAGATAAAAGCTACATTGTGAAACAGCAACACAGAGAACTCTGGCATTCTGTAGCAATGGACCTGGGACACATGCAACTAAATCGAGCCCTCCAAGTCAGATAGTAAGTGATTAAATTTTAAAAAATCACTTGAAAAAGCACTAACCCACTATGTCAATGTGACGGGCATGCTGCTTAAAGAGTGATGGCCCAGACCTACACACAGCACTGCGGAATGTCGGTGCTGAGGAGGGAAGCTGGATTAAAAATAAAAATGCAACACTCGCAGCCAG
Source organism: Pteronotus mesoamericanus (assembly GCF_021234165.1). Taxonomy (NCBI): domain Eukaryota; kingdom Metazoa; phylum Chordata; class Mammalia; order Chiroptera; family Mormoopidae; genus Pteronotus; species Pteronotus mesoamericanus. Next base: position 17,617,654 of record NW_026555329.1, on the reverse strand, counting down.
CCCAGTTTAGAAATGATAATATTTCCTCAGATGGATAACCTGAAAGTGCCGCTTGGGCAGAGAGTTGATGTGAGGGAGAGCTGGGTTGGGGAGTATTTTGTCTGTAAGTATTAGGGATTTTACAATTTTCTCTTGCATTGAAATCAGTTTATTTTAAGCCCACTGAGGTAGGCTAGCAAGAGCGACATCTAGTGGTCACCTCTCTCTCTCTCTCTCTCTCTCTCTCTCTCTCTCTCTCTCTCTCCCCCCCCCCCCCAAGCCTCACCCACCTCTTCCCCAGTTCCTTTCCTCTCTCCCTCCAAAGAAAGAGTGTTATCAGAGTTAAGCATTTAAAGTTGAATCTCTGTTAATATCCACACTTAAATGGTCCTTCTGGGTCTCTAAGTTGCTTCAAATATATGTGTTGATGGATTAAGACTGAAATGTTTAACCGACGATTTTTCTGACTTGAATGGAAGTCACCGAGCAGTATAGCAAAGGGAGAATAATTAGGCTCAAATATTTAAAAGGACAAGTTTGACAGCCCAAAGCGCTTGGTGATGGATAGAATGCTCACAGGTGCTCCCTTTGCTCTAGCGCTGCCCCCGCCTGCGTCGTCCCATCCACACAGGAGGCTGCCACTGGACTAATCTTCCCAAATAGTAACTCTTATCAATCCTTCAGCTGCCCCCAGTTATCCACCACATTGAATTTAAGTGCTCACCAGAACGGCCCACTTTGCTAGTTTCTCACAGTCCCTCCACTCACTTCTTTATGCCAGTCAAGTCAGCTTCCTCTCCATCCTCTGGAGACCCATCATGTCATTTTCTCCTTTCCTGCCTTTCTTTTTCCTCTTCTCTTTTCCTTTCTTTTCTGCTGTCTGTATTCCAAAGTTCACTGTACGCCCATCTCTTCTATAAAGCCATCTATCTCTTCTTTATTCTGTCTTCTGAATTACTATTTTACTTATACTTAGTACGACACAGTGATGCATTAAACTGCTTTTCTAGTATGCTGGCTTCAGACCTCATCAAACCCAGTACTCGTTGCATTTTGACAAGAAAAGAATGTTTCGGCATTCAGCACTTGCTCGGGACTCGTCACGCTTGCTAGACCTTGTACGAGTCATGACACTGCCCCGCAAGAGAAAATTTCTTATGGGAAATATTTGTTCGGTACTCGTTGGTTTCAGCACTCATGAGTTCCGGAACGAATTAACAGCAAATGCCGAGGTACCACTGTATCCCATGCTTCTTTGTCTTGTCTCATCTGCTAGATGTCAAATGCTGCAAAAACAAGGGTTCGTGCTTTATATGTCTTTTTGTATTGTCCTTGTTTCTTGGGAGTGGGGCTTTACTAAATTACTTAATTCGAAGGAATAGTACAAATGAAAGAACCTAAGTAGACATTTTGGTACAACCTTAGTTTTTTAATGGTGTAAAAATGTAAAACCTACCATCTTCTAAATCATTCCTTAATCTTTCTCATGTTTAGATGGAAAAGCTCTGTCACCTTTTGTCCAACCAGCTGATGGACTATAGTTTTTGGTAAGTATTAGTATAATGTTAAGCTGTGATGCAAGTCAACAAAATAAGCCTTAGATCAACTTGGGTTTTTGTGAAAGTTTACTTGCTCCCAGGAGATTCTCAAAGCAATGTAAACATAGAATAAAGTCTTTTACAAACATTCAATCCTACAAAACAGAGCAGAATGACAGGATTTTGTGGAAATCTTTCTCAGTATTGGAAAAGCTCTATTTATTTTTCTTTCAGAAGCTCATATGCTCTAAAAATGTTATCTTGTGTCTCCAACTCCAGTTTTATTCACTATTGTTTGATATCTCAGAGCTTTTTAAATACTGTGGTATACTATTTAAAAAACACTGAGTGTCAAATTAAAATTTATATTATTTTTTTAAGCAAAAGGAACTTCCATACTAAAATTTGGATAAATAATTTTTAAGATTCTATTACACATTCACTAAACATTGGCCAAGTTAATATCATATCAGTTAAGATTCAAATGAAGGATTGAATTCTCTCCTGGGCACCACCTTTAGAAAGAGACAGACAAATTGGAGAGAGTTCAGAGGGGAAGAACAAAAATGATCAAAGGTTTGCAAAATCAGCCCTGTGAGGAAAGGTTAAGAGAATCAGGCCTGTTCTGCCTAGAGAAGAGAGGGCTGAAAAGGGCCATAATAACTCTCCAAAATACATAAAAGGATGTTTTCAGGAGGAAAGGGACCAATTATCCTCATTAGTCAACAAGGACAGGAGCGGGAGTAATGGGACTTAAGCTACAGCAAAGGAAGAAAAAAAGATGAAATATTATGAAAACCTTTATTTCCAGGCTAGGCCTAATGCTTTTTCTGAGTTAGAGATAAAGAAATCAGTCCTGCTGTGATGGTGGGCGGAATATTAGAAAATTCCCAGAAAAAACCTTGACAACTCAATAATTCTAAGAAAAAAAAAAAGGAAGGGGGGTTTAGATGTTACTTTTTAAATTTACATAATGTCCAACAGATCAGCCCAATGAGGGAGTTGTTTTTCACCAAAAATCATACAAACACACACATATATACATACCCAAAGATGTACAGAAACATAAATCACAAAAGAGGACAATTTTTTACCCAGTCTTATACCATTTTGGCTCATTCTTTCACAGAATTAACACATAAAAAAATAAGTTCTATCTTAAAATATTATACTTCAATGCCCTTTGTTCCTGGGTATTGTTCTTATATTATATACCATGATAATTGATAGTACAGATAAGTCACATATCAATACAATGATGATATCTTGAAAGGAAACATAATAGATCTGAAAAGAATCCCAGGTTGTCTGTATGTGAGTTGTTTTTATTGTTTGCCATTTACTCGCTGTGCTCTGAACCCCCTCCTTCACTGAGAAGGTAAGGGCTCTCCCGCTCGGCTGCTTTATGTAAAATCCGCTCCACTTAACATCGACTTACCTTTCTTTTCTGCACAACTCTGGTTCTAAACCTCCATTTCTTCGCCTCCCTTCTTTCAACACTTAGGTATTGCATCTGCTTTACAGGAACTAAGAACTAGGATAGTGGTTTTACCCAGTTTCATTCGATCGACTCAATTGTGTCATCGGTATGTGTTCATTGAATGCCTTCCACGTCCTGGGCACTATGCTGAATTCTCTGGCTGTAGCCCAGGACAAGACATATCTTGTCGCTGCCCTCACGGACTATGCAATCTAGGCATAAACACATATGTGTAATGTGTAGTGAGTACTGAGAAGCAGAAGGAAAGATATCTATGAGAGCACAGGAGAACCTAAGTTAGTCTCGGAAAAACTGCCTTCCAAGGAAAGTCAGATCTGAAACACAGCTAAAAGTCAGCGGATAAGTGTCGGGGGGAGGAGACCAGCAAGTGTTCCAGGTAGAGGGAGTAGCATGTGCAGAATTTCAGAAAGAGGAGAGAGAACAGTAATGTTTATGAATTTATGTCTTTTATGAAACTACCTTAATGAGCCTTTTTAAGAAGTGAGATTGGAAGTAACTGCTTCTGTGCAACTTCTTACCATTTGTTAGAGTTGCCCCATAGACATTTACTGACTTCCAAAAGAGAGATGTTTACCTCTATAGAAAAAACTCGACTTTACATTTCACCTACAAGTGTTATCTGTTTGCTTTTTAAAAAATGATTTATTATTGTATTACATCTATAAATGTAGAAAGATTAGTATTATGTAGTTTTAATCAGCTTTGATGATTATCAACATGTGTCCAGTCCTGTTTTATCTGTGCACCCCACTCCCCAGCCAAATCCCCTCAGCCGTGCCATAGTTGTTTCGAAGTAAATAAATGGCTTTGTCTTCTAATATGAAATCATATTGTGAGTCTGTTGTGGAGTGGAAGTTATTCTGTATAACATATCTTAGAAATACCAAGTTTTCTCCAGCAACTAGAGAGAGAGGTTCTAAGGTGCCCTCTCAGACACTAAAAGAGGAGAAACTTGGAAAAAGGTGTCTGCATCCCGGAGAGATAGATCCCCAAAATATCGTGGGAAGTGGAGCCCAGGGAGAGACCTGCCATTGAGAAATTCTCTAGGGCTGCGATAGCTAAGAATAGTTAATATTTATAAAATTCTGTTTAAGGTTAGTCTTTTGTGCTGACCTGTAATATGTTCCTGTTTTCCTCAAATTCCAGCGAAAGTGTGAATTTCCCTAAAGCTTTGTGTTAATGATGTTTGGAAAATGAAGACAGTGCAGAAGCATTTGAAGAAGTACAGACAAGGAGGGCGAGATGATGAGTGTAGGTCAAAAACAGCCAGAGCCACGTGTCCGCTGATGGACGATGGATAAAGAGAATGTGGTACTGGGTACAACAGGTAAAGTGGAACCACTTATGACAATATGGATGGACCTGGAGGGTTTTATGCAAGGGAAATAAGTCAAAGAAAGACAAATACTATATGATTTACTTATGTGTGGATTCTAGAAAACAATAAATGAACAGACAAAACAGGAACAAACTTATAGAAACAGAGAACAAATTGGTGCTCCCCAGATGGAAGGGGAGTTGGGTGAAAAAAGTGAAAGAGATTAAGAAGTACAAATTGCAAGTTAGAAAAATAGTCACGGAGATGTAAAGTTCAGCATAGGGAAAATAGTCAATATTATTGTAAAAAACTGTCTGAAGTCAGATAAATAATAGACTTATTCAGCATGATTGCTTCATAAGGTATATAAATATTTAATCAGCATGTTGTGCACTGGAAACAAAGATAATATTGTATGTCAACTGCAATTGAAAAATAAAAATTTAAAAATAGCTGAGGCAGCTATTAGGACCAAGAGGTGATGATAAGAGCTCTAAGGAATCTTTTGGGATGGGTGCTGGATACCGCAGAAATTGGATAGAAATTTGAGCAGCTTGATTTGGATATTAATGGCAAGGAATATTAAAGGATGGAATACTTGGGGACATTTGGATTATCTATAATATTTTTCATTTCTCAGATACCAGTAATTATATGATGAACCATTATTTTAATAATAGCTTTTTAGAAATGAAAAATGCTACATTAAAATGGGAAAAGAAATGTGTTGAACATGTTTGTATTTGTTTTTACAAATTGAGATCTTTCTATACGCATTGTTCTGTAACTTTGACTGTTATTTTGAAAATCACCATATTTTCATTCTTTAGGGATAAATTTGATTTTTCAGACGCAAAAAAATTGTCATTTGGCTTTATATATTGTGATGGTCAAAAAAATAATGAGACTAATTCTAACACAGGTTTTAAAAAATATTTTTTGCCCTATTCACAAAATGTATATCATCTTAAAATATCTACTTTAAATAACATTCTTTTGGATCTATGCATTTGCTATTGTTTGCTTTTCAAAGTCTCATCATTTTATGGTTACAGTTTGATATTACAAATAAACTGGAAAATTAAATATTTACTTGACAGTCTCCAGTGAAGCTAGAGGAATTTTGTCTCACAGGAGATCTATCATGAAAAGAGCTTATTGGGTAGCAACTGAGCTAAACATGGCCACTGTTTCATTAACCCCAAGACTCCCCTGCCCCTCTCTATCTGAAAGCCCTGTGGAGATTGTCAGAAGGCATTTGGACTCTTACTTATGGTAGGAGTTGTAAGAAGAAATCCTAGCACAGAGTAGCCAAGAATCCTCAGTTGTATATACTCTTACCATCAATGAGAAATTAGTGTTTGAGCTGCTTCATTTTGGACTAATAGCAAGGTCAGTGGCTACTCAAATGGTGTGGGGGTGTGTGTGTGTTTGAAAGAAACTTGGAATATTCTAAGCACCATCTTCTATCTAAACTATATAATCTTATTAACCAATGTCACCACAATACATTTAATGAAATTTTTAAAAAGACATAAAAAGAAAGGAGTGACCAAGACTGCATATGTTACAGATTTTCTCCTTTTTAATTATATTATTTTATAACTTTATTATGAAATTAAGGTTACAGTACTATTTAGGGCTTTGGGTTTTTTTGGTTTTCTTTTTGTTTTTTTAGGTAAATTAGCTTAGTATTGAGACTAAAAAGGTGTGGTGGTTATATTAAGTAGAGTACTATTACCTTCACCAAATTAGGGGAGTTTTCTTTCATTATTCTTTTTCAAATAAGTTTTCAATTCATTGTTCTTCCTCTTCTTCTTCTGGCATCCCTATGATTCAGATGTTGACACGTTTGGAGCTGCCCCCAGAGTCTTCTTATTTATCCTTGTTTTTTTGTTTTTTTAAATTCCTTACTGTTCTGATTGAATGTTTATTTCTTCCTTCTGCTCTAAATCATTGATATGAATCCTGGCTTCCTTCCCCTTACTGTTGGTTCCCTTTATTTAACTTAGTGTAACCTTCATTTCTTCCTTTATGTTTTTGCCCTACTCAATGAGTTTTTTGAGCATCCTGATCCCCAGTGTTTCTGGATTCTGCATCTGATAGGTTGGCTATCTCCATTTTGTTTAGTTCTTTTTCTAGAGTTTTGTTCTGTTCTTTCATTTGGGCCATACTTCTTTGTTTTCTCAATTTGGCAGCCTCCCTATGGTTGTTTCTGTATATTAGACAGAACTGCTTTGACTTTCTGTCGTATTAGTGTGGTCTATTGTCAAAAAGGCACCTGCAAATTGTGTGGAGCAGAGCCTTAGGTAATCCCTGGGGCAGAGTTGGGGCTACTCTGTGGCTCTATGTGGTGGGAGGGCTCAGAGAGGGGACTGTGCTGCTGCCTGGTTTCTGGAGGTTTGCCCAGCACTCACCCCATTTCCAGTCACTTCATCCTCTCCCCGTATGCAACTGGCACCCATTCCCGCTGTTGCTCTGGTGTTGAAACCCAGAGTGGGTGGGTTTACGTATGTTTTAAGACTGCGTGGGCCCTTTAAGTGGAGTTTCCGGAAAATCCAGTAGTTTCTTCTGCCACCCTATCCCCCACTGGTTTTTACAGCTAGAGGTTATGGGGATTCATCTTCCTGGTGCTGGAACCCTGGGCTGTGTGGTCTGGTCTGGGGCTGGGATGGCTCACTCCCCAGGTATCCCTCCCAATTTTTATCCACCACATGTGAATGTGGGCCCGCCAGTGTCAGTTCCGCTGCTGCTGCCTCTCTGCCAGTCTCCACATCTCTGCCCCTCCTACCTGCCTGGGTGAATGTGGCTTTTTAAAATCCTTGGTTGTCAGACTTCCATACAGTTCAATTTTCTGACAGTTCTAGGTGCTATTTATTTTGAGATTTAGTTGTAGTTCTTTCTGTGGCTCTGCGAGGAGGTGAAGCATGCCTACTTACACCTCTGTGACTGGAAGTCCTTCCCTCCCATTTTTTATTCACCACCCGTGGATGTGGGACCACCCTTTCCCATCTCTGAGCCTCTCTGTGCTGCTCTGTAACTCCACGCCTCTCCTGGCTTCTCTATGTCTTCGTGCCTCTGCCCCTCCTACCCATCTGGATGAATGTGGCTTCTTTAAATTCTTGCTTGTCGGACTTCCACACAGCTTGATTTTGTCACAATTCTGGGTGATATTTGTTTTGTAGTATAGTTGTATTTTTTGTTATAGTTGTGCGTGGAGGTGAGGCATGTTTACCTACTCATCCTTCTTGACTGAAAGTCGTATTAAGTCGAGTTCTCCGGTTGCAAATAGCAAACCAAAATCAACTCTGGGTAATTTAAACAAAAAAAAAGGAAATTAGTAGAAGAGTATTGTTGTCAAAACTCAAAGAGCCTAGCCTCCAAAGGATGGGAATTAGGTTATCCCCAGGAATATGGGTAGCAAGAATCAATGGACAGTTTTTAAGATCACTGTCATCAGGATGAATACATTTGCTCAGGATTCAGGTTCTAAGAAGAGAGTTCCTGATTGGTCCAGCCTGGGTCTCATGTTCATTTCCTTGATTTAAGTCATCTCAAGGGCATACCCAATGGGTGAAGCTTGATCCCCCAAAGAACAGTTAGTAGATGCCAAGTAGGCAATAGCAACAAATGTGTGCTTCTCAAAAGCATTTTCTCTTGCAAAAATATAAGGTGTCACATAAGTTGCATTTCTGTTGTATAGTGCACAGTGATTTTTGAGCTTGAAATTTTGATTAAGGTTCATGAATGAGCCCTGACTGGTGTGGCTCATTGGATTGAGTGTCAGCATGTGAAGCAAAAGGTCACTGGTTCAATTCCCTGTCAGGGCACGTGCCTGGGTTGCAGGCCAGGTCCCCAGTTGGGGGCATGGGAAAGGCAACTGATCAATGTCTCTCGCACACATTGATGTTTCTCTCCTTTTCTTTCTCCCTCCCTTCCTCTCTCTAAAAATAAATAAATAAATAAATAAGTCTAGAATTTTTTTAAAATGTAAAAAAAATTTATGAATAAGAAATTATGATCTTCATGGCTTTTTCTAATCTAGCAGAACTTAGTTCTAGACTCTAATTAATATGGTCCAGAATGCAGACACCCAAACACAGAGATACTTTTGTGTCAAACAACAGTCTTACATAAATGCAAGTCACATTCTTACCATGAAGACCAGGAAAATAAAAAGCAGTGTTCCAGAGTCATATGCTAAAATATTTTTAAAAGATAAAGCAGTTTTATTCAAATTACATATAGGATTGGGAGAGGGAACCAGAGTCTTTTCAGGACTTGAAGTCAGCCTTAGCAGGAAAGGAGGCAGAGATGAGTGCCCTGAAGCAGTCTTTATATGAAAGCATGTCATTTTAGATCAGGGTAATAATGCAGGAATGAAGACAAATATGTAGATTCAAGAGATCTTATGGAAGTGGGATTTACATGATTCTACATTGTAAATAATTTTAAAAGTGAGAATCTAAAATGTCAGTAATAATACTACTAAGTATTTGCTTTTAAAATTCTCTTTTCCGGGAACCATAAAACTTCCCTCTGAATCTGATTAACATTATTACTATTCCAACTCTGCAAATACAGAAGGACTACCTGCACATATTTAGTAATTTAGCCAAGATGAAAAGCAAATCCTGTCACCTTGTTGATTTTCAACTTGTTTTATATTGTATCATAGCACAGGTGGCATCTCATTTTTCTTAACTATAGGTTTTCAAGGCACTTCCAGGTACCCTGCTATCTTCCAAATCAAGAGACACGTGTTCATCCATCTGTCTAAAAGACCCCATTTTTTTTTTTTGTGTTGTTCATGTTGGAATGGATGACAACTATATAGGCGTTTTGAATGAGGAAACGGACAGCCTATCACAGAAATCAGGAACTTTTCAGAAACCTACTTGGAAATTCTACTCCTTTTTATCTATTTTGTTCATTCTGACAGTAGTTAAGATGACAATTTTCATGAAAAATGTTTGTTAGGGAAGAAAACAATCATGATTCCTTTTTACCACATCTATTCTGTAGAGACTGCAGTTGCAAAAAGACAGATGGCAAAAACCACGTCTGCTCCACTGAAAACATGAGGTTTCTTAGCATTTGTTTAATTAAATACGGCTGCTTCCACAGCTTCTGAACCGATGTTTTGGAGAAATAAACTCTCTTAAAAGAAAAACTTATTCATTTCATTTTATTTGCACAGTTGCTGCCAAGTTTTCCAACCAACTCTCTTCCCAGAGCTATAATAATATCCAGGAGAACTCAGGAAAATATGTGAAAAATGGATTGACTACAGAGTGTTTAGAGTAGGGAGTTGGGTTCAGCTCTGGGTGCTCACTAATTCATATTTAGCCCTGGCTGGTGGCATTTACAGTTTACCTGGTTTCTTGCCATTGGAATGCACACTCTGAAAATCCAATTGATGAGGGTTATGATGCTTCTTGGAGGGATTTAGTGGATTAGAGTAGAGGAAACAGGATTTGGGTTTCTGGCTCTGTTAGTAATTGTGTGACTTCAGACAACTTACTTAGCTTCTTTGTGCATCCCCTGCCCGACACTTTTTTTCCAGCAATGAAAGGGAGCAGTGAAAAATGTAATACTAACATACACTTCAGAGCTGACATAAGTAAATGTGAATTGATGTTTTATGACATATGGCTTCTTTGTGATCAAAATATAAGTGCAAAGGAGTGTGATTAAGAAGTCTGAATAACGAAGAAGTAATCTTATGTGGTATGGTCTTTGGTTTACACTTTCAGAGAAGTCTTATTTTATACTTCTCTGCAATGCTGAACTTTAAGATTTCAAAATTCATTTCAATCACATTCTCATGGTTTATATCCATCTGAACCCTATAAACTGATAGTGTGTTTCTTAAAAGAGATACTTTTCCATTATTATTTTTTACAAAGGATTTTATATTGTTCTATTTCACTCACTGCAGACAAATTTCACTCAGAGGAAATGATCATAATGACTGATTTGTCAAGAGAAATTGTGTTTGGACATGCATTAAGGGTACAACTGGATGTTTTCATAAAATACTGTGTACAATAGATCTAGTCCAATACTTGCTTTTAGCAGATGCTTAATTCTAAAAGGGAGCATTCGTTTTTGTTGATGGAAAGTTAAGTACTTGATATTGATCACTTGCAAGTACATTCTGCTTTACATTTTGTGATGATTTGCTCCTCAATTTGCTATAGCCCAAAGCATTCACACTGAATTGAAGATGTGGAAATACACTTATATGCTATAATGTTTATAGTTAGGGGCTGTGTAGTTTTCTCGGGCCCAGCTCAGTGACTTGTACTGAACTATGATGTTTGCTGCTCCCAGCTCAACTGGGTTGATTCCATGTCCTGGTGCCACAGTTGGCACATGACCCAGGTCTCACAAATGAAAGTACTGCTCTATCTCTACTTGTGGTGACTGGTTCAGTGTGTGTATTATCCTACCCAGGACAATTATAGTCAGATTGAGACAGAGAAATTTTTTTTTGCTGGCACTGCTGTGCTGATAGGATGTAAGCCCAGAGCTAATATTGCCCACCTGTGCCATCATAGCCTTTTCATTCTTGTAGAAGGACGTAAAGACAAGGCGTTCAAGAGGTATGAAAAGTGACTAATAAATATTCAGTCTTATTAGTAGTCAAGGCAATGCAAATTAAAACAACAAGGTATGATTGCCTCTTAAATTGGAAAATGGCTAATTAATTAATGAATTAGATGACAAATCTAAGTGTTAGAAAGAATGCTGTAAAATGCTCAAGTTTGCAGGGATAGGAATTTCATAACCTTTTTTGAAAGCTATTTGAAAATATTTATCAGTATTATATTTTTTATCTCAATAATTGGGAATCTATTCTAAAGAAATACCTCCAAATCCAGAAAAGTGTTGGGCACAAAACCAGGAACAACTAATCCAAGAAAAAAAAAAATCAAGTAAATTAGGGCAGATAGAGTTGACATTTTAAGGTCAAGTGAAGACAGCAGAATACAAAATTGTCAGCTCGTAATTCCTTCAGGCTATCTACATATAATATAATTATAATTGATTTATTGTAATAGGATTTGTCTCTAGAATATTTTCCTTTAATATATATATTAAACAATGACTACCATGCACTTTTAATGACTCATGCCCCACGTGCCAGGTGCTACCGTGCCGTCTCGGCTGGCGGGACTGGCGAAGGAGGTGAGGCTCAGCTCTCCTGCCCTGCACGCCTCGTGTGGCAGGGGCTGTTTGTCCTTCTAGGGGCTCTCTTCCTGCTACTTAGTGTGACATAATGAATAGTTTTGCTTCAGAATGACTGCCAATGTGTAAGTAGTACTGGAGCAACTGTTTCCAAGCATCTATACTGAAACTAAAGTTTTCTGAAAGTTGGAGGAGTCTTCAAGGAAATGGTAGAGGCAATAATAAATAAAAATAAAATAAAAATGGGGTGGGAGGTTAGGGATTAGGAGAAATCCTTTAACCTTCTGAAAGTAATATATAAACATGACTAAACTCAGTAAACTTTTTTAGGCTGGAATTCTTTCTATTGGCGGGTGAATGATTCTTTGTGATTACACAATTTGTAATACATGATAAAAACAATAAAAACTCTATATAATACAGTCATCTTATATAATACTCTGGTCTACATAATAAAAAACTCTTTCTGAGTACATAATTTGTAGGGCCTAGTGCTAAGTAAAAATGTGGAGCCTCATTTAAGAAGTGGGGCGGAGCAGAAGCGTCCTTAAAGGTACACTGGAAGCTCTTTCCTTTATGCCATAGTTTTTCTCTCAACCTTATCACAGGGCTGTTATTTGCTATTTAATGCTATCTTAGGTAAAGTAAAATTGAGATATTAAATATTTAGCATGAATTTTCCCTTTTATTTTTATATTGTGCTATACTGACTTTTAAACGCAACTACCAGAGTACCTTATAAAAATAAAGGGGAAGTTTCCTGCCTCCAGGGGACAAGAAGGGACAAATATAAACCTACTCAGGCAGACTGGAAGGAGGAAGAGAGGACACCCCCCACCCCCAACCACCCACGACCCGCTCCCCCGCCCCTGCCCACAGGGCAGGTGCAGGCAGACTCTCCCAGATGTCCCAGGGCCTGCTGCAGGTGGCCAGACATTGACTGTTTTTGCTCCTTCCGGCCACTGAGCCCAGACAAGGTACCTCACAGGGCGGGGGAGGGGGGAGTTGCCACCCCAATCCACAGCAGGTAGGTGACCCCAAAGGATCTTTAAGCATCAGGGCCAGAACATGCCCCGGATCTGATGAGGGTAGGGGAGAGGCTCGCCCCCACCCAGAAGAATGCACCACGGTGCTGTCAGCCCAGGGCCAGGCTGTGGCCACCACTCATCCCTCCTTCCCCGCCCCAGTGCTGTGTCCAGTCTCAGGCCAGTAGGGGAGGGCAGCAGCCCTTGTGGGGCAGGGGAGGGGGAGACTGGCTGGTGCGTGGGGTGCCAGAGAATGGGGGAGCAGGCTACTGAGAACCCCACCTGGGGAGGTGGAGGGAGATGGAGGAAGGCGGATCAGATGGGAGCTGAGGGCCCAGATCCTGGCACGTGCTCCAATACCCCATTACACTTCACTCACAACATTTAAATCCAAAGATAATATTACTAAGAATTTTAAGATAGCAACCACAGAGCATTAAATCCCACGTGTCCCCTTCTGAGCACCCAGCCCTGTGTGACCACCCTGGTTTCATTGGCCTTGGGCTGGTTAAGTTGTAGCAGTCTTCCAGTTTTCAGGATATGTGGTTCTGGTCTAGGTCACATTTTTCTCTCTCTCCGCATGTATATGGAGTTTTAGATTATACGACCCAATATAATGCTTATTGAAAAAATATTACCCACATGAAACTGATTGGACACTATTAGACCCTTAGCATGGACAAGATCCATGTGAACATCCTTTATGAGGGTACTGTCTCCCCACCTGGTTTGTTACAGCCTTCCAAGTGGGGAGACAGAACCCTGTCTTATACTCCTTTAATCCCACGATCACCTTTTCATTGCCCAAAATGGGACTTGTCTTCTATTTGTGATGGTGATAACATGGTATAGTAAGTCCAAATGAGGGAGTCACCTTCTTTAGAACAATAAACGTGGTACTGATCTCTAAGTGTTTGCGAGTTCACTAAGAAAGGAATTGAGTCATATGATTTTAAAGCTGGAAAGAAGATGGGAATCACCAGTGGGGTTGCAGTGCTGGTCTAGAGCCACACAGCTTATTCCTGACAGGGCCAGGATGACACTATGCCTCCCCATTCTCACTTCCAGTGCGCTTTACCATACATGATACTCCTACTGCTAAAATTTTAATTAGCGCCTAGGTTGAATCCTGGTAAGCTCAGAGCTAGTTGTACTTCACACAATGGGGAGATGACTTAAGTTATAGCTGAGAAATAAGAACCAACTCAGAGTTTTACATGTTAGAATACCATTCATTAGCAACTTGAGAAGGATAATGAGAAAAAGACATGACTTGTTCACATAATATAAGTAATAGCACTATTTGTATTTTCCTGTTAAGACTGTAATGCTCCCGTGTCATTTATTCTTTGTGGTATAGACATGGAAAATGTGAATTCCATACTGGCTTCCCCCATCGTTCCCCACCTGGCTGGCTGTCTTCCTTCACTGTCTGTAATGCTAATATGAACATAAATCTGCTGCTCCTCAAAAGATAGACCAGTTGATTTTCCCCACTTAGCCAGTGCATTGAACTCAACACCTTTTTGCTGAAAACCTACACTGTGTTAAATACTGCAGAGAATATAAAGTGAGTAAACAACAAAACAAAATAACCTCATTTTCAGGGAGCCCAGGAACAAGAAAAGGGGACACCAAGATTATTTGCTGTTTTGTTTAATCCAGGTCACTGCTGCCTCTTATTATGACTAATCAAAAGTTGAGGTGTAATAGAAAAAACAAACACCAGAGGGGACGCCGGAGACATGGAATCTAGTTCTTACTCAGCTTTTAATTAGCTGCATGACCTTGGGCAGGTCACTTAATCACATTAGATCTTCTTTTTTTCATCTCTAAAATGAGAGGTTTAGATGGGAAATAATTTCAAAGCTCCCTTCAAAGTCTAAAATCCCAATTTATGATTACAATATATTTATATGAACTAAGTAATCATCTAATTCATTCCAGATTATGCCAAAATTAACGTATAATTAACTGATGTTATCCTCACTTTAATTCAAAGCACTGAATAGAATTGAAATTGCAAATTGAAATAAAAATGAGACAAAGTTGTTAGTGTTGTTGGTTAGTGTTGTTGGTGATGTTGGCAAGAAAGTCAGTAGTTAAGGTTCAAATGACTACAATACATTGTTTTTGTTCAGCTCTTGACTAATCCGTGGTTGCTGAGTGGGAAGGCCCTACTGTTTCCTGTCCTTTCATTCTGATTTAAGGTACAAAGCGCGCACATGCACACACGCATACACACATGCGCGTGGGCTCACTCACACAAATTCTATTTAAGGATGGAGGAAGGTAAAAGAAGGTGTTTTGACCCAGGGCTCACAATTCACCTATTCTTTGCACCAAACGAGGGTTTCCTCTTTCCGCTGTGGTTAGTCTTGATTGCTGTGTGGGGCACTGGGCAGGCTGGTACGTATGTGGATACAACATTGCCGCAGATCATGCCCAGCAGCCCCAACAGCTAAAACCTGTGCATTGGTGCTCCTGACCCTCAGAACCCAATGTGACAGGGTGCAGTATAGGAGAACTCAACGTTCTGGGAAGTGTCCTCAAGGTTGGGCTCCCCCCCCTTTTTTTTTTTTTTAACATTTCAGCATATCTTTGCTTTCCTTTGATTCTTCTGAGGTTTAAGGGTGGTCACTGGCAGAATTATACAAATAGAGTGTTCACAGCTCAGCAGTCCTTGGATCCACATTTGGAGTTCTACGTGGGTGGCACAGGAATAAATGCCAATAAGGAGCCAGGACAGATCTGTTAACAGAAATTAAATGACTTAGGATGCAGTTCTGAAAGCTTCCATTAAAAGGTCTGAAGCACTTAAAAATTGTAATAGTAGAAAAAAGTCAATTTCAAAATTGCTAATAGTTTGACTCTATTAATCTTTTCAAAAAATATCTTTTTATATGTCCAACAATTAGTGTTTTTAATACATTTAAAATTAGAGGCAAGGTAGCCTTTAGAATTGCATATCATTTCACATGAGATTTTTTTAAAAAGGAAGCCAGAAACACAATTTCTTTGTGTTCCTACTCTGGCTTGGGGTTGTGGAAACAGGTTGGAAGATGAGAAAAATATTATCCAAAACATAGCTTATGAAATACAACCTAATCTTCTAAATTTAGATCTTTCTATGGAATGTTATCTTGGTGTGATCAAAATTAATTTCACTGAATTCAACATGTCAATTTAATTAAATTTCCAGGATCCTCATTAGTGCAGTATCAATGATCTGTGCCCATCTTTCTTTTTTCAAAAATACTGAGGTTGGCTAGCCTATTATTAATGGATAGCATGCTTAAGATTTTCACTCAAAACTTAAAATGATCGAACACTTCATATTGCATATATGTAAAAGCAAAGACATATATTTTTCAGAAAATAGTTTCAGTTTTAGCTTTTAGGCTAGCAACTATTTCAGGTTCTGCTTCTTTCTGGTTAGAAACAGGACAAATATCTGAATATATAGTAAAATAATTAGTTCTGAATATTTTCCTTTAACCATTGAATATTAGAAGTAACCTAGGTTGAGAGCTGTCCCACCTGGTTGTCAGGCCACCCATGCAGAGCAGCCGCAGAGCCTGATTTCTATATCAAAGCAACATCTCTCTTCAGTAGTCACCATGCCCTGCAATGGCTGGCATTCAGTGATGGCCTCAGACAAGGCTTTCCTGGGACATGGTTATGTGTTCTTCCCTGCCTCGTTGCTAGGGTGATTATTCCCCAAGGAAAAGCTATTTCCAGAAGGATTATAAAAGACTTGCTGGCTGCCAAAGGAGGAATTTTGAAAAGAGGTGTGGTGCTGGAAGAAATGATCCTGACCACATATGTTCCCTGAGATCTCACAGAGAGCAAAGCTCATAAAAGAGGCCCTTTGGAGAGATGTTTTCTACTGTTTCTGCTATTGAAAAGCAGCGGGGCCTCCCTCCATGAAGTTACTATATTTAAGATGGGAAGCAGCACTCTCCTCTGCAGATCATGGAAGGGGTAGGGCCTTTCATCTCTTCTTTAACAACTCAGAAGGTAACTGACATTTCATTGGAATCAATGGACTTTATTGAGTCTGTTGGAGTTTCACTAAAAGAAAATCTACTTATCAAATTATTACCCATTTCAAGCAGCTTTGACTTTTTTAAAGACCTTCATGCAGAAGAGCTGGGCATGAGGAAATCAAGCTACAGGTGACTTTTTCTTAAATCCTCACCTGAGGATATGTTTATTGATTTGAGAGAGAGAGAGAGAGAGAGAGAGAGAGAGAGAGAGACATCAATGTGAAAGAGAAACATCGGTCAGTTGCCTCCCATGCGCCCCAATCAGGGATCGAACCTGCAACCCTTTGGTGTACCGGATGACTCGTCAACCAACTGAACAAGCCACAGGTGACATTTACTGAACTCTTTCCATGAGAATTGTTTCTATTATGTCCTGTTGACCTTCACAGGCTTCCTAAGAGCCACATAGGCTCTTTGTAGTTGTGAATCTGAAAAACTCAGTGAATTGTGTAAAATCATCCCTTATAAACAAGTTGGAGCAAACGGTAAACAAAAACTAAGACTCTTAACTCAAACCCTGTGGTCTGTATGCTAAAATCCTCTGACGATCCTAGTCAGAAATACCCCCTTTCGCCCTGGCTTGTGTGACTCAGTGGATTGAGTGCTGGCCTGCGAACCAAAAGGTCACCCGTTCAATTCCCAGTCAGGGCACACGCCTGGGTTGTGGACCAGGTCCCCAGCTGGGGGCGTGCGAGAGGCCCCTAAGTACAGATCCAAGTATCTCTCACACGTCGATGTTTCTTTCCCTCTCTTTCTCCCTACCTTCCCCTCTTTCTAAAAAAATAAATAAGTAAAATCTTAAGAAAAAAAAAAAAAGAAATGCCTCCTTTCCCTCAGGACCCCAGCAAAACTGAGTAGTAGGCTCTGTACTTCTGGTGACTGTTCTAGTTATCTATTTTGTGTAGTAAACTGCCCAAAGACTAAAGATAACATTTAATATTTCATGGCTTCTATGAGATAACAATTCGAGAAGGGCTCCGCTGGGCAGCTCTGGCTTAGAATTTCTCATCTGGTTGTAGTCAGACAATGCCTGGAGCTGGAACTGTAGGTGGCAAGAACACCTGGAAGCTGCCCAGTCATCTCTGTCTATATCTATTGATGGAGGCCTCTCCCTGTGGCTTCTGCGTGTAGGTTTAACCTGGGCACCCTCACAGCATGGCAGGCCTCAGGGGAGGGCATCTGAGGGTCCCAGCACAAGTGTTTCCGCAAACTAGGTGGGAGCTCTGTCTGAGATTGAGAGGTGAGAGGCAGGCAGCTCCCGGCTTCTCTGATTGGAACGCTTTTGTTTGGACCCCAGTTTTTAGACATGATGTTGTTCCGGGAGAATATGCCATATGGTGGGCCTCTCATACAAAATTGGTGCCTTGGACTAGTGGGGCATTGGTGAAAAACATTACGCGTATGCATATATGTGGTATAAAGTGACATTTAAGTCTTTGTTGGCAAGAGAAAGACAAAATGAAAAAAAGGCCAAAATTTGGTGGTACTTATCCTAGAGAAACCATACTCTGTAATCCAAGGTTCCAGTTGGTGTAGGTGATGCACCAGGTCTATATTGTTATTGTATTCTTAAGCAGTGTCATATATATTGAAATAAATCCAGACAGAAGCCAGATCCTGTGCAAAAAGCTTCTGAAAAGTAATGTGGTATAATTAAGAGAGTTCACTCTTACCAAATCCTGTTTATTTGGAAAATATCTGGATTAATGAGGATACAGGCTGAGTTACTCTCATAAAGAGATTTGAAAATACAGTGGTTCAAATGAGATAAAATTTTATATTTCCTCTTTATATCAGTCCAGAATTAACAGGTAATTTAGGGTGTGTAGGTTGTTCTGCTTCACGAAGTCATTCAGGGACTCAGGATTCCTTCCATCATGTTAGGCCAGAGGGTATTGTCATCTTCAAAAGAGGCTCAACAGCTTTTTGCTGTGCATTTGAGCCTGGGCAAGGGAAAGACAGATTAGAGAGAAAGGAATTCAAGTAAATTCCTTTTTTACAGGATTTGACTCAGAACTTGCATGCATCACTTTTGCTTATGTCCCACTGGCTGGAAGTTAGTCACATGCCTTTGCCCAGGTACAGGAAAGGCTAGACAACATGAGGTCAGCGTAGCAACCACATGTGTAGTTAAAATGTGAGATTTATCTTTCTAAAAGGGCAAGTGAGGATAGTATCAGGGGACAATAAACAGCCTGTCACAAAATTATCATGGAGTTACAGAATCTATTTAGAAATGTTATTAGGTGGGATATTTACGCTGAAGACATTGTGCTCTCTTCACTCTCACTTTTCTCATCTGAGCCACTGCAATCAATCTAGCTTGAGTATCATTGGAGAATACCCAGACTCTGAAAGGGGTCCAGCTGAAGATCCAAAAGGAAAGGAGCCAGATAGCCAGATTTACAAGGCAAATGTTTTACATTGTGGTATTTCTTTGAGACAACTGTGTCATTGGTAGTGTTGAATAAGAAATTAAGAAACAGCCCTGGCTGGTGTGGCTCAGTGGATTGAGCACTGGCTTGTGAACCTAAAGGTCACCGGTTTGATTCCCAGTCAGACCACATGCATGGGTTGTGGGCCAGGTCCCCAGTTGGGGGCGTGCGAGAGGTAACAGATCAATGTATCTCTCACACATCGATGTTTCTCTCCCTCTCTTTCTCCCTCCCTTCCCCTCTCTCTAAAAAAAAAAATTAAATTAAATTAAAAAAAAAGAAATCAAGAAACTCATATCCGTTGACCACTTAACATATGCAAAGCATTGCTTTGGGAACTCTGAGAGATAAAAGGAACATTGAGATAATCCTTGCCTCCTAAGAGCACAAAGTCTACTTGGGTGGACTCAGTCTTGAAAAGTTAAAGAGCGATGAGATCATAAAATAACAATTTCACATTTTTTTTTGGATTACCCTTTCTGTGTTCTGTAACACAAGAGGATCCTATGAACCATTGAAGGTTTATGTAAGCTCTTTAATAGATGCACTGCCTTATGCAGGCAAAAGGCGAGGAAAGCCAAAATAATATTGAATGGTAAGAAGCTGGAGAGAGAAGATGCTCTAAGAGTGTGTGGACAGGGACTGACAGCCGCATCCAATCCAAACCATTTGCCCCCTTAAACCCACTCATGGCCTAATGAGTTCTATAGGGAGAAGCACATGGAGTCCAAGGATGCAAAACATTCTGGGAGTTGCAGTCATCTTATGGAGTTTCCTAAAGAAGGATATGTCACTTCTCATTGTAGGATGAATAAACTGGAGAAAAGAAAGGACAGCTTCAGGATAAAGAGACAAAAGTAGGGAAGTGAGAGGCATATTGTAGAACTAGCTACTTAGGCCTATTGACTGGACTGAAAGGTTGTGCAGAAACAAGAGTGGGAGGAACAAGGGCTGGGGTCCATGCTGGAAGGGCCTTGACTGTGAAGTCAAGAAAGCTCTTTAGTGTGCTGTCTATTGTGGAAAGGAGCAGGGTGGGCTTGGCAGCAGATGTTTTTAAATAACATGCTACACCTAGACAGTGAGGGAGCACCATTTAGCTACATTAGAATTTCAGTGATGGCTGGAAGTTGATAATCACAGTGGTTTCTTCTGGAACCTGGGGCATACACAAAAGCTCCATTTTGGAGATCTATATTTAACTAGCTAAGCATCTTTTACAGACTGTGGTCTTTGTTTGATCAGTCTTTGTTTATTCTGTCTGATGAGCCTGATCTCACACAGTTTTCTTTGGGGCTTCCTAAATATGAGTGTCTTCAAAAGGGAAAGCAATAGGGGTTCACTGACACCTCCCCAGGCCTCCCCCTGCCTCAGAGGAGGGTGGGGGCTGCTGTACCATTACTGGCTTTTGACACAAAGCCACAAAAAGATGGACATGAAGCCTGTATCTTTGTGTTTTGATGGCTGAAGGCAGTTATGCCCTAATATCAAGTGACATTACCTCTACTAAAGATGAAAACAAAGTGATAAAAAGCTTGCATAGAGTAATTCCACTCTCGATGACATTAAAGAAAAAGGTGGAGAATAAGGGGAAATTTAGGAAAGGAGCAGAGGTAACAAGGAGCCTGCATTTCCAGCACCTTCTATAGGTCAGTGAAGAGCATTTGGCTAGATATTAGTTTGATAAAAACATGTGTGTGTGTGTGTGTGTGTGTGTGCGCGCGCGCGCGCATACACACTATTCCCAATCCCAAGCCCAGAGCCTGGTACATAGGAGATTCTTAATAAGTTGTACTCAATAATTGAATTAACTAATTTAGGTAAAATAGTTGCAGAACAAATATAAACAAGAAAAATTATTAATTATGTATGCTCTTGCTTGTAATATAGTCTTCTTTGATTTTATTTTAAAGGACTCAGAAATTCTGAGATGGAGGGAAAAGAAAAAATAAAAAGTAACATGTAATTTCACTTTTCAGAATAATGGCTTCTAACATTTAGGTATATTGCTTACATTCTTTTTTCTATGTATGTCTTTGTTCATATATAAACTTTAATTTATTTAAACCAAGTACATAACCTAGAGAACAGAAACATAAGTTAAAGAATACTACATGGACTTATGAAGTTCTTTCTCTGGCATACTCCTAAGACATAAAAAGGTATGCAGACATATGCCTGTGTCTTATGTGAACCTCCATCAGCTTAATCACATGCATTTGGAGCCTGTTGTATCAACACGCACAACTTTATATTATGCCTGTGCTCCTTTTTGCTCTTGATTTTTAGCACCGTTCAATAAAGGTCTAATTAATATCAAACTAAAACAAAACAAGAAGGCAGACAAAAACTCACAAGGTTTTTGAGACCCTTCAGCTAATTTCAATAGTTATTTAGCATGTGCCTATCAATCACTCTTTTCCTTCTTCACTGAGGTTTTAACAAGAAAGAGAGTAGTTAGAGGCCCGTGTATTGATTGCCTCCATATTGCTCATTTTGCTAAGACATGATTCCAGCCTCTGAAATTGGCTTTTAGAGGAGCCTCCAGTCCAGAGATCTACGGTAATGATAGCACTCGGGCCAGCAAAATATTTTAATACATTGGCATCATATAATTGGACGCTATCCTTGTTTTCCATGAGCCTTGGAAGGCTGTCCATATACTTGAAGAGTTTTGAGTATCCTTTGCTCTGTCAATATGCGGGGAAAATAGTGGGTTTTTCTTAAGCATGCTGAGGGGGTTCTATGAAGGGCACTCATTGTGCATTTGGGATGTTTCTTTGTCCTTTTTCTTTTGCTTTCCTATCTCTTGCACAGGAGGTGGTACGATCAGGCTCCTGGAGGGGTAAGGGCAGCTGGTATGGGCTCTCCCAAGCCCTTACCACAAGCCCGGCTGTCTAAGCTGAAGCAGCCACACAGAGAGCTAAGGAAACTTTAAAAACTTAATTAAGGGAAAAAAAAGCAAACAAAATAATATTATAGTGGATTTACTGAGTGCTGCAGCCATGCCAGGGAAACCGCAGAGTCTGCATTTATATGTTTCTTATATAAGACGTATCTAATTAAAATAGGAGACGGGACTACAAGCTTTCTTCTAAGTTCATTTAAATACATGTTTATGTTGTGTTTAAATTCCCTGTGGGGTAATGTAATGCTGATCCAAAAGCATAGAAGCAACTTGATTAGGCAACTGTAGGCCTTGGTGAATACTTTTATCCTTAAATACTTAAGACTTAACTCCTCACCGCACACAACAGCTATCTACTGAGATCAGGCAAGCCCCAGACCTAAGACAAACCTTCCCCTGATGGACTGATTCGCCTTCACTTTTGCAGTGTTCTTTTGTGCCTGGGCTCCTTAACTCAAAGTTTATTTCTACTCTTCTCTGCTCTCAATAATTTATGCTATCTTTTCAGGTATTATTTTTATTTAAAGAATAGTTATTGTTGTTTCACTTCTCAAACCACTTCTTTTTTTGACAGTAATGAAAATATTTTAAATTGGACTTGAATTTGGAGAAATTTAAAATGTTTATAAATCACCCAAAATATCCACCTTATACATATCTGAATAAGAAATTTGGAGAAGGAAAGTGTCATTCTGTTAGCTGATGGTACGGATTCTGTTTTAGGACCTTGCTTCTTAAAGTGCTCTGTGGTCCAGCAGCCTCAGCATCACCTGGGAGCTTCTCAGAGATGCAGAGGCTCAGGGCCCTCCCCAGACTACCAGAGTCAGAATCTGAATTTTAATAAGATATCCAGATAATGAGTGAGCATATCACAGTTTGAGAAGCACCAATTCATGGTAAATTTTCTTTCGGGACAAATCATTGTTGGATTTGAGGCCCATTTTCTTGAGACATATAGGTTTTCCAGTAGGAAGAATTCTTGCTTAGGAACCTTCAGCAACCTTTTATGGGCTCATTAGGAGCCTGCTAAACAGAACACAAATAAAGAATCCTGCATACATTTTTAAGTCTCTCCTCTAGTTTGGTCTAAATTTAACTTATAATCATTCTGGACTATAACTAAATATCTAAAAAATCGATTTATTTTACATTTATGAACATCTTCCAAATGAGTACTTGTATACAAAGAAATTTCTTTAATGTCATACACCTGTATATAGCAGAGTAGATTTTTTATAGAATGTTTATTCTGCCACAGTTCTTGAGAAAGTGTAGACTAGGCTTATGTTCTTTTTCTTTTTTTTTAAATGTTGTTAATTAGGCCTAATTTGACTTTACTTTAAAATCTATATTTCATTACTGGCTGCATTTGTTGTGACATTCTTTAGAAAGGCTATAATTCCATCATATATCCATTTTTAAATAATCTCATCTGTTTAACTACATTATTGGACTAACCAAAAGGCCATTTGGGGTTCAACTAAATAAATTAAAATAAATTTATGGTTTGTTCTAAACTTGAGCCTAATTCTAAGAACACTGTGATATTTGCTGTTATATTTTTAAAGAAATACTAATCATTAATAAATGTAACCATTTATTGCCAAAGTCTTATTTTATGAAGGAAGAACAAATGCTTCTTTGTTTAAACTCTTAAGGAAACCTTGAAAATAATTTTTAAGAAGTTACTGGCTCAGAATAATGTAATTCCCAGAATTATCCAGGCCCCACTCTTCATTCAGTAGATAAATGATCTTCCTTCCTCCTGATCATGGCTATAGAATGGTAGGCAGAGACTAAACATTAATTTTTCACCTAATTTGTCAAAGTCATTCTCAGCCAGCATGAGTAATTCGAGTGATTTCACAACATAGTCCAAGACTAAAGAATTCTGTTCCTATCATTGATGCTGAGAGTCTAACAGATACTGTAGGCTTTATCTTGAATCAGTAAACTCAGTCTAGATCAACAAGAGATTACCACTTCAAGAACAACTCTTCTGGTTGCTCAAAGGAAGGCTGTCATGCTTGTGTGCATTGAGGTTCAGGTATAAACTCTGGTTACATTTAGGTAGTCACAGTGCAATTGCATTACATCATTTCAGTTAATTTAAATTCCATACATCTAAGATTAATGGCCTATTCTGAAGTAGGAAAAAGTTTTTAAAAATCTTAAAATAAGAAAT
Source organism: Pteronotus mesoamericanus (assembly GCF_021234165.1). NCBI lineage: Eukaryota > Metazoa > Chordata > Mammalia > Chiroptera > Mormoopidae > Pteronotus > Pteronotus mesoamericanus. The sequence continues at coordinate 17,593,525 of NW_026555329.1, read as the reverse complement.
GTGGTATCTACCGACTACCAATTTCCATCATCATCATTACTAACATTGATTAGCACTTTCTATTGGCTATAGACTAACTAATCTGAATCCTTTTTATATATTAAATCATTAAAATGAATGAGAAGTTTTGGTACATAATATTATTCTCATTTTAGAGAGGGAAATTTAAACCAGAGTTTAAACAACTAGTCCAAGGTCACACAGTTGATAAATAGCAGAGTTGGAATCTATCTGAATACTACCATATTTGCTGTGTATGATGCACACCCATGTTTTTGTGTGCATTATACATGGGATTATTATACCCATGGTATGTAGTCATTATACCCATGTATAATGCCCATCCTTTTTTCCCCTCAAAAATTCGGGCAAAAAGGTGTTCATTATACACAGCAAAATATGGTAATACAATTTGGTCACCTTAAATTTGTGAGCATGAAGAACACATATTGTGAACTTATTCTAATTTGGGAGGAAAGAGGAATGACTTCCCTTATCAATTACTTTTTGCATTTGTATATATATTTACCTACTTTTGCTTTCTATGGATTAAAACTATAATGGCATTATGAAGTTGAAATATTTGCCTGAATATTACTTAGAATTTTCCCTTAAGTTAATAAAGTGTAGAGTATACAATTGCACATTAGAATGAAAAATACTTTCATATATGTATAATATAAGTGAGTTAATATTAGCTCAGCTGCAAGTTTTGCCTTTAGTTGTAAAGTAATTTTTTTAATCCAATTTTATATCCTAGGGAAACAGACTTTACCCTGAAGACCATGGGAAAGCTCTGGAAGGTTTTGAAGAAAGGGGATCCAGTCAGAAGACGGTTGTGATCATTTAAACGATGGTTATGAGCCTAGGCAGGTGGGTCAATGACATGAGGGAGAAGATGACATTTACAAAAGAGGTCTCAGTGAGGATTCCTCAGTTACAGTATATGTGAAAAGAGTGGGAAATGTTATAAATGCCTCCTGAGTCCCGAGTCCAGGTAAATTGAAGCATGGTGGAAAGAGAAAGGTCTTTGGAGAAAAATGATGAGTGTAATGTGGGCTATAGCCTCTGAAAGGATGACAGGACGTCCAGTTTGAACTTACCCAGTGGTTAGATAGAGAGGAAGGCGGACACTTTAGAGAGCTCAGGAGTGTGTGTGAGATTGGGTTAGACGTCCTGGCACTTCTCCAGATACGGGCCTCTGAGGTGGTTAGAATGGGCTTGGCCATGTGGGGGCAGCAGAGCATCGTTGATTGCTGGGGACAGCGAGCCAGGACAAGGGCATTGAAGCTAATGTTTGGACTGAGCCTTTGGATGTGTTCTCTTTTGGTGGCTGGAAGCACTAAAGCCTGCTAAGGGCACAGAGGCAACGGGACCCTACAAGTGGGATCACCTGGACAGCACAAATATATGAAAGCCAAATATGGCAAGATTTCTAGAAGCAAGTGACTCTTTTCACTTTGAAAAAAGTGATATTAGAGTAGTGGGGACAATAATAGATCAAAAGAGATGAAGAGGAGAATGAGAATGGAAATGGAGAAACGTTATTTTTTTCAAGTTTGTCAATGAAGGAAGTGTAGTGATAGGATGGTAGTTTGTGGGGAGGCAGAATAGATGGAGGGACTTCCCCCCCCCCCGACACTCTGAACTGTTCTTGTGAATGGTCATGAGATGAATGGAGTGATCCCATGAAGAGAATAATTGCAGGTGGCAGTGTGAGGAAAAAAAGAGGGGATAATTATGAAGCCACCTCTCAGAAGAGTTGGGATATAATCCATAAGCTTAGGTTGGAAGAAGTTAGGAAGGAAGAAGGTAAAAATAATAGAGATTTTATAAATTTTCATTGAGAGTGCCAACGTCATATAAGTTAGCTGTGTTCTGAATGTTCGCAGGTTATTTGGAAAGCTTAAACCGTTTCCTCAGAGGAACGCTGTGCTGCAGCGGATGTGGCATGTGGGAAGTGGGATGACTGTGGAGTGAGCTCTTCAGATAGCCCTCAAGTTACAAGCCACCTCCTGCTTTATAAATGTGGACCTAACCCAGAGTTATACCATTCCTCTTTTCACTTTTCCATTCTCTTCCTCAGAGACGATTTACTTTTACGGTTTAACATATTGTTAACTATATAAAAGTCATTTTTTAAAAGATTTTATTTACTCATTTTTACCCAGTGAGGGGGGTGTGAGAAGCAACCACACGTTGATGTTTCTCTCCCTCTCTTTCTCCCTCCCTTCCCCTCTCTCTAAAAATAAATAAATGAAATCTTTTTTAAAAAACATTATGAAAAAAAGATTTTATTAAAAGGATTTATAAAAAAGATTTATTAAAAGGAACTCTTTAGTGTTGAAGTATAGGATGAGAACCACTGACTTAGACAAATAGAAAATTACACTACTATTATTGGGCAGCTTTTTAATGCAACATTTAGGGTTCCTTGTCCCTTCAAACTCAATATGACTCAATTAAAATGCATTTCCAAAAGCAGTTTTCCCTCTTGACTTTTCTGACTTTGTCAATTGTACCTCCATAAGCGAAAGCGTGGAGACCCCTTTGATTTGGACATCTTCCCCATTTCCCTGCATCTGGTTTGTCTTTAAACCCAGTGTCCATCAGAGTCTCATGCCTGTCGTACCCCAGAGCTCTCCACCTTCGGGTCATCACCTCTAGGAAATCTCTTGCTCTCTCTTTTAAGTCAAGTGTAGACAGTTGAGTTAATCATTTTCTTTTGTGCATGGCACATTGTGGTCATGGTTTATCTTTTTTGAAAAATGAAGGAAATATTACATACATTCATTTCACATTCCCTTTTTACACAAAAGTTTGCCTTTTTTTTTCAGATCTTTTCCCCATTAACTAAGATGCTGGCTTTTGTGCTAAGGAACCCTGATTTCCATTTTGTTAGTATTATTTTAAAATCAGGAATGGGTGATGAATTTGTCACATGATTTTTCAGCGTCTGTGACAATGGTCAGTATTTTTCTCCTTAGGGAAAAAAATTAACATCATTAGTACTTTAAGTTAGTACTTCAAACATAACAATATATCTGAACTTTGGTTGATTTTCCATTCCCACTCATCAACTATAGTAAACATTTAAAACATCCCTTATACTTGGCTCTTTCTCTCCAGGTGCAAACACATTTAGTCCCTCGTGGATATTTCTTATATTACATGTTCCAGAAATCTATGACATACTTTTTTCCAAATAGACTTTCAAAAAATAGACTTTTCATGAATTTATTTGCTTGAAATTCTAGCTTTCGAGACTCTGCTTTCCTACTATTGCATCTCAATAATTCAGATACCAAGTAAAAATGTTTACAGAAGTCCATCCTCTTTACATCTTCACTTCCACACAAAAATGTTCCTATTTGGGATTCCAAGGTAAGGTAGAAAAGGACAGACTATTTCTAGTGTTGTTTGGGGAGATTACACATAGTTACCGTGGTTAAATCAGGCATCTCTGCAGGCGTCTAAGCACGTGAAGGGATGTTTGGGTCAAAGATGTATCTTGTCCCAGGCTTTTCCTTTCATTATTCTCAATGATTTAGAACTTGGAAGTTAGTAACCATAAATTCACAACTGAGCCACTTCTGCCACCGAAGCCAACCCTCCAGGCACATTATTTCCATATCTAATGATGTATAGTTTCCAAATCTTTCACCATCAGCCTCTCCCTTCATCAGCCGTTTCTCTGTTGTAGAGGAAAAGGCTTTATACTATTTGGAAATAAGACTTGCTTTCAGTATAACTATGTTCCACACAAGTGTTTCCTTTCTCCTCCTTTCAGTTTATTTTTTCTTATTCACTGATTAATATCTTTTTTCACCTCAAAGTTCTCTCTCTGGTTGTTAAAAAGCCTTCTCTAGCAGTCTCTTCCATCTCTATTTGTGCAGTTGCTGTGTTTGATCTTCCCTATGGGTATGGCTATATTGTGGTTTGTTCTATTTTGTGTGCCTTAAAAGGCTTAGGTGATGTACTACACATAAAGTTTTGAGAGCTTTCCCCTTTCTTCTTAAACAAAATATTTTCAAAGCAATTATTTCAGAATGGATGTGTATCTGCTTGTACTTTTACAGAAAGTTTTGAAGGGAATCTGGGAGAAATCATGATTAGACGAGTAGAGTTGAAAGGTAGTGAGAATTACCTAATGCAACTCTTTAACCTGTGAGAAAATCCAGGCAGAGTGGCTGAGTAACTTGTTGACTAACACAAAGGGAAAGGAAACATGTGGAGGAAGGATAAAGGAAAGGCCTACATGACGTGTACTGATTGGGATTAGTGGCAGGGAACATAACTCAGAGCTTATTTTCAGTTCATGGTTATTTTGACCACAGTAGGAAGACTGGTCAGCTTAAATCAAAAGGTCAATGGAAAATTTTGACAAAGAGAAAGTTTTGTCCACATGACATAACTCACTGTCCAGACCATTGGGGAAAAAAATTCATTTATTATTATTCTCACTGTTATTGCTTGATTTCTCACTTCAAGGCTTAACCACGACACTATGTCTTGGCTTCTCTCTCACCTATTATTTGCCATTTTTGAGCATTGGTTGCCCAGTTCTCTGTGGGCCTTTTCTCTTCCTTTGGGCTGAATTACTTCTTTTATTGTTACTTTTTAATTAATTCATTGGAAGGATGTTTTTTCCACATTTTTATAAGAGGTTTGGTTCTAAAAGAAGTATTTATTATACATGTACTTGAACCCCAAAGGAAACCAGAAAAAAGTAAACTGGAACAAGAAATTAATTTTCAATTTACAGGGATATTAAGAGATGAAGTATGGTTAGCAAAAATTTCCTGAAGTAAATAACCACATTGCCATTTAGTCCTTGCCATTAATGTGGTTTGTCACAATACCAAATTAAATTCATTTTTAAAAATGTACTGTGTTCTTTTAAATAAATATTTTTCCTAAATTTAAGCAAAATGAAAAAGCTCATTCAAAGTAATAAATATTAGAGTGCTTACTATTTGTAAGGCACAGTGGTGGGCCCTGAATAGGATAATAAAATGCTTAAGTCCCTGCCCTTGGCAGCAGGGTATGTGTCTTTGTTTTTTAAAAAGTTTGCACAGGCAAGAGTCTGGGGTCTGGCAGAGAACCTTACAAATCATCACCAACAGGTCATGAGTTGCTTGACACCTTTAAAATCACAAAATCCCTGCCTTCATGGAATTTTTATTCTAAAGTCATGGGTGCGGGCGTAGGGGACAGATAATAAGCAAATAAGTAAAATATACAAGTGTTATAGAGAAAAAGTAGGGGTGGGTTAGCGAGTTCTTGTCATGCTGATGTTTCAATTTCAAATGCACTTGCCAGGGAGAGTATCCCTGGAGGGGGCTTGAAATAATGAGCGGAGTGAAATAAAGGTGTTAGCCAAGAAGATATATGTGGCAGAGCATCCCAAGCAGAGGGAACAGCTAGTACCAAGGCCCTCATTTGGGACCGTGTCTGGGCTGTTCAAAGATGAACCAGGAAGCAGCAGAAGGCCAGTGTGGCTTGAACTGGTCAACTAGGGACAAAGCCCTAGGAGAAAATTTAGAAAGCCAAGAAGTGGAGAGACTTTGGGTTTTACTCTTTTAAGAAACCACTGGAGGATTTTGTTGAGTAGAGGACTGACATCTGATTTACAGTTTAGGTCCTTAATGACTGAAGTTGGTCATGGCCAGAAGCAGGAACACAAGAAGCCACCACAATATCCAGTTAACGAGAGGCAATTGTGGTGGAGGACGTGATGAGAAATGGTTGAATTCCGCACATATTTTGTTGATGGAGCCGTCAGGATTTGCTGAAGATCCAAAGGTGTGACAGGAAAGGACTAGGCCACATTGCTGTCAGCTCTGAAAACTGGCCACGCTCTCGGCATCACTTTTGCAAAAGGTGGAGATTGGTAAATGTCTTGATTCTACCTATTCACCTCAGATTATTTAATCAGACTCTCCAGCCTCGTGGCCCTGGAAACAATGCTTTTAAAATGCTTTCTCGGTATTTTTCTGCAGCTCATTTGACTTGAGCTAACAAAACTGGTTTAGGGCTCACTTGGATTACATGAAAGAGGCCATGCCTTCAGGAGACAAATTAGAAACACAACACTGTGCAACGCATGTGGGTTGGTAGGCTCGTGGATGAGAGATTAATCCCATTCCGATCCCTCTTGCAGAACGCAGGCACACTATAAGAAGCCTTAAGTGGGTCGAGCTAAGCATGGAAGGCTTCCTGGAGGAGACTCATTTCGAGGAAGGATTTCTCAGGCCTTTATCAGGAGAGAAGGACAGAAAATGAAAGTAAAAGATGATGGGTGTGACTGTGGGTTGGCAGCCAGCCCACGCCAGTCCTCTCGTTGGAGCCCTCTCTGACCCAGACGCAGCTGTTCAGCAATTGCAGCGCTGACATCACTCCACCCAGACAGTGACCGGCCCATTTTCCGCCTGCCACCGCAGCTCTGGTTTCCGGATGGTCCTGATTTGAGAGCGGACCAAACCGGATGAAGGTCGCACGCCCTCTTCCGTCCGTGTTCAGGTTCACTAGAATCCAGCGTGGAGGTGGCCCGCACCGTCCCTTTGCGCAGGCGCGGTCTGTGGTCCACGCGCGGCGCTATGCCGGCCACGCATGTCTCGCGTGTCCGGGCCTTGTATCGGCGCATCTTGCTGCTGCATCGGGTTCTGCCCCCAGACCTTAAAGCCCTTGGCGACCAGTACGTGAAGGACGAATTTAGGAGACATAAGACGGTTGGTTCTGATGAGGCCCGGCGTTTCTTGCAGGAATGGGAGGCAAGTGACTGCCCCCTTTTTTCCGCCCTACACCCTTGGGGGTCCCTCAGAGGTGTCCCGGTTTGTCCCTGTGAGAAAACAATTGTCCCGGCTGGTTTTCCCGGGTCCCACGCCAGCAGCAACGTGTTCCATATAAATTAACACAAAGCTGTCCAAACAGTACTTCCCAAAGTTACAGCCAGAGCCCGTCTGTTTCTCCCACGGGTTCCTCACTGGAGCAGATCCCGTTACACCAGCGTCTGCACTTCAACTGTTTGAGCTTCTGCCCGCGCCAGGCTCTGGAGAGGTGAGGATGGGATAAATCACCGCCAGGTGCTCAAAGAGCTTATGCCCCCCTCCAGTGCCTTGGACGGAGCAAGCGCCTATTAATAAACTGATGGTTTTCTCATTACCTCCAACTTTTCAGACTTAGAGGTTTGTTTCCATAATTACTATTTTTAAGACTTAAGTGCTCTTTGTTGGGTCTTAATAATGTTCTCAGTTGACTGATACAGAAATCAGTTAAGCCTGGGGGACTACCAACGTTGAAAGAGAAAAATGCTGGTCAGTTTAAATCAGTTGGTTCCTCCTGAGTCTCAAGTCACATTACTTTGTTACCTTGTTCTGCATCATTGACTAAATTTAAAGCAGACACGTGTATTAGGGATTAGCCCTTTGGCTACCCCCACCCTCTTTTGAGTGGAGGAAAAAGATATTCAGAATATTATGTTTTGTGGGGTTGGGGGCCCTGCAGGATTGCACCTAGTTCTGATTTGTAAATATCAAGAAATGAATGGAACTGGAGATGAGAGCAACATCTCACTCCTATGAAAGCTTGAAACAGTGTTTGTATAAAAACAGAAGTAAGCGATTCTTCAGCCTAAAATGTTGATGGCTGAAAGGATGGCTGAAGTCTGTTGTTGAAGATCATAAAGTTCAGGGTGAACACAAAACCTTGTCACTGAAGCCCAGAATTCTTGATTGTAGAATCACTGAAGCTTACAAGAGGGACATTTAGGACAAGAGTGAAATCTAGAACTTTCATAAATATCATGTGTATTAGATGTATTGGGTTGGCCAAAATGTCCATTTTTTTTTCCTGTAAAATAGGAGACACATTTTTCATCTTTGCCAATAACTTTATTGATTTGGATATTTTGAGTATGTTGGCTATCTCCCATGTGGTATAACATTGATTGTTCTCAATTAATATCTCAATTTGAGTGCTATCAACTTCAACTGGTCTACCAGAACGTGGAGGACCATCCAGCAAGAAATCTGCAGCATGAAACTGCAAACCACTTTTGACATGTTCGATGAATCATAGCATCTTCTCCATACACTGCACAAATCTTTTTTTGTGTTCTAGTTGTGTTTTTACCTTTCTTGAACTAATAAAACATAATATTCTGAAAATCTTGCTTATTTTTCATCTCCAATATTAAAATGGCTGCACAAAAATTCTCCAGTTTTGATAAGTTTTTTTTAAGTGCATGCTTATATGACAGCTGTAATTACACAGTTTAACAGAATTGTTTCAAATAGAGGTAAAGACAAGGAAGCGCTATTAGAGCCATCTTATGGGGAAAAAACCAAATGAACTTTCTGGCCAACCCAATAATTAGTCTGCCTGGAGCCAGGGAATTTGAATATTTTAAAATGAAGACTAGTACCTTTTAATATGGTAACTTGGTCTTGGAGTCAGAAGAACTGGATTCAAATTCAGGTTCTTACATTTATTAAATATTACATCACCTAATTTTTCTTATCTGTGAAATAACAGTGTTTAAAATATGTACCTTTAAATTTTTGTATGTAAATATATTTAAAAGCACTCGGTAAATTGTTAATTGCAATGAAACTATACGATATTAAGATGTTTAAGTCACATCTTTTAAGCCTGGTCAGTTTGTAGCAGGACAGGAAGGAGTGTCTAGTTCTGTGTTGGAAAGAAGTAAAGAAAGGCACTTTGAGAGGCCCTGAAGTATAAGAACTTGGAAGCTTTTAAGGGAAAGAATTGGAACTCATTGTAAAATGATAATAGGCTGGAAGAAACAGAGGACACTGAAAAAAAAACCGTAAATAAAAAGTGTGTTGCTCAACCTAGAAGGCTTGGTATTAGGAATTCAGCTTTTGGTTTTTGGGTGTTGTTTTTTTTTCCTTAACTCTCTCAAAATAGTTTTAGACTTACGGAAGTTACAAAGACAGTGCTGAGTTCCTATACATTCCTACACTCAGCTTCCCCTTACATTAACATTTTGTATAACTGATGATCAAAACTAAGAAATTAACATCGCTACAGTACTGTTAATTACAGCCTTGATTCACATTTTGTCTGTATTTCCACTAATGCTCTTATGTGTTCCAGGATCCAACCCAGGATCATACATTGTACAATATTTAGCCATCCTGTCTTCTTAACTTCCTCTGGTCTATCACAGTTTCTCAGTTTCTTCTTATCTTTAATGTCTTTAACACTATTTTGAAGAGTATTGGTTAGTTATTTTGTAGACTGTCTCCATTTGGATTTGTCTGATGTGTTCTCTTGATTAGACTGGTGTTACGAATTGTTGGGAAGGATATGATGAGGGCAGTGTGCCCTCCTCAGTATATCATGTCAGAGGGCACATGATATCAGTGACATTATTACTGGTGATGTAAACCATGGTCACTTGGTTAAGGTGATATCAGCAAGGTCTCTCCACTATGAAGTTACTCTTTTCCCTTTTGAAATTAACACATATTTGGGGGTAGATACTCTGAGTCTGTTCAGATACCCTGTTTCTCCTTAAACTTTTCCAACTAATTTTAGCATTCATTGATGGATCTTGCCATTGTGTTACAATGGTGACTTTGTCTTCTTATATTCCTTCTGAATTTATTAGTTGGAAATGTTTCTGTAGGGAAGCATTGTTTCTTCTTTCCTGTTATTGACCTAGCATTTTTACTTGTTTTTTGGTATGAAGAAAAGTGTGACCCATGGGGTTAGGGCCTTGGACTTCATTACCTAGCAACTGAGTAAAGACAAGTTTAAACGCAATGATCTCTTTGGTTAAAATAATAATTCTTGCAGTTGAAAAGCAACTCAGTCTAAGCCTGGGAATTACGAGAGGTAGGGTGGATATTCTACCAAGAGAATCTGTTTCTTTTTTCCAAGGGTGAGGACTGGAGAAGACTCCAGTGACTTGGAGGGGAGAAAAACCTGGCAGTGATACCGGAAAGTGATATCCCTTGTTCGGCCTTCTAAGTCATTTTTCCCCATGTGTTCTTCAGAACATCCAATTTATGATTGTTGTACTTGATGCTACTGGTTATGACATGGATTTCTATTGTTTTTGGGAAATGATGATTGCACACTTGGTATATGTTATCTGAGTATTATAGGCTTGATACTTATGTTTATATCAAGTTAATTGAGAGGGACACAATGATTAAAAACTTGGTACCCTTATGTGAGTTACAGTCAAGCCTGATGTTTATTTTTTTTAAATTATTTTAAAATATATTTTATTATATTATTACTCTTGTCCCAATTCCCCTCCTTGGCCCTCTCCACCCAGTACCCCCATCCCCTCCGGCAATCCCCCTCCTTTAGTTCATGTCCATGGGTCATGCATATAAGTTCTTTGGCTACTCCATTTCTATACTGTTCTTAACATTCCCCTGTCTATTCTATATCTACCAATTTGTACTTCTTAATCTTGCACCTTTTCCCCCGTTTTCTCCCTTTCCCTTCCAGATGATCTCCGTATCTGTCATTCTGTTTCTGTTCTGTTGTTTGTTTAGTTTGCTTTTTAGATTCAGTTGTTGATAGTTCTGAATTTATTGTCATTTTAATGTTCGTAGTTTTGGTCTTCTTTTTCTTAAATAGGTCCCTTTACCAATTCATACAACAATGGGTGATGATGAACTCCTTTAGCTTTACCTTGTCGGGGAAGCACTTTATCTGCCCATCGATTCTAAATGATAGCTTTGCTGGATAGAGTAACCTAGGTTGTAGGTCCTTGCTTTTCATCACTTGAAGAACATCTTGCCAGTCCCTTCTAGCCTGCAAAATTTCTTTTGAGAAATCAGCTGACAATCTTATGGGAACTCGTTTGTAGGTAACTATGCTTTATTCTTGCTGCTTATAAGATTCTGTTTATCTTTAACCTTTGATACTTTATTATTTTTTTCACTATTTTTAAATCTTTAAATTTATTTATTTTCCTTTACTGGAGCTACATTTTTTCTTAGTTTGTTCCTGTAGTACTGTTAAGTGGTAGATAGATATTTAGAAGCATTTCTCCAACTTACCATATTTGTTGCTGACATACTTTTATTAAATATTTATTTTCCCTACAATTCAATGACTTTTAGGATATTCACAGATTTGAGCAATCATTACTACAACTTTAGAACATTTTCATTACCCGCAAAGAAATCTTGTATCTCTTAACCATCATCTCCCCAATTTCCATATACCTCCCAGCCCTAAGTAACGAGTAATTAAATTTCTTTCTTTTGGATTTGCTTATTCAGGACATTTCATATATATGAAATCATATATTATGTGGTTTTTTATATCTAGTTTCTTTTTGCAGTTCCTCAAATAGTTAAATGTAGACTAACCATATGATCTATCAATTCCAGTGCTAGGTATATAACCAAGAGAAGTGAAAACATATGTCCAAATAGAAAATGTATATTTGAATGTTTACAAAAAATGTTCATTATAGTTAAAAGGTTGAAATAACATAAATGTTCATCAATGAATGGAGAAATAAACTGTGAAATATATATATTTCAGCCATAAAAAGGAATGAAGTACTGATACATACTGGAAGTTGGATGGACCTCAAAAACAATATAAGTGAAAGAAGTCAAACACAAAGGGCCACATGTTGTATAATTCTTATATAAAATATCCAGAATAAGCCAATCTATAGAAACAGAAAGCAGATTAGTGCTTGCCAGGGGTGAGGGTGGTGGGGAGGGGGAGTTCTTGAGTAAAGAGTGTACTTCTGGGATAAATAAAAGCTTTTCAAATTAGAGAGAGATGGTGGTCATACAACATTGTAGAGTGCATTAAATGTCACTTAATTTTGCACTTTAGAATGGTTAATTGTATACTATGAATTTCATCTCAAATTTTTTTTAAATGTTACTATATTTTGGGAACTAATCTGACAGTTCCTCAAAAGATTAAACAGAATTATCATATGACCCAGAAATTTCCCTGTTAAGTATATACACAAAAAAAATTGAAAACTTATTTTCATGCAAAAACTTCTGCACAAATTGCAGCATTATTGATAGTAACCAAAAAGTAAGAGAAAAACAAATGTATACCAACTTGGTATATCTGTACAATGGAATATTATTCAGCAAAAATAGAAACATTGAAAATATTAACCTTTGACATTTTAATTAAGATATGTCTTGGTATGGTCCTCTTTGTGTCCATCTTGTTTGGGACTCTGTGCTTCTTGGACTTGTGTGTCTATTTCCTTCACTTAAGTAGGGAAGTTTTCTTTCATTATTGTTTCAAATAAGTTTTCATTTCTTTTTCTTCTCCTTCAGGCACAACTGTGATTCAAACGTTGGTACATTTGAATTATCCCAGAGGCTCCTTACCCTATCTTTGTTTTTGGGGGGGTTCTTTTTCTTCTTACTGTTCTGATTGAATTTTTTCTTCTTTATTTTCCAGATCATAGATTTGATTCTCTGCTTCATCCACTCCTCTGTTGATTCCCTGTTAAATTTTTCTTTATTTCACTTAGTATAAACTTCATTTTTGCTTGGGTCTTTTCTATGCTGTCGAAGTACCCGATGGTTCTTTGAGCATCCTATTAACCAGTGTTTTGAACTCTGCAGCTGATAGATTGCGTATCTCCATTTTGTTTAGTTCTTTTTCTGCAGTTTTGTTCTGTTCTTTCATCTGGGCCATATTTCTTTGTCTCGTCATTTTGGCAGCCTCCCTGTGTTTGTTTCTATGTATTAGGTAGCACTTCTTTGACTCCCTATCTTAGTAGTGTGGCCTATTGTAGAAAAGTGCACTGGTAAGTTGGATGGAGTGGAGCCTTAGGTAATCGCCAGGGCAGGGCAACCTGTGTGAACCAGGTTGATGGATCCTCTGATATGGTTTTGCCTGCTCTGTGGCTCTGTGTAGGGGAAAACCCAGAAAAGGGACAATTACTGCTACCTGGCCTCTGGAGTTTTGACCAGGAAGAAGCTGTCTCTTGGCACTTGCCTTGATGCCTGGCTCTTTAGTTTCTCCCCATATGCCACTGTGTCCTTGCAGCCACTGCCCAGTGCTGGAGCTAAGAGGGAGTGAGCCTGCATAATTCCTAAGTCTGTCACAGGCCATTTAAGGGAGATTCCTGAGATCCTGCAGTTTCTTCTACCACCCCAACCCCCACTAGTTTTTATAGCCAGAAGTTATAGGGACTTATCTTCCTGGCAGTGGGACCCTGGGCTGGGTGGTCTGGTGTGGGACTGGGATCCCTTGCTCCTGAGGTATCCCTCCTGATCTTTGTCCACCACACGTGTGTGTGGGATCCCCGGCTCTGTGTCTCTGCCCCTCCTAACTGTCTGGATGAATGTGGCTTCTTTAATTTCTTGTTTGTTGAACTTCCATTCAGCTCAATTTCTGATGATTCTGGGTGATAGTTTTGTATTTTAGTTGTAATTTTTGTTGTACTTGGGCAAGGAGGTGAGCCTTGTTTACCTATGCCTCCACCTTGATGTTTATATTTATATCATGCTAGTTGAGAGTGACACAATTGTGAACTTCCCTATGTGGAGTTTGGTCTCTGGGATTCTTTCACACACTTCTCAGCCTGCATATGAATTGATTGGATTCCGAATTTGTTTTACTTAAAGGACAAAGTTGGGTACCACTGGAGAAAAGGAAGGGGAAGGATTGAGAACATCAGAGGCCTCAGTATTAGAAGGAGGGTTTCTGTTCTCTTCATTTGTGATCACAGATAACTGTGGCAAATATTAAAGGGAATTCAGCTGGGGAAGTTTCTGTTCAAGGACCAGTTGGTGTAGATAGGAGGAAATTATTTCATTTTATCTTTAGGATAAAAATGTAAATGCATAGTCCAGGCTGGTGTGGTTCAATGGATTGAGTGCGGGCCTGCGAACGAAAGGGTTGGCGGTTGAATTCCCAGTCAGGGCACATGCCTGGTTTTCTGGCCAGGTCCCCAGCAGGGGGCGTGCAAGATGCAACCACACATGGATGTTTCTCTCCCTTTCTTTTTCCCTCCTTTCCCCTTTGTCTAAAAAATAAAATCTTTTAAAAAATGTAAATGCATATTTACAGAGTAAATATTGATTTTATATAATTCCTTACCATAGGAGAAAGATTATAAATTCAGGATGAGATGTTGGGAATCTTTTAGGGAGAATGTTGATAACTGGTTGGTAAAATATCCATTGCAGTCTTACTCTCAAGTCTTTTAAGAGGCAACTATTAGAGGCTGAATTGGAGCTTGGTAGCTCAGCGGTCTTACTTATGGAATTTTAAAAGTTTAACTATGGTCAGTTTTGTGGTATAGCTGATTTAGGTAATGCTTTCCATTTTTCCTTCTGTGTCTACCCATTGTGGAGAGAACTTCTCACCACTTATTTTCTGGGAAATCAGAATAAGCACTGAAAATTAAGTAGCAAGTAAAATATATTTGTGATAGAATGTGAGATACAGAGTAAAAAACAGTGAGCTCTAAAGATACCCTGTGTGTTTATTTTTCCTTTTCTGTCCTACTTGTTTATGCCCATTGCTTTCTTAAGTGGTTTCTGTTATTTTTCTTAAGTAGCTGCTTTGCTCTATGTATTTTGGGGGATGTTATAGCAGAAGTTCTGTTTCTAGGAAAAGCAGAAGGCTTAAACACTCTATGAAGAGTTATTCATCACTTATTATGCCAGGTAAAGTGCTAGGCATGTGGGACACAAAAGTCAATAATAACTGTGTTTTATTTTCATAGTGTCCAAAATATAGTAGAATATAAATCCACAATTATAATGTAGTATGAAAAGGTGTCTGTTAAATACGATGGGAACAAGGAGAGAGTGGCGGAAGTTGAAGGCCATATACGATGTCAGAGCTGAGTCTTGAGCAAGTCAGAGATGCTTGAAAGTGTCATGAAAACAACTTTACAGAAAGAGAGAATAATATGTGCAGAGGTATTAAAGCAAGAAACAGTATAATTTTTCCCCCCAGAATCTGCGGTGATGTGTTTGGAACTTAGTATACTATATGGGAGATTAGGAAAAGATAAAGCTATAGAGAGGTAGCAAGAGACAAGATATTCTGCTAAGGATTAAGTTTTTATTTTGAATCATTGAAAGATTTTAAGCAGTGGTGGAAATGATTCAAATTATATTCTAGAAAGATCACTTTAGCAGCAATATAAAGGAATGATTGAAAAATGCGCCAGACCGAAGGTAAGAACAGTTAGGACAGATGTAGTAATCCAAAATATCTTTGTGCCTGAACCAAAACAGAGAGGTTGAGAATGGAAGGTATAGATTTATTTAGGTGTTATCCTTTTTTAAGGTAGAATAGGACTTGACTTGGTGACAGATAAAGAATTAGTGAAGGGAAGAAATAGAATGGATAACTCTCAGGTTTTAGAACATGATACCAATAACCAGAATAGGCATATAGGGGGAGCAGATGGAGGAATGAGTTCAGTGTGGTACATTTTATACTAAAAATTGTGGTGGGGCAGTCAAGTGGAGATGTTCTGAGCTATGTATTGGTCTGATACTCAGGAGACAGACTGTGGCTGGAGACTTGGAATTCCTTATCTGTAGTTGGTGGTCCAAAGGTGTGGATGAAAGTGCCAGCTGGGTATAGTACCGGGGAAGGTGGTTAAAGATTGTAGTATATGAGACGCTGGAACTGTTCTGTTATCTCCTTCCGTATTTAGTTGTTCATAAGTACTTCTGCAAAGGAGCATACTTTTTTCCTTCTTTGATTATGTTTAGTTCTTTAGATTAGTGTGATAGTTTAGATCTTGTAACATTTGTCTTTTTGTTTTATTTTGTCGTATTTGTTTTAGAGAGGAGGAAGTGCTTCAGACTTAATGTAACCATCTATTTGTGACTCACATGGGACATCTTTTTCTTATTTATGACTTTGAAGTGGATCATCAGATAAAAAATGTATGATTAAGTTGCATGTCACCTATATTTAGAGTCTTTTTTAACTTGGTATAATTAGGGTTGGATGGGTATTTTGCAGTTTTTATAATTGTATGCCTCTCTTACCTAATTTGGGGACCTCATTTTGTTGCTTTTTAACATCCTGATTTGGAGTTAGTATTTTAGTTTGGGGGGAGAAAAGGAATGAATTACCTCTTTGTTCAGTAGATGGATTGTGTGTGGGGGATATCTCTACCAAGTATGAGTGAGTCATCTGGAGACCTCTCACTTGTACTGTTTATTCTGCGTGTTGTTCAATGTAGTATTTTTGTGATAGTTTATTGAATGGTGATGTGTCACACATGTATGTTTTCCACATTAAGCTTTACCTTTTAAAAATTTTAGTAATATTGTGGTCCTTTACCAATGGTTGAAAAGGGATAAAGCAGAGGATATGAAATAGGGTATACTTGGAACATACAATGTTCCTTTTCTTTCCCCACTTCTGAAACATTTGGATTTTCAGTGAAACTTTCAAGACATTTTTATTTAGGAACATTGAACTTTTATTGGTGTCATGAGATGTGTTTTAATAATGATTATGTATAAAGTAACTGAAGGCTTTTTAAAAAATCATCAATACTTGATCAATATTGCATATGTTATTGACTTTATAACTATGGTGCTGGAACCTAGAGGTATGTTCTTTTTGTTTAAATGATTTACAATTTATTGGGTTTTACAGATTTAAAATAATGGTAATAGCATAACAATATCAATATACTAGTGAATATGGTTCTAAAACAGATCTGTATGTGTGTATAGGGGGGTGTGTATGTATGTATACACAACATGTCTTAAAATTTTCAAGTAAGTTTTTGTACATATTTTAAGATAAAGGATTATATGTGCATAATGTAATTTTACTGCTTTTCCTTACTATTTTATGAAATAAATATATTTTATGGTTGCATATAAAGAATAATGGTCTGAAATTTTACATAGGGAGAATTAGAATTGACTGAAAGGGAGCTTCACATTACTTTAGTAAACTTATTTTTTAGTTAATGCACTAAACTTTTTTTAAAAAAGAGGTCTGTTCAGAAGGTATCCAGCCATGTAATATGAAAAATAGAAATATTTACTGAAGAAGATGTAAGAAACATTGTACATTCAACTATGATGCCTCAGTCTCTTTCAAAGTAGGCACCTTGCAACCTCACACAGTTCTCCCAGTTGATATCAGCTGCCCCATCATATTTTCTTGAGTCACATCAGTGGTCTGAAATCTTCTCATTCAAAGGTGATTTTAGTTTTGAAAAAAGCCAGAAGTCGCAGGGCAACAAATCTGGGCTCTAATGGGGGCTGGGTGATTTGATGTTTCCCAAAAACACTCTGCACAAGATGCAATGCATGAGCAGGCGCCTTGTCACGATAAACTGCCAGTCACCAGTTGCCCATAACTGCAGCCTTCTGAATCATTCAGTTTACACAGGGGA
Source organism: Pteronotus mesoamericanus (assembly GCF_021234165.1). NCBI lineage: Eukaryota > Metazoa > Chordata > Mammalia > Chiroptera > Mormoopidae > Pteronotus > Pteronotus mesoamericanus. The sequence goes on along the minus strand of NW_026555329.1, from coordinate 17,576,142 downwards.
ATTTTCAAGTTTAACGCAAAATTTGATGCAGGTTCATTGCTCTACTCATTCAGTCATTTTGAATGTGACAGCCTCAACTCAGTGGTGTCTACTGCCCCCACTGACTAGTACAGTGAAGTTGTCATTGTTCACACATGTGCATTCCAGTCCACTCTCCTTGGCTACCAGGTTACAGCGATGTTGCGTAAACCATTCTTATTAGTAAAGGCTGAACTTTTTCCAGACAGACCTTGTATTTTTAAAAAATATTTTATTTATTCATTTTGGAGATAGAGGGAGGGAGGGAGGGAAACATCTGTGTGAGAAAGAAACATTTATTGGTTGCCTCTTGCACACACCCCGTCCGGGGACAGAACCCACAATCCAAGCATGTGCTGGGAATCTAATCAGCAGTCTTTTGCTTTGTGGGATGACACCTAACCAACTGAGCCACACTGGTCAGGGCAAAAGTAATATAGTCTCTCTCTTTTTAAGATTTTATTTATTTATTTTTAGAGAGGGGAAGGGAGGGAGAGAAGCGTCAATGTGTGGTTTCCTTTTGGGCGCCCCCTCCTGGGGACCTGGCCCACAACCCAGGCATGTGCCCTGACTGGGCATTGAACCAGCAACCCTTTGGTTTGCAGTCCAGCACTCAATCCACTGAGCCACTCCAGCCAGGGCAATATATTCTTTCTTAATTTATCTCTTCTGGGGACATTTAAAATTTTATTTTGGTCTCTTTCACATTTCAGATATCTTGTGAATTTTGTCATCCTTCCCTATTTACAAGTAAAGCAATGAGAACTGACTGAGAACTCTGTATATAGGTAGGTTTGCTGATTAGAAAATTACTTAATAGAGTTACAGAATTTCAATTAATCTTCTTTAGATTTGCTTTTCACTTCTGATTTTCTTACCTACCTGGTGTTTGTGTTCACTTGGTTCTTGGCAGTTTTGGCTTTATCTCCAGCTGTATTCTCTGTTTTGTATCCTAAACTGTGGCTTCCTTTTTATGAGCTCTTTTGTTATATTCTTCATTCATTTTGAAAAAGTTGTTGCAATTTCTTGGCTGTTAATGGCTCCTCCATTCTTGTTCTCTTAATTATTGTGTTACTCCTTTAACAAATTTCTTCAGTATCAATTCAGTGGGATTTTGGAAGGGAGAGGAAGCAAGTTCCTGTGATTTCCCCAGTCCACCATCTTGGGCTGGAAAACTGCAGTTAAGAATGAAAAAACTAAGGCCTATAAAAATAAAATGACTTGTTTTGTATCACACAGCTAGATAGACAAATATCTTGTGCTTTTACCACATGAAAATCTAATTAAAGTTTTGTAAATTAGTGTTTCCTAAAGCTATTAAGCTTTTGCAGTGTAAAATGATTATGGATGTTTTTTTCTTTGAAATTTGCTTGTTTGCTTGCTACAGTTTATTTGTATATTTGTTTTTTTCCTCCATTTAAAAACTTTTTTCCTAGGGGAAAGGAAAGCTTCTTAATCAAGTTTTTATTTTCTACACCTCTAGCATAATAGATGTTTAAGTCATGGTTTATTTTTATATTTATTATCACAAAATGCTAATTGCCACACATTTCTCTCTCAAAGATTTTTTTCAATAATAAAATAAGAATGGAAGTTCCTGCGATGTAACTGTTCAGGCACATATGTTTTCTATGTAATTTTTGAAAGGCTTCTTTGGGCTTCAGTTGTCTCAGTAGGGGAAATGATATTTTACCCTTGAAATTAGGGATGGACCAGAATGTTCTCTTCTACCTCCAAAATGGAATTTTATTAGAAGATGAGTTAAAACTATATCAAATGGCTTAGCCTACTTTGCACTTTTCATTGGTCCTGCTGATTTTTCTCTAATATTTTCTGTTAGTGTTAAGGTTATGTGTTATTATAACAATAGAATGGTAATAAATTACAGAATATTTTATTTGTCTTTGTAATAGTTATAATTGACAAATTTTTTTATTCTCTGAATTAAAAAATAGCTAAAATAAAAAGGCAGATAATATATTTGGGATTAATATAACATGTGATAGTGTTAGTATAAAAAAGCCTTATTTTGCTTGGATAGGGAAAATATTAATAGCTGTAATATATGAGCAAAATGACCTCTCAGAAAGGTCATTCAGTGATTTATGTACAAAGCTGTGAATTGCTGTTGTGCATATATACGGTAATAGTGAAAAATTTAAAGCAGTGTAGGTGTCCAATGATGGAAGAAGAATGAAATTATAACCTAGCCATATGATGGGTGGGTTAGTATGCAGCTATCAGAAATGGTGTTTCAGAAGAATTCATGAGGTGGAAAACGGCTCTAGATACACATAAATGTAAACAGTGTTTATCTTTGGGTGATAGGATTAAGGATGTCATTTTCTCCCTTGTACCTCAAATTTTGCATATGCTTTGCAAAGATCATATGTTACTTTAGTAATTATAAGAAAGCCAACGGATGTTATTTATAAAATGCAATTGGAAATACTAAATGTTTTGGTTACCAGTCTGTGTCACAAAGCACCTGAGTCAGACACATTCAGTGAGTCAAATACTAGTACTTTACAAATATATTTTTTAATTCTGCTCTTTAAATTTTGTAGGTTAGACTTAAACGTCTTCATGTTTAATAAATTATGTCAGCTATATGTATTACATGATTTCTTGCTGAATTTTATAAAGGAAATGAAAAAACTTCAAAATGAGTAGACTTATATTCAATACTGTAAATGGCCACTGAAATAAGACAAGAAAAGCAATCAGAGGCATCCAGATTGGAAAGAGAGAAATAAAACTGTTTTTATTCTTAAACAATATGATTATCTATGTAGAAAATCTGATGGAATCTACAAAAAAATCTGTAATTAGTAGGTCAGTTTAGCAAGATTGTATATATGATACATGACCAATAAATAAAACTGTATTTATTTAACTGTATTTTTGTGTACTCATAATGAAAACTTGGAAATTAAATGTTAAAAATACCACTTACCATAAAAAAAAAATGAAATACTTAGGGACAATTCTGACAATGGCTATATAAACCTATACATTGAAAACTGTAAAGTATTGCTGAAAACATGTGTAGACTCTAAATTAACCTTTAGTTACTCTAACCACTAGAAGACATACTTAGAATTTTTAGGGCTGTAAACTGAAATCAGACAAGAATCATCTGCGTCATCCATCTGGTATAGTATTAAGTCTTCTTTTGAGTAACATGAAGAATCTTCTCATGTTTAATTTCTTAATGGGCATACTTAAATACTATTCATTGATTCTCCAAAACTTAATTTGATGAAAATTAATTGCTACTTAATAATTGTTATTCTGTTGTATTTTAATTTTTCATCTTTTTCTAAGTATGGTGGATGGTTGCATGAAGGCTGATAGGGAGATAGGATTGGGAGGGGAGGTTGGTTAGCCGTTGCTTTGTCTTTTGGCAGGTCAGTCAGAGAGGATGGAAGATGGTAAACAGTCTCCCTTGGTGGCTTGAAAATTAGTAGGCTCAGGAAAGAAATTCTAGGTAAGTATGTGCCACTCCGGATTGTGATTATATGCCCTGGTAATTGATCTTGTAGGTCTGGAATTAGACTTTACCAATACCCAGAGACAATTAGATACTGGCAATCAGATTCACAGTAAATTTGTATAATAATATTAAAGTATGAACTGAGATCCTGATTTCCTTATTTCTCTGGGTGGGGGACAGGAGGCTGGAGAGGAGAGCTTTCTTTTTCCTGGAGTCAGAATATTTACATTTAGATCCAGAGAACTCTCTTTCATATGCCTCAAAATTCAGAAATTTTTAAATTTCAGAAAGGTAGTAAGGCATATTACTGCATTTTAAGAAACACCCAGTGGAATCTGGGGTGGTATGCCCTGTAATAAAATACATTAATATTTCTTCAGTAAAACATTTGATTCTTCATATTAAGTACAGTAAATAAAGGCTTCATGTCTATTTTAGGTCGGGAATTGCTGCCAGATAAGTTCTGAAAGAGCTTTTGTTTTTTTTGAAAATTCTTTGACTTCAGAATTGCGAGTAAGGAATTGTGAACTACTATTAAGCTTTCTGGGAAACTGAATAGTGCTTAGAAGGTTGCCTGGTAAACATGCAATTAGAATAACAGGAAGTGGGCAGGCATGAGAGACTTTTCATCAGGCCTCTCTGCAGTCGAGAACGTCGAGGGTCCTCCCGGTTCACTGCTCCTTTTTCCTAGACAGTGCTGAACATGTATTAGCAAGACTGCCCATTCATAATACTTTATTTTTATTTTAAGCACTTTCTTTCTGTCAAACTATTATTATTAATATTAATGTGTTAATTGATTAAGCTACCTAATTTGTCTTCTGGGCCCAAAAGAACTCAGATAGCACTTCCCGTTGTGTGTTGATTTAACTAGCTTACTTCCCAAGGGAGGATTATGTTTATTTTTTTTATAAGTTTTTGCTCTTTACTCCTAAATCCCTGGAATGTGACACATTTCTGAAACTTGCATTTTGATTTCTCAATCAGAATAAGCTCTCAAACAGTAAAATATTTATGCTCTATTCGAATAGGTTTTAAATATGTATGGAATAAATGTTTTTTAAAAAAAGAAAGCTTTCATCATTATAAACATACAATATGCAACATTCTGCTATTTTTTTGTGTATTTAAGTAGTGAAGGTTTCTGGACTTTGATATGGTGACTCTACTTTTCTGAAGATGAAGAGGTCTCTAGTTTGTTTAAAACTATCCTATTGAATAAAAAAATCTATACACTTCTCACAGGAACTCAACTCCCCTTTCTAAACTAAGAATGGCAGCAGATGGCATGGCACATACTTATATACATGTATACAAAACCACTACAACGGCATCAGCTTGCAGCATCAACAGGCCTGACTTCACAGCATTTAGTCTAAACAAAGACCCTTCTGAAAGGCATCTTGTTCACTACCTCATGCTTCCCAGGTGGGGCCTTGATAGTTTATCTGTAACTTATTCATTTCTATAAGCTATAGATTTGTTCGATTGATTATTCAGGATTTCTAACATAGCACCATTTAAAAAAAGCCATGAACATCTCTTAATGCTTTTATAAGGTTAAAAGCAAGATGCACAGAGTGAGAAACTTACTTTAAATGTTTAGAAATATGTACAAGTTTGATATAGTTTCAGGGTCCTCATAACACCTTTGTCTACTTCATGTAAATCACTTCAGTTTTCTCCAGTGCTTTTGAAAACTGCAATATGATTATGTTTTAATTTTGTAATTAAATCTAGTGAAGTCAGAGACACCTCAAAGATGAACACGGATGGGGTTCTTTTCCTACTCTAGAATTAGTGTTCATATTTTTATTTCTCCATCCTCTTCTCCTCCTTAAACTTCTCCCTCTCCTCCTCCTCCTCTCTCATCCTCTTCCCCTCCCTCCTGTTCCCTTTTTTCCAGGCAACAAGCTATCCCCTTTGCACCATCAGATTTTCCTGAGTTAGCTAAATTTTTTCCATATGTTTCCTTTGGCCTCACTGTCTTATATTGTAAGGCTAAGTTTTTGTTATCAGATTACTCCTCATCTATTCGGTCTTCAGTGGAGATGCCAGGGTTTGTGAGTTTGGTCTTAGGTGGAACCCTGAACACAACAGGAAGATGTCTACCAATAATGGCAGCTTGGGGCCACTAGGATCCTTCCTTCTTAGCTGGTCCAAAATGCTCCAGTTATGGATCATCAAATTTGGATTTCCTTTTTCCAGACATTGTCTTCTGCATCTCAGAGTACTTCTTAGAAAACTGCATAACAAAAACAAAACAAAAAAAAACTGCAACACTGATTGGGATCTCTGAATTTTTCTTTTTTTTGTACTGCTTATCTCCACAAAGAAGGCAAAGCAGGGTCTTTGCACTTTGGCTCTCGGGTTTCATGATTATTAGGGTAGTTATAAAAGTATATATTTAAGAACAATTATAATACACATTTTTATGCCATTATATTTAATATATTAGTTTCACCTGCTAGATTTGTCAAGGTATTTGGACAAATTGAATAGTAGAAGCTTTTGAAACTTGATAATTTTGTAACTACTTTATACTAAGTATATTTCTCAAAAGTTGTTTATAAATTGATTTCTAAAACTTGAATTTTAAGTATATTAGCAAGCTTACTGTTGAAGGAAATTCTTTAGTGAATACTTTTGTAAAGTGAATATTCAGCTCATGATTTGTTTCTTTGTGTAAACCTGCATTTACATATATTACATTTGTTTTAAGTAGGGTTTATCTACAAATGTCGGTGCATGTGTCTGAAAAGAAGAAAATTTAATTTCAGTTTGATGTGAAGAACAAATTCAGATTTGGCATTTTTGATAGATAAGACAGGCCAGATTATTTTAGTTCTATTCTTTTCAACTAAATGCTATCAAAATATGCTATACACCCTAAATTAAGGGGTGACAAGAGTTCATATGTTAAGGTTGAACTACATTACACTTTAAAACTATATTTTCTTAAATAGTAACCAGGCTAATGTGAAGTTATACAAAGTTTAAAAAGTTATTTAGAGAATCAAGATGGCAGAGGAGTGAGTGGAAGTCACGCTGATCTCCTCCCAGGACCAATCTGGAATTACAGCTAAATTGTGGAGAAACCACCTGGAACAAACAACTGAACAATAGCAAGAGAGGAGCTTTATAGCCTCAGACAGACAGAAAAATCAGCTTTAGCACAGCCTAACTGGTAAGGAGTGCAGTAGGGACTCGAGAAGGCAGGCAGGGCGCCCACAGGCAGCAGCACCAGAAGGATATTGAAATGGCCAGTTGGATCCCCCTGAGAAGAATGGGGTTTAAACCGTAAGCAGGGATCTCCAGCCTACAGAATGAGCCCAGAAAGTACACAGATAACAACCAGCTGTAAAAAGCAGCAGGGTTGCTCTCTGGCAGAGACAGGCAGCTAGAGACATAAAGAGCTGTCTAGAGGGCCAATGCATAAATTTTTATTTGCAGCCACTTACCCTGGTCTCCGGCAAAGGCAGGGGCAGAGTGGGCTAGAGACACCTGAGGAGAGACTGGAGAAGGATCCTTTGGGGAGAGAACTGAGAGAGTAGCTGGTGGGATCCCAGTGCTGACTCCTTCCCCATGTGGCAGCAGCCATCTTGCTCAGGCAGACCACTCCCCTGAGTGGCATCAGTGTGAGAGGACCCTGCAACCCGGCTCCCAGGAGGGACTCCACCTCATCCTGTGCTGTCTAAGCCGGCCTGCTGACTGCAGAGTGGCAGCCACAGATAGTAGATCCCTGGCTAAAGGGGCACAAAGTAAGAGACACTTGAGGAGAGACTGGTGAAGCAGCGTTAGGGAAGAGAACAGAGAGTAGCCAGCAAGATCCCAGTGCTGACTCATTCCCCATACAGCAGCAGCCATCTTGCTCAGGCAGACCATTTCCCCTGAGTGGCAGCAGCATCAGGAGACCCAATAATCCTGCCCTGAGGAGGGGCCCTGCCCCACCCTGAGCTGTCTAAGCTGGCCTGCTGAGTGCAGAGTGGCTAGATTAACGGCTGAAGGAGACAGACTCAGAGAATAGATTCCTGGAAGTCTCAAACAGACTGCCTAAAGTCAGACAAGGACAGCATCTGACATCATTAGAGGCAGATCCAGAAAGAAAAAACAACGTTCTCCTACCATAGAAGTTCACACCACCAAGTCAGGAAATCAAGACAGATCAATTTAAGAAATGGAAGCAAAAAAGAGGAGTCTCACAAATAATGGAAAGGCAAAGAAATGCCCCCCCCCCCCAGTTGAAGGGAAAGGAGGAATCCCCAGAAAGAGAATTAAATGAAATGGAGGTAAGTAAACTATCAGATATTGGGTTCAAAACAATGGTTCTAAGGAAGCTCAATGAGCTCAGTGAGCTCAGAGAGAATTACCAAAAACTACAGGGAAACTACGAGGAACTTACTGCAAACTGTATCAGCATGAAAAAGGACATAGACACTATCAATAAGACACAAGAGGAAATGAAGAATACAATTTCTGAATTGAAGAACACAGTAGAAGGAAGCAAAAGCAGGCTAGATGAAGTGGAAGATAGAATCAGCGAGCTGGAGGATAATGTAGGAAAAAGCTCCCAGGAAGAGCAAGAAAATGAAAAAGACTCAAAAAGAATGAAGAGGCATTTAGGGAAATGCAGGACAACCTGAAACGTAATAATATCCGTATTATAAGGGTACCAGAAGGAGAAGAAGAACAAGGGATAGAGAACCTGTTTGAAAAAGTAATGATGGAAAACTTCCCTAATTGTAAGAGAAGAGAAGAGAAGAGAAGAGAGAAAAAGTCACACAAGTCCAGGAAGCATTGAGGGTCCCATTCAAGAGGAACCCAATGAGGCCCACTCCAAGTCACATCATCATTAAAATGGCAAATATCAAAGACAAACAGAGAATCCTAAAGCAAGCAAGGGAGAAAGAGGTAGTAACCTATAAAGGAGCCCCTGTATGGCTAGCAGCTGACTTCTCAACAGAAACACTACAAGCCAGAAGGGAATGGCACAAGATATTCCAAGTTATGAAAAGTAAAGGCCTGCAACCAAGACTGCTCTACCCAACAAGGCTCTCAATTAAAATGGAAGACGAAATAAGGAGTTTCCCAGACAAAAGAAGGCTAAAAGAATACACCTCCACCAAACCACCAGCATTGCAAAATATGCTAAAGAGACTGCTTTAAGATTAAGGAAAAGAGTCTATGAATACCTAGTTCTTTTCACAGTTACCAATACTTGATATTACCAATATTTTTAATACTTATTAACCTGATTGTGACAATAATGTGTTATTTTAATTATTCTTTTACTGTTTGTTGAAACTAAACCTGTTCTTATATATTTCTTGCCTATTTCTATTGTTAAAAAGGTTTAAATGATTTTTTTGTATTTTTTATCCATTTTTTGATTAAAGGTTTGTAGAATTTTTTTCCCTAAGGAAAAAAAAAACCAAACTATGAACGCTTTTTATATCTGTGGCAAATACTTTCCTACTCTATTACTTGTCCTTTAACTTTTTTTATATGTATATTACTGTATAGTCTTAAATATTTAATGCAATCATATTGTCAATATTTTACTTTACAGCTTCTGGGTTTAAATATTTTACTTCAAGGTATTGAAGTAAATACCTTGAACATATTGATTCGTATTGAACGTATTGAACGTATTGAACAAAAAACATATTGATTTTTAACTCACCTGAATATTTTTTGTATAATGTGTGACATAGGGCTCTATATTTGTTTTATTTCAAGTAATAGTGGTCCATGCGCCTTATTTGTAGAATAAGCCTTATTTTCCCCATTGATTTGAAATATCAATTTAATCATATATTACATTGTTAGACAGATATATATATTTGTTCCTAGAACGCTCATTTTATTATCATTGGCCTACTTGATTATTTCTGTGCTGGTGTCTTGTTGGTTTAATTGCTGAGACTTTATACTGGATTTAAATTTTTTAATATTTTGTAATGGATTTTGAAATTTAAAAAAATAATATCAATCTGCATTTAAAAAAGAAAGAAGGAACTCCTACCTTTTAATGACAACATGGATGGAACTGGAGAATATTATGCTAAGTGAAATAAGCCAGTTGATGAAAGACAAATACCATATGATCTCACCTATAAGTGGACTCTAGTCAACAAAATAAACTGACGAACAAAATAAACTACAGACATGGAAACATAGAGCAGTCTGACAGTGACCAGAGGGAATGGGGAAGGAGGACAATGGTGGAAAGGAGAAGGGACTAGACAAAGGACATGTATGAATGACCCGTGTATGTGGACAACAGTGTGGGAATTGACTGTGGGTACAGGGGATGGGGGTGGGATGGGTGGAGGGGGGCAAAGGGGAGAAAATGGAAACAACTGTAATAGAATAAACATGATTTAAAAATTTAAAAAAATTAAAATAATAAAAAGTTATTTAGTAGTTGTATGGTCTTTTTGTTAAAGCATAATTGGAACCCCAAATCTTAATGATTTTGTTTTCTTTAAAATTTTTACTTTATCTTAGTTTGTAGTTATAGAAGTAGATGTATATGGTGCTTTCAATCATGTGCTTTTTAGCATTCTACTTACTATTTTTCTGGTATTATTTATTTATTTTCCCAGTTTATTGCATTTTTTTCCATTACCATTTGGTCCCCTTATACCCCCTTCCCCCAGCAAGCACCACACTGTTGTCCATGTCCACGAGTCCTTTTACCTTTTTGCTAATCCCTCCACCACCCAACCCCCCCGCCAACCCTTAGCTGTTATCCTTCTCTCTATGTATGAGTCTGTCTCAATTTTGCTTGTTAGTTCAGTTTGTTCCTTAGAGTCCAGATATGAGCAAAATCACATGGTATTTGTCTTTCTCTGAATGGCTTATTTCACTTAGCATGATATTCTCCAGGTCCATCTATATTGTCGCAAAGGGTAAAATTTTCTTCTTTTTTACAGCTGAGTAGTATTCCATTGTGTAAATGTCCCATAGTTTTATTCATTCATCTACCTATGGACACTTGGACTGCTTCCATATCTTGGCAATTGTAAATAACACTGCAATGAACATAGGTGTGCTTCTATTCTTTTGAATTAGTGTTTTGGGTTCCTTCGGCTATGTCCCCAGAAGTGGGAATGCTGGGTCGAAAGACAGATCCAATTTTAATTTATTGACATATCTCCATACTGCTTTCCACAGTGGCTGAACCAATCTGCATTCCCACCAACAGTGCAAAAGGGTTCCCCTTTCTCCATATCTTTGCCAGCTCTTGTTTGTTGATTTATTGATGATAGCCATTTCGACAGGTGTGAAATGATATCTCATTATGGTTTAATTTTCATTTCTCTGATCATTAGTGATGTTGAGCATCTTTTCATATGTCTATTGACCATCTGTATGTCCTCTTTGGAGAAATGTCTATTCAGGTCTTTTGCCCATTTTTTAAAAATTTATTTTTATTCATTTACTTTTAGACAGAGGAGAAGGGAGGGGGAAAGAGAGGGAGAGAAACAAAGTGTGATTGCCACTGGATGTGCCCCCTGTTGGGGACCTGGCCCTCAATCCAGGCGTGTGTCCTGACCAGGAATTGAACCAGCGACACTTTGGTTCACAGACTGGCACTCAATCCACTGAGCCATACCAGCCAGGGCTTATTGCTAGGTATTTTATTCTTTCTGAAGCAATTGTGAATGGGATTGTTTTCTTAATTTCTATTTCTGTTCATATTGACATATAAAAATGCCACTGATTTCTGGATATTAATTTTGTATTCTGCTACTTTGCTGAATTTGTTTATCAGTTCTATTGGTTTCTTGGTGGAATCTTTTCTATGTACAGTATCATGCCATCTGCAAATAAAGTTTTACTTCTTCCTTTCCAATTTGGATGCCTTTTGTTTCTTCTTCTTGTCTGATTCCTATGGCTAGGACTTGCAGTACTATGTTGAATAAGAGACGTGAAAGAGGACATCCCTGTCTTGTTCCTGATCTTAAAGGGAAAGCTTGTAGTTTTTGCCTGTTGACTATGATGCTGGCAGTGGACTTGTCATATATGGCCTTTATTATGTTTAGGTATGTTCCTTCTATTCCGCTTCACTGAGAGTTTTTATCATAAATGGGTACTGGATTTTATCAAATGCTTTTCTGCATCTTCTGATATCATGTTTTTATCCTCATTTTGTTTATGTGATGAATCATATTTATTGATATGTGAATGCTGTACCATCCTTGCATCCCTGGGATAAATCCCATTAGATTGTGGTGTATGATCTTTTTGATGCATTGTTGTATTCAGTTTGCTAATATTTTGTTGAGGATTTTAGTGTCTATGTTCAGCAGGGATATTGGCCTATAATTTTCTTTTTTTGTAGTGTCTTTATCTGATTTTGGAGTTGGGATAATGCTGGCCTAGCAAAATGAGCTTGGGAACCTTCCCTTCTCTTGAATTTTTTTGAAATAGCTTGAGAAGGAGAGGTGTTAATTCATCTCAGAATGTTTGGTAAAATTCACCTGTGAATCCATCTGGTCAAGAGCTTTTGCTTATATGGAGTTTTTTGATTACTGCTTCAATTTCACTAGGAGTAATCTGTCTATTCAGATTCTTTGATCCTTCATGATTTAGTTTTGGAAGATAGTATGTTTCTAGGAATTTATCCATTTCACCCAGACTGTCCAGTTGATTGGCATATAGTTATTCATAATATTTTCTTACAATTCTTTATATTTCTTTGGTGGCAGTTGTTATTTCCCTCCTTTCATTTCTGATTTTCTTTATTTGGGTCCTCTCTTATTTTCTTGATTAGTCTGGTTAAAGGTTTGTCAATCTTGTTTATCTTTTCAAAGAACTAGCTCTTGGAGTCATTGATCTTTTGTATTGTTTTTTAGACTCTTATTTCATTTATTTCTGCTCTATCTTTATTATTTCCTCCTTTCATTCACCTTGGCTTTATTTGTTGTTCTCTTTCAAGTTCCTCTAAGTGTAAAGTTAGATTTTTTTTCTTTTTTTTTTTTAGGTAAACCTGTAATGCTATGTATTTTCCTCCTAGGATTGTTTTCCCTGTGTCCCACAGATTTTGGATTGTTGTGTTCTCATTTTCGTTTGTTTCAAGTTATCTTTTGATTTCTTCCTTGATCTCATTGACCTATTTATTGTTTAATAACATGTTATTTAGCTTCCATGTCTTTGCGTGTTCTTCAGTGTTCTTCTTGTGATTGATTTCTAGTTTTATAGCATTGTGGTCAGAGGAGGTGCTTGCTGTGATTTGTCTTCTTAAATGATTTGAGACTTGTTTTGTGTCCTAACATGTGGTCTATCCTAGAAAACGTTCCGTGTGCACTTGAAAAATACGTGTATTTTGCTGCTTTTGGGTGAAGTGCTCTGAAGATATCAATTCAATCCATTTGGTCTAGTGTGTCATTTAAGACCATTGTCCTTGTTGATTTTCTATCTGGAAGATTTATCCATTGAAGTCAGTGGAGTGTTAAAATCCCCAATTATGATGGTTTCTGTCGATCTCTCCCTTTATATCCATCAAGATTTGCTTTACATGTTTAGGCACTCCTATGATGAGTGCGTAAATGTTTACTAGGGTAATATCCTTTTGTTGGATTGTCCCCTTTATCATTATGCAGTGTCCTTATTTGTCTCTTGCTATATAGCCTTAGTTTTTAAGTCTATTTTGTCAAATATAAGTACTGCTACCCCAGCGTTTTTTTCCCTTTCCAATTTGCATGAAATATCTTTTTCCATCCCTTTGTGTGTATTTTTTTGGTCATAGGTGGCTCTTTGGAGGCAATATATTTATGTGGGTCATGTTTTCTTATCCATTCAGCCACCCTGTGTCTTTTGATTGGAGCATTTAAGCTACTTACATTTAAAGTGACTATTGATAAAATATATTTAGTGCTATTTTACTGTTAGACTATTATCCTCCCTTTTTTCTCTTTTTCTTCTTAAAGCAAGCCCTTTAAGATTTGTTGCAATACTGGTTTATGTTAACAAACTCCTTTAACTTTTTCTTGCCTGGAAAGCTCCTATTTCTCCTTAAATTTTAAATGAAAGCTTTGCTGGGTAAAGTAGCCTTGGTTGTCAGTCCTTGCTCTTCATCACCTTGATTATTTCATGCCACTCCCTTCTTGCCTGAAAAGTTCCTGTTGAGTAATCAGGTGACAGTCTAATTGGTGCTTCCTTGTATGTAGCTACTTGTTCTTCTCTTGCAGCTTTTAGGATTCTCTCCTTGTCTATAATCCTTGCCATTTTAATTATGATATGTGTGGGTGTAGGCCTCTTTGGGTCCAACTTTTTTGGGACTGTCTGAGCTTTTAGATTTGTATGTTTTTTTCCTTCACCAGATTTCGGGAGTTTTCGGTTATTATTTCTTCAAATAGTTTCTCAACTTTTGCTCACTCTCTTCTCCTTCTGGTATTTCTGTGATGTGGATGTTATTACGCTTTGTGTTGTCCAAAATGTTTCTTAAGCTCTTCTTATTTTTTAAAAATTCTTTTCTCTTTTTCCTGCTCTGCTTGGGTGTTTTTTCCTACCTTGTCTTCCAAATCATTGATTCGATCCTTAGCTTCATCTAACCTACTGTTTATTCCTTCTAGTATATTATTATTTCAGATATTATATTCTTTATTTCTGACTGCTCCTTTTTTATGGTTTCTATGTCTTTTTTCATGCTGTTGAGTATCCTTATAATCATTACTCTAAACTCTCCATCTGATCATTGTTTACCTCCATTTCATCTAGTTCTTCTTCTGGAGAATTCTCTTGTTCTTTCATTTGGGCTATATTTCTTTGTCTTCCCATTTTGGCTGACTCTTTGTATTTGTTTCTATGTATTCAGTAGATCTGCAAAGACTAATGCAAGCCTTTGTCAGATGCTGATTATGATTGGCCCTGGGCAACTTGTTTGGAGCTATCAGCGATCTATAGCATGTGGCTCCCTCTGCTGGGCCTGAGTGTGTGCAGAAAGAACCAGGCTGCACACCAAGGCTGGCTTTTACCAGCACTCGGCCCTGGGGAGGGTCATCTAAAGTCTCAGAGCACTCAGGGATCTGCCTTAGTTGAAGTTTAACTAAGTTTAACTTAACTTAGTTAAAGTAATTAATGATATAGCCTCAAGATGTACTCAGCAGCCTGTGTAAACTCCAAAAGGTCAGGCTATTGCTTCCCCTCAGGCTGATGCCACTTGGAGGGGATTGTTCTGCCTGAGAAAGATGGCTTTCTGCAGTATGGGGCATGACTCAGCACAGGGATCCTGATGGCTGTTCCCTTCAGTTTTCTCACCAGAGCCATCAGGCCCAGACTCTCCTCATACATCTCTAGTCCACTCTGCCCTCCCTCTGCCAGAGCCCAGGATAAGTGACTGCAACAAAATTTGGTACATTGGCCCTTTAAGAGTCTCTCTGCATCTCCAGCCATCTTGCTTTGGCAGACAGAAACCCTACTGCTTTTCACAGCTGGACGTTATCTGGATTTTTTTCCCCAGTTCTGGTGCTGTAGACTGGGGAGCCCAGCTTGATTCTTAGATCCCACTCTTCTCAGGGGGAACCTCCCAGCCGCTGAAATATCCCTCCAGAACTTCAGCTGTCACCTGTGGGAGCCCAGCCAATCCTCTCATGTCTCCTCCCTACCTGTCATACTGTGGTGAAATGGTTTCTTCCATCTGTTGTTGGTTATAAGGCTTCTCTACAGCTACTGTTCATTTGGTTATTCAGGATGATTTTGGTATAAGTTAGTTGTAATTTCAGATTGGTCCTGGGAGGAGGTTAATGTAGCTTCCACTCACTCTGCCATCCTGCGTCTCAGCTCTCTGCTTACTGTACTTTGATGATCCCCACGAGATTATTAAGCTCTGTTTGATACTGGGAAGGTGATAATGATAATTCCATTTACTGCTTGTTAGTTTGGATACTGAAATGTTGTTAACTAGAATTAACCATAATCAGATATTTAATTCATAGTATAGCATAAATATGATAGCCTTATAATGAAAAAATAAAATGTAATTGTCATTGTATAATATTTTAACTGCGCTGATGTTAGACTTTTTCTGTAGGGCTGTGTGGGAGCTGATTACTATTTGTTATATTGTTTCTCTTGGAAAGTATATACAAACTAAAGCTGATAGCATTGGGAACTTGACCCTATGTCTCATACCCTCTGCACAGTCTACTGGATGCTCAGTGAAAGGATAATCCTCTCATGATTTAACATGGGTACTGTCAAATTCTGTGGAAATGAAAGCAAGAAGTCAGTGGGTTAGGGAACTCTTGGAAATGTATTGAGATCTAGGAGAAAATCCTCTTTTAATATACATAGGGCCAGCCATTTATCCATGGCCTTAACAAGTTGAGTGTCAGGAATAATCCAGAGGATGTTATTAAGTTCAAAAACTGTAAAGGAACAAAGACTCAGGAGCAGAGGTTTCAGCTACAAGTTCAAGGTGGGTCATGGAGATCATGTTCTAAAAGTGGCTTTGACCTGTGTCAGGATGTTGCTCACACTGTACCAGGGAGAACTAGACAAGAGGTTACCCAAGTGAGTTTATTTGTTCACTCATTCATTCATTGCCTACTATTTTTCAGAGGATGCAGAGATTAATACATGATCAGTGTTGTTAAGGAGTTTATAAGTGGACTACAAGTTTGTATAAGACAGAATGGGACTCATACTCTAAAGAAGAGTAGTTGGGAGTGTCAATCGTTTGGCAGTGGAGCAAATGATGAGTAGTATGAGTACAGGAAGAAAATCCTTTCCCTTAGCACTTAGCCAGTGAATTCATGATTAGGTTGTTCTCTACCTAGTATGTCTACCCTATTACTTGCCATTCCCTTTTGAGAATTTGAGTTTCTTTTTAAAATATAATTATCTCTATGAGAGATTTTATTTTAAACTATTATCAGCTAAGACTTTAATAATTTTCTGACATTGGTTAATATCCAGCTACTTACTATGTGACCTTGAGTAATTTGATTAACCACTCCAAGCCTGTTTCCTTGTCAGTAAAATGGGAATGAATACCAACAGTACTTACCTCTAACATTAAGAATTAAATGAGATAATATATGCATAATAGTTGCCTTGCCCATAGTAAATTCTCAATAAATTTTACCTATTTTAGCTCCAGTGTGGGAGAGGAAGAAGTTGATAGGAAGGAAACAAAATTTCAGGAAAGAGCTTTTGAGAGTGCTGAAAACAAATTTTGTAATTTCATTATTCTTAACTCTTCCTTCACTTAACTTCCATATCCAAAGAGCTGCCAAATTTTGTTGATACTGTTTCCTTTTACCATATCAGAATTCTGACCTATTATCTCCATTTTCATTACCTTTGGGTGTTTGTAGTAATTTCATAAATAATCTTGCCTTTAGTCTCTTAACTATCAGCTTATAAAACTCAACTTTGATCATAGTATTGCCCTGTCAAAAAAAAAATCATTGTTTTCCTATTAACTTGTCTTTAACCTGGGGTTCAAAATTGTGCAAAATATGACTTGAATATATATTTCCTACCCTACTTCTCAATATTCTTTGTCATGTATTCTATGTTCTAGTCATATTCAACAGAACATTATTCTCTGATGTGGCCTTAAATTGTCCTGATTTTCACTGTTTATTTGGCATAAATGTTTTCTTGTCTTTTTCTGTATGGCCAAATTCTGAAATGTCTTTCAAAATAGCTCTAATCCTTTACTGTCAACTCTTTCTTGATTAATTCTTACACTAAAAAGCAAAACTCTGTGTCTTCTAATTTCCTAAAATGTTATTTTTCTGTTTTTGTGCTTAATGCTTTCTACATTGTATTTATCGTTATTTTTATATACCCTTTTTGGCACTAGTAGATGGTGAGTTCCTTCAGGACAAAAACTACGCTTTACCAATCTTTGTGTACTTTGAAGCTCTTATGACACTATTTTGCTTATAATAGATGCTCAATAAATCTCATTTGTTTTTTTTCCTAAAGGAAAAATGTGTGATTATTTTTCAGATGAAGACTAAATATGCTAATGTCCACAGCTGAATAAAAAAGTTAGCCAATCAAATATGTGAATTATAGCCTTTATAAAGATTTATAGTTTAAGCAAAACCCTTTACCCTGGTTATGGGAATTCTTAAATTGTGTTTTATAAATATATGAGAATTCAGTATCATATTTCATAGGATACTAGGCTTATTCCAAACACTTTAATTCATGTTTTTATCTAGATAGACTGTCAAGTCAGTGGGCATGTGAATGTATAAGTAACTGTTCCAGATGATGATGATGATGATTCTGTATAGCTATTAATAAGCTTTTGGTCTTTATAAAGTTTATACCAGGCATCTGTGGTTCTTAATTATTTAGGACAAATTAAAGTAACTTAATATTTTTGCTTCTTTTTCCAGTTAATAAAGTGTTTTAGGTGCTAAGGTGAGGGAGAGGTAAGGAAAGAGTGTTCAAGGAATTTAAGGTCATGAACTGGTAGACACCCAGAATACTGGTAACTGCTAAATCTTGAAAACAAAAAAGAAATTGGTGTCATGCAGTTTTCTGAAGCGGAGACAAACACCATTTTTCTCTTAGGAAGAAGAGAGGAGCTAGAAGCAACTGTGCATGATCATTTTCACTAAATTTTTCTAGGAATGTTTACTGTCTTTCCAACTGGATTTGTCCTTTCTAATATTGGGAAACAAATACTCTAGTCAGTGTATTTGTGTAAGTGTAATTTCAAAAATTTCCACATGATGGCAGAAGATCCTTGTATCTGGAAAGACAAATGAAAGTCAAAACTACATTCCTGTTCATCTGAAATAGTATTTGTCTTTTAATATTTCCACTAGTAACCTTCGTGTTTGTATTGTCTCATATAGATATATCATTGGCATTTTAAATATTTCCACTAATTTTAAAGTGCAATATAATATTTTTCTCTTTCTTGTATAGAATTTTAACCCATTTTTGAAGGTTTTATAGATTTCTCCTGAATAGTGTTTTAAATGATTGCTTTGGTAATCATATTCTTTCTTAAATAAATCAGTTTAGGGGAAATTGAATGCAGTTATTTATTATTTATAGATGAAAGTAGGAAACCCAAAATGTGGACTTTCACTTGGCTTTATTTTAGAAATTAAGAAATTGATTCAACATACATTCTCTTGTATTAATTTGCCTAGAATTTTGAGCGGCCATCTCATGCTTTCTGGACTGTTTTGTTACTGGCATGCTTTATCACTGTCAGGTCTTCTCTGAAATTGTCCATTTTAATTTAAGAACTTCATTTATTCTGTAAATATTTATTATAAGCTTACGATGTTTCATATACCACCCTAGACACTAATAGTTTATAATAGTAAGACTAATTCACGAGAAATGATCTTGTTTTTTTGGAGTTCGCAATCTTGCAAGGCAGATAGGTATCAAATACATTATCATGTTGAAGTTAATGTTTGTAGTTCTTACTAAAACAAATATATTTGCTACAATATTTTTAATCCTCAGCTAAGGATATATTTTCAATTTTAAAGGAGGAGGAAAGGGGGAGCAGAGAGAGAAACACATCAATGTGAGAGGGAAACATTGATTGGTTGCCTCCTGCACACACCCCAGCCAGGGACTGAACATGCAGCCTAGGTATATGCCCTGACTAGGAATTGAATCTGCAACCTTTTGGTGTGTAGGACACTGCTCCAACAAACAGAGCTACCTCGGCAGAGCTATTTGTCATAAAATTTTAAGGAGTATACACTTTTTACGTAGGTACAATAGATTTATTGTGAAAATACTGAATTACATGAATGATGACCTGGGACCTGGAAAAGAGCAAAATAAATATTTTGGAAATTTTGTGAAAACTTAAATGGGCCAAAGTTTTTTAAAAAATATTTTTTAAATTGAAATTTTGGGGTTACATTAATTAATTTAAAAATATTTTTTAAATTGAAATTTTGGGGTTACATTATGTAACTTTAAGGTATGCAGTTCTATAATACATCATCTGTATATAGTTTAGTGTGTTTCCGGTGCCAAGCCATGTCTCTTTCCATCACCATTTATTCTTACTTTACCCCGTCCTGCCTCCCCCTACCCCATTTCCTTCTAGTAATAACCATGCTCTATTGTCTATGACTTTTTTTCCCTTTTTTGCTTAATTCCTTCTCCTTTCCACCCAGCCACCTCCTGCCCCCAACAGCTATGAGTCAGTTTTTATTTTGTTAGTTTATTTTGTTCATTAGATTCCACATATGTAAGTGAAATCATATGGTATTTGTCTTTCTCTGATTGGCTTATTTCACTTAACATACATAATACCTTCCAGGTCTGTCCATGCTTAGCAAAAGGTAAAATTTGCTGCTTTTTTATGGCTGGGTAGTTTTCCATTGTGTAAATGTACCACAGATTTTACATCTTCTGATCTACTGATGGGAACTTAGGCTGCTTTCAAATCTTGACTATTGTAAATAATGCTGCAATGAGCATACGGGTGCATGTATTCTTTTGAATTGGTGTTTTGGGTTTCTTCGGATATATCCCAGAAATGGAATTGCTGAGTTATAAGGCAGTTCCATTTTTAATTTTTTGAGGAAACTCTATACTGTTTTCCACAGTGGCTGTACCAGTCTGCATTTCCATCAATAGTGCCTGAAGGTTCCCTTTCTTCACACCCTGGCCAACATTTGTTTGTTGATTTAAATTTTATTTATTTTTATTTTTTATAATATTTTATTTATTTTTAGAGAGCGCGAGGGAAGGAGAAAGAGAGGGAGAGAAACATCAATGTGTTGTTGCCTCTCGCACGCCCCCTACTGGGGACCTGACCTGTAACCCAGGCATGTGCCCTGGACTAGGAATCAAACCTTTTTTAGTTTAGTTACTTTGATAGGTGTGTAGTGGTATCTCATTGTGTTTTAAGTTGCATTTTCCTAATGAGTGCTGGTGGAGTACATCTTCTCATGTGGTTATTGCCATCTGTACACTATATTGGGTAAACTGTCTTTTCATGCCCTTTGCATATTTTTAATTGGATTATTTTCCTATTGAGTTTTAAGAATTCTTTATATGCTTTAGTTTTTCATCAGATATGTGGTTTGTACATATTTCTCCTAGACCATAGATTGTTTTTTATTCTCTCAACACGAACTTTTTCAGAGGAATAGTTTTAATTTTAATGAAGTCCAATTTATTATTTATTCCCCTTATGGATCATGCTTTTGGTGTGAAGTCTAAGAACTCGTCACCTACTCCAGGGGTCCCCAAGCCCCAGGCCATGGACCAGTGCAGGTCCATGCCTGTCCATGAACCAGCCTGCACAGCAGGAGGCAAACTTGAATGTAATGCGCTTGAATCACCGTGAAACCATCCCTGCTCCCTCCCTCTCTCCCTGCCATCCATGGAAAAATTGTCTTCCATGAAACTGGTCCCTGGTGCCAAAAATGTTGGGGACCACTGACCAACTACTCCTAGGTCCTGAAGATTTTCTATGTTTTTTTCTTTATAATTTTACATTTTATATTAAGCCCATGATCTATTTTGAAATAACTTTTACATAATGTGAGGTTTATCTCAGGTTTCTTCTTTTGGTGGGGGGTCCTGTAGGTATCCACTTGCTTTACCACATCTTACTAAAAAATAAAGTAGGCATGTTTCTGTGATTCCATTTCTGGGTTTTCTATTCTCTTCCATTGATCCGCATGTCTTTCGCTTCACCACACTGACTTGTTTGCTGTATCTGTATAAATCCTAACATCAGGACAAGTGATTCTTCTGAAACTTGAAGAGATCAGCTTTGGAGAATGATATCTTAACTATGCTGAACTGCTTCAGTTTTTAGATCTAGTTGAAACAAAATGAAGAATTCAGGTTCTTGAGTATTTATATTTCAAGTGCTAAAGTCACATTGGCTTGTGACTACTATGTTGGATATCATAGCTCTAGATGACTGTGCATACTGGTCCCTGCGCCTGGAACACCTTCCTCCTATTTAGCTGGATCAACATCTTATCCTTTTAACTCAGCTTAGATGGCACCATGTCCTGGATGCTTTCCCTGCCCCATGTCTCCTTTCTTAGCCCAAGTGCTGCCATGGAACTCTGTGTTCATTTCTATTCATGGCAATTATTAGCACTCATTCCTCTGCATTATTACATTGTTTGTGAGCTGCCCTTTTACTTCTCTGCTTCATCACTAAATTATAAGCTGCTTTAAATCAGAAATTGTATGATTATGCTTGTATCTCTAGCACCTGACATTTAGTGTGTGCTCAATAAGTAATTGGTGATGTATGAACAGGATACCACATCTAGTTAATTTACTTATCATTTTCTAGATTTGTGGTATCTAAGCTTTTGGTGCATATTTCAATCATATGATATATATTTATTATTTTATAAATTCTGAATAAGTTATCATTAGCTAATATTTGAAGCATAATGTACTCTTAGGATGGAGTGTTCATCATCAACAGTGGATATAAGTTTGTATTTCAAGTAGTCTTGTTACTTTTAAAATTTTTGAGCTGAACTTTTTTAGACCTGATTATACTGCTGTGTTTTGTAAAGTATGGGACGTTTGACAAAACTAATGTACCCATACTGATACACTATTACTAACTGAAGGTCCATTCTTTATTCATATTCCCTTAGTTTTTACCTAATGACCTTTTTTCTGCCTGCGATCCCATCAAGGAGACAACATTGTATGTATTGTCCTGTCCCTTTAGTTTCCTCTAGATTGTGACAGCTTCTCAGACTTGCCCTGTTTTTGATAACCTAACAGTTTCGAGGACTACAAGTCAAGTACTTTGTAGAATGTCCTCCTCCAGCTGAGATTTGTCTGATGTTTCCCTCATGAATAAACTGGGGTTATGGGTTTGGGGAAGAAAGTAAATGCCATGGAAGTAAATGCCATTGTCATCGTATCCTATCATTATTGCCATTGTTTTGATCTCCTTAATGTGTCTGATGATGAGCTTGTACTAGTTGAAAAATTACCTGTTCATTATTATTTTCTTTGTTTGGGTTTACATTATGAATATTGTTTTCAACCAGAAGATTCCTTATAGGCATCTTTTAAAGCCACCTGTCCACTTTTTATGAGTTTAGTTAGACTAGATAACATAAATTGTAATTTCACTTAACTGGCCTAACAAACTATAGTCTCTGCAGATACCATACTCCAGAGCAGATTAGGGTTGAAGGGAGAGTCTCTCTCGGTTCGGTGGCATGGGGGGACTGGAACACTAGCCTTATATTACTTAATGCCTGAATTCTACATGACTTTCACTATGTTACACAGTTATGAGGATGGCCACAACAACCTGCAATTTAAGTATCAGTAAAATGAAACTTCCCTTTTTTAAAAAAAATAAAAACGTCAGTAAAAATTCTGATATTTTCTTCCCTTGCTGTAACTTCTGTATCCCCAAGGTGCTCACATCTGACTCTGGTGACTAATGGTCTAGAGAACTAGAAGAATTTCAAAGACTATTTTCCAGACTCCCTAAATTGATTCTTTTCTATAGTCTCCAGACTTCAAGTTATTATTCCTTCGTGCATGGTATCCTTGTTATGACAGTTCCCTTTTATTTCCTGATAACAAGACTGGATGTATACGGGTTCCTACATCCAGTATATCAGAACCTGGGAATCCATATAGAGATCCAAGCCATTGCTAGATCACTTGTCTTAAAATGTTTCTTTTGGTTAGTTGGGAGAGTACTTCTAGGAGGCTGACATTTATATTCCCTTGGAATATAGAATTTGAATGCTTTCACTCTTTCGTCTTTAAAAGTCTCTGTTCTTTTCATCTTATAAACACCTTTCCAGTTTCCCTGTATTTATTAGTAATTCTTTGAAATGGGAAGATACATGTACTGTAATGCTAGAAAGAAATACTTAGAAAATAATATAGACCAGAATTATTTTAAGGAACCCAGTCTACAGAATATGAACTTAAATTGTGATTAATTAGGACTGATTATTTTATTTCTACAGGGAAATTTAAACATTAACAAACTTTTTAGGAATAAACTCATTCATTCTGTTTATGTACTATAATTCAAACTTTGATCCATGCAACCCTCTAACTCTGGCTTGTTACAGAGTGAGGCATATATACACCTTTGGGCAGTTTGACAGGTAATAGATTCTGTATAAAGCAATACTTGGACAATCTCTGCTACCATATATTATTCAAGTGTAATAGTAAATATGCATTTTTTATTGGGGGGTTGAGAGGGTATCTGTAATCCTTTTAAGAAAAACATGTACCTTATGCTTCTAGACTATAATATATTCTACTTTATGTTATACACATATACATGTATACCTAGTAACAGAAATATGTACATGTAACATTTATAACATAGTTTTACTTATTTCAGCATTTATGGACTATATATTAATTAGAAAATTGGATGTATATTATATAATGGTAAATGCTAAATCTCTAAATAAGAGTGATAAATTGCAAAATTTAGTAACAGGCATTTTGTTGCTACTGTGAGGGAAAAAATTCATAATACTTTTTAAGTATGGGATATGGCAACATGCTCAAAGAAGTTAATATTTTATGTCTGTCTGACCTTTTTTGAGATGCTGCCTCCTGAATTCTTTTTTGGCTGTATATATTTTAGCTTGTTTTGTGAAACTTGTTAATTTTTTTGTTTAAAAATATGTATTTGAGATGAATTCAGGTTTAGGGCTTTGGTTTTTCCAGGTAAGCCTAACAATTGCATGTTTTTCCATTTTGTTACTGTGCCTTCCCATTGTTTCAAATGATCATTGTTTCAAATGATTCTCTTTTTATTCAGAGCTATTGTCTTGTCATAGATTCCTCATCTGCAGCCTTATAATTCAGGAGAATAATTGCATGGTGTTGAATACAATTTGAATAGATTTCTATTGACTATGTTACTCTTCATTTTTAGGTTGAAAGTATACATAGTTATTTTCACAGTTACTGCTCCCAGATATTAATGCCAAAACTCTTTGACTCAGATTAATTCTCTTTATAAGATAGATGTATTTTAACAAAATTAAATTTAAGTATATGTAATTCCATTTACCTAATGATTTGTATTATGAAATATAAGATTTAATGTGGGGGGTGGCCAACATGAACTGCTCTAAATAACTTATTGAAATATATCTATATACACATACGTAAACAGGCTATATTTGTGTTTTTCTTTTTAATGTTTTTGTTAGTGACTTAATAATATAAAGGAACTATATTGCTGAGTCTAACTGAACAGAACATAGTATAAAGAAGTCACTTTTCTTCAAACAGGTTCTTCTTTGTTTTATAGCAAAATAATATGCTAATCCTCTGGCTTCCTTAGATTCTAGGTCTATACTATCCATATAATTAATGCCAACTTCTGTAACATATAGTCTCAGAGTGTCGGTGGTCTAATATGAGAATTTATGTCTTGCTCTTGAAAAGTATGTACAGATTCTCTAGTTAAGGCAGCTCTCCTGAAGGGATATTCTGTACGTCCTGACTCTTTCAACATTTTGGGTACGTGGCCATGGGCGTGACCTTTTAAATGCTCAGAAATATGCAGGTGCTTTTCAAAACTCTTACTTAACCAAAGAGTCTCATTCACCAGCCTTTCCTTCCAAGTTTTTTGTTTAGTCTGTTTTTTGCTGTCACCTCAACTGTTACCTCCTGTTCTAGACATGAGTGACTTGTACATTGGCCTTTGCCTTCCATGGTTTTGACAAATGACTCCACGTGCCCCTCCAGCCCCACCCCAGCACCAGGAGAGTGTCTATTCTGATAGCAAAAGGCAAGCCCTTTGAGCTACTCCTTCAGGACAGGTCACAAAAACAATCTTCATTCTTTGAGAATACAGTCTGTTCTGTTCCCTCCGATGTGGCTACCTGTACTGGGAACTTGAGCTGTTGTCTCAAAACCACCACCCACCTGGAAAGCACGGGACAGGATCAGAGTGAGTCAAAATACCACAGAGCTCTCTGAGATTCAGCTACTGATTCTTGCTTGAATGCTTACCTGGGTGCTGGAAGCTTTCCCTTGGTTTCCAGAGTTCTGAAAAAGTGGGTTTTGACAGTTTTTGCCAGTATATTTGTTGTTTGTGGAGAGTTGAACCATTGGACTTCCCTATTCCACTATTTTTGCTGACATCCGGTCCTAAGATGTTTAATGTTTGAGAATGATTTTATCCTGAGGACACTGGAAAGGAGAGATGATAATGACAAGGACATGTTACGCATTGGATAGTAATGGCAGAGTATCCAGATGGAGACGCACTGTTGAAAATATGGGACAGTAGGGAAAGACAGAGTTGTCAGGGTTTGAGATTGGGCTTTAGATTTGGTAATGTTGAATCTGTGGAATTTAGAATTGAATTTGTAGGAAGAATAGCAATGGGCCTTAGGTTTGGAGAATAATCTACAGTCATTGTGTAAAAGGAAGCCTGTGAAATTAGTGAAGTAGAACTTTTTTTTTCTTTTTCAAATGGGAAAATTATCTTTGGAATTTGGTGTAAAGTAACACATCTACTTCTGCCAATTTCTTTGTCAGCTCTTACAAATACTGTATAGTCTGTGAGGCTTTACTTCATAATTAGCTGCTATTGGTTGGGTCTGGAGGAAGGAATGATTATAATAGCTGTGTTTCTCTGCTTAGTTTTTATCAGAGAGTCACTGATTTGTACTAAGAGTCCCAGAGACCTGAATACCCAGTGTCTTCTTTATTTTCTGTTACCATTTGTTCACTTTGCTGAAACCTCCCCAAACTCAGGTGGTTTTTTATTTCTAGTTTCCATTGAACTAGAACTTTAATCTCTGCTGAATCAACTTGAACAATTTCTTCTCATTCTCCTTTCCCTTTCAGTTTTTATTTCTCTCATATTTACCAGGGTTTATTACAGGCCTGCAGGCATTTATGAAAAGGCAATAAAATGAAATTTATCAAAAATTCCAATGTACTTTGCTGATTTCCAGAATGGAATACTAGAGCATTTAATTATTTGGAACTGCCAAAAAAAATCCCATTACATTTCAAAAGTGTAATTTATACACTTTTTTTTAATATAGTATAGAATGAATCATTACCTCTTGGGAATTTCAAAATAATTTCTCTCTAGTGACTTACAAGTTATTTGTCTTTTAAAAATCAATCCATAATTAGACTGTAAACGAAAGGATATGATCATGAAAGTTTTAATTGCTCCCTAA
Organism: Pteronotus mesoamericanus; assembly: GCF_021234165.1. Lineage (NCBI taxonomy): Eukaryota > Metazoa > Chordata > Mammalia > Chiroptera > Mormoopidae > Pteronotus > Pteronotus mesoamericanus. Next base: position 17,549,466 of record NW_026555329.1, on the reverse strand, counting down.
GTGTATTTAGCAAAGTAATAATTTTTTTTTAATTGGAAAAAGAGGGTACTATAATATAGGCTGTGTTATTGAAAGTGGAAACACCAAAAGCATTTCCCCTAGCATATTGGTTTAGATACTGTTAACAGTTTGTCTGTCTACTAATGAAGTATAGAGAGTTTGAGAAAATTCTATTTAGAGTTAAACATTCAATTTTGTGAATAGGTACTCTTTAAAACATTCTTGTTCTATTTATTGTATGAGGAAATAATATAAAAACATATGATCTATATGCGCCAGAGATTAGTACATGCCTTGAAAGCTGGTCTCATTATAAGGCCAGGGCCTAATTCAGTGAAACGGGGAAACTTTTTAAGGGGCACAGGAGCAGGAACCCTATGGAGGCAGCATCCCCACTTCTCTGCATTCCTTCCTTTCTCCCTCCTTTCCTTTCTTTTCTTTCCTCCTTCCCTCCCTCCCTCCCTCCCTCCCTCCTTCCCTTCCCCCCTCTTTCCCTTCCCTTCCTTCCTTTCTTCCTTTCCCTCCCTCCCTCCTACCCTCCCTGCCTCCCTCTCTCCCCCTTCCCCCCTACCCTCACCTGAAGATATGCTTAGTTATTTTAGAGAGAGAAACATTGATGTGAGAGAGAAACGTTGATTGTTTTCCTCCCATACACACCCCAACCAGGGATCGAACCTGCAACCTAGGTATGTGCCCCGATTGGAGCTCAAACTCACAGCCCTTTGGCATAAGTGATGATGCTCCAACCAAGGCTCTCTGCATTTCCTTAATGTCTTACTATAACCTTACAAAACTAGCAAGTGAGAAAAGTGAGAAATAAAGCATGCTGGTAGGGTTCCCCTGTACTCAGTAGGCAGCACGAGAGAGAGAGGTCTAGCCTACAGTCACTGTCTCATTCTTCTTGGAACCTGCAGTGATGAAGGTTTTCAGTAACTGCAGTGGTCCAGATCTCAGCTTGCGATCAGACTATCCTTGGAAAAAGGTCCTAAGATCCAGTTCAACTGAGTGAAGTGTACATCAAATTTAACCACATGTCGTCTGTATGTCTCTTCATTATTATGATCATTGAGAATTGTTATGGAAATTAATAATTTTTATATTTTATTGAGATTTTATAGTTATGTTATATTTATGATTCCTTTAAAGATAGGTTCCTGATTCTATTTGAGAAGTTATTTTATTTAGAAAGAATAAGACTGCATGTGAAGTGGCAAATTTGTTTTGTAAAAAGTGAATTATTTTTCTTAAGCTGATTTTACTACATTTTGGTGTAACATTTATGAGAAATAAGCCAGAGCTTACAGATGGGCTTGAGACCTGCTATGTAGGCTGCTATAAATGATCAGAAATTATACTTTTATAGTTTTCATAAGGGATTGGCCATCATGGAAATGTGTCCACTTGTTCTTTATTTTGATTAAAGCCTAGAATTTTTACTTATAATGGTAAAATTATTTGCTATATATAACATAATATGTACCTCTTGGTTTCTAGTCAGTGTAGGCTCACATGTCTATATCCATAAATTTCCCAGAAACTTTACTATGCTAAATATGATATATAAAATGTACTTTCCATAATAATTTCCGTAAGTAATGATTCTCAATTATCATAATAATGAAGAAACATACAGGTCACATGTGGTTAAATTTGATGTACACTCCACTCGCATGAACTGGACCTTAGCATCTTTTCCCAAAGGCAGCCTGACCAACTAGACTACAGCTTTAAGCAAGCAAGATCAAAACCATTGTAGCTACTCAAAGTCTTGGTCACTACAGGTTTGAAGAAGAGACCGTGACTGCATAGGCTGCAACTCTCTCTCATGCTGCCTACTAAGTACAGAGGAACCCTCCCAGCATGCTTTAATTCTTCAGTTAATAATGAATTATAGGTCTATTATTTTCATCCTGAGAGCATACTGAATACATTAAATTTCCATTTTAACATAACGAGTAAAGATTTTATTGAGGAAACTAATCCTCCTCCAAGCCTGATGCCATGTGAATATGTTAATATTTTGCTTTGCTTAAATCTTATCTTTTGCAACAGCATGGATGGACCTGGAGAATATTATGCTAAGTGACATAAGCCAGTCAGAGAAAGACCAGTACCTTATGATTTCACTTATGTATGGAGTCTGAAGAACCAAATACACTAACAAAGTTGAGAACAGACTGATAGCGGTAGGAGGTGAGGGGGTTGGAGGCGGGGTGAGAAGGGTGAAAGGATTAAGTGAAGAAAAAAGACTGTGGACACAGAGGACAGCACGGTAAGTGCCAGGGGAACAAGGAGGTGGGAGGAGGTAGGAGAGGATGAAGAGGGGATAAATGGGGATGGAAGGAGGCTTGACTTGGGGTGGTAAATACACAGTACAGGATACGTATGATATATTACAGAATTGTCTACCTGAGACCTATGCAATTTTATTAACCAATGACAGACACCTCAATAAATTTAAAAAATGTATAAATTTTTTTTGAAATTTAAGATATACCAAAGTTGAATAAAATTACATAAACTCCTATTAAGATACCGATCTTTATAGTCACTTTAATTGTATACGCATCATTTTTTAGAAAATGTAACTAAATTATGACTATGCCTACTGGAATTTACTTGGCTACTAAGCTAAGCTCCATTCAACTATATTGCTTTCTTCTCCAACAGATGTTCAGTTGATTTCAGTAATGTTCTAGGGTCCATGTTAGCTTTTTATCTTTAGAATGTGAATTGATTTTTGCAGTATTTACTGGTGTGAAATATTTAGCACATATGTGACATTAAAAAATTGGTATTTTTTTTAGTCCTTTATTAAATAACAAGCTATATTTCTGGGCTATTATGATTATCCAACCTTTAGAAATAATCTTTAGAAGTTTTGTTTTGTTTATTGGCATTTATGGACATGTGCTACAGAAGATGTCCAATGGCTTTTGTTTGTTCATGTGTTTTTAAGAGTTGGGGAAGGATGAGTCAAAACAGTCAAAAGTATGTGATATTGTCAGTTACCCCATTTTTTATGTTACAGTATTTGCTCTTTGTAACTTACAAGTAAGAAAGATACTTTAATTTGGTGAAAAGCTCTCCAGGACATCCCTTTCATACTATTTTTTTCATTAAACACTTAAAATATTTCAAATTTATTATTATACACCTATTAGTTCCTGGATATTAGAGGGCAGAATAAAGAGCAGTTTGTAATAATGGGCCCTTTCTCCCCACGTAGTTAAGCAACACTGATCTTCTGCATGAGCTGTGCACTAACATAGATGTTTGTCTGGAAATTGACAAGATGCGACCTTTGTGAAGGAAGGAGCCAGGAAAAGAAAATGTTGAACCATGTCGGGGGAAAGCTCCAAAAGTCCAAATTTAGAATCGATTCCGATGAACTGACATGTAGCCTTATTCAAATTCTTAAGAGCTTTAATAGGAGAAACTTAACATGCACAGGCAAAGCAGCTGTGCTGCCAGGGGTAACCAGCAGGGGAAAAATCCAACCCGCCCCCCGCAGGACAGGGTCTCCTTTTTATAAGGGATTAATAGTAAAATCACATGGTGGGTAGTCATGTAGACCACCAGAAAGAACAATGCATTCGTAAGTTAACAGATAACAACAGCTATCCATACTCTATACATTCATTAACCTCCTTCCTGGGAGCATGGTGTTTATCACGGCACATTCTGGTTTTCTGGGTAGTCAGCCAAGCCTGCCTGAGGCTACAGAGACTCAAAGAGTCACAGAAGATTAAACAGAGTCCAACATTTCTCAGGCGCCTTTACTGCCAAAGCCATATTGCATCTCTGACTTCCCCTCAACCATTATAGTAGTGGTTCTCAAACTTCAGGATACCTAAGAACCATCTGGAGGGCTTCTTAAAACACAGACTGCTGGATCCCTCGTAAAGTTTCTGATTCTGTAGATCTGGGGTGAACCTGAGAATTTGCATGTTTAACAAGTTCCTAGACGATGCTGATGCTGGCTGTTTTCTATTGTAGAGACTGAAGACAGAGAAGGTTGACAGGAAAATCAGAAGGAAGTCTTCACTTTAGGAAATAAAGGCAGATTAGAAATCTAAGAAGCAGGGGAATAAGGTCTAGTTCAAGAACACCTGCACTACCTGCCAGAAGGACGATCATTAAATATTGTTTTTATTTTTCAAAGTTTTAAGTTTAATGGTTTCAAAAGTCAAGTAATACCAAAACATTTATAATAAAAAACATCATTATCCTATCATATTTCTCCTCATTCCTGAGTTTTTGTTGTCTAGAGACAGTCACTTTTAATTCTTCAGTTGTAAGTCACATGATCAGATAGATGGTCAGCTGATAGATCTCTCTCACACACAAAATGCCTTTTTAGAATACACAAATTACCTATAACAAAGCAAAATAAATTTGTAAATATCTGGTTGAAGTACAGAAACAGTAAACACAAAAATTTCTAATAAATACATAAGGAGAACTGAATAAATCATTTTGATATATATATAAAATGTTATTGATACTGACCTTACTCAATTTGATGTCTAGTATTGTTTTTTTAGATGTGAATCTCACAATACAAAGGGTTTTTATAGATGCAATTTCAATCTTAGTCTCCCTGTCTTCCCTGTGAAGTTTTAGATTGATAAACAACAGAAAGGTTATTTAAGGTGGAAAGAATAGCTGGAGTAGAAGTGTAGAGTCAGGATAAAGCAGATACAGAGATGGATCTAATGAGAAAGGGGATTTGGTATTTACTTACCTACTTTATTCACTGATTGCTCATTGTATATTATGTGACTAAAACATCTTCCCTGCAACTTAGGAACTTCAGATCTAGGGGTTGTGAAAGGTGTATAGTAAAATATTAATTAAACTGTGATAAAGGTCAGAGCAGAGTTGGTTATATGTAAGTATAGTAAAGAATGCCTATTAAAATTAAATAGAAACTAATTTGGATTACCTGGGGTTGGTTGATAGAACTTAATATTTGATCCAGTGGGAAATAGGACACCATTGTAGTTTCTAACGTAAGAGAATGAGTGAATACTAATGTCATTGTTTCTGAATGTACAGTGGCAAGGTAATAATTATCTCCAAGCTAAACTAAAGGTATGTTGATTCGTAGTTGTTTTATAAAGCTATGCCTGTTATATCACTAGCCATCTTGCTTATTTGTTTGAGTTGTTCACAGTGAATGATACAGTGAAGTTTAGGAGTGAAACTAGTCTACAAATTTGAGGATGGAGGGAGGACAGACTAACATAATTTCTCATAATTTGCTATATATTGAAGCAATACTTTATCTATATAAACAGTTATATAGTGACCGCTATAGGAAAGATGGTAAATAAATATATTACTGATATAGTCTAAAATGATGCATTCATACATAGCTATGAGGAAACTCTAATGGAAAACAGTAGCTTGGAATTCTTTGATCAGAGGTAGAGTAACTGACTTCTTTAAAGATTTAAACTGAAACTGGCTGAAAAGCAGAGAGAGACACTGTCTCTATTAAAATCATCCTCTGAAAACAATGGTTTTTATTAATCAGTATTTATATTTACCATCAGTTGAGAAAGTTTATACATACGTAAAACAGCTACAATTTATCCTTTAAATAGAAATAAAATAAAAGCTAAAGGAAATTTATGTGATAAATTATTAACTACAGAGACTATTAGTTTTAGTGATGCAGATTTTACATGTATACAGAGGAAGGAAAAGAGGAAGGCATGAACAACCTTAGAACTGCCTTTAGGATGAATTTTTATTTGTATTCTGGCAAAACACATTCCTTGACTTTACATGAGGATATCTGAAAGAAATTTTCCTGCTTTTGTTTTGTTGCTTGTTTTCATTTTACCATTTAGTATTCCATTAGTGTGTTTTTAAAAACTATTTATATGAAAATTAATATTTGACTTTCAAATATGGTAATAAGAACTGTCTGCCTTATAATTTTTTGATTAAAAAATTAAATGATCATAGGGGAGATTTTTTAAACAGTGTGAAAGAGAAATGAAAATCATCCTCAAATAATCATGTTTATATTAATTCTCACTGAAGAGCCTCATTTTGTAAGGATAAATCAGGATCTGAACCCTGATATTTAGGTTTGTAAGCTTATTCATTCAATTTTGTGAAGTCCTGTGGGCTTTTGTGAAATGCGAGGTAATAAAGACTGCATCGCTGAATTGGCAATTTCCCTTGTGAGACAAAATTTGTCAGGTGAACTGAGAACATGGGTTTTGGTTGGCCAGCACATTGTATATTACACATTTTATTCCCTTTCCTCTCACTTTTTCTCTTTAGTAAATATTAAAGCTTGGTAATACTAGACTCTGAAGACACGTGTCTGGGCATGTTCCTTTGCCTGCTGGTCTTTGCCTTCAAAGCGTAACATGGCCTGCATTAAGCTGTGCGCTGTACGAAACGGGTACAGAGTGCTAGAGGCAGCGCCAGAAGCAAACTTGGGGCCGGAGGACAGGAGTCATGGAGAAGAAAGTGCCATTTGAGCAGGTTCCTGAAGTCTTCTGCCATGAAGTGAACACAGACGTTCCCAGTAGATGGAACATGTGACCGCTGTGTGAACAAGCGGGGGGTATATTTGGGAACTATAGCAGGGGCCGGGTGATAAAGGACTGTGTAGAATAGCTGATATAATAGTTGATATAATCATCATCCTTGCAATTTGAGCAACTAAATGCATCTCTAAAAGTTATTTGTTAAGCATACACAGAGCAATGTGGAAGGGATTTTTATAACTAAACTTTCGGGGTGATAGACCTTTCTCCACTTACAAGGTCATGCTTAGGGGATCACAACACTCCTTAAGACTCACGTAGGCACTCTCTTACTTACAATTACTTGATAACATTTTACAACATTCAGTGCCTTTTTCGTGCCAAAACAGTTAAAGAGGAATATGTTGAGGATAGATTTACACATTGGCATTGTGTGTTACCATGTCTTTTACAATTTTTATCATGTTGCTCTATAAACTAATTTTTGTTCACTCTTCCTGTTATTTCTTTTTTTAAATAAGAGTAAATATCCAAAGTTCATTTTTAAAAAAGGTTTTATTTAGAGAGAGAGAGAAGGGAGGGAGAATGAGAGGGAGAGAAACATCGATATGAACATTAATCGGCTTCCTCTTACATGCCCCCCAACTGGGGACCAGGCCCACAACCCAGTTATGTGCCCCAACTGAGACTCGAACTGGAGATCTTTCACTTTGTGGGATAAGGCCTAACCACCTGAGCCACATCGGCCAAGGCCAAAGTTCATTTTTTATGTGTTTAATCATATAGTCTCCTTTAGTGTGAGTTATTTTTGGTTTTGTTTTTTTGGTTTGGTTATAGATACATTGTTTCTGGGTAACTCATATATATAGTGGTATGATAATGATACTCTCTCATTTGGTTTATTAGAATAATATTTAAATGCAGAAAACTTTTAAGACATAGTGTACTTTAATTTTCTGTTAAAATTTGTCATTCAGAAACAGTAGTATTTAATATAACAATAGCGTACTTTGCAAAATGGCACACAATTACAAATTGAAATGCAAAATTACTGTCAATTTCATACATTATTTAATTTGATATAGTAACTCAATCTTTTAATGGATTGCTTTGGAGAATGAGAATTGTAGTTTGACACATTTTTTTGATGCAAGCCAGAATATAAATTAGTAATTAGTTAGAAAACATTTATTTTCTTGATAAAATCTTGAAGATTTTTCTAAAAAGATTTCAAAGTATAATTTGAATGCATCATGTTCTTAAGTAAGTTAATGTAATTATTTCTCCTTTTTCATTCCGGAATGTAAATCTCTTTTTAATTAAAGTATAGTTGACATATCATATTAGTTTTAGGTGTAGAACATAGTGATTTGACACTTTTACAAGGTATGTCCAGAAAGTATCCAGCCACACACTATGAAAAGTAGAGACATTTATTGAAGAAGATACAAGAAACATTGTACATAGGACAATGTACCTTAGTCCCCTTCAAAGGAGGCACCTTGGGACCTCACACAGTTCTCCCAGTTGTCATCAGCTGCCCCATCCTATTTTCCTGAATCTCATCAACGACCTAAAATCTCTTCCCTTTCAAAGGTAATTTTAGTTTTGGGAAAAGTCAAGAAGTTGCAGGGTGTCATTCCTTGTGGTTGGTGTACTGTCCCGGAAACTAACCTCTTTTAAAAAAACATATGCAACTGTCTTCCATTGTAGATGAACAGATAGTTAAAAGAAATCATGTGTTTGTAAATGTAAAAAATTGAGTTTTAGAAAAATGTAGAATTTATACAGCTTTTTATTTACCAAATATGTGTCTATAAAGTGAAAAAGAAAAACCTAATTATAAAAATTTATCAGTTTATTTCTTGGTTCTTATATGTTTTTGTGATTTTCCTACCTCGTATGAATGAGATAACTAGAAGAAAATATATCAGTTTAAAAAGAAAAATCAAAGTAGTAATAATGTTGAACTCTACACTATTATCTAGAAGCCTGTGTTTATTTTTTTTGCTATTTTCTTGTTAATTACTAAACTGAAACTAGTTGTTTTTGATGCTTAAAAAAATTAATGGTTAAGTATTTGGTGAAGACAAGGACTTTTTAAAATGCTTTTTGAGTACTGTCCTAACAGTCTCAGTGTGTCAGCTGTGTAAAGAGCTGTTTCTGTTCCATCTGACTTCTTAGGTCACTGGTATACACTCTCTTGTCTTACTGTATACTTGCCACCTTCAGCTATTATACTTAATTTTATTTCCTTGCTAATTTTCTGGACCCTCCCCCATCTCAACAATGGCATCAGATTGTGAGTAGGAAGTAAGTAAGGAGGGGGTTAGCTAATTCTAAAAAAAAAACCACCCAGCTTTTTTGTGGTATTATTGATGTACAATAAATTACACATATTGAAGTATACGGTTGGATGAATTTTGATCTCTGTGTAGACCCACAAAACCATCATTATCAGGGTAACAAAATGTCCACTCCAAAAAGTGTCATTGTACCTCACTGTGTTCTGTTCTCTTTATTGCACTGTCTTCCCTCATAGGCCCAGGCCAACCTTTTTTTTTTTTTTTTTTTTTTTTGGTCACTATAGATCCATTTATCTTTTCTAGAATTTTATGTGAATGATATCTTAAAATACTTGCTTTTGTTTGGCTTCTTTCACTCAGCATTATTATTTTTGAAATTCAGCAGTGTTGTAGCTGAGTAATATTAAGCGAATTTTGGTTTGCTTGTAAATGGTTATTACAGTGCTGCTCTGAATATGTGTGTACAGGTCTTTGTGTGGACATCTGCTTTTCATTCTTTTGGGTGAATATGAGATTGAAATAGCTGGATTATTTCTTTCACATTTTAAGAAATTACCGAACTGTTTTTCAAAGTGGTTGTACTGTTTTACACTGTCACTAGCAGTGTTAGAGAGTTGGTTGCTCTACATCTTGGCCAACACTTAGTATGGTTAGTCCTAGTGTGTATGGTTAGTCTTTTTAATTTTAGCCATTCTAGTGGTTGTGCAGTTATAGCTCATTGTGGTTTTAATTTGCATTTCCTTGGTAACTAATGATGTTGAACATCTTTCCATGTGCACATTGCAATCCCTATATTTTTGGTGAAGTATCTGTTCAAATTTTTTGTTCCCCCTTTTTGTAATTGAGTTGTTTCTTTATTATTGAGTTATAAATAAGTTATAAATTATAAATTGAGTTAAAGTTATAAGTTATAAATTGAGTTAAAAAAAATTCTTTATATATCCTAGATACATGTCCTTTGTCAGATACAAGTTTTGCAATTATATTAGCAGTTTATGGCTTGCCTTTTCATTTTTCTAAATGTCTTTTAAAAGCAAACAGTTATTAAATCCAGTTTATCAATTTTTTTCTTACGTGGATTGTTTTTAGTGTTGTATATAAGAAAATTTTGCATACCCTAAGGTCACAAAAATGTTCTCTGTGAATTTTTTCCAGAAGTTTTATAATTATACTTTAAATAAGAAAAAAAGTAATTTTATTGATTATGTTTTTACAGTTGCAATTTTTCCCCCTTTGCCCCCTCTGTCTGGTTCCCTGCCTCCCTCCAGTGATCTTTCCCCTTAGTTCATGTCCATGGGTCATGCATGTAAGTTCTTTGGCTTCTCCATTGCCTATGCTGTTCTTAACATTCCCTGTCTATTCTTTACCTACCCAATTATGCCTCTAAATCCCCATTCTTTTCCCCTCCTTCTCCCTCTTCCCTCTCCCAGCTGATAACCCTCCAAATGATATCTATATCTGTGATTCTATTCCTTTTCTAGTTGTTTGCTTAGTTTTTGTCTTTTAGATTCACTTGTTGATAGTTGTAAGTTTGTTGTCATTTTAATGTTCATAGTTTCAATCTTCTTTTTCCTAAATAAGTCCCTTTAACATTTCTTATAATAAGGGCTTTGGTGATGATGAACTCCTTTAACTTTACCTTATCTGGGGAGCACTTTATCTGCCCTTCAATTCTAAATGATAGCTGGATAGAGTATTCTTGGTTGTAGGTCCTTGCTTTTCATCATTTTGAATACTTCTCACCAGTCCCTTCTTGTCTGCAAATTTATTTTGAGAAATCAGCTGATAGTCTTATGGGAACACCTTTGTAGGTAAACTCTGCCTTTCTCTTGCTTTTAAGATTCTCTCTTTTGAGGGGGGTACCCTGTCCCGTAGAGTTCCCCTGCGTCCCTGTGGATGAAGGAAATAAGTAGTTCCAGACACTCTTGGTCTGTCAGGAAAAAGGGGGTGACAATTCTCTCTAGTGGAGAATGCCCTGGGCCCTTCTTTTGAAGTGGCTTTTATTGAGAATGATATGCACAGGGGTATACAACATGCATTCAGAGCTCACCAATCAATGTCAAAAGGCTATGTTTACTGAAAACAGATAGAGATCATAGAAAACAATTGCAGGAACACAGAGATTTGCCTCAGGTCAGGGTCTGGTAGACAGTGTGGCGACCATTCAGCCCTCAAACCTGGGAAACTGATCACATTATATGCTTGGACCCCAAACATCAGTACTCATTAACTGGAGGGTATTCTTAGCAAAGTAAGTTTCATAGGATTTAATGCATTCCTTTTCCAGGCCTAATTGTCCCCAGGAACCGCCTGATCCAGTTTAGGGCTGTACCTGCCTTCAGTATTGTTTCACTGACCCAGTCAGGTGGAGGTGGGCAGAGCAGCCAAGAGATAAGGAGACTTCTTTCAGATAGAATTAGGACTCCGACCATGACAAAGCTGAGGGGTGAGGGTCTTTTGCCCATTTTCTGTGTCCCCCAGGTCCTTCCCTAATGGCCCCCATGCGACTGTGTCTGTCTTAGGTTGTCCCTGCCATCAAGGGGTCTTACCCGTCATTGACTAACTAGCCATCCTCCAGCACCAAGCAGGGTGATGTGAGGGAGGCAGGGGCTGCACCTCTGCCAGGGGAACAGGTTTTGTTTCCTCACTGGCCTATTTTCCCAAGGCCTGCTTGCCCAGCTCCAGCCTTGGGGCCCTCGCCTGTTGGCGAGGCTACAGTCCCTGAAACCAGGCGGGATGGTTCCCAACACTCTTTATCATTAATCATTGGCATTTTAATTGTGATGTATCTTGGTGTGGACCTCTTTGGGTCCAACTTGTTTGGGACTCTCTTTGCTTCCTGGACTTGTATGTCTATTTCTTTTGCCAAATTAGGGAAGTTCTCTTTCATTATTTTTTCAAATAAGTTTTCAATGTCTTGCTTTCCTCTTCTCCTTCTGGCATCTCTGATTCAGATATTGGCCCTTTTGGAGTTGTCCCAGAGTCATCTTAAACTCTGCTTGTTATTTTGAATTCTTGATTCTTAAGTTTGTTCTTGTTGACTATTTATTCCTTATGTTCCAAATCATTGATTTGACTCCCAGCCTTCTTCCCTTCACTGTTGGTTTCCTGTGGATTTTTCTTTATTTTCCTTAGTAGAACCTTCATTCTTCCCTTATGCTTTTATTGTATTCTACAAGAAATCTTTGATCATTTTGACCACCAGTGTTTTGAACTCTGCATCTGATAGGTTGGCTATCTCCACATCGCTTAGTTCTTTTCCTGGGGTTCTGTTCTGTTCCTTCATTTGGGCCATATTTCTTTGTCTCCTGATTTTGGCAGCCTCTCTGTGTCTGTGTACTAGATAGAGCCACTTTGATTCCATTTGAGTGCACCTGTTAAAGTGTGTGCGGTGGAGCCTTGGGTGTTCACCAGGGCAGCAACTGTGGCTCAGTGTGTGAAGGAGAGGTCGAAGAGGGGACAATGCCACTGCTAGCTGACCTTGGGGGGCTTGCCTGGCCCTCGCCTTGTTTCTAGTCACTTCACCCACTTCCCGTACGCAACTGGTTCCCCTCTAGCTGCTGTCCTGGTTGTGGTTCCCAGGGTTGGTTGGTTTGCGTATGTACTGGCAGTTTCTTCTGCTGCCCCAGGCCCCATGGTGTTTACAGCCAGAAGTTTTTCCCAGCACTGGAGCCCTGGGCTGTACCATCTGGCTTGGGGCTGGGCTCACTCACAAGGTGTCTCCTTGATTTTTATCCACTACATATGTTAGTGGGGCTGCCCGTTCCATTAGTTGTGCCACCTTGCCACCCCTTCTACTCGTCTGGATGAATATAGCTTCTTGAAATCCTTGGTGGTTGGACTTCTGTGCAGTTTTGGGTGTTTTTTGTTTTTAAGTTAGTTGTGTTCCTTCTTATGGTTGTGCAGTGAGGTGAAGCATGTCTACCTATGCTTCCATATTGACTAGAAGCTATAATTTACTTTTTAACACAGGTATATTTTGAGTTAACTTTCATGATATGATGTGAGGTATGGATTGTTTCACTTTTTTGCATATGAGTGTCCACTTATTCTAGTACATTTTATTGAAAAGATTCTTTTTTTCATTGAATTAATTGCCTTTGTACCTTTGTAAATAATTATTTGACTGTGGGGGCTATTTCTGGCTTTTCTATTCTGTTCTCTTATTCAGTGTCTCTTTGCTGGTACCACACTGTCTGGGTTAATGTAGCTGTATAGTAAGTCTTGATATCATGTTGTCTTCCAACTTTGTTCTTTTTTCTCAAAACTGTTTTCACTATTCTAGTTCCTTTAACTTTCCAGATATGTTTTAGAATCAACATACATGTTAATTTCTACAAAAAATTCTGCTGAAAATTTGGGGTTCCACTGAATCCATGAAACAATTTGGGAAGAATTGACATGGCTTTATCTCTCAGTTTAAGTCACTTTGATTTTTTGTGTGTGTGTGTACATGATGCTATTAATTTTGGTACTAATTCATTATACTGAATGCCCCTATTAATTCTAATGTTTTTAGTTGATCTTTTAAAGTTTTCTTGGTTGGTAACTATGTTACATGCAAATTTGCCTCTTTTCCAATATTTTTATCTCATTTGTGTCATGTCTTACTGAGTTGGCTATACATTTCTTTCACATTTTGACATGTGTTTTCTCTCAAAGAGAAACCGTAAAGACTTTATCTGTCTTGTTTTTATAGATTTTATTTTTGTTAAGTCCTTATAGCAGTTAGATAATTGACAACTATTGTAAACATTTAATGAAAATGCAAAGTCAGAAAGAAGTGTGGCTTTTTTGTGAGGCAAGTTGGAATCTTCCTTTTAAAGATGAAGTTTTCTGGTTTTAGTAATGTTTAACGAGCTTCTTTAGACATGTTTTGGGAACATTGCATTAAACAGAGATTTATAGTTTTCTTTTACTTCTTATTTTTCACTTTAGTGCTTTTCAGACCTTAATGTACTATGAATACAGTTAATCTGTAAGATGGGCTATAGTATGCAGCATTCCCAAATACGCATAAGCAGAGAATTCTCTTTCCTGAGGAAGAGGATTGTAGTGGGATTAGAGGTCTGTGAAAGATACTTTGTGAAAGACTGTGCTCTGAAAGTGCAACTGATTGTGCCACACCAATGACTGGTAAAACTACTGGCATGATGTTACAGAATTGTGTGTGAGTGAAAAATTCAAAGGGTGAAACAAAGCAATACATTTTAACATAATAGAATATGAAAAGTTCATTGATATGGTGCATTGCAGCTAACCTTTCAGAAACCACCACTTGTCAAGTTTTGGTGTAGTATCAAAGAATAATATCCACAATTATCAGAAAAAGTAAAATACTTCTCCTTTCAACTATTATATCAGTGTGAGGCTGTATTTTCTTCATGAACTTCAACTATCATATATTACAACAGGTATGAGGCTGTCTTTTTAGTAAGGCAGACATTAGATGAAGAATTGTAAAATAATGACACTCTTTAAATTTTTTTTTAATATAAAAAATTAAATTAGGGTAACATTGGTTAATAACATTATAGAAGTACAGTTCTATAATACATTATCTATACATTGCATTATGTGCTCATCACCCAATGTCTAGTCTCCTTTGGTCACCATATGTTTGACCCCTTTTACCCTCTTCAACCTCCCTCCACTCCCTTCCCCTCTGGTAATTACCACACTGTTGACGGTGTCTGTGAGTTTGTTTGTACATTTGTTGCTTCCTGTTTTATATTCTATGTATGAGTCAAATCATATGATTCTTGTCCTTTGACTTGTTTTACTTAACGTGATATTCTCAAGGTCCATCCATGTTGTCACAGATGGCAATATTTTACCATTTTTTTGTGGCTGAGTAGTATTCCATTGTACATATGTATCACATCTTCTTTATTAAATCATTCATTAAAGGACACATGGATTGTTTCCATGTCTTGGCTATTGTGAATAATGATGCAGTGAACATAGAGGTACACATATCTTTATGAATCAATATTTTCAAATTTTGGGGGTAGATACCCAGAAGAGGGATTTGCTGGGTCATATGGTAGCTGTATTCTTAATTTTTTGAGGAATCTCCATACTGTTTTCCATAGAACCTACAACCAATTTATATTTTCACCAGAAGTATATAGGAAAGTTCCCTTTTCTCTACATCCTCTCCTACACTTGTTATTTTTTTGTCTTATTGATAATCGCCATTCTCACAGATGTGAGATGATATCGCATTGTGGCTTTGATTTGCATTTCCATTATAGCTAGTGAAGCTGAACTCCTTTTCCTATGTCTGTTGGCCATCTCTGTTTCTTCTTAGGAAAAGTGTCTATTCAGGTTATCTGCCCATTTTTCAATTGGATTGTTTGTTGCTATTGCTGTTGAGTTGTATGAATTCTTTATATATTTTGGATATTAACCCCTTATCAAAGGTATTGTTTGCTTTTTTGTTTTGGTGATGGTTTCTTTTGCTGTGCAGAGCTATTTTAGTTTGATGTAGTCCCATTCATTTATTTTTGCTTTTACTTCACTGCAGTGCTAGTCTCCTAAGAGGCTTATTGTTTTTGAAAATAGTTATTTTTTTATAAAGATATGTTGTTACTTTATGAGTTTATTAAGTTTATGTGGTCATGGTAATATACATATATCTTTTAATGAATTAATAATTTAAAAATGTTTCAATTTCTAATATGGTGAATGTTGGTAGATATAATCTACATAAACAAAAATTTTGCTTAATTTTTTCTAAGTATAAAGGAGTTCTGAGACCAAAGAGTTTTAGAACCACTGAGCAGAGAAGATACCCTATAAAAATGTCATGAGTACAAAATAAGATATTGAAGAGAGTATGGATCTTTTTATGAAGTTAAAATGTCAAAATTTTAAATTATAAATCCTTTAAAAAGCTATATTAAAAAGTAGGTGTATTTGAAAATTAGGCATTTGACATTTGCAAGAGTGCTCACAAAGGTACATAACCACCCAGAGGATTCTTCGGTATTTTATAGCCTGTGTACAAATACTTTTTAAAAAATATTAGCTGTTTATAATTTAATCCTCACAACAACCTGGTACCATACACATTTGTTAAGTCTAATAAAGCTGTCCAGTTAATTAAAATGCTCGATAATAGTTTATAATTTTTCAGTATCCTGTGTTAACGTGCGATAGTATTATAGGTTTGATTCTATTTCTATAACATAATGAAGTACTGTACAACTTATTGAGGCAAATTATATCACAAAAGAATAAATTAAAGTTCTATATAAAGCATAAAATGTACCTCCATAGGTTTTGAGATGATCAGGAAAATGTATTTTTAAAATTACTTATTTGAATATATTTTTAGGTGGGAAAGACTGCCTTTAAGTAAAATAAGTTATATAATATTAACTTTAAGTGCAATGCTATTATTATTAAGGTTCTAGGAACTTTTAGATGGATTTTGAGTAGGATTGTGTTTATTTATTTGCACTGACTTCTCATTTCTGCCATCATGACAGATTTGATTTGTATGTGTCAAATGTCAAGGATGTACAGAATTTACAGTAAATAAGTACAGAGAGCATTTGTGAACCAGATCTTGTCTACATTTTTTCACTGCTTCTCTAACCAAGAAACCAAGAATCTTCTGTGTTCTTGTTTTTAGTTCTCCCCACCCACCCCCGCTGCAAGTACACTCTTTTTGCCTTGCTCTAAATAGTAGCTAACACTTTTGCTGGTCCCTGCAGTCACAGGTGAGTCCTGAGTCTGGCTTACTGCCCTGGGCAGAGGAACACGGGGAGCTTGATTCCAGGGGTGCCCGGCTTCGTGGCTCCCTGAGAAATACACTTATTGCTGACACTAGTGCTACTTCGTATTCTTGTTTGTTTTCTGGGAATCAGTGTGATGCATTGTTTATGTTTGGGGGCCTAAGAAATGGCCTAGGTTTTTTGATGATATTTTTCTGCTTACAAAAATGGATAATCTGTTACAAATGACTTGAAAATCATGAAACTTGGTCAAAGAGAGCCAAGAAATCAGATTTATTATCATTGCCAACACAGAGTCCTCTTTTCTGTAATATAAAATATTCTGTATTAATGACTTGAGCAGCTGTACTTCAAATCTCCAAGGTGTCTTTGAATTTCATTTTTGTAATTCAGATAACTTTCAGGGTTTTCTTTTCCTTTTTATAATTTTATGGAGAGGGATATTTTTGTTATTTTCATTCCTCTTGTTCCTTGAGGAGATATGGCATTTTTAATCAGTTCTCTAGGGAAAGCTTGATTAAATGCTCTCAACTTAAGTTTGTTTGTGTTGGTGTTGATAATAAAATCTTACAATAATTGAATAATTTCAAGGAAAAGGTACCTTTTTCCTTCTAGATCTAGTAGTTGTCTTTCTCTTTGGGAGTTTATATTGAAGGAGTACAAATAATTTAATTTCCCAAAACTCTGAAAAATTGATGTCATTTTAGTTTGTCGGGAAATTATGGGCAAAGCAGCAACATATATGCCTATCTTGTAAGGGAATTTATAATTTGACTTACGTAGTTCAAAAGAAGGAGGCTTCTTAAACCATGTAGGGGCCTATGATAAATGCATTTCTAAATAGGAATATCCTTTTGTGAAGCAATTATCTTTTTATTTACAGAGTTTGACAGTTTGGGTCTTGCTATATCATGATTTCTTACAGCAGTTGTCCCCAGCCTTTTGACACAGGGACCAGTTTCAAGGAAGAGAATTTTTCCATGGACCAAGGCTGGGGGAATGGTTTCAGGGTGATTCAAGCACATTCATTGTGCACTTTATTTCTATTATTATTCCATTGTAATAGATAATGAAATAATTCTACAACTCACCATAAGCCAAGTGTGTTGCTTATGTCCAGTCTACTCCGTAGTCTCATTTTGGTTGCTGTCACTGCGGAAAACCCTGCTTCACAAAGATAGGATGTTGGAAATGGAGGCAGGATTTTCATTGCTTTTGTGGCAATCTCAGGGTATTCTGCCTTGACTTTAATCCAGAACGTATGGAAGTTTGGTTGTCTCAAACATACTTTTAAGGCCACTGTCAATTGTGATCTCAGGCAGTTGATCCTCTTCTAGCACGGACAAAGTCGATTGACCTGGCTTATTCACAAATAGGTTGTGGATCCATTCCTTCCAGGTCAGGGGTCTTTTGTTGGGAAAGAATGCTCAAGCTCTTTCGAAAGCAGAGAAAGGTGATCATGCACTACCTGGGAGAAAGAAGGCCCCGGCTCAGCCCCTTTCAAAATCTCTGTTAATGGTTGAAACGTGTCAGAAATCCCAATGTTCACTTGTCACTCCAGTAATGCCAGTTTGGTTTGAATGCAGCCACTTTATCTGCCAACTTCAACACAGTACACTTGTCATTCACCCCTGAAGTGACAGATTGAGTTCGTTGAGCAGGTTGAATATGTCACACAAGTGAGCAAGTTTTACAACCCATTCTGTGTCACTGAAATATGCTGCCAGTGGAGACTATTTTTCTCAGAGAAACCTCTGAAGCAGCTCTCATAACCTGGAAACTCTGGCCAGTGATCTACCTTCGGAAGGCTATCTCACTCCTGTGTATAAGAGAAGGTGTGTGTTTTCTGCATCCGTCTGCTCACAGAGCTGCACAGATATGAGTTAAGGGCATGTACTTTAATGTGGTTGATAACAGTGTTTTGCAGGATGTGATTAAAATTAAGTTCAGGTGACATTTTTTGGCCAGTCCGCATTTATCTACGGATGACACAGTGTATAGACTCAACATTCAGAAGTGACCTGTTTGACCCAAGTAGGGAACCAGAAAGCCGTCCAGTCACAGCAGGCGCCCCAGCCGTGCACACGCCGATACAAAATGACCAGTTCGGTTTTCCTGATGTGTAATCATTCAAAGACTTGGCTCTGCAGCTGGGATGTCGGTTGGCAACAAAACTGCACATAACATCCTCATGCACATCCTCCTGAAAAATATATTACACAAAAATCAGCGTTGTTGCCTTGTCAACATCAGTAGACTCGTCGACCTGGGTTGTGTACCACGGTGATTCATTCCTCTCTAACAGTTATGCCTCAGCACCCTCTGCTATTTCATCAGTTTGTCTAGTTATGGCGTTAGCTGAAAGAGAGTCATGTGCCGCCTTTTGAACTGCAGCCTCTCCTAAAAGTTCACGACGAATATCCTTAGCAGTGGGCAGGGTCAACTTTTCACCAATAGTAAAGGGCTTCTTAGCTTTAGCAATGTGGTTAACCACTAAGAATGATGCTCTCAGTGCAGACACATTTAATGAAGTGATCTCTTTCAATAATTGCTTCTGTTCTTTGTGTTCACATTTGTTTTCTTTTGAAAAATTTCAAAGGCTTGTCATTTAATGCAGGGTGCTTGGTCTCCATGTGGCAAAGCAGTTTTGAAGGTTTCACGGCTTCAGTTGGATAGCTAGCTGGTCACCACACATTATACAAAGCAGGCTTGGAGAATGTGAATAACCTGATGCAATGAACCTGTAATTTAAGTAGGACTCTTGGTGTTTTCTTTTAAAGGCAGCTTTCTTTTTGTTGGCGGTCTTAGAGTCTTCTGCTGTCTCATCATTGGGTCTTTCCCCCTTTTCAAAGAAACTCTCCAGAAGCGTTTCTTACTCATTTTGGCTAGGGTTAGCTTGTGGGCTTACCAAAACTGTGACTGAGACAAGTGTGCAGTGGAGGAAAGAGGTGTGGATAGAAGTCGTAAATAAAATAATGGGTGGGCCATGCATGGACTAAAATAAGATTCTGACTCAAAGCCTGTCACCAGATGCAGCTTAATTGTCACTTACCACTCACTGATAGGGTTTTGATATGAGTCTAAAAGCTATTGATTTATTTTGGTCTCTGTGCAATCAAACCTCTCTTCTAATGTTCATCTATATTTGCAGCCGCTTCCCAGCACTAACATCACCACCTTGGCTCCACCTCAGATCCTCAGGCATTAGATTCTCATAAGGAGCACTCAACCTAGATCCCCTGCATGCACAGTGCACGGTAGGGTTCATGCTCCTATAAGAATCTAATGCCGCTGCTGATCTGCCAGGAGGCGGAGCTTAGGCAGTAATGTGAGTGACAGGGAGCAGCTATAAATACAGATGAAGCTTTGCTTGCTCGCTCTCTTGCTCTCCGCTCACCTCCTGTTGTATGGCCTGGTTCCTAACAGGCCACGGACCGCTACTGGTCCATGGCCTGGTGGTTGGGGACCCCTGTCTTACAGAATCAAAAATGTTTCTGACTGTACTGTTGGGTTTAGTGCAATTTTGTTTTAAGAACAAAGAAGGGCAAATAGTAGATATGTGATTAGTTGACAAAGTAATGAGAATTTTAATTTGCTTCTGTTAATCTTTACAGCCACATTAATTATAATAGGCAAATTGATTTGGTCTCTGCTGGAAGAACATATGAAAAACAAGACCTGTATCTTTTCTCCATTCCAGGATTTCTCATTATAAGCTTCTCTCCTCCTTGTTTTCTTTCTCTCCTATTCAATTACTTAAATATTAGTTATTTAAATACTTATTATGAGGTCAAAACAGTACAGAGGTGAGATGTTCAGAACAAAATGTTAAAAAATGCTCCCCAAACTTTTGTGGGTATCCTTTTAGCTTCCCTATTTACATATATGTATAACTATATAATCATTCTATTACATAGATAAATCTGTACATATTTTTAAAGCATAAACAAATAGCATTGTATTTATATATATGCTGCAAGTTGCTTTTTTCACTTGTCTTGGGCAACTCTTTATGTCAGTCCATGTTTGACTTTTTTCTTTTTAACTATTGCATACTAACCTATAGTGTAGGTGTACCATAGTTAATTTGGACAATTTCCTTTGTTCTATATAAACATGTGAATATTTCTTTAGGATATGAATGGGTCCAGTAGCTTTTCTGCCCCGATATTCCTGTTACATTTATAGTCTCAACTCTCTGACACCCATGTACCTGTTTTCTTGATTCTTTGCATTCTGTGGCTCTATCACCATCCCATGTTGAAATTTCATTCTCTTTGCTTTTTGACAACTCTGCTCCTTATTGCCATATTAAAACACTGCGGCCCAGATTTGTTCATAAGGCCCAGTCAGTCTCAATTTTTGCATGCCAGGTATATAAGGAATTTTATTCCACTTTGATGCTAGCCTGTGAAGCAGATAGCACAAAACAACTATTCACTCTATAAATACAAGTGGTAACTTAATGGAACATGAATTTTATCAGAGTTAGTAAGCTTGTTCTAAAGTATCAGTTCTAAATCCTATTTTTTTTCCTGAGGAAAGTGTTGTGAAACCTATTTGAAAATGATTTTGGTGTATTTTACTTAGACTTTTAAAATGTGTATGGCTTTAAAAATTACAATAATGCTAAGGTATTTAAGAAATATGTCCAGAAACAAGAAAGAAGAAAACTGTTGGTAAATGTAGGCTTTTTCATTAAAGAACCTTATTGTGTTCTCAGATGAACACTTACTAAAGAGGAAGCAGAAGCTTAAAGAAATAGTTAATTGGCAGCAGAAGAAAATGAAGATCAGACAAGATTAATTAACAAGAACTAAAATAGACAAAACTTTGTTACCCATGTAATCAGTATGATCTTATTGCAAATAAAGATCTCGGGATTGAGAAAAGATACCCTTTGAACCCTGGTGAATGTACAAGAAAAAAATTTGAAGGCAATTTTAGAGGTTGGGATGGCAAAAAAACATAGTATTTGAATCTGAATAGTTTGCTTTTTTCTTTGATTGCTCAAAAAATTAAATTTCACATTGAAGACACTTTCTATCCGTCTCTCACTGAAACAAAAAGAACTGAGAGCTCTAATCTTCAGTGTGAAAAGTTAAAGCAATATGAGAGGATGCCCCAGAGTTACAGGCTTGAGGTTAGACCAGGCGAAAGGTCACCTTTCAGTGCCTGGGAAGCTTTGTAGATCAGTTAAATTCAGAATCCATAGCTGAAATGTAGAAGTGACTAAAGTATTGGGTTGGCCAAAAAGTTCGTTTAGTTTTTTTCTGTACAATGGCTCTAGCAGTGCTTAGTTGTCTTTTACGTCATTTGAAACAATTTTGTTAGATTGTATTGTGACAGCTGTCATGTCAGTGTTCATTAAAAATAACATCAAAATTGGTGAAATTTTGTGTGACAATTTTAATATTAAAGATGGAAGAAAATGTGTAACACTTTTGGCATGTTGTGCTTTATTATTTCAAGAAAGGTAAAAACAAATGCAAAAAAAGGTTTGTGCAGTGTATAGAGAAGGTGCTGTGACTGATCAACTGTATCAAAAGTGGTTTATGAAGTTTCATGCTGGAGATTTTTCACTGGACGATGTTCTGCAGTCGGGTAGACCAGTTGAAATTAATAACAATAAAATCAAGACATCGAGAACAATTGACATTATACTACATGGGAGGTAGTCAACATACTGAAAATACACAAATCAATAAAGTTATTGGTGAAAATGAAAAATGTGTCCTCCATTTTATGGAAAAACCAAAACAGACTTTTGGCCAATGCAAAAGTTTTAGTTAAATTGTATTTGTACATAGTTAATTATATTTATTTAAATTTGCTTCTAATTTTATTTTTAAGTTACATGTTTGTGTGTGTGTGTGTGTGTGTGTGAATGGAAAAAAATTTCAAACATATGCAAATATAGAGAGAATATAATAAACCGTCATGTACCCATCACTTGGTTTCAACATTTATCAACTCATATCCAATCTTGTTTCACCTGTACCCCCAGCTACATCTCCCCTTACCTCTAAATTCATTTCAACCATATTAAAAGCATATACTTTTATTCACAAATATTTCAGTGTTTATTTCTAAAGAGACTCTTTAAAATTATCATAATACAGCACTATTATTACATTTCCAAAATTAATAGTAATTCTTAATATCATCAAATCGGTGCTTAAGTTTTCCTGATTGTCTTTTTTTAACAGCTTTTTGAGTAAGAATCTAAATAAATTGATATAATTGTAATTAGTTGCCTGTTAAACCTCTTTCTGAAATTTGAAAAAAAAATCAGCTTTTTACTTTGTGTTAATTTCACACCTACAGAAGAATTGCAAAAATAGTACCTCTTCCCTACATGTTAACATCTTACATAATTATAGTACCATTATCAGAACTAAGAAGTTAACATTGGTGCAATATTATTAACTACTTTCGTATATTCAGTTTTACTATTTTTTACATTAATGTGCTTTTTCTGTTATAGGGCCTGACTCAGTATTCCACATGTCATGTGATTGTCATGTTGCATAAGTTTTCTCTAATTTGTGCCAGTTCATTAGTCTTTCCTTACTTTTTGTGACATTAAATCTTTTGAAGACTACCAGTCAGTGATTTTGTAGAGTATCCCTTGAGATTTTTCTGATGTTTTCTTATGATTAGACTGAGATTGGACACTGTTCTTCCAACCATTACTGAGGAGATGTACCATTCTCAGGTGTGTGATTATCCGGGGGCAGGGGGTACATGCCATCAACATCGCTTATTACTGGTGATGTTAACCTTGATCATTTGGTTAAAGTGGTGTCTTCTGGATCTCTTCACTGTAAAGTCATTCATCTGTCCTTTATAAGCTCTAAGACTGAGGTGGCTTTTGTAGTTTTATAGTCTGGGTTTTGCTGATTGTATTTCCCTTGTGAAATTTAACACATTATAGATGCTTCTTGACCCAATAAACCCATTGTAAGTTGAAAATATTGTCGTCAAAATGCATTTAATACAGCTGTCCTAGTGAATATCACAGTGTAGCCTAGCCTATCCTAAATGAGCTCAGAACACTTACATTAGTTGGACAAAACCACCTAACACAAAGTCTATTTCATAATAAAGTGTTTAATATATCATGTAATTTATGTAATTATGACTTGCTGCCTTCATGCTGGGCAATTACTCTGGAGGTTCCTCTTTTCTCTGGAAGCAGGAGACGCAGATGGGTGTTTTGTACAGTAGACATGATGGGATGCGAAAACACAAAACACAGTATCCAAAAAGCACTGGCAACTTGGTATACTGTAGACTACCGGTTGTTTACCTGTGTGCTCGCGTGGCTGACAGGGAGCTGTGGCTCGCCACTGCTGTTTTGGAATGCATATCACTAGCCCAGGAAAAGGTCAAACTTCATAATTTGAAGTATGGTTTCTACTAAATGCATATCACTTTCACACTCTGGTAACAAAGTAAAAAATCGTAAGATGGGGACTATGTTCTGTAAATTGGGTTAGATGATATTATTCCTTTAGTTTAATTAATTCTGAAAGCTGGTAAATGTAGATCTAATGCAATTCATTTTAGTCTTTAAAAAAAGACTAAACATATAAAATAACATTCATAGGTTTCAGGGATTATCAGGACTTGATATCTTTAGGGGACACCATTCAGCCCACTATACCCGCTCCCACCATACTCAAACCTCTCTGATGGCACTTTGCTACTTGAAGCGGCTACTGAACCTGAGCAAGCGCTGTGCATTCTTTTTGGTTCAAGAGATCAGTCATAGGTGTTCTCTAACTTTAGGAAAATTCTGGGGTAGCTTTATTCTCCAAGGCTAGCACACTTAAAGCTTAAAACCAAAGGGTGCTGGAGCTCACATGCTACATTTTTCTATTCTAAGTCTCCTTCCTCCCTCTGAGTATATTTCCATGGCAGAGTACCTAATTGGAAAATTCATATTTCATTGCTGCTTGTCCTTGGATATGGACACCCCTAAATTACAGTCCTGAATATCTTACCATTAGAGTAAGGTTGAAAGTACATGGAGCAGAGGAATAGACAATGGGAGGGCTGTTCTTTTTTCTTTTTATGACAGTCTTTCCACCCAAAATATTCATTGATCATTCCTGGCAGATTTTCTTTTTTTGCATTTGATCAAAACAATGTGGGTGTGAATTATCAGATTATTAAAAATTGAGATATAAATGACATATAACTGCATTAGTTTTAGGTATATGAAGTAATGATTCTATATATAGAGAGAAATGATTAGTGGAATAAGTTAACATTCATCATCCCTGTTTTTTGCTAATTTTAATGCATTGCCTTTTTTCTTGATTGTGGGTCACATTTACTATTCATGTTTCTAGTAATTATGGATTTTCCCTGACACTGTGAGTGAGTGATACTACACTGTAGAGACATTATTCCACTATGTTTTTCTAAAGTGTATTGATTTTACTTTGTTTTATTAAGCTGTTAGCTTGGCAGAACTCCAGTTCCAAACTCTGTGTCCCCTTTGACATAAAGCAGCTGAAATATCTAGTCAGGTTTTTTGTTTGTTTGTTTGTTGTTGTTGTTTTGCCTTAGCTGGGCTGCCTAAGCTCGTGCTGAGCCACACCCAGGGGAGTGGGTAGCCGGAGATTTGGATGGAGTTTACTTGCACACTTTGCGGTTCCCCTTCCATCGCTCCTTTTTCTGCTGAAATTCCCACTTCTCACTTTCCAACTGCTGTCATTATCCCACACTGTCCTCTGATTCCTCAGTCACCACCCAGCACCAACTGAAGTCTTCCTCACACAAAAAGCCATAAAAATGGGGTCGAACCCCAGGTCTCTGCCATTCTCTGAAGTCAGCTCCTTCCTCCTTCTTGTTTGGCTTTGGCGTTTCTCCAGTGCCTTGGGACTGTTGTTTATGTTTGGTCCAGAATTTATACCCGGAACTTTTACCAAACTCTGTGCTCATTAAGCAATAAATGATTTCCTCAGCCCCTTGTAACTGTCCATAAATTTGCCTATTTTACATATTTCATGTAAGTGGAATCCTACAGTATTAGTTGTTAGGTGTCTGACATATTTCCCTTAGCATAATGTTTTTAATTTTTATCCATGTTGTAGAATGTATCAGAACTTAATTCCTTTTTAAGGGTGAATGATATTACATGTTATATCTATACCACGTCTTGTTTATACATGCCCCTGTTGATGGACACTTGGGTGTTTCCACGTAATTGGCCATTGTGAATAATACTATTATGAACATGGGTATACAACTATCTGAGTTCCTCCTTTCATTTATTTTGGGTATATACCTGTGATGAAATTTTTGGGCCAATCATATGGTAATTCTTTAATTTTCTGAGAAACTGTCAAACTTATGGTGTACATTGGCTATATACCACTTTATATTCCCATCAGTAATGTATAGGTCTAAGGGTTCCAGTTTCTTCAAATTCTCGCCAGCACTTATTTTCCTTTTATTACCTTTATTATTATTATAGCCATCCTAGTGGGTATGAAGTAGTATTTCATTGTGATTTTGATTTGAATTTCCTGAATGACTAATGACATTAGGTATCTTTTCATGTGCTTGTTGACTATTTACATACTTCTTTGGAGAAATGTCTACTCAAGTCTCATGCCCATTTTAAAATTGGGTTGTCTTTTTGTTGTTGACTTGTAGGAGTTCTTTATATATTCTGGTTAATAAAACCCTTGTCAGATACATAGTTTGCATACTTTTCCCCATTCTGTAGTTTGTCTTTTCACTTTCTTCATAATGTCCTCTGATAAATGAAAGTTTTAAATTTTAAAGAATCCCAGTTTACTTACTTTTTTCTTTTGTTGCTCAAGCTTTTGGTTTGAGCAACAAAAGAAAACCTAAAAATCTATTGCCAATCCCAAGGTTCTGAAGATTAACTGTTCTTTTTAGGCATTTTATGGTTTTAGGTATTTTCCTCCATTTAGTGTTAATTTTTGTCTGTCATGAGAGGTAGGGATTCAACTTCACTCTTTGCATGTGGAAATTCAATTTTCCCAGTACTATCTGTTGGAGGCTGTTCTTTACCTCATCAAGCTGACTTGATATCCTTGTCAAAAATCAGTTGTACATGCCTTTTCTGAAGCCAGAACCATGCTGTTTGGATTACTTACTATAGCTTTGTGGTAAGTTTTGAAAATAGGCACTGTACATGCCCCAACTTTGTTCTTCTTAAGATTCTTTTGGCTATTTAGGGTCTCCCACATTTCCATACAAATGTTAAGTATTGACTTTTCCATTCCTACAAATGAATACCTTTGGTAAAACCTGCTTTTTGGATTCTGTTTGCTTTGGAGATTCATCCATGTCCATAGACATTTAGTTTATTTACTATTAATAAATTATAATGAAGCATCTAATTAAATCCCAGTGTAATTGTCCTTTCTTCTATTGAAGTACAATTGTCCTCCTATTGAAACTTAGATTTTTAAAAAATGTTTTATTTATTTTTAGAGATAGGGGAAGAGAGGGAGAGAAACATCAGTATGTGGCTGCCTGTCACTTGCCCCCACTGGGAGGCCTGGTCCGCAACCCAGGCACGTGCCCTGACTGGGAATCGAACCGGCCACCCTTTGGTTTGCAGGCCTGCACTCAATCCACTGAGCCACAGCAGCCAGGGTGAAACTAGATAGTCTTTAATTTTTTGCTTTAACAAGCAATGCCACAACGAATATCCTTGTGCATGCTACTTGTTTACATGTTTGAAAGTTTCTTTAGGACAGTAGTTTTCAACTTCGGACAGTTTTGCCTGACAGGGGCCACTTGGCAATGTGTGGAGACATTTTTGATCATCAGGACTGAGGGGATGGATACTACTGGCATCTAGTGGATAGCGCTAAGACCAGAGATGCTATTAAACATCCTATACTGCAAGAATAGAGTCCCACCCCACTGCAAAGTATCATCCAAATTGCCCAATTCATTAATAGTGCCAAGGTTAAGAAACCCTGCTCTGGGGCATGTATTTAGAGGTGGGATTCTTAAAGCTTAAGGTTTGTGCAGGATTTTGTGGGGAGTTTGTTGTTGTTCTTATTGCATTAAATGGATTTCTGTAAAACATGAAAATATTATTTCTAACAAGTAAGGGTTTAGACTGTCTGGAATTCGAGTTTCTTGGTGATGCTGGCAGTTATAAGCAATTTCATTATCTTAAACCACATAGAATAGTAACATCATCTAGAGTTAACGAACTCATTCACTTAACCATATAATCTTTTAACTTCATGAATTGAAATACATTGGTGCTTTCCCCCTGATTAAAAGATTGATTTTAGAGTGAGAATCTGCTTCAAAAAAGTGTCACTTGTGTAAGACAATGGTAGTTGGAATATTAGGCTGAAGATGCTGACAGAATGAGAGAAAAATTACAGTATGTAAGATGTAGAATATTTTTAAATCTTCACCCAAGGGCATGTTTATTAATTTGAGAGAGAGGAAAGGGAAGGGAAAGAGAGAAACATTGGCACAAGAGAGCATCAGTCAGCCGCCTCCTGCACGCACCGTGACATTTTGGTGTGCGGGTTGGTGCTCTACCAGCTGAGCCACCAGCTAGGGCTAGAATTTTCTCCTGACACAGATGGTTGTCATATATTGAAGGCTTAATGTTTGAAAAGTTTCTTTTTTCCTCTATTGTGATTTAGATTACTTTTTAAATTGAAGACACAGGGATGAACTTAGTAAATTTTGAGGCCCACTTTTAAACCTGCAAGAATCCTGGAAATCCCTTTGAAAATCTCATGGAACCCATGCCCCGGAACAGTGCTGTTCTTGTGTTCCTACAGTTTTGCATATGACTTTTGGTTGCTTTCTACCCATTTCTGAAGCCCATCTATGGACCACTCTTGCCGCCCCCCCCCCCCCGCCCAGCTTTCCAGGTTAAGAACTTTTCAAAAAGTCTATTAAATCTCTCAAAATGCTAAAATAAGATCCTGAAATTACCAGTGACTAGTATAGACATGCCTGTAGTATTGTTTGTATCTGTTTCATCAAAGGTGGAGGACTTGTAATGGAGAAAAATAGGCACTTGAAATTAGAATTCTTCAAGTCTTTGAACATTAAATGAGTGAATACAGATCTTAATTTAATTTTATATCTATAACCTTCATTTTTTTCTCTTTTTACTAGGCATATGCAGCAGTGCTCTGGCAACAAGCTAAAGAAAACAGACAAAATTCAACCGAAAAAGCATGTTTTGGAATCGCCCTACCAGAAGAAAAACTGAATGACTTCCGTGATGAACAAATAGGACAGTTGCAGGAGCTGATGCAAGAAGCCACTAAACCCAATAGGCAATTTAGTGTCACTGAGTCTAGAAAACCAGAATTTTAGTCTCTACAATAAAGCTTAACAAAGCATTTAAAGTTCAGAACCCCTTATTTTAACTGTCATTGGTTTTAAAAATTTATTTCTTCAGCTCTTGGGCTTTGAGAATGCCTGGTGATAATGAATTATATTTTTTTTATTTGGGGGTGTTATGAATGCTCTCTGTAACATATAAATGAGGACCACCAGTGGACAGAACTTTCCATTATTGAGGTAAGTAACAGTACTTGCTGGATGGAATTTGATTTTTGGACTAAACAAGGAAGAACGTCTCCAAATGAGATAAACTTGTGGAATTTTGCCAAAATATTTTTGTATATAAACTTGTTTTTAATGCTATTCTTGTTCATACATTAGCCTCATGTTTTTAGCTTCATCAGGTAAGTATATCATGATAATATAGATATGAAATTTCCACAAGATTATTATTTAATTGCACTGTCATCCTGAAAGTTTCGTCATTTCTACTTTCATAATATATATTCTTTTAAATGTCCCTTTTCTCTGAGTTATTGTTTATTTATAATGAAAGGTTAAAAAGAAATTTTAACGTTCAGTATTATTCTATCATTTGTAAAATTGGTTATGCAACATATAGTGCATTTCTCTAATGTTTGTTAGTAACTGATGACCCCTTAAAATAGTCTGTAGTTATCTTGAGACTCTCATTTATTGCCTAATGGTTGGGGAAATGAAAACACTTTTATAAATTTTTCTTACACTTCAATTCATTTATAAAGTGAAAAAATCAAATGGTAATCCCATTCACATCCTAAAATATTTATGAATTTTAAAAAATATTACAAACTGAAACAACTCGTATTTAGATTTCATGTTACCCTGACATCTTTGAAGTGATCATTTTTCAGGTGCACTTGCATTTATATCAGGGCCTTTCACCTCTAGTTTTATTGAGAAATAATGACACATCACTGTATATGTTTAAGGTATACAACATATGTCAGCTCTTTAAAAATTGATTTGTATCTGTTCCTGTAAGGTTTGATAGTATTTACTATTCTTTACTGCTTTTCAACCATTCCTGCTTGGTTTGTGTATTGCCTAACTCTGCTTTAGGTTATAATTTTTCTATTTCCTGTTTTACAAAAATAATGATGTTCTC
Organism: Pteronotus mesoamericanus; assembly: GCF_021234165.1. Lineage (NCBI taxonomy): Eukaryota > Metazoa > Chordata > Mammalia > Chiroptera > Mormoopidae > Pteronotus > Pteronotus mesoamericanus. The sequence continues at coordinate 17,519,426 of NW_026555329.1, read as the reverse complement.
TGGGATTTCATCTCTAGAAATCTTAATTTACCCATCCATTGCTCCATATATTAGCTATACTCTTCAATCTATAACACTAACCTAAATCTCAACTTCAACTCTGAACTTCAGATCTCCGTTTGAAATTCTATTTGGATTTTCCAACTCATTTAAAATCAAACTACTTCTTCTTCCCTTTTCGGTGAGTTCATGATATTAACATATACCCAGCTCACTAGTTCAGAACTCTGTAATTCAGCTTAGATCTCACCGTTTCCCTAGACAGCTCCTCATTATTCAGCAATTCTGACAGTTCCCTGTGGTGCATCGCAAAGTGGCCATAGTTCTCTACCACCCCTGGTACTCATCCCCTTTTGCAATATGAGCTTGCAGCTCCTCCTTTCAAGAATTCTGTCTATTTTCCAGTTCTTCAAACATGGACTGGACTTGTTTCTTGATTTGCTCAAAAGAATGAGGGTAGTGACATTGTGCAAACTGGGGGACTAAAGCCTCAGGGCCTGGTACATGTCCACCTGCACTTGGGAACAAGCGTTGGAGGAAGCTGGGGTCACAAGCAATTTCCCTGGGGCATGAACACCTCATGTTTAAATCACTCTGACTGGCATCATGAATGAAAGGCAGCAAAGACCACCAGAAAACAACTTTAGAATTAGCATGCATATAATAGAAGTCAGGTTTGAAGATACCTACAGGAAACAAGGCGCTATGAAAACTGACCTAGCATACCTGAAAAAAGAACCAAATAGAAGTTCTAGAGATGGGAAATAGAATGACTAAATCAATGGGCAGGTTTAACAGAAGATTAGATGGCCCTGAAAAGAGAACTAATGACTGAAAACTGGGACAGGAGAAATTGTCCCGAATGGATGTAGCATAGAAAAGGGGCCTGAAAAATATGAAAGGGCAGAAGATAAAGCCAAGGGGTCTAATGTATAGCCAATAATTTTCAAATAGATAATGAGACAGAAGCAATATTTGAAGTAATTGCTGAGAATTTTTCTAATCAGTGAAAAACAGCAATCTACACATTTATCCTAAACAGAATCTATGTGAAACAGTAGAATGCTAAATACAGAAACATGTACCAGAACAAAAGTCCTATCTAACCTTCAAAGCAACATCAGTTAGGCTTTACGTTAGCTGACTTCTCAACAGCACTAGTGGAAGCCAGAAACCAGTTGAATGGCTGTCTCTAATACGTGAAAAGAAAATAACTTCCAACTTCAAATTCTGTTCTTACCAAATATGTTTCAAGAATGATGGTGGACTACAGACAGTTTCAGACAACAGATGTGAGCAAAGCTGCCACCTATAGGCCCTTACTAAAGGAAATTCTAAAGGATGTGCTGGAATTAGTAGAAAGGTGATGAAAGAAAGAATGAACCAAGATGCTTGTAAATATTGATTAATGGGACATTTACCACATAGTACAATAAATATGTTTCATGGGGTTAAATAAGTGAGAGATTTTAAAATGAACAAGAATAGTGGTATGTAAGTGTGTGGGGTAGTGATTGGAGTGACCGCTGTTAAGTGTGGGTGGTCTGAGAAGGGAATGAAGAAACTGATTAGGTATTAATGTGATTTCCAGTGTGTCATTTCTATGTGAAAATGGCTAAAATGGTTGTTATATAAAAATGACTATATGTTCCAAGCTAGTAGAGGGAAAAATGAAATAGCAAAAAAAAAATGTTATAAAGTAAGAAAAGTAAAGAGAAAAGGAAACATAAAAGAGGGAGGATAAATAGAAAAAAAATGAAGTAATAGATATAACCCAATTATGTCAGAAATTAGAATTTAATGTAAAGGAACCGAGTTATCCAGTTAAAGGCAGATTGTTAAAATGGTTGAAAAATGAAAGCAGTTGTATGCCGTTGTAAAGCATACAACACAAAGCATAAAATACAACAAGTTTGAAAGTGAAATGATGGCAAAAGTTATACCAACCAAAAGCCAGCTGGTACAGGCATGTTAATAGCTAAAAAAAAAATCGTTAATGTAGAAATACTGCTAGAGATAAAGAGAGCAACTCCATATAATGAAATGTTCAGTTCACTAGGAGGATCATTTTAAATTGATACTGTGGAATTGATAAGTGATTAAGCAGCCCCATATTTTAGGAAGTTAACACACTTACAAATAACACAGAATCAAGAAATGCTAACGAATCCTAGAATGTAAGTGGAACTGAACACTAGTAAAATAATAAAATTAATGGATTGTAGCTGAAACAGTAGTTGGAGGAAACTGATAGCCTTAAATGTGTCTAGTAGAAAGGCTGAATATTAATTAAAAAAGCCTCTATCTTAATATATCATAAGAATGGCACAAAATAGTCTTAAAGGAAATAAAGATGAGGATAGAAAGTAATAAAAAAAATCAGAAGTTTATTCTTGGAAAAAGTCTTAACAGCGACAAACATCTGGCAAAGTTAATTCAGGAAAAAGAGCAAGTACACACATCCAGTGGCAGGAGGGAAAATGAGGGCAGAACTATGTATGTTACAGTAGATATGATATCACAAACAGCCTAAAGCCAGTAAATTTGTAACACGTACAAGGAAATGGACACATTTTTAGAAACATAGCAAAATAAAAGAACGATTCTATAGCCATTAAATTAATTGACTCAGTACTCCTAGAAAGAAAATTCCAGGCAAAACAACTTCTTTGGTGAGTACTGCCAAATATTCAAGAAGTCAGTCAGTCCAAATTTAAGCTCTTCCAGTGAATAGAAAAAGAGGGATATTCCCTAACTCATTTTATGAGACCAGCAAATATGTGATACCAAATGATAATACGAGGAAGGAAAATTACAGGCCAATTTCACTTAGGAACGTAGACAAAAAATCCTAAATTAAGTAATTAGTAAGACAAATCCAGCAAAGGATGATTCATCCTGACCTAGTCAGGTTTATGCCAGGAATCCAAAGTTGTTTTTACATTAGAAAAACTATAATGAAATTAAAGGGATGTAATCATAATTATGTAGAAAAAATGCATTTGCTAAACATTCAATATCCATTCATGATAAAAACACTTAACAAACTAGGTACAAAGAGTACTTCATCGATCTAATCAAAGAGTTTCTACAAACATTTGCAGCAAACATAGTGATGAATCTTTGGGAGCTTTCTCTTTTGAGACTGGGAATAAGACAAAAATGTCTGTCATTGCTTTTCAAGTCAAAATGGTTAGCCTCAGATAATACTACCATATATGTAGAAAATCTAAAAGAATCTATAAATTATTAGCATGAACAGGAGAACTTAACAAGTTTGCTGGATGTAAAAATTGCTACCCAAAAATCAATTACATTTCTATATAGCAACAGAACATGAAAATTATAAAATTATCATTAAAATAATATCAACAAATGCTAAATACTTAACAATTTCACAAAAGACATTCAAAACTCTGGAAAAAATTATGAAATTTTAAACACACTAAAGAAGACAAAGTGGTATTCTATGCTCAAAGTTTGGAAGATTTAATAATGTAAATATCTTAATTATCACCAAATGCTTTGTAATTTCAATGCAATCTTCATCAAAATTCCAAATGGCTTTTGTAATTGACAAGTGTATTTTAAAATTTATATGGAAGTACGAAGGACCAAGAATAGACAAGACACTCTCTAAGAAGAATGATGTAATAGGACTTACACTGCTTTTTGGATATCAAAATATAACTAAGTTAAGATAGTGTAGCATTTTATTGTATGGTGGCTGGTTTATGGCAACGGTGGTACTGCCCTACAGAAGAGAAAGGACTGCTTGTCAATAAATGGTTCTAGGACAATTGTGTGCTTTTTTTCTTTTGTAAAAAAAGAACTTTGGTACCTAGAATTGGTTGTAGTTTTATTTAAAGATTGAAATATTAAGGAAAAATTACTATATAGTACAATATATAAGAATATAATATAGAGAAGAGCCTCAAAATATTGGGGTAGAGAGAGTTTTTAAAATAAGACACAACTAGCTCTATCAAGTGAATAAATCTGAATACATTAACATGTAACCTTTTCCATCAAAAGCATTAAAGTGTGCAAACAGCCTCAGAATGTGAAGAGGTAGTTGTACCACATAGAATGGCCAAAGAAATAATACAGTCATCCCTCAGTATCTGTGGGAATTGGTTCCAGAACCCCTTGAGAATAGGAAAATCCGTGGATGCTCAAGCCCCTTACATAAAATTGCACAGTATTTGCATATAATCTATACACATCTTCCCATATTAAATCATCTCTAGATTATAATACCTAATATAATGTAAATGTTATATAAATATTTACACTGTATTGTTTAGGGAATGACAAAAAAAATTCTGTACATGTTCAGCACAGACACAACCATTGTAGGCTTAACTACATAGTACATATTAGTAATGACATAACTTTTTTCCCCTAATATTTTAGATCTGCAGTTGGTTGAATCTGCAGATGTGGAACACACAGATATGAAGGGCTAACTGTATTCAGAACATCCAAAGTACAACTGTATGTCAGTGGGAAAGATGTAAAATCCAATTGAACAAGAAATTCACAGATAAAGCAATCTACTTGGTCCATAAACATTAAAAAAGTGCTTTGTCTCATTTTCAATAGAGAAACAAATATAAATCACACAATGAGACCGCATTGCACAACATCCAGATTGACTAAAGTAAGGTGACAATAACAAGTGTTAGGAAGTAATGGAAACTGTCTTATCCTGCTAGTGGGAGTATAAATTAGTACAATCTCTTTGGAAAACAGTTCGACATTCTCTAATATATTTGAAGATGTTTGTATTCTATAAATACTATTGCATTATGATGTGGTAATTGAGTACGAACTCTGCTGCCAACTACAGATTACTTAACATGATTAATAGATTCTGTGATTTTAAGCAAAACGTGGTGTAATGAAACCAACTTTATCATAGGCTAATCAATGTAAACAAAAGTTTGCATAGGACAAAGCAACATTGAATGAAACAATGTTATTCGTGGACCTGCTGTACATGGATTTGAATACCATCTTTTTAATTCTATGACCTTGAGTATGTCACTTTATAGATTTTTTTTAAAAAGAGATTTAGTCCCCTCCCCGCTTCCTAAGAAGCAATTTTTGCCCTCAAAGGATTTTTGTGAGGATTAAATGAGTTAATCTATGTGAAATGCTCAGAACAGTACCTGGAACTCAGTAAACACTATAAAGTATTTATTATCATTGGCATTGCTATTATTATTAATATGCACAACCTACACAATTACTCCTACGTATGTACACTAAGTGAGCTTGTATACTTGTGGAGGATTAGGATACAAGAGTGTTCATAAAAGAATTATTTTAGCAGCTCCAAACCAGAAAGAATCCTATCATGCCTCCACAGAACAGGTAAAAAGTAGTGGTGTAGTCCTGTAGCAGTGAAACAGAATGAACTGCGGCTTTTCATGACTATAATATCGATTGAAAGAAAGAAGTCAAATACAAATACAGTCTGAATCCATTTGTACAAAGTTCAAAAATGTGCAAAATTAAACTATTGTAAGGGATGCAGTCTTAGTGGTAAAACCATAAAGAAAACCAAGGAAACAACAGTCACAAAAATTAGGAGGATGGTTACCTCTGGGGAGTGAATAAGGTTGGGATGGAGAATGGACACTTGGGGGTCGTCTGGGGTCCCGGGTGGCCATGTTTTATATTTTGACTGGGTAGTATTTGTATGGGTGTTTATCATTATTCTTGACACCCGCTCTCCCCTCCATGGCATATTGAGCCTTATTGAAGAAGAGCATTTAACTATTGAGTACGATGTTGGATTTTTAAAAATACATTACTGAGTATCCACTAAAGTAGGAAAATAATTATTTTACTCCAAATAAGGATGAACCACAGCTTTTCTTTCACTTAGCATAATTGGCTCCTCTCTTTTAGCACAATCCAGTTCTCCACAATTTCTATCTATTCATAACATTTCATGAACTTGTTCAATATGTAACATAAAAACACACCTGTTTGAGAGGGAAAGTAAAGACGATGATTACATTGGTGTTTACACTTGTTGCTTTATTTTTATAACACCATATAACACTTCTTTCTTTCTAGAACTGGGCACCATTTTATGTTGATATGTTTTAAAGAAAGTTTTGCAGTGAGAAACACTAAGGATTGTTTTCATTTTATCTTTGGCCTCTATTTTTTGGGTAAGATACCTGATAAAGGAAAGACTAGAGAACCTTTGTAATGTCGATTAGATTCATATAAAATTATTGAATTTGAAAAGGCCAGTAAGTTTATCTAGTCTATGTTTTTTTATCCCTTTTCGAAATTTATTTGATCAAGATACGCATCTTGACTCTCAAGATTAGTGAATTTGAACACAAATATACATTTTCCAACTAATTTTGTGTTTTCTGCGTACATCTAAGTCTGACAGAAACGTACAGAAATTCTGGGCTCAGTTGGCAATTGTGGGTTTAAATAAATGTCTTATTGTTATACAAATTTAAGATTAACTTGTGCTATTTTAGCAAAGAAATAATAGAATTCAATGCTAGGTACCTGAAATAGTGCACCCTTTTCAGGGTTCCAAATCATCTCAGTGCAAAAACTAGTAAGAGGTGAATGTTGAATAATTGTTGCCAAGCAACTTTGAAAGAGTAACTATCTGCATAGTAATAACATTGAGTGAATACTGCCAGTCATGTTAGTTGACTGCAAAGAGCACCAACACCAGGGTAGAAAAAGTAAAATTTTAAGTTCAGAGCTCATCAGAGAAGGTGTGGCTGAAGTCCACAGCACAGCAGAGACGTTTGCTGGGTTGCCCAACCGGGAGCTAGGCTTGCAGAGGAAGTTGGGGTATTGGGGTCCTGCTCATCGGGGAGTGCAGCGTGTATATCTGGAACAATTTAGGGAGTGCAGGTTGGCTGGGGCAGGTGGCAAACACAGAGTAGGTGAAGGCGTTGGAAACCAACTTGTAGGGAGGGTGTCGTGGGGTTGGGGATGCTCTGTCCATGTTGTCCATGTCCGTGTTAAGTGATCACCAGTCCAGGCTACAAGCCTGACAAGAGACTATGCATCCTGGGCATGCTGCTGAGGAGAGAACCACTGGGGATCCTGACATACGGGCCGCTGACAGCCACGCAGCAGGAGCAAGAAGCAGAAATAGCAGCATACTGGATTCAGGGCAAGAAATCCCTCCTGTAATAACTCTCTAATGACAAAGCTTAATGCTGTGCTCACTGCAAGGGAGAAATAGTCAGACCTCCATTATACAGCTGGTAGCGCAGGATGGCTTGGAAAGGAGAGGCAACAAAGGACATCTAGCACCTACAGCTAATGTAGAACACTATATGCCAGGCACTGGGATTTATTTGAATCCTCTCATTTAAGCCTCAGCATTCCTATGATTTGGGATGCTATCATTTTCTCCATTTTATATATGAGTAATCTGAAGCTCAGAGAAATTAAATAACTTGCTAGAGATCAAATAGTTGATGTGCAAGAGCTAGGATGAACATTTTTAGTTTGCCTAGAACCTGTGCCTTAACGACTGCACTATTTACTTCCTCCCAAAGGCAATGTAATTGAATCAGTGAGAGTGATAGATGGATCCCCTGTTGGGTAAGCACCTCTTGGTCCTGTACTCATCAAGTGGCCCTTTAGTCACTTGCTTTCCAGGGGTCTCGCCCTGTCAGAGGGTCTCCTGTCGCTCACAGGGTACTCGGTATACCTTTAGGTGCCTCTACACCACTTCCTCCACATACTGGTCACCTAGAAGCCATGCCCAAAAATAGGGCTGTCCCCACCATGGTCCCCTATGCAGGGAGTCACTGAGGTGTGGCAGTGAACACTAGATGATAGATAGTGACTCTCCCAAAAGGAGGAGACTGCGGCAGGCTTCCTGCGGTTCTGAGGTCACACAAATGGGCCCCAAGTCTGAAAACTTACAGTACCTTTCAAATTCAGGATCCTGTTTAATAACCATACCAAGTATCCTCAAAAACCCTTGTTCTTAGGGTTTGGCCTTAGACCCCACTTCCCTCTATCCTCTCCCTGGGTGCTCCATCAACTCTTGGCTCTCTGTACCGTGTATTTTGATTCCCAAATCTCTAGTTCAGATCTCTTTCGCTTGCATTCCACATCTCTGAATCCAACTACAGTTCAAAACTGGATTTATTCGATTGTCCAAAAACTGATTACCCTTCAGGGTTCAGACTTCTTTCTATGAATGCAGTCACCCAGTTGGCATTATCAAAGACTGCGTGTCACCTCTGATGGCTTTTTCTCACCTCCTAAATTGGGTTCCCGGGCACAATTCCAAAGTGCATGTGTATGGGGTCCCCCCAACACAATTCTCACACAAAAGAAAGATGTCCAAAAATTCAACTCAATGCCAATGCTACCTACCCATAGATAACACTACCTTTCACATGTTAAGGGTTCAGGCTACAAGATTCCCCCCACGGCCACATACACACTTCAGATGCCAGCCACAGCCCAGGCTCTTGTGCATGTCCCTAACCAACCAGATGTAGGTGGGAGGTCCCAGTGATCCCCCTCCTTGGGGTCAGTTAGCTTGCAAGAATGGCTCACAGAACTCAGGAATACCTATTTGCTCACTAAATTCCCTGATTTATTATGAAGGCTGTTAACTCAGGTGCAGCCAGATGAAAGGGATGCATAGGGCAAGGTGTGTGGGAAGGGGTGGGGAGCTTCGTGCTCTCTCCACGCTCACCACTCCCCGACATCTCTGTGTTCACCAACCTGGAAGCACTCACAGCCCCCATTGATAGGTGCTTCCAAAAGTCAGCTCATCCACATAGCAAGAGATACCTTTATCATTCTAAACCCTTAGGAAATGCAAGCGTTTTAGGAGCTGTGAGCTAGGAACTATGGACTAAGACCAAATATATATGAAAAAAAAATATTTTGGTCATCTGAATGATCAAATACCTATTTCTTATAAACCCCAATATTGCATCTCCACATGAAATAAATTCCTTTTCCCAGGTTTATGCAGTCCATCGCCAAGTCCTGTTGATTCTAGCTATTTAATAGCTCTTACACTCTTTTTTTTAATCGACACTTTAACTTATTCGGTAAGACTTTTTTCAAACCCTCCAAAGAATAGATTTCCATCCCTTGAGGACAAAATCACCTCCTCCTCCCCCATCCTCCTTCCTGATGATGCCTGGGCTGTAGGTACCCCAGGGCAAAAGCTACGTCATGTTCCTTGTTGACTTGCCAGAACCTAACATGGCACTTGGTAGTAAAGACTCAATAAATATTCTATAAGAAGTGAGTAAATGAATGATACAACCTACAATGGAGAGCAAAGATCAAGATAAGCTAGGTTGGTATTCCTACTGTGTTTGAGCTTTGATTCATTCTTACCCAATTTGCTAGGCTATGATTTTTACTCATTTATTATAATTTTTTATTTCATTTTTTTCTTCCCAAATTGTAAGTTTCCTGAAGGCCAGGACTATTCTTCATCCATCTGTCAATACCTTGGTAAAAGGTGGAACCCAGTGCTTTGCACATAAAGTATCCAGTGAATAGTTGTTGCAGCGTTGGAAGTGAATAAGCTAAGAAACTTGAAACTTATCAGAAAGCAGGGGTTTCCAATTAAACCCTGAGGAATAGGTTGAGGAGGAGGGGTGGTGGGTGATTTCCCTGAGACTTTGCCTTACAGACCACGAGAGACCACACACTGCTGCCTGTTAGATTGTTTTTGCCTCGTGCCCTCAGCATTGCTTATTCATAGTTACTGCGTGTCAGGCTCCCAGATGGAGCGGGAATTTCCCCAAGGCAAGGACTATTTTTCACTCAGTCTTATGTGGACTGTCTCCCACACGGTACCAGGCCCTAAAGGAAGCAGTACAGGCATCTCCATGTTTGAGTTCTCCCTTTGCCTCTGACCGGCTTTGCACTCTCTGGGAAATTATTTAAATTCCTGAGTCTCCATGTTATCATATGGTGAATGGGAGTAATAATAGTAACTACCACAAAGGTGTGACCATCTTCTGCATTAGGTGGAGGGGACACCCACACTCTTCCTGGGTCTGGCCCACGATAGACTGGGCTGATAACAGGAGACCTGTGGCAACACAGAGAAGAGGACTAATATTCTGTTAGCCAAAGAATGCGATAAATTATACTAAAAGGGGTCAACAAAGAGCTTCCTTGGAAATGTTTTGTCCTCAGTCCGGTCCTCCTGCCTGCAGAATCCCAGGACTCTGCTCCAGCCCTTTGCCTTTGTGTTCAGATTTCTGCTGCCTCCTCCATGTTAACCCTTCCCCTTTAAGCAAGTAGGTCAGCTCGCGCACAGCTCCCTCTCCATTCCTAGTCCCTCTGTACTTTGTGTAGCCTGTTCGTCCCCTGCTTAGAGGCCCTTTGCCTGATCTCATTGTGACCCCACACGCTGGACCCCACGCCTACTTCCTCCTCTTGCTCCATTCCAGCTCTGCCAAAGGCAGAGCAGAGTGCAGGTGACTGCCCACCTGGGGCAGGGCGAGAAAAGAAGTGGCACTTGGGGCAAGGAGAAGGGACAAGAGATGAAAGGACGGTGAGGACCTGGGCGAAGGAGGCAAGAAAAAAGAGGGATTTATGTTGCTTATATAGGTAAACTACTATGGATGGATAAGTGACTCCTGGAGAAGGGCAGAAGCTGTTTTTCCTTCTTCCTTGGACTCTGGAGCTTAACTGTCAGCAAGTAAGGTTTGTGGTGCTTGTCATTTGCTTCTCTGTAATGGTCTCTTTCTGCTCTTACATATGTTAAGGCCACGGGGTAGGGAGGACTAACTGAGATAATGTGTCAGTTACGGATTGAGGTCGGATTAAACAAGATAAGTAGGCCTTTATTTTTATCTGTATAACAAGAAGGAGGGTAGGCAGCAAAGGCCTGATGTGGCTGCCTTGCGTTGTCATTGTTACGAGAGCCCCAGGATCCCGGTTCCCCTGTGAGCAGGGCTTGGAACTAATCCTCATGCCTACATAATGCAGCAGGAGAGGCTCCACCACAGCCTGTGGGTTTCAGGCAGCAGGAAGGAGGAAGGGGCAAGGGCTGAGTCTACATGCCTTCTAAGGAGCCTTCTTAGAAGTCCTATATGCAGCTACTCCTGCCCAGACCTGTGTCCACACCCGCATCCGCAAAGGAGGCTGGGAAATAGAGCCTCTCAACTGGACTCACTGTCACCCCACACACAGAAGGGGTTCTGTTAATGAGAAAAGTGTGAGGTAATTATGTCTGCCACAAACGTGGATACATTTAGCCAGACACAGGTAAGTGCTCTTGTAAGATGCGTGTAATTAGTAATTATTATTATTGGGTACTTAGTGCTTATTAAATAAATGAACAAATGCATGGAAACACCCCTATAGACACATGTGGCAGCAATGGCCAATACTCCCTTTCTTCATTGGAGGGCTTATAGCCTGTGCTTGCTTATCTGTAGCCACAGAATCTGAGTCCTAAGTACAGGGATGCTCAGAAGCCTTAAACTTGCTGCTTTGCTTTTCTCCATTGAGGACAGAGCAACAGTGGAATTCAAGATTTAGGACAGTGTTCAAGCCTCCTCTCTGTATTCTCCAAAGGAACAAATTTTTTTTTTGCTTTTTCCATATAATCATCCACTCACTGGCAGTTCCCTCTCTGTTCCTATTTCCTCTCGACTGTTTCAGCCCATTTCTTCCCAGGTAGGAAGTGTTCTTCCTTTCTCTTCTTCTCTCAAATGATGTCTCTTCATTTCTACAGACCTCCCCCTTCAGGGTCCTTACCTTTTGAGGTTCCACCTGCTCCCCTTTCTCCAGCTAATAGTCTCTCACAATGTCTAATGCATCAAAGGAGACTGCTTTTTCATCTTGTACATAGCTCCGTATGAGCAAGAATTGTGTCTGTCTCATTTTTTCCCCCTCTGCATCTTTCAGTGTCTCATTGTCTACTAGACGGCCAATAAACAGATTTCGCCAATCGTTCCACTGACTACTGAAGCCCAGGAGTTGCTGCTGTGGTGGATGGTGGGCAAAAAGAGTCAGAGTGAAGCACTTTTACCTGGTAAGGTGGATGGGAACCGCCCCATTGTATCCATTTTCTGGCTTCCTCTGTTGTGTGAGCAAGCCAGGCTTTTGGTAAAACGTCTTGTTCCAAATCTTCCTTATCCTTGGCTATTTGTTTTAAGGTTCACAAAGCTAAAAAGGCTTCCCAAATTATCCCAAACTCTCATGGCAATGGCAACCAGAGCGGAATTAACCATGGGTCCGATTTCCCTTCCTCTTCAAGTGGTTGTCTGACTGATGTCCGGGAATCATAACCAGGTCATGAATTTTAGGCAAATGCCTGCAGAAACAAGCCTTGCCCCTTAGAACCTGTCGGTGGGACGGCTTTGACTCAGATCTGGGTTTTACACAGAAGTTAAGGCCAAACTGGAGTAAAATGCTCAGCACAGTCCCTTCAGTGCAAAAGGAAAAAACCCTAACTCTATTCACCAGGTTTCTTAAGGGCAGAAAGATCATCCCCTACACCAAGGAGGAAGATGCATACTAAAGGGTTTGCACAGAAACTACACAGCCAGGCACAAAGAGTAAAGAAACACTCCCCACCATACCCGAGTTAGTTACAATGGAGACATCCCTGCTTCTGTAGCTTGCTGCTCGCACCTGTGATGCTATAGGCTGAACAATAGAAAGACGCTGGCAGTGCCCCAGAAAAGCCAGATACTTCCGCCATTGTGCCTACTAGAAGCTTAGACGGCTTTGCATGGCCGCATCACCTGGCGCTCACCTCAGCCTCCAAGTCATACGCAGGTGGATTGCTTGGCAGAACCTCAGGGCAAGGTCACCAGAGAGGGTTTCTAGGCTGGATTGTCATTCAGATTTTCAAGGCACAATAGGCTTAGCCAGCACAATGTTTACTTCTCCTTAAGAAGATCCAGAAGGGAGAGCATCCAGAGCAAGTGTGGCACAGAAGCCTTAGAGTAACGCTCACGTCCCCCATCACATGCACTGGGTATGTTTTGGTCACAAGAAATGAAAAGGAGTTGAAGTGAATGTGATCATGTGAGCAGAGAAGAGACACAGGGCTTAAGGTCCCTGAGCCTAAACACTTTGCTAATTACCTAGCACCCCAAAGGTCATGTGCTGAGCTCCCACCCTTTTCTGCAGCTACAGCCCATAAGTTACAGGTTATATAACAATCTTGACAACTAGGTACAGCATAATTGGGAATATTGTGAATCTCTCATCTAATCACATGGATTTACAAAAAAAACTTGACTAAAGATCCAACTCTAATTGATGCCATGTCATGACAGTGACCTGCTGGAGTTGGAGGCAGACATTCATCCCGTATCACACCATCCATTCATTGCACAGCGGACAGCTTTATAGCATTAGGGAACTGAGACTGGATCGGCCTCAAGCTTCGGGTGTAAAACATTGCTCAAGTAAATGTGAACTAATGCTACTAAAATATTCAGTGATTACAAGCAACTATTGTATGGTGGCTCAAACCTAGCTTTTAGGAATTTTGCCTGGAGACAGATTTTCTGTGAAATGCTCCGACAAATTAAATACAAAGTTAAAATTTGGTTGGAAAAATAAAAATTAAAAAATGAAAATAAAGACAGATCAAACGCTGCTCAAGCACCCCTGAGGCTGGGATAAGATTCATAGTCCAGCCGTTTATTCTTTCCTTTCCCCAGGTCACGTGTAGACTCCTGGCTGAAAGGGAGCCTGAGAAATGCAGTGTGTAGAGGCTCCAGCATCTATGGTCCAGGAAGCCAAACAAGAAGGAAGTTGGGACAGCTGCTATGTGGGCCAGACAGCGTTACTATGCTGTCTAATTGTGTAAAGAGAGTCAGGTCAGGGCTTCTAGAACCACCTACTCCAAGTTGTGACTTTGGACAAGTCACACATTCACTTTGGTTTTCACCTTATTTCCCACAAGAGAGATTTAGACTGTATTGCTTCAGCAATTAGTCTAGCTATAACATTATATAATCCATAATTCAGGGCAAATCTATTCCAAATTCACTGAGCTTCAGCACCACGGAGGACGCAGAAAATAGCAGCCGGTGCCTAATTGATGCCTTTAAATTAAAAACCTTTCCCACGTCAGAACTTCAGCTCTTTTGCATTCTCGTACTATTTTCAGATTTGTGAAGCATTCTTCCTGCCTTTATGCCAATGGGACTCTTTTATAAAAGCCAGTTGACTTTAATTAACATTCATAATATTCAATTTTGCAAGCTTAAAATCTCTAAGCATATTTTTAATTATCTGGATAAAATTTCTGGAAAAATAATAAATTTGATAAAAGAGCGCTACATACAAAAAATACTGCCTCAGCTGACATGCTCAACTTTGGAGGCAAAAGTGAAACTGGGACCTCAGTGGGTCCCGAAGTCCCGGTAAAGAGACCTGTCAGCTCATTCCCTCTAAGGCACAATCCTTGAAGGGACTTCAGTAGGCAAACCAAAACAAAGCAGGGGGGCTTGAGCAGAGTTTGATCTTTCTTTAACTTTTGTTTCTTAATTTTTATTTTTCCAAACAAATTTTAACTTTGCATTTACTTGGTTGAATATTAATGATGTTGACATTAACCATTCATTTACTACCTTGGGAATCTTTCTAACTGGTTTAGCTTTCCTCACAAATTTGTTTCTTGATGCTTTGATTAAATTAATTAGAAATGAAAACACAATCTTCTCACTGACAAGTGATAATCACCTTACTGCAGCGGTCACCAAAAACACCTAAGTCGGCTAAGAATTTATTCATTTATTTATTTTACAGACTTCATGGATGGAAACCTAACTGTGTCAAGTTGTTTGGTCCAGATTACTGGGATAACTGAGATTAAACAACAACAACAACAACAACAACAAAACATAAATGTAGTTGAGCAAATTCTTTTGGCTATCTCTCAGGGGCAGTTTACTTTCTGCCTTTGGGGGTGAGATTGACTTTGGAGAACAGTCAAGTGTAGCCACTCCAGTGAGTGATGCATGACAGTACGCGTGCTCTTCACTCAGAATGTTCTTGCTGCACAGACGGGCTTCCCACGCCGCTGAGGCAGTTCTGCTGAGGCGTGGGGCCGCGGCTGACAAAGCTCCTACACTGGGAGTCTGCGCTCCAATTTTTGCTTTCACAGTGCTTTCTGTGCACCCCTGATTGCCAGCCCTCCCAGCTTAGAAACTCATAAATCAGGTTGTAAGTCTTGAATTGCCTAGTTCTCAAAATGACCGCTAGTTCTTTTGGCTTTTTCCTCTTAGTTTTATAGCTATGCTGGGACCGAGGAGACCAGCACATGCTTTTCCCTGAGAAGGTCTGAGAGCCTGTATGGGCTGGGAAATGGAGAGACCATGGAGAGGCTGGAGGCCACAATGCTCAGAAGAGTCCTTTGAAACCTGCGCAACCTCTGGGGAAAATCGTTACAAAAGGAGTCCCTTCATTTGTTGACCTCGAACATAAAAACAAGTCACCACACCTTGCCGAGGGCTGCAGCCCTGTTCCTTCTTTTCAGAGCATTCAGAAAATGCTCTTAGATCCCAACATGATGGCTTCATCAAGTCTGGAGCTCAGCAAATAGTTCATGCTTTGTGACTTGGGCTCTAAAACTGTTACAACAGAAATGATTCTGATGTAGACTAGATGGCGAGTTTGTAATTGCATAGTGCCTTGTTCCTAACAATTTAAAGGAAGGACCGGAAGGGGGTATTTCAAGATTGCATAAAATAAAAAGAGTGGGGTGAGGAGCAGCCAAAAAATGTGGCAAAATAAATAAAATGCAGCCCAAAAACAAGAGGTTGTGTCTGGGAAGATGGTGATGCCAAGGGAGGGCTCATAGGGAAAACATTCCTTTACCAGCGATTCATTTCAACTGAAGCATTGTCCTGCTGCTTGTCTTGCTGATGGGCGAAAGACGGGAGTGAAAATTCGCAGTGAGGTCTACTATTATTATTATTATGCCAGAAAAAAAGTGACAGGACATTTCAGTAGTCAACTATGGGGTTAGAGTTAAAACAGGGACCCTAACTCAAGGGTGGGTGGGCTCACGTGGGAGGAGCACAGGGCCACCAGCCCGAGCGGGAACACTGGGTCTCTGGGTGATGCCTGAGCACCTGGGAGGGTATCTTAGCGCTGGGGCTGCCCAATGTAATAAGAAAAGAAAACATGTAATACAACACCAAACAAAAACAGTACACTGGGTTAAATTTGAATTTAAATAAAAAAACTTTGTATAGTACTTTTAGTCAATCTCAGCAGACATACTAAATGAATACAAGGAACATATTCAGTTCAAATTTAACTGGGTATCCTGTTTTTTATACCAGAGAAATCAAGGCAGTCCCGAGGAGAGCGCTGAACTGTGTGGGAGGAAGCTGACGCTATGGGACTATTTGGGGCAGGGCGGGGGCGGCAGCTGAAAGGGGACAAGAAGAGGAGAATTGGGTGACCTTGGGAAATGCTAGGAAATGCTAAGTGTCCTGCAATGCTGGAGCGCCCTGCTCTCGCGTTAGTCAGCTGTCCCCTGGGGCTGCAGGTGCCGAAGACAAAGCGGCAGGAGGAAGGAATTCCGTAACAAGAGACAACTCAAAAAATACGTGGGGCTCGGCGGTCAACAAATGCAAGCAGAGCTATGTGACCGCTCTTTTTTCTGGAAACGAGAAGTTTTTGCTGGTCTCTTTCTTTTTCTCATTTGTGATAGAGACGTGAGTACCAAAAAATGTTTTGCTTTCATAAGAGAAACAGCAGAGCACACACGAGAAATGGAGCTGTTGGGGGACCCACGTGTCTGGTCAGCATGGGGATCTCCAGCGTGTGGGGCTGTCCGGGGGGCGGGATCACAGCCCACAGAAGGCGCAACAGAAAGAATGAGCCCAAATGTAAGCAATGGACTTCAGTTAGTAATAATGTATCAATACTGGCTTATCAATTAAAACAAATGCCCCACACTAATTAATGCAAGACATTAATAATAGGGAAAACTATGCCTGTGAGGAGAAGGTGGACATGGGAATGCTGTACTTTCTGGGAAACTTTTCTGTAAAAAAGGAAACTGTTCTAAAGTGTAAAATGTAAATTTTAAAACCTGTGTTTTGCTGCTCTAAAAACTTTAAAAATCACTGTGGTTTTGTTGTTTTGGTTTTTTGTTTTTTTTTTAAATCTTGGTGGGACTAGAAGCTATCTGAAGATTTTAAGTTGGTTATTTTGACTTTGCATTTGGAGGAATGGGATTCTCACTTTCCTGAAAGAATTGATCATAATGGCAGTAAATGACCTAGCATTGCTACTCAAAAAGTGGTCCACTAACCAGCATCACCTACAACTCATTAGAAATGCAGAATCACAGGCCCTCACTGCAGTGCAGTGAATCAGAATATGCATTTTGACAATTTCCTCCAATGGTTTCAATGCAAGGTAAGTTTTTGTTAAGCATTTGATATATATTTTTAGACAGGCGAAGGGAGAGAGAAAGAGGGAGAGAAACATCAATATGTGGTTGCCTCTTGTGTGCCCCCTACTGGGGACCTGGCCTGCAACCCAGGCATGTACCCTGACTGGGAATTGAACCAGTGACCCTTTGGTTTGCAGGTCTGCACTCAATCCATTGAGCCACACCAGCCACGGTTATGCATGACAAATTTTAATAAGCACTAGTATAGTGGTTACAAATACAGGTTGTGACAGGAGATGCACTTGGTTTTGAGTCCTACCTGTCATACATACTCCTCCTCTTATCTGGGCTCTTGTGGGCAAGTTACCTAGCATCATTAAGCCTCAGTTTTCTTATTTTTCAACACAACGGGAATGAGAATACTATCTCAGAGTTATTAGGAGGATGAAATGAGGTCATGCTTGTAAAGCACTTAGCCTGGTATTTAGCAATCAGAAAGTAGTCAACAAAGGTTAAAGATTGATATCCATAACAAAATCAATGCTAGCAAACACCTAGGAAGAATTTGAACTTCTTATGTTAACTGTTTTGCCTTTTTAACTTCCAAGGTCCCTTTCTCCCTCCTACAGAGGGAAGGAAAGAAGGGAGAAAGGAAAAAATATATCGGAAAGAAGCAAGGTCTTGTGTCTTGAATGTATAAGCGTGTTAAAGTCACCCCTCAGATAGCTGGAGTATTCCTTTCTATTTGTGGAAGTGACTGGCATTGTTCTCTTGGAGCGCTGCATAAAACCCAAATGAATTAATCTGCTACAGATTGACACCGTGTAAATGGACGCATTTAGCTCTCATTTAGTCCAAGTGACTTTGTTAGCTACTCAGTCTGATGTTCCTTTCACACGGAAAGAAACACAAGGGTCTTCATTTAGTACTATTAGCAGCAAAGGCCCCAAAGTGTCTAAGTACTGGCACCTGTTACCTGGCTCTGATATGATTTGGATCCTCCTATTTCTAGAAGACATTTCATGCTAAAAGATTTGCTTTAAGGAGAAAAGTTTAGGAAGTAGAATTCCACCTTATCAAAGTTGGACTCAATGATATGAAAGGTGTTTGTGTTCATTATACCCTTTTTATATTCTGCATTTCTGATGCTTTGACATTTTGAGATCTTCCTGACTCTGGAGAGTTTGTCCCTCCCAGGCCCAGTCAATTCCTACAGGTGGGAAACGGAAAACCAAGATGTGTGCCTTTCACATGCAAACTAACAAATGCAGACGGACCCCCCCACCCCCGCCCCTGCCCCCAACACTCACCCTTATCTCCTCTGTCTGGTTCTCACACTCTAGACCCCCATCCACCTGCTCTCATCACCCCAGGGCCGGGCACCAGACAACTGCGGACAGGGCCTCCGCCCCAGGACCACTGATATTATTCAAGCTAGCAAATGCCTAGCCATCTTACCTTGCCTCACCTGTTCCTTTCCTCAGAAACTATAACAAAGTCTTTGTCCACGTTTTTCCCCTGCTCCCGAAGCCTGGTGCTTCCCCACGTGGCCCCCACGGTGTGGTGTGCCCGCTCCTCATCGGACATGTGACAAACTATGTATACGGTGGTAACCATCTCCTGATCTGTTGGCCTCGCCATACCTGAATAATAACAACATCTTAGAAACAGTGTTTTAAAAGGTGTTTTACAGAGGACTCTCATTTTTTAACAAAGGAGTAATCTGTTCTGAGCACTCAACAAATGGATGCCTTAGAGTAACCTCCTGTGATACCAGAAGTCGGGGGAAGTCTTTTTAAAATTCTCAGGCTGCATGCTGAGGTCTAGCAGAGAGCATGGAGCGGAGAGGGTCAGGTAATGCAGCACAGACTGTGGTGGAGTTTGCTGTGACACTCCCGTGAAGCCAGGACCAGAGGAAGGTCGGGTGTCTCCTGAAACTGCAGTGAAAGGTAGATAGCCCTACCCAAAGAACAACACAGCGCTGCTGGATGCCCAGAGCTACGTCCTGACAATTCTACTATAGGTTTCTGTCCAAACCTCTTTAAAAAGCTTCTGTTTTCTTATAGTGTATGAAAAAGGGAAAATTTAGTTCTCTTGACCATGAAATGGAGATCATCAGTTTTTTTCTCCTAACATTTCTAAAATACATAGAATAGATGAACTCCTAGACCCTGAGATGAGGATTTGTCCCCCCCCATGGAGGGGGCACGGGGAGGGGGCGGAGGAGCGGGGTGGGGAAGGACAGAAGGGCTGCTGCTGGAGGCCACTGGACTCTGTCTGAGGGGGCTTCTGACGAAACCTGAGAGTTGTCTCTCTCAAGGCGGAGGACGCAGGAATATTTTCTCACTAACATCCTTCTTTCATTGTTTGTAAGGCACCTCAGGGCCCTCCTAGGCACATTCATCCTGTCTCTTGTGCAGGCTGAAGAACATATTCTTGCCACCAGAAAAAGCCTGCAGTTATTTCAAATAAAAAGAAGACATTGGGGTGCCCTAAGGTGACTTCCCAAATGGCTTCAGGTGAATGGGGCCAAGTTATCCGGGATAAGTAGGTTCAGGACTCATTTTTAAAATGTAAATTAATGTACAATTACAGTTTTGAATAACGGTGGTACTCCATGTCTTTATTACAATATGAATATTTATTACATATTTGTACACAATATTGTATATCTTCATATGTTTTTAGACCAGGTACGTTGCCATTCAGATCTCAATCGTAGGATTAAACATTATTAAAAACGCTTGCCTTGAACACTAGCAACCAAACACCTAGCATGATATTTGAGTCCCTCATGATCTGTCCCCAGGGTTATCTTCCCACCCATGGGCATGATGGCCCCTCATGACAAAATCAGCGTAGTGTGGTTTCATGCTCCCGGGCCTTGTAACATGCTGGCTCCTTTCCCCAGACTGTTTTTTTCTGCTTCAGTGACACCCTTCTAAGCCTCATTCCGTCACCTTATCTTCGGAGCAGCCTTCCCTGGCTGGCTACCCCTGCAGCTGTCCCCTACTTTGTTCCATTCCTACATCTTCAGTGCGCTTTTTTTGCATATATCTCATTGTTCTGTAACCACTGATTTATAATGCTTCCCTCACGACACTGCGTGACTGTCCATGTTTTATATAATTTATATCCCCATCATCTACCATGAACTTGACACATGAGAGATACTAAAAGAATATTTTTTAACTAAGTTGAACTATATTTCCCGGATCTACACTGCCACAGAGTTGGATAGGTAAATTCATTCAGGCTTATAAACCCAAGGTCAAAAGAAATAGAAAAGGCAAGGAAATCTTTTTTTCCTCGTTGTGGTAAAGAGTTTGGCTTTTATTCTAAAAGCAAAGGGAAGCCATTGAAGGGATTTACACAGAGGAGTCACATGATCCAATTTGCATGTTAAATATATCGCTCTGGTATGCTTTCATTTTGATGTTAAAGAAAGCTTTGTTCATGGGTATTGAACTATTTATACCACATACATTATGCAAAAACAAGTCCACATTATTCAAATGTGCAAGGAAGATTGGAAAGAGCAATTTATATGTGGCAAGTCAAACAAAGGATGATCCTGCCACCTTCCTATTCTCCCACTTGTGAATTTTCTATTTGGAACTCATAACTTTCCCAAAATAATACTTCAGTCAAAACATAGAAGTATGTCTTTTAAGTCTTTGGAAGAAAACCTAATGGTAGTTGACAGGGTAAAAAGTGTAAAATGTTCTAAGGATAAACTTGTTGGAAATTTTTTTAATGGTCAGGGTTCTCTTTTCTTTAAATGCCCACTTGAGGACAAGTTTGGTTTTTTGGTTTTTTTTCTTAAATTTTAGAGAGACAGGAATAAGGAGGGAAAGAGAAACATCAATGTGAGAGAGAAACATCAGCTGGTTGCCTCCCATACACGCCCCTACTGGGGATCAACTGGCAACCTAGGTATGTGCCCTGACTAGGGATCAAACCTGCAAACTTTTTGGTGTAGAGACAATATTCCAACCAACTGAGCCATGCAGCCTGGGCAGTCAGGGTTTTCTTTGCTGTGTTATTATTGGGGCCTCTGTCAGGCTCTACCGGATGAGGAGCTAAACACCGGGGTGGTGGCTTGATCCAAACTTCCCATCCTCAGGAAGGTGAACCTCCATAGTATTCCTAAAGCCAGACAGAACCACATGACCCTCCATGGCTAAAGTCACCTAACATCCCCTACTCTGTGGCCGTCTCTGAATGGACACTTTTCTTGCTCCCTGGTTCCCTAGCAGTTAGTTACCTGGGCTTGGACATTTTGACTCCAACTATGCTGGAAACACAGGACATTGACAGGAATTTCAGCATGAAAACCATTCTTCAAGGAAAGCGGACCATAAATAGTGAAATTTTAATACATTTTATTACATTATTCATGTGGAAGTATTTCCCTAATTTCAGGGGTTTTGTTTGGTAGTAATCTGACAGGAGACTCGTGGAGAAGGGTAAAGAGTGAGTCAGATCTACTGCTGTGCAGTGTTGGTCACGTTTAACCTCTGACTCCAGTTGTGTCATTAATAACATGACAGCAGTAAACCCTGCCACGCAGCGTTATTGGGAAGTTAGAGATGGGGCATATACAGAGCTTGGCACATAATAGATGTTAAACTAATGACAGCTTTTATCACCATTATATTTGTCATTTGTGCCTCTCCCTGGAGTTAATAATACCTTTGTAACTATGCATAAGTTAGAGCCGCCATCTCTTTTTTCTCTGTGGCTTATTCTCTCGTGCACTTAGTTATACTTCTCCTTTCCTTTTCCCACAACCTGTTGCTCCTCCACAAGGGAGGTCTCAGAACTCAGTGCCCAGCTTCCCTTGCAGGTCAGGTATGTGTGATTAGGGCACTAAACAGGACTTTGTTTTTTGCTGGTGGGGGGGACAGGAGCAGCAGTGGCAATTGTTCTCCAGTGTTTGCGAAGCTGAGTTTCTGAGGCAGAGAGCCCTGGTGATGGAGCGGCCAGTGGCTCTAGTAAAGTCCATTTCCTGGTATCAGTGATTTTGGTCCTTAGCCTTACGAAGCCTTCACTTAACATCCTATATCAAGCACACCTTTCTACTTTATTTAGCCAGAGTAGATTCTAGTGGATTCTGGTTTTTTGTTTGTTTGTTTGTTTTCAAATAAAATTTTGTTTATAATAATTGTGGATTTACTGAGAAGTTGCAAACTTCTGTAACTTTGCAAACCAAATTACAAAGTTAGGAAATAGTCCACAAAATCACCCTCCCTCCTTACAGGGGTCACAAGTTCAGAGGTCCTCAAGACCACCATCATGTTTGATAATTCACTAGAAGGACTCACTGAATTCTGTTATACTCATGGCTATGGTTTATTACGGCAAAAGGATACAGATTAAAATCAGCCAAGGGAAGAGGGGCATGGAGTGAGTCTAGGGAAGTTCAAATCATGGAGCTCCTAACTGCCCTCTCATGGAGTCTTAGATAGTGTTGCCTGAAATGGCAATAACGTGACAACACACATGGAGGATTGCCAACCAGGGAAGCTTGTCTGAGCCTTGGTGTTCAGAGGTTTTATTGGTTACGTGTGCCTAGTTAGCTATCCACGTGACTGACCTCAGTCTCTAGCCCAGCTCCTCAGGAGGCTGAGCTAATACTGTGGGGCCTAAAGCCTCCACCCTAAAGCACATTGTTAGCATATCTGTGTGTCACAAAGCTCCCAGGTACACAAAGACCTTTTATTAGGACATTCTCCAGACCTCTTTGGGAAAGGTTAAATTCTTTACGATACAAAGATCTAAATAAAAGTTTAACTATACCTTATATCTGTACTGACGTGAAGCTGCTCTTTGGTTATAGAAGCTACCATTTAAACATCTTATATATTCCAGGCCATTTATAAGCATTATTTCCAACTGTTGCAGTAATATTTTAAACTAGCTGTTAGGTTATTTTACAGATGAAGTAGCTGAGATATTTTATTTATTTTTTACTTTTTACTTAATTTTAGAGATTTTATTTACTTATTTTCAGAGAGAGGGGAAGGAAGGGAAAGAAACATTAATCAATACATTGCCTCTCATCGGCGCCCCAACTGACCCATAGGACACGTTCATTGCTTTGTGAGAGAAAGAAAAAGAGAGAGAGAGAGAAACATCGATCAGTTGCCTCCTGCACATGCCCTGACTTGGGACTGGACCCAAAATCTACGTATGTGCCCTGACCAGGAATGTGCCTACCTTTCCTTTTGCTTGATGATGCCCAACCAACTAGTCACATTTGTCAGGGCATAACTGGGATATTTCACAGAAAAGAAGTATAAATATGCCCAAAGTCACCGAGATAGCAAGGCAAAGGGTCACCATCCAGAACCAGCCCTGATGCCGAGACTATCCTCTTTTCATTTCCCACATGGTCTCCTGCAAGGTGCTTGTCTTACTCTGTGGTGGAAGCATTTACCCTGGACTCTGCAAAGTAGAGACAGGACTATTGTCCACTCTAATAAACCGTGATTAGATACGTGCATTTTTGCCCTGGCCAGGTGGCTCAGTGGATTAGAATGTCATCCTGTGCACCAAAAGTTTATGTATTTGATTCCTGATCAGGGCACATACCTAGATTGTGGGTCCAGTCCCAAGTCAGGGCATGTGCAGGAGGCAACTGATCGATGTTTCTCTCTCTCTCTCTCTCTCTCTTTTTCTTTCTCTCACGAAGCAATGAACGTGTCCTCAGGTGAGGACACACACACACACACACACACACACACACAATCTCCACATCTTTTGGATCAGTGTGCAAATTTGTGTTATCTACATGCAAATGAGCATTTCTTAAAAGAAAGAGCAGTTGACATGTAAATACCAATAGTGTTATTATATTGCAAAGTTTCTACCCCTGTAGTATATGCTATAACTTCTCTTAGGCTTATTTGTATCTCATGCCTCTCTCCCTCCACAAACTTGAGTTAAGTGCTTGCTGTTAGTGTTTAACTTGTTTTATGTTCATCTTTTGTCAATAATTAAATCTGATTTTCTACCTTCTTCAGGAAGAACATCAACTTTCCAATGTACTTGCCTGGGATTTGTGTAAATTCAGAGTTCATTTTTAATCCTCATTTTGTTTTAGAGAAAACAAAAGGTTGGCTCCCTCTGCCTCAGGAGCCAGAAATGGGACCCAAGCCATTCGCTCAAAGGTGGAGCAGACAACGGGTGCCAGGAAGACAGATCTCCAGGACTGGCATCTCAGTGGTAACTGGGTTAATTAATAAGTGCTGAGTGCTGGGCACTGCAGGGAGCTGATACTGGGATGAAGCTAATAGCAGGTCAGGCAGCAAGAACTATACGTTCTCAGCAATTAAAATGGATTTCAATAAGCCTAACCCAGGAAGCCTGACAGAGAAAAATCTACATGCCCACTTTTCTAAGGAGATAGCAATTACGTGAACTCCATCACAGTGCATTTTAAGATCAGAAAACAGGAGTATGATGATGTTAGGTAGCAATATTTATAACAACAATATCAATTGCTACTACTTGTTAAGAGGTCCCTGGGTGGTAGGTGCTGTGTAAGTATAGCACATCATATCATTTACTTCTCACGATAATCCCAAAATAGGAATGATTGTAGCCTTTCTGTATAAATTGAGGAATGAAATTTATAGAGGTTAAGTAACTTGCCCCAAGTTACACAATTGCTAAGTGATGGAAAGAGGGGTTAAGTCAAAGAAGTTTATGTTCAAACTCATGTCTTTAACTACTAGGTTCTAGTTCGATAAAAAACCCATCACAAAAAATAGAACCATAAGAAGAATTTGTCTTTCCACTGTTATGATTTGATAGAAATCAATAGGCCTTATATCTGATTGTTAATTGCTTAAACATTGCATTACTAAGAGTTAGGTTTTCAGGAAAGAGTTGGGACAACTAGCAACCTCCATAGAAGCCTTCTCATGAGGGGCCATTGGGGAGAAAGCACATTTTCTTGACTCTCCAGTCAAAGCTTCCACCTTCTACCATTTGTCTTCTGCCAGTTCTATGCCTTCAGAAATAATAAAGAAAAACATATCTTGAACTTTCCTAAGCAAATAAACATCCTCAGACTCATTCTCTTCCTCCTCTTCTCATGCCTTTATGCCTTTAAGAGCCTCAGATGGATTCTGGTTCAGGTTTAGCAGGTATAAGAAATGGGAGTAAAAAGTGAGGTTGATAAGAGAACAGCCTTTATGCCTTTAAGAGCCTCAGATGGATTCTGGTTCAGGTTTAGCAGGTATAAGAAATGGGAGTAAAAAGTGAGGTTGATAAGAGAACAATTTACCAATAGAGGTATTTTCCTCTACAACCCAATCCCCAAACTCCTGAAGTGTAAATAAGAGAAAAATATGTCTCCAGGCCATACATTTAAAAAATGAAATGAATCATCTAGGAAGATGAAAAGTCATAGTTTGTTTATTGATATGCCGCAGGAGAGACTCCATTATGACATTTGGGGCCTTAAGCTTAACAATGGGCTTCCCACACAAGAGCACGTAAATCAATATCAGAAGTGAGTCATCATAACAAGTACAGTTTATAAAATGATGTAACACTGATGAATCGTACACAGCAAATGATAAAGCAGCTAAGTGTGCAAAAGCACAAGCATAAGTAGGACTATATCAAGCTAAAAAGCTTCTGCAAAGCAGAAGAAACATTAAAAAATGTAAAGGCAGCCTACAAAATAGGAAAAAATATTTGCAAACCATATATCAGATAAAGCATTAATGTCCAAAATACATGAAGACCTCATACAACTGAACAACAACAACAAAAAATCCTATTAAGAAATTACTAGAGAAACTAAACACTTTTCATTTATTTATGTATTTATGTATGTATGTATGTATTTATTTTCAGAGAGGAGAAGGGAGGAAGAAAGAGAGAGAAACATCAATGTGTGGTTGCCTCTTGAGTGCCCCCCACTGGGGACTTGACCCACAACCCAGGCATGTGCCCCAACTGGGAATCTAACCGGTGACCTTTTGATTTGCAGGCTAGTGCTCAATCCACTGAGCCACACTAGCCAGGGCTAAATAGACATTTTTCAAAGAAAACATCCATATGGCCAACAGGTACATAAAAAGATGCTCAACATTGTGAACTGCCAGGGGAATGCAAAGCAAAACCACAGTGAGATAGCCCCTCAGAGCTGTCAGAGTGGCTGCCACTAAGAAGACAAGAGATAATAAGTGATGGGGAGGATGAGGAAAAAAGGAAACATTGTACTTTGTTGGTGGGACTGTAAATTGGTATAGCCAACATGGAAAACAGTACGGAGGTTCAGCAAAAAAATTAAAAATAGGACTGCCACGTAGTTCCACAATTCCTGTTCCGGGTATACATCCAGAAGGAAAGAAAACAGGATCTTGAAGAGATGTCTGCACTCCCATGCTCACTGCAGCATCATTCACAGTAGCCAAAACATGGAAAGAACCTAAATGTCTGCCAATGAATAAAGAAGAGGTGGGATTACGCACACACACACGCACGCACGCACGCACGCACACGCGCGCAGGCGCAAAGAGGAATATTACTCAGCCAGGAGAAAGAAACCTTGCCATTTTGTGACCACATGGGTGGACCTTGAGGGCATTATCCTAAGTGAGATAAATCAGAGAAACACAAATACTAGGTGACATTACTTGTATGTGGAACTGAAAAAAGCCAAACTGGTAAAAATGGAGAGCAGAATGGTGCTTACCAGGGGCTAGGGAAACCTGGGAGAAGCTCTTAAGTGTACAAACTTAAAAATAATACAGAAGTAAGTTCTGGGGATGTAAGGCGTAGCATAGTGATTATAGACAACAATACTGCATCATAAACTTTAAATATTCCATATTATGCACTTCAAATATTATAGACTTGCTAAGAGACTAGTTTTAATTTTTCCCACCACAAAAAAGAAATGGTAACTATGGGATGTGACAGAACTGTTAGCTGAGGCCAGTGTTGTAATCGTATCACAGTATGTAAATGGATCAAATGAACATGTTTTACACCCTAAAATCATACACTATGCCAATTATATCACAATAAAATAAATTAGAAAATAAAAAAGAAGGTGCAACAAGGCAGATTCCATTTTTTTTTCAAAGGCAGAAGTAGAAATTGCTGAAATATACTGAGAAAAAGGGTATTTTCTGACACACTAAAAATGAACTGGGGTGAAGAAAGACAAGGATTTTTTTTCTCAATCTTTAGTTTAACTTCCTCACCCCCCCCACCAAACACGAATATATTATGTAATATAGTCTTTATAAGAGATTACAAAGATTCAGGAGTATATAATGGAGATAGTCAGCATGTCCCATAATACAATTCCTTCAGAATTCTGTAGGCCCTGTTCTATTGCCTTTTCTTTTTCTTGCTAATTGAGAAATCTGACACAATTCTGATTTCTGATACTTTGTGGATACTGAGGATGATGAAGATGTTTAAAAGCAATGACACTCATTGGATGGCTGACCATGATTCAGTCTGTTTTCTCCTGGGCCTGCAATACCCTGCAAGGACCATGGATAATTTCCTGAGTTGCAATGACAGGAAAATGCAGAGAGAGGTTGGAACCACCTTGTCATTTATAGCAAACTGGAAAAGAACTGAATTAATAAAATAAGACCCACAAATAGAACTCTGATTTTCATAATTGCTTTCTTTACCATCTCTTGCATGGATCTTCTGATCTTTTAAGCCCCACAGGTGCTACTGTCTCCATCGCTGCCTAGGCCCTGGGCTCTTGGGGTCAATGGGGTCTGTCCTCCTTGGTTCCTGTCTTAGAAAATTAAAAAAATGTATCTTCCAAGTTCTATTGACTTAAAATAATACTTATTGTTTTCTTACATATTTGTGTTTTGCAGGCAGAATGCATAGTGATTTCTAGCCTACCTCGTTGCCAGAAGCGAAAGGTTATGTTGATTTTATTTTTTGTTTTTCTAAACATTCTGCCCATCCTGGCTGGGATTTTATAAAAATATATTTGTTCTAGTCAGATTTAAAATGCAAAACTGAGTTTCTGCAAATAGGTATTAAATAAATTTTTTCAGGGCAGAAACAAGAATGCCTTAGCTTTGTTCCTGATTTTAAGGGAATCTCTACCTCTTTTGAGTATAGGTTAATTAGAGCCATATCTCTAATGTCTTAGTTAATGGGTACTCTTGATAAAGTTTGTGGGTAAAGTTATATTTTAATTGAACATACTTCTTTTACAATAATATTTTAACCAATTTTCCTATGATAGAGTTTCTTAGCTTCAAACTTACAAGTTGACAGTTTTTGGAAATATTAAAACAAAACTTTCAGTACTGAAGAGAATTGCTTCCTCTTTTTTAGAAAGTAGGTTAAGACAGAAATTCAAACTTTACTAAATGTTTATAACAATTGGTAGGTACATTTTCTTATCTAACAAGATGCAATAATTGCCTGATGTGTCTTCTCAAAGTGCTGTGTCAGGTTTCTTATTCTTTTTAGAGTCCCCACTGATGCTCTTTGTAGAACACCTTTCTAGTTAAGGTTGAGTTAAAGCATATTAGGCTTATAGTTATCTGTTACTGCAGGAGTAATAGGAACATTAAAACAACTGTTTAAAGAAATTCTTTCTTGAGGGAAATGCCCTCACGCAGGTTAAGGGAGCTAGTGGTCAAAACACTATGGTAGCAATAAACCTAAATGCTGAAAGCTCTGAGACACTACAAGATTGACATACTTGTTTAAATCAATTTTGCCTTCGTTTTTTCCTAGAAATTCATCCCAGTGAGTTATTAAAAGCAAAGAATAATGCCATCATCATTCTAAAATTTTATTTACATTGATTATAGTTGACAAGTGAAATAACACGTTCATACTGTAAATCATTTTTCTCTAAAACTAGAGAAGTTTTACCGTCAAGAGTGGTCCCCAAGTCAGTCCCTCGGTTCCTTCAATTGCCTCTGGGCAACCAAATCCATAAGGGCACACACACAGGTTGGTGCGTGTCTGTCCTTTTGCTGCTACCGACTTAGCACAGTGACAGGTGCTGGCGGTCGAAATAAACTGATGGGGCTGAAGGCTACAAAAGGCCTACTCACTTGACACGGAAAACGTTGCATCCTTGTTGAGGCCACAATACAAACAAATGATATTAAACAGACTGGTAGGTGGTTCTTAAATGTTGGTGTGCATAGGAATCATCTAGCATGTGTGTAAAATACAGATTCCTAGGCTCCTACCACCAGTGATTGATTCAGGAGACTCGGTTTAAGGCTTGAGAATATGCATTTTTAAAAATGCTCTAGGTAATTCATTCTGAGGAACACTACAACTGGATAGAGGCTGTTTTAGGTCCCACATTTCTCTGGGAAAACTTCAAGGAAGAGGTTGGGTGGATCTTAAAGCATGATATGGGTTTTTATGTCTGGAAAGAGAGATGAGTTTTTCAATTAAAGAATGTCACAAGCCAGGGCCTAGAGGAGGGAAGAGATCCTATGAGAAGGGACAATGAGGAGAGATTGTCCTAAGGCACAGAGGTCATGGTGAGATGCAAGCAGAAGATTGGAAAGGTCGATGTTCAATAAACACTTGTTGGGTACAACTTTATTCCTGGGAGCTTGTAATCTGTCAATTCAAACCTTAAGTGACATAGTGTACTTCTTTATCTCATTTCTTATTAAAAGGCACAATCTCTCTCCTTGTCTCTATTCCTCTTTTATGGAAGTATGTACTCCTATCTTACTGTAATACGTGGGTTCATCTTGTTTGCCTCATTAGATTCCAGACGTTTTGAAGGTAGGTCCTTAACATATTAATCTTTCTGGGTTGTTGTTTTTTTTTTTTGTATTCCATTCTCCATCACTTAATGTTATGCACATAGGTGGTGCCCAAAACATTTGCTTAAAAAACTCAGTGGATAACATTGTCACTTTATGAATGAGTATATGTCATGGGCTAGAGACCATATTAGGTACTTTGTACTTAACACCTTACTTAGTTTTTATAAACCTAGTACAAGTTAGGAATTATTACTCACATATTTTAGGAAAGACTACTTAGGCTTGAAAAGTCAATTACCTGTCTATAGTCACACAGTTAATAAAGGGAGAAGCAGAAAGAGATGCAGGATTGGAAACTACCTGACTCAAAAGATGTGCTCTTTCACTGCTGGATGGAATGAAGAAACGAACGAATGAGGGAGTGGATGGGGAGTGTAAAGGTAACTAATCCATCTTAAGTAAGGGATAATAAATGACATTTTAATTATTTCATAATCTTAATAAATTACATCTTAATCTTAATAGCATGCATTGCAATCTCCTTATTCTGGAAGTGGAAGGAAGCTAGGCAGGGACTCTCCTACCCAGTCCTGATTTCTGTGGGAGTCGGCTGCCAGGGCACAGACTGTGCAGTTAGAAGGTAGTGGAATTCAGGGTGGAGCTGGCTAGGGAGTCTACACTTGAGCTGATAAGGAGGTAGATCCAACAGTATTGACACAGTAGTATTGTGTGACAATGTGAAAAGTGGAAGAAAACAATTCTTTTTTTTTTTTGATCCTCACTGGAGGACACTTTTTCATTGCTTTTAGAGGGAGAGGAAGGGAGAGAGAGAAACGTCAATGTGAGAGAAACATCGATTGGTTGCCTCCCTTGTGTGCCCAGACCAGGGACCAAACCTGCAATTTTTGGTTGTGGGATGATGCTCCAACCAGCTGAGCCACGCTGGCTAGGGCAACAATTCATTTTAGATGGGAATTGGTCTTGGATGAACAATCACCTGAGTGATTGGTAAAAAAAGAAAAAAAAAAGCCAATGACCAGGTTCCATCTCCAGAGATTCTTATTACATTGGTCTAGGATGATTCCCAGATATTGAAAATGTGGAAGAATCACTGTCCTAGAATTTCACTTTGGTTCCTGAAAACTAGGATTTGGTATCACTGATTTCACATCTTTGCCTTCCACAGGTGTCCTTCATGGTAAGAAATTATGACTCTGAGGTTACTCATCTTCTGATGTGGAATAAAAAAATATGATTTTTGTCAGCGAGCTGCTTTATTCTGATTAGGTGGAACCCATTTTTTTCCTGAGCATTCCAAGCGACTTTGCTTCTGGGACCCGATTATGCAGTCATTGGCAACCGGCCTGTTTAGCAAAATTAATGAAAACATAATTACGCAAGCTTCCCTCTGCTGTGCCTTTTGAACGGTCCTTATAATTTTTAAATAATAAAATAATAGGATAGCAAATTAAGAAAATGATTGTTTAAACTTCAAGTTAGGCTTTTCAATTAAACTCAAATTATCCCTCCAATGACATGGGTCATTAGTGATGATTTCAAATTACAAAGCAAGACTTAAGGGACAATGTGTGGCTTTGGAGCTGGAGAACAAGCTCCAAAACCTGAGTTTGCAGAAGGAGATGGATGGCTTTGAGGAGACATGTAACTTGTCTGAGCCTAAGCTTCCCAGGAATAAGATAAGGACAATAATCCATGCAGTGGCATGCTGGTAAATGTGTAACAACTGGCTCCCTGGAGGCGAGGCTGATGTGTGGCATTTGCCAGTTTCAAACATGTTAACACTCCAGTCATGGCAGATTCAAATTGCCAACAGAAGTGACACCAATTTCCTGAAAATGGAACAATGGGCCCTTGTAAGTACTGCTGCTTACTGAGATATCATAGTGACAAAATGAGGTAATGCATAAAAGACCTCAGGAGTTGGCCCAGACTTACTCAAGATGTAGAATGTCCTCTAATTCAACAGCTTCCAAAAATTTCAAATGTTTACTCTATGGAATATACAATTATTAGCTATTTGAAAAACAAAGTATTTTACTCATGGCAAAAAAATAGTGCACAATATTGTTTCAGAAACCTAAGCCTGAAATAGACTTATATTCTTCCAAGATGGGTGAGTTCTATATTCAGTGTGTCTCCCATTATAAGGCCTGGAAAATCTACACTTACACACTTGAGAATTATTAGATCTGCCCTGGCCAAGTAGCTCAGTTGGTCAGAGGATCATTCTGATATGCCAAGGTTGTGGGTTCTATCCTTGGCCAGGGCATATATAAGAAGCAACCAATGAATAAATAAATATAAATAATTGGAACATAAATAAGTGGAACAACAAATTGATGTTTGTTTCTCCCTTTATCTCTCTCTTTAAAAATCAATAAATAAAACTTAAAAAAAGATTAGATCTGCGTGATTTGATTCACTAGTATTTACTAAGCACTTTTTGAGTTCTCAGCACTATGCTATATGTAGGTACTATGGACTGTGCCAGTAAGTTCCTTGCAAGGCAAGATTTGCATGTGTGAAAGCCTTAATTATCTTGAACATCTTTCTACTTCTCAATGACCTTCTCTCTGTCCTTGGCACCCAGTGCCTCTCCTTGCCTCTTTCCTGCTCACCATACAGTCATTCCTAAGGGGGATTTTTTTTTAATTTAACTAAAGGCACCACTAGAAAAATAATGGACAAGTCTGAGACAAAAGGACAAGGATGGGGGAGGCTTAGAGGGTGACCGATAATCGGCAGCATCCCAGGGGGCCTGAAGGTACATGTTATCCTGACTTTGGCAAGGAGTTTGGTGCTGCCAGATGGCATCACTGAAGGCCTTTAAAAACTCTTCCCTACCAAAGCACTCACATTCCTCCCTATTTTCTGAATCCTAAGTATGGGAAGGCACAGTTAACGGTTATTACCTTAGCTTTCTTCCCTGGGTAGGCCTCTTACTCTGCACTTGTGCCCACAGTCCTTGCCATGTGCTCTTAATTAAACTAGACTCTCACCAAGGTGTGAATTGCCCTGCATGATAGACTCTGCCCACTGCTCCAATAATAACACCAACTTGCATTTATTGAGTGCTCACTCTGAGCCAGGCACTGGTCTATGTGCTGACCGGAAATCGGTCCGCTAATTCTCAAAACCAACATTTGGGATATTAATCGTCATTTACAGAGGAGGAAATTGAGTCCAGTGAGGCAGGGTGGGACTTCTTTTTGAAAGGACATGCTGTTAGGGCAGAGTTCTGAGCACGGCCAAAGCTGCCATGTAAAGGGATGGCGACCATCCTTTTCCCATGGGGAGGGGCCCGGGGAAGAGGAGTTGAGATGGAGGAGGACTCTGTCTATGCCACAGCTGTGGAAGATAACAGGGAACCCGACCACGTGGGCTTATCTCTCCCCCCTTGCTAGCCATTCATAAATTGAATTTTAATTGAAATATACATTCAGAAAACTGCTTAAGTTATAAGTGCGCAGCTTGATTGATGAACTTTTACAACAGAAATGGACCCATGTAAGCAGCACCCAGATCAAAAATTGGATAATCACCAGCACCCCAAAGCCCCCTTGTACCCCTCCTCATTTGTTTATACTATCCTCCTCAAAGTTTGCCACCCTGACTTTTCTCACTATAGATTATTTTCTTTTGTATTTTTGAACTTTATATAAAAGGAATCGTACATATTTACTCTTTTTTTAAAAAATCTGGCTACTGTTGCTTAGTCTTTTGTTTCTGAGATTCATCCATGCTGTTTTATGTAGCAATAATTCATTTGTGCTTATTGCTTAGTATTCCATTGTTTAATGTAATATATACTATGATATATTTATAAATATTGATGATTTATTTATCTCCTCTACTGCTGATGGACATTTGGGTTGCTTCTAATTTTGGCTACTGTGAATTATGCTTCTACAAACATTCCTGTGCTCTTGTCTTTTGGTGGCTATACATATGCATTTCATTGGGTAGAGAGGAGTGGAATTGCTGGGCCATAGGATATGCGTATGTTTAGCTTTAGTAGATGATGCCAAATAATTTTTGAAAAGTGGTTATACCAAGTTATATTCCTACCACAGTTCCAGTTGGTACATAGTGGTGTTCTAAATTCCTTTTCATGTGGTGGGTGTGTTTTGGCATTTCTTGATGGTTTTAATTTGGTTTCCTCATAAGTAATGATCTTGAGCACCATTATTTCTTGGTTATTTGAATGTCTACTATTGTGAAGTGGCTTTTAAGCTTTTTGCCCATTTTTAATTGGATTAGCTGTCTTTTTCCTATTGATTTGTAGGAATTTTTAAAATGCATCTGAACAGTCTATTTTGCAGGATTTTAAAATCTGTATGTCATTAGCCAAATACAACCTCTTCATACCCAAAGTTAAGAATAACGTTTAATATTTGTTCATTGTTGAAAAAGCAGCTGTTTATTATTTAGCAATTTGGTCTCACATATGTCTTTTTTTATATATATGGCCTCACTGTACTCAGTGATGACAAGGTAATTATTCTAGGAAAAAGCTTTCTTTCCTTCCTTCCTTCCATCCTTCCTTCCTTCCTTCCTTCCTTCCTTCCTTCCTTCCTTCCCTCTCTCTCTCTCTCTTTCTTTCCTTTCTTCTTTCCACAACAATTTATATTTACATTGAAACTTTATACTGAGTTTCTTTTAGAGAGTTTGTTTTTAGTCTATAGTCTCCAACATCTTTTCTAAGAACACGGTATAAACAACTGGTACTTCAGTTTATGTAAATAACCATATTAGAATTACCTCATGATGTTGCTTTCTGCTTTCTGTGTACTGTATTTCATGAGTCACTTAAAACTGCTTTTAAAACTCATTTGAGAGAGAAACTCCCAAATATATGCTCATTACAGAATTTTAAATGACTCATGTAGTACAAAAAGAACATCTATAAAAACACGTACTAACAAATAATGCTGTCCTTCCTACGCAGGTGTTCTTGGTAAAGCACACGTGATATATGAACATTTGGAGCTGTACCAAAGATAAATGCTTTCATTACAAAAGCATCCTCTGGATTACAAAGGGACCCATGATAATTTACATAATGCTCTTTTGCACCTCTGTGTTCTTTTTGCTCATTCTGTTTCATCTGTTTTGGTTTTTTTTTTCACCCAGCTAGCTCCTCAACTAAGCGTAAGACATAATTTTATTTACAGAAAATTTATATGTAAACTTTATAGCAAAATATTGCATCAAATAGGCTCCATCTGTAGAAAACGAGCACTTGGCAGACATCGCTAGGAGGAAACTTCCTTTAAGTGCTTTCTCTCCATCATGCAATGGCCTCCTACCGATCGCTCCCCACTCCCAGCTCTGGTGTCATGCAATGTTGGCAAAATGGCAGAGGGTGGTTGAGAAATTGACTGTCCTTTCCAAGGCTGAATTCATGCCTTTTTACTGCTAAATTCCAACTTAATGGAAAAAAGAAAAAAGAAAACCCCAGCTACATTTGAAATGAAAATTACATCAAATGGTCAATTTATGCAAAGAAATGGCCTGAGGTAAAAGGTGTGGAAGGTGTCTCCATAATTTAAACCTCAGAATCCAGTAGAGAACACAGAAGGAATAGCAAGCCACCTGGATTGCGGAATGCCAGGGAGAATGTATGATTCATTTGCTCTAGAGGGGAGCAGAAAAATGGGAGGTTGAGGAAAATGTGGAGTCAAAATATAATTGTTTTAAGATGGAAGCAATACAGCATATTTGTTGAGAGAATCGCTGGAGTGGCATCCTCTGGAGGGGAGAAGACGGGAATGTGTGTGCAGGAGAGGGACACAGAGCACGTGTTCAACACATGTTGCGAGAATGAATGCGAGCATGTGGGGATTTACTTTGACTTTTATACTCAGTGTTAAATGGGGCCTCAATATGGTCTAGTGATTAAAGGGAGAGAAACTGGAGCCTTAGAGAGCCTGCTGCAATGCCTTGGGCAAATTACTTTGACTCTAACAAAGCTGACGCTCTGTAAAGTAGCCATAAGCAGCAGTACCTCCCTAACAGAGTTGCTGGCACTAGTAAACGTGACAAGTATATGAATTGTCTAGCAAAGATCCTGGCACATACACAGGGTCCTGAAAGTGGTAACTTGTATGAACTGCCTCTGCCATGGAGCCACAGTACCAGGTCCCCAGAGCTAAGCGTCCAGGGTGAATGCCACACGAAGCCCAGCTGCACCCTTGGGAAGAGCACAGAGCTCCCGCTTCTTCTCTGGCAGCTCACGCTGCAGTGGTGCAGCACACACGTTCTTTGTTCCAGCATTACAACCATGCAGCAGTACCTTTAGAATCTGAAGGAGATGTTCCAGTGATGTCCCCTCCTTTCGTAGCCATTCCTAGAGTAGTGCAGCCTGCAGGAACTGGGGTGAACTGGGACAGGACCAGTAATGGGGAAAGGGGCAAGGGGATTTACTCCTCTACAAAAGTAACCCCAGCTGCCTTGAGCAGCATTACCATTTCCCAAGGAATCGGAAAGCCCATGCAAGAGATGCTAGAAACCTGAAAATTAATTCACAATATTAAGAAATATGGCTCAATTTTAGTCTCATAATATAATAATTGAATATTTACAATTTGCCAAAGTCTATCTCTTAGGCTGCCAATCAACATTCCTCATCAATGGTGGTTAGAGATTTTATTTTGACAGCATGTACAGGAACAAACAAAACACTAATTTGGCTGTGATTAACCCGTCGTGGCTGATAATTTGGGTTGCTTTGGAGGTAATAGTAGGGAAAAACATGAGTATGATAGTTCTGAACCCATGCTGAACAAGTTTAGTATAAGGTTCATGTTCTGGGGAAATATTGATGATGAGAAAAGGGACCCAGGGTAGATAACTTAGGAAAAGAGAAAACTGTGGCCTATTTCTTGAATTTTGGAAAAAACTAACAAGTGCAGGAGTCACTGAGAGTACAATGACTTCATCACATTTCCATGACTACATCCCACAGGCTAAAGCCCAGTGATATAATTAATTGAGAGTATGTTAACACTTACATTGTCAGCTAGAATCACATCAATTTCATCATTTCTGGCTTTTGTACTGACTATACGGCCTGACAGTCAATGATAATGTTCCTCAATTCAGTAACTGTGATGAGTGCCCTGCAAATTAGAGATAGCACTGTTTCATTTGTTAAGTTTCACGTCTTAAATTTACCAGAGGGCTCATTTTCAGTCAATGCCTTCACCAGTTACTGTGATAATCAAGTCATAGAATCTTTTTTTACGCTAATTAAAATTTTTGTATTTGACTTAAAATTATCAGACTTTTTTTTGTTACTCTTTTGTGGGGTTGGTCTTTTGCTATGATAAAATTTTTTCCCCTATATCTCCATATTTTATCATAAGACATGGCAAGGTAATATCTAAAAATAATTTTCAAGTCTGAAGCTCTTTTACTCATTATTAGGTTGGCCAATTCGTGAAGAGTCAAGAAAAGAGTCGCAAGTGAGGAGAGTAGCATTGCTCATGGGTTTATTATGTCCCCAGAACCCAGCTCCTGGGCTGCCTTCGATACGATACCAAGAAGTGATGTGACATGTACCAGGTCCCCCTCCAGAATGGACAGACATGTATTAACTCTGCAGAGTTGGGGGCTTTCGTGTACGTTACTTCATCCCCTTAACCATTCCCCAAGGTCAGTATGATCCCCCTCATTTTAATGAGTTAACAGGCGAGAAAACAGGCTCAAAAAATGTAAGTGAAAGGTTTGCCC
The DNA here is from genome assembly GCF_021234165.1 of Pteronotus mesoamericanus. Classification (NCBI taxonomy): domain Eukaryota; kingdom Metazoa; phylum Chordata; class Mammalia; order Chiroptera; family Mormoopidae; genus Pteronotus; species Pteronotus mesoamericanus. The sequence goes on along the minus strand of NW_026555329.1, from coordinate 17,481,524 downwards.
ACAAAACTGGCAGAATTGGAATACAAACCACTATTTTCTCACTTCAGGTCCAGCGCTCACAGTATTCTACCACTTCAGCCACAAGTCTCACTTTTGCTCTTGGTGGACAGCACCTACCAGTGCTTTTTATCTCCTGTCCTGCTTTCGGCTATTCCTTAATTCATTCTTTCCTGGATCAATTTACCTGCTCATTCATTCAGAAATGTATATTGAGCACCTACCAGCTTCTAGGCACTCTGTTATACAGTGGAAATGCAAAGATGAATAACAGATTCATCATGGTTCATACATGGTTCTTGCTTTTGTGGCGTTTATGTTCTATTGGGGATCACCCAGCAAACAGAGAGATTTCCTGTGAGGTGACTGTTGCCACAACTTTGGGAGAGGGTGTGAGATTTTGTAATGGGAGGACCTGCCCAGGTCATCTTTGAGATGCAGTTTGAAGGTTCACATCATGATCTTATCATGGTGTCGCATTTGCAGAAGTATCAGCCTGGCTTCCAAAAAGCATTTAAAATTAAAATTTTAGTTCATTTTCTTGACATAATGCCAAAGAGGGATTTCCCACAAAACAGGAGTGACATTTACTATGTGTGAAGTACAGCACTCTTCAAGGGGTAGGAACTATTGATGCCCCTGCTTTATAGATAAGGACATTGAGCTACAAGGAGATTAAATGACTACCCAAGGTCACACAGCTAGTAAGTAATGGAAATTAGATGTAAACCTAAATATTCTGTCTCTTAACAACTACGTTATACTATCACTTAGAAACAGTTCTCAAAACTCTCTTCTCTGTTCTTTTCTTTTCTTCCTCTACCTCTATACATAAGAGGTATTCCTCAAATTTAGGTTCTTGGTTTTCCTGACTCCTCTTCCCTACCTTATCTGGCATAATAGGCCTTTTAAAGTAGAGCATTTCAGTGTCTTTTGTTGTTTGTTGTATTTTATTTTATTATTTTATTTTATTTTACTTTATTTTATTTTATTATTTTATTTTGCCATTGTGAACTGACCCATTATCCTAGTTTCCACAAGAAAGTGAGAGCCCAGGATTGACCTAGTAAGAGACAGTCCTCCCTGCTGAAAGGTTTGTGTGTGAATTGTGTACGGTTGAGTGTGTTCTCTCTCGAACGAGAAGGGCAGGTTTCGATCTTTCACTGGCAGAGGCCTCGTGATTTCATTTCCTTTATCACCGTCAGAGAGGGGCTAGAGTTATTAGGCAGGCCAGAAGTGAGAAGAGCGCTCCATCAGAGGGGAAAAAAGCACATGCCAGGGCCAAGAGGGCCTTGGGATTCCCTAAGTGACAGGGCTATCTTGTTACGCTAACCAGTTGAATCATGGTGAGCCTCTAGGTGACTTCAGGATGGAGGGCAGCCAGCAGAAACACCATCCACATGATCAGAAAGTTTGAACTTAGAGCCAGCACAGCCTCCGGGGAAGGAAAGAGAGCTGGAGATGGCATTTCAATCACATTCTCAATGACTTAATCAATCATGCCTACATAATGAAAACTAATGAACGTCCCCGTAAAAGCTCTGGACACCAAAGCTGGGTGGAGCTTCCTGGCTGGTGAACGCGTTGATATGCTGGGAGCATGGTGGGTCTTGACTGTGTGGGGACGGGGCATGGAAGCTCAGCACCCAGGGCCCTTCCAGGGCTGGCCCTATGAACATCCATGATAACCACTTGTAAGCACATTGCCTACCTGAGTCCCAAGAAGTGTTCTAGCAAATGCCAAAAACTGGGGTAGAATGGCATCATGAGAACCCTCAAATATGTAGCCAAGCCAGTCAGAAGGGTGGTGGCCTGGGGACTCCTGGAACTTGATGGGCACCTGGCAGGCCTGTAGAGGACTTTGTCCTTAAACACACGGATTTTAACTCTGGCAGCGTCAGAAGCGAATTGTAATAAACCCATTTGGGGTGGAAATGGCACTGAGGCCATGGACACGGCTGGGGTAGTGAGAGAACATTCAGGAAGACTATTTAAACCCCAAGGATGTGGCAACCTCTTCTGAAAAGCCCTGGGTCTCTTTTGCTAACTTGGATGCTCACCGAGAAGGAGCGGGGTGGGAGGAACATGCCATGGGGATGGGACGGGGTCTGCTGCTCTGATGGGCTCTCCCAAGTGTGACCTTCTGTCTTATAACACAGACACTGGGCTCCTTTCGTTCCCTGCATCTCAGGCGCTTCACTTCTGTTTGTGAAGATGCATAAACTGTAGGTTATTTACTTTTCGTTTTGTTCTCTAGGTAGCCGGGTTGCTCCTGGCATGAACAGCCTGTCCTGTGCGTTTGAGCGGGGCCACTGTGGGAGAGAGGTGCGTGACAGAGCACTTGGTGGGGGCTGTGTTTGATATTACTTGCTGAACTTCTGCCTCACAAATCAGCTTTCCTGAGCAAATGTACAATCCATTTTCTCAGTTAATTAAGCCAAATGCGTAGTGAACCAGTGTGGGCTTTCCTGAAGTGATCTTGGCCTTGCACTATGCCTTTGAATCTGGGGAAGTTATCCATGAATAATTTAACATCTTGGAATGTTACCTGAGAACTAAGATTCTGAGCTGCTAATTAGCCACCCAGAGCCAAGAAGCCTTTTGTGTCATTTTTGCTATTTTCATAAAAAACATAATCATGCAAGATGATTTCCCTGAGGAATGAACACCTTTAACCGTATTTTACAATATTCTGTGCAGGCTTTTGCATGTAAATGGCTGAGAGGCAAGAGGCATTTAGATGGACACAATGGAAAGTGTAGAGAAGTCCAGTCTGCGTGGGGGTGTTACGCATTCTGAGAGACCCTGCAGTCAGAGGAGAAACTAATCCCTTAGACGACAGGGCAGCCACATGGCTGAATCCTCATAAACCTCTGGGAAATCCGAATAGTATGATCTGAAGAGCCTTCCTGGCCCTAACCATGTTGGTGTCCTTTGCCCTTAACTTCCTGCCTGTGTGCCTGTTCATCATGGGGCGTTCATGCATCTTGAGGTTAAACATTGGTGGGCAGCAAAGAGAAGCAGTGTCTCAGCTTCTCACTAGCTCTGTACCTAGAGAATCACCCCTCCAAACAATGGCTCACTCATACTTCTCAAACCTTGACCCTGCCTTTCCACACAACCATCCTCAGCATTCCTCTAGATTTTTGATGTTTGTGGGGCGGAGGGAAGTGGCCCACAGGCATATCTGAGTTCAAAGCCTGGCTGTTACTAGCTGGGTGACTCAAGCATCTCAGGCAGCTTCTCCGAGCTGCAGATCTCTCCTCCATAAAAGTGAGTAAGAACAGCCTCCAGGTTTGTTGAGAGAATAACAATAATGTGTATAAAGCTCTTAGCACAGAACCTAACACATACCAAACACTGGTAAATAGTAGTTAATAACCTTATTATTTATCATGTTTAGCAATGGGCTATCAGTGAACAATTTTTCTTAGAAGGCCACGTGGTTCATGAAAAATAATTTATAGAATGAAGTTAAATTGCTTACAGTGCTTGGGCGGACAAAAAAAATTTTTTTGTTTTTTGTTCCATGGTGGCCATAGACTTTTTTTTTTTTTTTTTCTGGCCAGACGTTGAGACAGGCACTGTGGGGATAAGAATTGATGTCTGAGAGCAAGGCCACAACTCTCCTAGAAAATTCATTCTTAACATACAGTTCACTGGCTAGTGAGGTTAAGTTTTAAAGATAAGGCACTTTTCCCTTAAAATATCTTACCATCATAAACTAGAAATAGGTCTTAGTTAGTGCTCTGTCTTTTTCTCAGCCTCTGTGGAGGCATTTTTCATTGCAAGGAGCCAGACCCATTCAGAGTAACTCAAGCTAGGATTCCTAAAGCAACGGGAGAGGAATCCGGAAACAGACACTGAAATTGGGAAGTTTCAAAGGGACTGGCCTTCTAGGCTGGCCAGGGTTCACAGTGGTTTTACACTCTGTTACCCCCTCCTATTAATGTATCTCCACTGACTTTCCCTTTCCTCTACTTCTACAGTTCCCAATTGTTCAAATCCTTCAGATTTCCCCAATTTGAATTCCCAATGATAAAGTCCAATTTGTCTAATGATCATTATATCCCTGTTTGGGGAGAGCTTCTTAAGGCTGGATATGGCATAGGCACCTAAATAAGAAGTAGGAGCCCTGGATTCTTTGATTCAGCCTTGGATAAGTGTAAGAGTTGGTGATAAAGACAACAAGTTTCAATCAGCTGCAGAATGAAGGGACTTGAAGGAACAGATCATGTAGGCTCAGGTGTTGTCTTCTCAAAGAGCCAGCTTTTCCATGATCTTTAAAGTTAGGAAAGAAGCCCAGAGTCTGTCTATAAACAACTACCTTAAAGCCACTCAGAAATATAAACACTGGGGCAGATTAGAATGAAAGTTTTTTCTTGTTGGATTTATGTATTATCTGTTTCTTGTCATCATAAAAACATTTACATGAAATTTCCTGTGAGACTCTACTTTAACTACAATGGTTTATTGTCACACAACCCTGAAACTTAAGTGTATGATGTTGACTTACTGAATGTGGGAAATTATAGTTACTCCTTGTATGTTTCTTATGGAAAATTATATTTAAATTTACTCACAGGCCTGCAAGTAGTTAACCCTTTGATGACTGCTTTACAATTATCTTACAATTAATTCAATCAGAAAGCATATTCATTTCTTCTTGGAGTTGGGCATGGGGCCAGGGAACAAACACCCGTTTTCTCCTCTGTGTAGTTATGGTATGATTATAGATAAAAGGAATGTTTAGTTGAGCAGCTTGAAAACTCCTGCCACTTCTGCTGCTCCATCCTGGCCCAATTCACCATCATCTTTGGCCTGGATTTTGCAAAAACCTTCTATCTAACCTCTGGGCTTCTGCCCTAGCTTTCCTGTAGTAAAAATCAGAGGGACACTGTTAAAATAAGTCTGTTCTGACTCTTTAACTAGCTTTCTACATTCTCAGAGCAAAAATTAAATCCCTACATCACCATTGTGACCCTATCCCTCAACCTCTCTAACATCATCTCCCACTTTTCTCTGCTGTTCACTCCATTCTAGCACCCTGGCCTCCTCCCTGTTCTTCACACACAATGGAATACTCCTGCCTAGTGGCTTCTGCACCTCTTCTTTTGCTTCATGGAATGCTCCTTGCCCAGACGCCTGCAGGGTTCCCTTCCTTCCCTCTGCTAGCCTTTATTCAAAGGTCACCTTTTCAGTGTGACCTTTCCCTGGCCATTGCACTTCAAATCTAGTATCTTGACCAGACTTCAAGATGGCAGAGGAGTGAGTTGAAATCACATTGACCTTCTCTCAGGACCAATCTGGAATTACAACTAAATTGTGGAGAAATCACCTGGAATAAACAACTGAACAATAGTGAGAGAGGAGCCTTATAACCTCGGACAGACAGAAGAATCAGCTTTAGAACAACCTAAGTGGTAAGGAGTGCAGTAGAGACTTGAGAAGGCAGGCTGGGCATCCACTGTGGCAGCACCAGGCAGACATTGAAACGGCCAGTGGGATTCCCCTGAGAAGAGCGGGGTCTAAACCATAAGCAGGGATCTCCAGCCTAGAGCACCAGGGCCCAAAAAGTACACAGATAACAGCCAGCTGCAAAAAGCAGCAGGGTTGCTCTCTACCAGAGATGGGTGGCTGGAGACACAAAGAGCCATTTAAAGGGCCAATGCATAAATTTTTATTTGCAGCCACTTACCCTGGTCTCTGGCAAAGGCACGGTCAGAGTGGGCTAGAGAAGCCTAAGGAGAGACTGGTGAAGAAGGTTTTAGGGAGAGAACTGAGAGAGTAGCCAGGAGGATCCCAGTGCTGAGTTTTCTCCTCATAAGGCAGCAGCCATCTTGCTCAGGCAGACCACTCCCCTAAGTGGCAACAGTGTGAGAGGACACAACAGCCCCACCCCCAGGAGGGACTCTGCCCCACCCTGTGGTGCCTAAGCCTGACTTCTGAGCGCAGAGTGTAGATTAACAACCAAAGGAGACAGCCACAGACAGAAGATTCCTGGAAGTCTCAAACAGACTGCCTAAGGTCAGACAGGGTCAACAGCTGATATCATCAGAGGCAGATCCAGAAAGAAAAAACAACATTCTCCTACCATAGAAGTTCACACCACAAAGTCAGGAAGTCAAGACAGATCAATTTAAGAAACAGAAGCAAAAAGGAAGAGTCTCAAAAATAATGGGAAGACACAGAAACACCCCCCAATTGAAGGGAAAGGAGGAATCCCCAGAAAGAGAACTAAATGAAATAGAGGCAAGTCAACTATCATATACTAAGTTCAAAACAACAGTTCTAAGGAAGCTCAATGAGCTCAGTGAGCTCAGAGAGAATTACAAAAAAACTACAGGGAAACTACGAGGAACTTACTGCAAACTGTATCAGCATGAAAAAAGAACATAGAAACTATAAATAAGAGGCAAGAGGAAATGAAGAATACGATTTCTGAATTGAAGAACACAGTAGAAGGAATCAAAAGCAGGCTAGATGAAGCCGAGGAATGAATCAGCGAGCTGGAGGATAAGATAGAAAAAAGCTCCCAGGAAGAGCAAGAAAATGAAAGAAGAGTCAAAAAGAATGAAGAGGCATTTAGGGAAATGCAGGACAACCTGAAACGTAATAATATCCATATTATAGGGATACCAGAAGGAGAAGAGGAGGAGCAAGGGATAGAGAGCCTGTCTGAAAAAAATAATGATGGAAAACTTCCCTAATTATAGGAGAGAAAAAGTCACACAAGTCCAGGAAGCACTGAGGGTCCCATTCAAGAGGAACCCAATGAGGCTTACTCCCAGACACATCATCATTAAAATGGCAAATATCAAAGAGAAACAGAGAATCCTAAAGCAAGCAAGGGAGAAAGAGGTAGTAACATATAATGGGGCCCTGATACGGCTAGCAGCTGACTTCTCAATGGAAACATAAGCCAGAAGGGAATGGCAAGAGATATTCCAAGTCATGAAAAGCAAAGGCCTGCAACCAAGACTGCTCTACCCAGCAAGGCTCTCAATGAAAATGGAAGGCAAAATAAGGAGTTTCCCAGACAAAACAAGGCTAAATGAATACACCTCCACCAAACAAGCATTGCACGATATGCTAAACGGACTGCTTTAAGAAGGTGAAGAAAGAGAGTCTATGAACACCCAGTTCCTTTCACAGTCACCAATACTTGATATTATCAGTATTTTTAATACTTAATCTGATTGTGACAATGATGTTATTTTCATTGTTACTTTTTTATTTGTTGAAACTAAACCTGTTTTTGTATATTTCTTGCCTGTTTCTATTATTTTTAAAAAGCTTTAAATGACTTTTTGGTATTCTTTATCCATTTTTTGATTAAATGTTTGTAGAATTTTTGCTCTAAAAAATCCTCCCAACTATTAACCCTTTTTTAGATGTTTTGCAAATACTTTCCTATTCTATTACTTGTCCTTTAACTTTTTTTATATGTATATTATTGCATAGTCTTAAATGTTTAATATAGTCATATTGTCAATATTTTACTTTATAGCTTCTGGGTTTGAATACTTTACTTCAGGATAAGAAAAATATCTTGCATTTTCTCCTAAAACTCCTTAGATTTTATATATTGATTTTTAACTCGCCTGAATATTTTTTGTATAATGTGTGAAATAAGGCTCCATATTTGTTTTATTTCAAGTAATAGTAGTGCATGCACTTTTTTTGTTGAATAAGCTTTATTTTCCCCATTGATTTGAAATATTAATCTAATCATATATTACTCTGTTAGATACATATGTTTGTTTCTAGAATGCCCATTTTATTTCATTGATTTACTTGATTATTTCTGTGCTGGCATCATGTTGTTTTAATTGCTGAGACTTTATAATGGATTTAAATTTTTTAATATTTTATAATGGATTTTTACATTAAAAAGGAAAAGAAAACCTATTTGAAGAAATAATTACTGAAAACTACTCAGTTGTAAAAAAGAAAATTTTATGCTTTGCCACAATATGAATGGACCTGGAGAACATTAGACTAAGTGACACAAGCCAGGCGGCCAGTCAGAGATAGACAGACACCATAGGATTCACTCCTACGTGGAATCTAATGAACCAGCTGAACTAACAAGCAAAACAGAGAGAGAGTCATATGCATAGAGCAGGCTAACAGCTCTGGGGCGAAGGTTATGGAGCGCAGGGGTTGAACAAAAAGGAAAAAGGACTCATGGACTTGAACAACAGTGTGTTAATTGCTGGGTGGGGTTGGGGGGATAAGGGGGATAAGTGGTAATGGAAAAAGTACAATAAAAATTTTGATTAAGGAAAAAAAAACAAACAGAACGACCTTTTTGGCCACCTCCCCCCAAAAAAGTGTTCCACTTTTGCCTACTCTATTCATAGGCTGAGAAGGCCAGCTGAGTGGTTGCACAAAATCCCTTTGCACAAAAAATGTCTCCCCTACTTCCCCTCAGTCACACATTCAAAAATGTAAAGAATGCTTTAAACTTTGCTGGTAGGTGTTTTATATGCATTAATTTATTTATTTCTCCAATAAACTTTTGATATTAAAAAGTTTAATATCAAAAAAGAAATCCTTTCTTTTCTTTCTCTCTTTCTTTCAAATCCTCACCTGAGGATATGTTTATCCATATTAGAGAGAACGGAAGGAACAGAAGGAGAGAAACATCGATGTGAGAGAGAAACATTGATATGCTGCCTCCCATATATGCCCCGATGGGGGATCAAACCCACAACCCCAGTATGTGCCCTGACTGGGAATCAAACCCAAACTTTTGGTGTACGTGATGATGCTCCAACCAACCGAGCCATCTGGCCAGGGCTCCCCACTTTATTTTTTTCATAGCTATTGTCACCAACTAATGCATACATATTGGGGGGCAAAATTAGGTTTAGAGTATGCAAAACAGCTTATTTTTGTATTATTTATTAATTATTGTATTATTTTCTATACAAACAACTGTAAACCTACTCTTGTTCACCCTGGTATTTTGCTTGTTTATTTTGTTATCATCTGTTTTCCCTCAGTAGATGGGGATTCTAGTAAAAGCAGAGATTTTTTTTTTCAACAGCTCTTGCCCTAACCTGCTCAATTCTTATCACCTAGAACAATTTTTTAAAAAGATTTTATTTATTTATTTTGAAAGAGAGGGGAACAGAAGGAGAAATAGATGGCGAGAAACATTGATGTGGGAGAGAAACGTCAATTGGTTGCCTCTCGCACACCCCCAACAAGAGACCTGGTCCGTAACTTGGGCATGCACCCTCACCAGGAACTGAACTGGTGACCTTTCATTTGTAGGACGATGCCCAACCTACTGACCCACACTGGTCAGGTCATCTAGAACAATTTATGACACATAGTTAATATTTGTTTAATGAATAGATAAATGAAAAAAATACAAATCTCAGCTTTTTTCTTTATAGAGGTTACTAGACTTCCTACTGTTTGGCTGATCTTATGTTGGGCACCCTGAAGGGTCTGTGATAGGACTGTTTATCTAACAAAGAATGTGGTTATACCAGGATTGGTCTAAGTTGGCCATTGCATTTAAAATGTACCCCCCGCCCCCCGCAGTTCCTTTGGCCAAAGATATAGTTTATATCATGCTTAAGTCAAAGTTAAGGGGAAACTACTCCTCAGAGAGAGATCATGTCAGAGTGTCCCTGGAAAATGGGGGCACATCCAGGGTCCCAGGTGCACACTTGTGGTCTTACAGATGACCATGACTGGTTACAAACTGGACCACCAAGACAGGAGCTGTGTCAACTCAAACTCATCCCCACCCCTGGGGAAAAAGTATCTCAGGGCACTGCTGATTCCAAGTCTGCCTCAGAGTCCTGGCTTTCTGGCAGATCTGGAAGCTTCCAGAGAGGAATGTTTTGAAGCAGCACAAGAGATCCTATTGCTCAAAATATACTCATTCGACCTCAACTTTCAAAGCATCTAAAATACTACTGTTAGGAATCTATCCCTATCAGAGCTGGAGATTTTTGTTGTTGCTGTTCTAAAGAGCAATCTTCTTAAGATGCTCTTGTGCCCAGAACAAATAATACATAAACCCAGACTTTATGGAAAACGTCCATCCTTAACAGCTAGCTTTTAGGAAAAATGCAGAAATCAATCATTGGCTACGTGCCTAGAAGTGGAAAGTAAGAATAGAAGGTGGACATTCAGGAAGAAATTCATCCTGAAATAATGTGATAAAAAAATTAACCCCTAAAGGAATATCTCTATATCTGATGTTAGGCCACAAGCACCTGCCTAACACAAGATGTCCAACTGGGAAGGCAGGTCTTTTTGGCTGGAATTAGTTTTTTGATAAACAAATGACATTGTACCCTTTTGTCACATTTTGCTTTGGGGCATGTCTTTAAATCTTAATCTCTCAATTAGGAGTAACAGAAAACAAAGGAACGTGTCTATTCTGTCATCCGTGGGGTGAGTCTTTGGGCAGATGTTTCAGTTTACAGAAAGGCACTGACGTTCAGTGCTCTCAGGGAAGCAGGAAGGGGGAATTAAAGCAGTCCTGGTACCTGAGAGGTTTTTGACCTGGCATAATAGCTGTTTACTTCTAAGAGGCACATTTAACCCCCAAAGGCTTCTGTATCTGTATTTTTATTTTACCCCCTGAAGATGCATATCTTTGTCTCTGAACTAAAAGAGGCTGTTCCCTCTGAGGTCCGAGACTAAGGAGGCACAGGTGGAAGTTGGGCCCTTGGGGGATGGACGGGCCGACAATGTTAGTAAGTTCTTGGGGGTTGGCGTGTTGCTAACCCTCTCGCAGAGGGAGGGTCAGGGAAAGGGGACACACTGGGGGATATACAAAGAATTCTCCGGCGGTTGAGGGATTTTGCCCAAAGAAAGAAGGAAAATGATCTTGCAATTTGACTCTCTCTGCCTCAACCAACAGTCACTCCATTTTTTTTTTTTCTGAATCAAATGTGAGCTTCAAAAGGAATGATTTTTCAGATTACTGGTATTTGAGTAGGCTTCAGAAAATATTTTTCCCCCTTTTTAAAGCAGTTTTGACCTTTATGATTACTTTAAAGCAACACATATTTATGCTTGAAATTTTGGAAAATATATAAAAGTATAAAGGAAATAACAATCACTTGTAATCTCATTATATTTCAATTCTTTTCTATTCACATACACACTTGAAAAAGCAATGCAACCATACTGCATATCCTATTTCATGACTTGCTTCTTTCCCTTAATTTATCATGTACTGTATATTTTTAGTTTTCCTAAATTTTTTTAACTACATAGTATTTTAACATATACAGGTATCAATATTTATCGAACTATTCTTTTATTGTTGGACATTTAGATTTTCTTTTTATTGCAATGTGAATGTTTGCTTTAATTTTAAGTAGGAATTAAAAACTGCAAATGCATTTTAAAACAAAATTTTAATTGCTTCTCCCTATGACCTGACCCTGTTAAACACTGAAAATGTCTCTTGGCCACTGCCTAAGGGCAGAACGCTTTCCTGGCCCACCTTGCAAACGTTTCCTAGATGGTTTTCAGGAGCAAATGGGGTGAGTGGGTGGGGTGGGGAGTGAGAGGGTTCTCATTAGCAGTTAGTTGTAGAACTTAATCTGAATACTTGAAATATTTAGAAGGTAAAGTTATGAGCACATGGATTCCAGGGTATATGTATGTTTGGCAACTGGGATGGGGTTAGTTGGTGGGGAATATGAGTTACTCAGAACAGATTAAAAATACTGAGGGTGAAGGTGAGCTGGAAAAATCCTGTTTTTTCCCCTCAGATTTATTAGGATATAATTGACATACAATGTATGCTTAAGGTGTACAATGTGATGATTACATGTGTGTATATATTACAAAATGTTTACCACAATAAGGTTAGTTAACACATCCATCCCCTCACAAAATTACCCACTATTGGTGTTATGGTGAGGTTATTAAAGCTCTACTTTCACAGCAACCTTCAAGTATATAATACTACTGTTAACTATATTCACATTAGATCCCCAGTACTGACCCATCTTATACCTGGAGGTTTGTACCCTCTGACCAGCACTTCCCCATCTCCCCCACCCCACAAGTCTCGGCAGCCCCCACTCTACCCTCTGCTTGTATGAGTTCCATGTTTTTAGTTACTGGTGCTCCCCTGTGGCTGAGGGCGTGCATCATCCTTGTCTTACCCATCCTTGTCCTTCTCATGCCTGGCATAGAGCCCTCGTAGGTGCCCAGCAAATATTTGTGGTAACATCAAACAGAGTAAGTAAAAGCCCAGGAGATAAGATAAAGTACTTGGATTATATATACTTCCTTCCCTTTTAATTTCCTTCTGTTTGTTGTTTCTGTCCTCCTTATCAACTACTCTAGATCAGGATATTTAATTCAAAGTTTATTTATGAGCTCTTAGAAGAAAAGAAGCTACAAAAGCAAAGCCAATTAAATATGTAACATTAGGTGGATGTATTGTGTTAAGTATCAACTACAACCAATAATAAAATAACATTAATATACCTCAGTTTAAATCTCAGCAGATCAAAGGCTCGCCATTTTTTCGTTGGTTATTTTTTTTTCTTGACATGGCCATGCCTTTAGGTTAATAGAAGAATTGGAAGGAGGGCGAACTAGCATGTATAGGGTTAATTCTTGTGTAAGATGAAAAGATTTCCCTAGTGGGTATGACTGTGCTTTTTTGTCTAAGGGGAATTTTGCTACTAGATATAATTGAATTTGTTACTTTGTACAGCACTTGAAGCCCAAGGGAAAGTTCTCTTGTTTAAATCACAGAAACAGGATTTTTTATAAATCCCAAGTGACCTGATGAACAAATGGCATAAAACATACTTAATTCTTATGCTTAATTCAATTGAATAAACCTTTATGAGACACTTACTAAATGGAAGGCACATGTCGGGGAGAGACAGGTCCTGTCCTCAGGAAGCTGAAAGTTAAGGCACTAATCTGATGAAATCTGGGCTAGGCGGTATCTTCCTGCCCTAAACATACGCTTGACCAATGGAGAAATCTCACTGAGGGGCCCAGACTGGATCCGAATGGCAGGTGCCCCTGAGGTGGGACAGCTCTTACCACTTTGACAACTACCCCCTTTCTACTGACAGCCAATACGCCTCTCGCGGCCCTTCTCCCAGCCTCCACACCTCCCGCAGTCCACTAGAGACCACACTTTCAAACCTATTTTGGGTCACAGATACCTTTAAGAATCTAATGAAAGCTTTTCTCAGAAAACTGAAATACGTTCATACAGACAATGCTGTGAGTCATTTCCAGACCCCCTGACACGCGTCCAGAATTAAGGCTAAATTCACCCCTTTCCGGGCACTGCTCGGCTGTCCTCCCCTGTGCTAACTGCACAGAAGAAAGGTAGCTAGCTCAGGTGCAGGGAAAGTCTAAATGGCCATGCTCGACCACGCAGAAAGGAAACCAAGTCAGACAACAAAAAGCAATGGCTCCCTGTCTCTAACTCGATGTAGAAATAAGTGATTCATTTACTTTTTTTAACACAGAAAGGTTGAAAATCTTATTTATTACAATATTTAAAATTATAAATGAGTAGCAAAACCTCTGAGAATAATATAATATAAAATACTTATCCTGGTGATGACAAAAGGCATTTGTTTGAAATAAAATAATTTTTCACATGGCAGATAGATTCAAGAATTTAGAGGTATAATGGAAAACAATGTAAAACAATTTTTATTTTGGAAATAAAGACTTAGTTGTGATAAGGGAGAGAAAAGTACGTTGTTCTATTATCCTTTACCCTTAAGATTTCCTCTGGCCTTTCTCAATCATTCTTGTTTTTCCTTCCTACAGTTGAGCTCAAGTTATTTATAAAGAAAAGACTACAGATTTATTAAGCTATCAAAAAGAAATAACTTTTTCAAATGCCAAGCCAAATTTATGGAGAAAAATCCCTCAAGATAAATAGTAGTTTGGAAATGTGATCTTGGAACAAATTATTGAGGACCTTTAAGAAAATAAGCTGATTGTTTTGGTTCAGATCTGCTTTGTTGTTAAATGTATACAGTTACAAATCTAACTCAATCATAGTCTATGTAAACTTTCTTTCTGTAGCCGGAGCCAAGTGGGCAGAAACAGCCTTCATCAAAAATGTTCTGATGCAGTTCTGTTTTGTTTTTTAAGTGAAGCTTTTGACCTCATATTGATTTTCTAATGTTCCTCTCCTGAGCTCCATCTAACCAACCTTCTGAATGCAGAGGATCACAGAGGGATGAGTTTGCTAATCCTCAACATTCAAAACGTATATAGAGATATTTCTGAAGAAAATCACCATGAACATAGTTCATTATATAGAGTTGATTATTTGATGGAATTATATCCCTTAGCAGTACTTTCATGGGAGTTCCAATCGTTACATAATGATTCATTAAAAAAGATGTGGTCACCTAGAAAATCTGTACCAAGGCCAGGGCCATATCTTTTGTATGTATGCGTGGGAGGCTCCCACTGTAACTACAAAAGACATCCTGGACCCCAAGGGGCTGCTGGAAAAAATGAGGTTTGGAGGATCAGCTATTGGCCTAACTCCTTAGCGGCAACAAAGATGTGGTCTCCTAATGTTCCCTTAGTGTCCAGTTTTTCCTTTTAAAAATAGAATCTACTCATGTTTTAGCTGCACACATAGCACACTTATATACAGACTGTATTTCCCAGGTTTCCTTGTATTGGGCATGGCCCATAGAATATGAATGAAAGTACTGTGTATAACATAATTAAAAATGTTATGTTTATAAATGCAGGTTCAAAGATCTAAAAGAGCTAGTTTGTAATTGGGACCAATCATTAATCAAAGACCTCTTAAAATTGTTTCTAAACTTTGCCATATCTGTAACATAATAAAGTTTGTAAGGAACATAAAATTTTAAGAAACAACTAGATTTTGATTTTGAATATATTTCTTTCATTGTTGAATAAATGTAGTATTAAACTTCTGATCAAAATAGGATTTGTGTTAAAGGCTAGTGTTTGGGGTATCCTATACTGTTAACATTTCAGATTTTCAATTAAGGCATGAGAAAGGAGATGTGACCTTCCAATAGGTCTGGGTCACTGGCTAATTCACCGATGCCCACACTTTTACATACTCTATTCATCAAATCCCGGGGCAGACGACAGCTACCTGAGACAAGAGGTAATAATAATGTTTAAATGCTCTCCACAAAAGCAACTGACACTGTATACAGTGTCAGTTGACTCATCTTTCTTTATTTCTGGAGAACATGTAAGGACTTTTCAGTTCAGAGATGATAGCAGCATATCTCCAGACTGCTCTTGAATAATTTCAGACTGCTCACATACACCACATTCTTTGGTTAACTCTGACCTTTAGCAAAGAGAGAGAACAAATGAATTAAAACGAATACCCTTGGCAGTTAACAAAACTGCCTTAGGCATTGTTTGTCTGATAGACATGAGACAAAATATTGGTCAAAATGCACAAATTAAATCTTGAAGGGATGGAAGAATTTCTTAATGCCATGTGGTCTTCTTTGGGCCTTGACCCAGTAGGTTAGCCCAATCTAATACTGAACGATAAGCTAAATTCTTAGGAATTTCCATTTCCCCTTAGCAGAATTTCCACCAGCCTTTCAGAAACGTATTGAAATAATCAGAGTCCACACAGTCTGTGAGTCTGATGTGGTGGCGGCGGGATGGGTTGGACTGAAGCCCGGCTGCCGCTTGGTGGTGAGCGCTGCCTTAGAAGTGACCTTGAGTCCCAGATCTCCCCCTTGCGAACTGGGTCAATGCAGTCAAGTCATCTCAGGAATTTGAGTGTAAGTTTCCTTCATTTGGAAGAGCTCTCATTAGAATCAGATGACTTGATGTATCGGAAAGTTTTGCAAACTGAAGTGTGCCTTATAAGGGATTCTACAGTTGTGGTCTATTAAATAAAGCCCTGAAACACATGATCCATAAGGGGAAATTTTTTTTACAGTATAGATAGTTATATGTGTCCTTTATACTTCTAAAGGAACTTGTAATAGGGTAAAGAGAAAATGTGGTTGAATTAAAGAGCAATATTTTTTTTAACAAGGCCAGACTGAAGCCTGGGTGATCAGGCTGCCAGGACGGGAAAAGTCACGAGATTTCCACACGTCTGCTCATGCAGACAGAGGGTGTTCTGGAACACCTTAATGTATGTTACCAAGATGGGTGACTACTTGCTAATGATGTTTTCTTGACTATTTTCAGGTTAGACTTCTAACTTAAGCTCAGATTGTTTTTTCAACTACCCTTCGGGTTCATCCTCCTGGAGTCTGCACAGGAATCCAAGTCTTCATTATCTTCCCTGCCTTTGCGAGACCCTCCCCGCTACCAAATATGCCCCCCCACCCCTGCCCTGCAAACAACCAAAGGTCTTTCTCTAGTCTGTATGTATGTTGACTATTGGGGGCTCTAAGAAAACTTAGCATAAATCCATGAACAATGCATTAAGATAAAAAACCTCAGAACCATCCTGCACTTCTTTTTACCTCATACCCATCCATTGATCATCAAATTCTGCTGACTTTCCTTCCCAATAATTACCTGCTGTTTGTTTCCATTGTGATCTTCATCCAAACCCATAACCTCTCTTGGTAGAACTTTTGCAAGGGCCCTCTCACAGGTCTCCCTGCCTTTAGTAAATGCTCCCCTCAAATCCATTCTCCTCATTCCAGCCAGAACTAGGATTCACTCTCTTTAAAGCACAAGTGTGATAACTTCTTTTCATGGCATCAAACACTTTGCCCCTGGTCTCTACCGGACTTGCAGAAGGGCAGTGGCTCTCAAAGTTGGCAGACATTTCAATCAACTAGGAAGCTTTCAAAGGAATATGATGCCTGGGATCCAACCCCAAGGCTGATGTAATTGGTCTGGGAAATAACGAGGCATCAGGAATATTGTTTACACCGTGTATCCAGGATTAAGAATCTATAGCAAGCAGGACAGCCCCAGCGAGCAAGTTCTGGAGTCAGATCAAATTGGTTCCTACCCTTTGCTTTGCCACTCACTAGCTTTGTGATTTGGGGCAAGTTTTTAGACCTGTAGGTTTCATTATCTGTGAAATGAGAATAAGAGTCATATGTATCTCATCAGGGTTTTGTGAGGATTAGGGGTAACACTGCATCTCTGGGGCTTTGCAGAGCATCTGGCATGCAGTTAGGGCCATTACTGCTGTGGTTGTCATTATCATTACCGTCATTATCACCATCGTTATCAAGTTTATTACACACACCACCCCTCATGATTTCACCCAGTCTCTCAACAAGGGTAACACTGACATTTTGGGTAGGAATGTCACTGTGCCCCACACAGCTGGATATCCAGCACACATGGTCCTGTGACTGCTATGTGCCAGCAACAATCCCCTTTCAAAATATCCATCCCCTGTGGGGCGGGGAGGACTCCCCTGCTTCCACTGGGGCCTGGCTGCATCTCTTGCTTTATCTCCCTCGCTCTCTCCATTGCCTCGTACCCTTTTTGAGCAAAACTGAATGAAGTACAGTTTTAGTCATAGGGCCCATGCTCTTATTCCTGCTTGAAACACACATCGGCACCTCTCTCTCTGGCCACTTTGGTATCATTCCTCTTTGGAGCTTTTTCTGAAACTATCTCTTCCCAGTCAGTATTGACTAGAGACTCACTCTACTTTATCACTTGTGAATTTTATATGTTCCTTTAGCCAGACATGTGTTCTCTGATCGGCATTTATATTGACTCTCTATGAAAGATTCTCTACAAGTTTTCACTTCATACACAAAACAAAATGGAAAATAATGTAACATCTCCATTTTTCTAAGAGATGACTCAGGCTCACAGATATTAAGTAACTTGCCTGAGGTCACACAACTAGTAAGCATCAGAGCTGGGTTTTTCCTGACTTCAAATTCTGTGGTTTTCCCACTGCACCACCATGTTCTTGTGTTGTGGAAATTTCTTACATTTCTCTCTCTCACTGACAATAAGCTTCTCAGGGCAAGGCTTAAGTATGGTTTCTCTTCTCGTTCTCAGCTATCATGTCTGGTACATAGTTGTTGCTCCATAAATGCTTGTTGAATTTGAAAAAACTGCCCTATTACAGTTAAGGCATGAGGGTGAGGGCTCATGCAATCTTGGCATCATCTTGGCTTGGTTTTGAGCTCCTTGAGATGAATAAGAACCTGGTCTTATTCATCTTTGTTTCCCTGAGTCTAGAAATTTGTTAACTTATAGTAGGAACTCAATAAACATTCAGTAGAGTTATATAAAATAATGGCACATTATCTTTACAGTCTGTGGCTTTAGAACACAGGCTGTCTTTTGCCTTTTTCAAGACCCAAGACCAAAATTGAACTGCTTGAGAGTTTTCTTGAAAAATGATCTTTAGCCTCAGAGAGACTCTGAGGAGGATGAAACAATATTCACAAAAAGAAGCTGTTGAGGAGATATGATGACTGAAACATGGACAGTTCTTTTCTTTTTTTATCTATAAAAGTGCTATTACAACATGGGATAAATTATTCAGGACCTAGAGCTAGGCAAAAAGTTCTTAGACTTGACACCCAATGCAAAATTCACAGAAGAAAAAATTACAAATTGAAACTCATCGAAATGAAAAACTTTTGCTCCACAAAAGAATCCATGAAGATGATGAAAAATCAAGCTAAAGATTGGGTAAAAGTATTTTCAAACTACATATTTGACAAAGGACTGACTTTTAGAATGTATAAAGGACTCTCAAAAATCAACAGTAGAAAATCCAAATAATCCAATTAGAAAATGGGCAAAGATATGAAAAGACATTTAACTGGCAAGGATATACAGATGACAAGTAAGTACATGAAAAGTTGTTCAACATCATTTACCAATAGGAAAATTCAAGTTAAAATCACAATGAACTATTGCATACTTATCAGAATGGCTAAAATAAAAAATGGTCATAACATCAAGTGCTGGAGAAGATACAGAAAGACGGGAGACCTCACACAGGGCCAGTGGGAATGTAAAATATTAATGACCTGGGAAAAGAGTATGGTAATTTCTTCAAAAATGAAACATGGGCTTAACATATGACCCAGCAATTATATTTTAGGACAGTTACCTCAGGGAAATGAAAACTAATGTTCATGCAAAAACCTATATATGAATGTTTACAGCAGCTTTATTCATAATAGTCAGAACACTGGAAACAATCCAAATGTCCTTCAATTAGTTAATGGTTAGACAAACTCTAGTACCTTCATACCATGGAAAACTACTCTACAGTAAAAGGAAAACACTGATATATGCAACAAGTTGTATAGATCCGAATGTAATTATGTTGAATGAAAACATCAATCTCAAATACTTATATATTGTAAGATTTCATTAATATATCATTCTTGAAACAGTAAGAGTTTAGTGGCTGCCAGGAAGGATGTGGGAACAGGAGATAGGTAGCTGTGACGATACAAGGGTAGAATGAGGGATTCTTGTAATGGAACTGTTCCTTATATTGACTGCAGTAGTAGTTACACAGATCTACACCTACGATTAACTGTGTGGAATTAAAGACAAACATGAGTGCATGAAAAAATGGTGAATGCTGAATAAAGTTGGTGAATTGTATAATGTCAATTTCCTGGTTGTGATATTATTCTATGGTTATTCAAGATACTATCATTGGGGGAAAGCTGGGTGAAAAAGTACATACACATTTATAGATTTACATGTAGATTTGCATGTAAATCTATAATTATCTTAAAATAAATTTAAAAATCCTCCTGTATAAACTGCCTTAAATAGATAGATTAATAATATTATTTCTCATTTTATAGAATAGGAAAGACTCAAGACAACGTAGGTGTCTTGCCTAAGCTCATACAAATATAAAGTGCAGGAACTAAATCTGGCTCCAAATCTGTCTCTCTATTTTTTACTATTTTATATTTCCAGAAGTGATACCAGAAATCCTACCAAGCTTTCCTGTGGATGATGGCAGTGAAAATGAATATACTAGCATAGATTACTAGCTTTCCATGGAGAGACTTGGTTTGTTCCCTAAGGAGAGGGAGTAGAGTGCAAAGTAGGAGGAGGTAGGATGGGTCTGGAAGCTGCTGGTGAGGGGTAGAGAAGACAGCATCAGAGATCATCTTTGCTTACTTCACTGTCATGCCCGTGACTGGTTCTGCTGTGTGCCAATTCTGGCACTCAGAAGCTTCAGAAGGGTTGAAGTTAGGAACCCCATGGCCTCTGGCATTCCAGACTGGAGTTAGAACTGAGAAGTTTAGAGAAAGCCTCTTCTGCAATTTGTCGAGCACATTGGACTCTATAGTAGGCCAGGGAATTCAGGGGTTCTTTAGGATAAGTCCCAGGATTATTTGTGTGTCTCCTGGACACGTGCATGCTTTCCTGGGAGGTCTGGAAATGTTTGTATTGTTTTTATGAGTTGATACTCCACCCTGTCAAAGTTTTGATAACGGAAAGAGCCTTCTGTGACGTGTCTCAGAGTTCCAGCGCACAGAGTCATGGCCGATGCACTTTCCTGTAAAAGCTTAATAGATATTTGTTGACTGATTTATTTATTTATTTCCCCCCCAAGCGTTTCTTTCTTTCTTTCTTTCTTTCTTTCTTTCTTTCTTTCTTTCTTTCTTTCTTTCTTTCTTTCTTTCTTTCTTTCTTTCTTTCTTCCTTCCTCCCTCCTCTCCTCCTCCTTCCTTCCCTTCCTTTCTTTCTTTCTTTCTTTCTTTCTTTCTTTCTTTCTTTCTTTCTTTCTTTCTTTCTTTCTTTCTTTCTTTCTTTCTTTCTTTCTTTCTTTCTTTCTTTCTTTTTAAATACATTTGTCTCTGCCTCCCCCCCACCACTTTCCCTTGCCCCCTCCCTCCTTCCCTCCCTCAGCTCTTCCCCTTTGGTTTTGTCCATGAGTCCTTGCTATATGTTCCTTCACTGATTTACAAGGTCATTTTAATCTCACCTGAATACTAACCAAGTCAGACTACAATCATTACTTATCATGTCAACATTTCTACAAGATTCCTCTCCAGGTCTAGTGCTGGCTTTCCTTCTGGAGCCAGGTTTGTATAATATAGAAGGCTGTTGTTGTTGTTGTTGTTGTTGTTGTTTAACCTCAGAACACATCTCTGAAACTTGCAGGTGCAGTATAATTAATCTTCAATCTTATAGTTCTTTCTTTGACAATTGATATAAATTATCAGTAGTGAGGAACACAGAAAAAAGTGTTTTGTGTTTTTCTTTGACCTGTGTGGCTCAGTAGGTTGAGAGTTGTCCTGCAAACTGAAAGGTCACTGGTTTAATTCCCAATTAGGGCACAGGCCTGGGTTGTGGGCCAGGTCTCTGGATGGGGGCATGTAAGAGGCAACTGATCAAAGTTTCTCTCTCCTTCTTTCTTCCTCCCTTACTCTCTCTATAAAAATAAATAAAATCTTTTTTAAAAAGCACTCTGTGTTATGCTTTTCTTTGAGCACAAAACACTGGCTGATGTGCAACATACATAAAAATGAATATGACCTCCCACCCTGCATCATTTGCTCACGTACTCTACCTATACTATACATGACTTAGGCAGAACACACTTGCTCCTGGGTAGGGATATTATAAGCAATCTACTGTATTCAGAAAAAACAGAATTTGGCCAACAAAATGGGCTTGGTAAACAATGATAGCATTAGTGACTAAATAGTTATGTGAACTTAGATATATGGAGAGCTTTTAGTTTGCTTTTTAAACAAACAACACTGACTGGAGTCCTCCTGATACTAACCCACCGGGACTTGACAGACTGAACAAAAAGGATGTGCTGACTTAACGGTTGAAAGCAACAGAGCCTTTTGGAAATTTCAGGAAGGAAACCTGTCTCCTCATAACTTCATCACATTTCAAGCCTTACCGGGTTCCATTTGTTTGGGAGAAAAATATCTAAGTACTTGTAGAATGACACTGAACTGTGATAGATTAGATAAAAGTGATCTTTTTTCTTTTTCAAATGGTAAAATAACTTTTCAATTTGGAGGCAATGGGGGAAAAGCCACCCACACATAAGGGAAAAGAATGGAATGTTAGTGCAGGTGCAGGCAGCACTGCCTTGTGCTGAGCTGCGGAGCGCTGCAGCCCTTTGCTTCCGAGGGGAATGCTAACTGCAGCTCTCTTAAGCTTTCTTGGTGGGAACCTGGGTGAGATGAGAACCAGAAGCTTTGTGGAGTCCCAGGGTGGGATTTCCCCAAACACTGCCTAACGAGACTGACAGCTAAGGATAGGCTCTCACAGAGCTCGGCAAGGCCTGAGGGTCCCTGAGCAAAATGTCAGCACAGATAACAGCATGCATTTGAAAAACTGACAAATTTGCTAGCCTGTCATAAAGTCTTTCCTTCACTGAAGAAGAAGAAAACTTCATTATTTTGCCACGTCTTCACTTTCCAAAAAATGTGTGTTCTTTCTTTGCAGGAAATCAATCAACATTTTTACTTTTTACTTTGTTTTCTTCATCGTAATGTATTATTTATCTCCTTGAGGTAACAGGACAGGGTGTATCAAAATCTGTTGCAGATGGAAGCTCCTTCCGTTTTATGTGCATCATTTCTAGTGTCGGCATTTAAGACAAATCTCCATCTCTCTCAGACAAATACTTCAATTGTTTTTGTTCCATATAAGTTATGAAGTTTTGGTTTCTGGTGCTTTGTGTCTCTCAAAGGCTACAATGTATAATCCCCATGTATTAAAGATGAAGTAGTTTACGTGCCAATGTGCTAGAGAGTGAAGGGAAGCCATCCCGAGATTTGGAATTTGATGCCTATAAACCTCACAGATACCACTGTCTTCAAGTTCAATTCTGACATGTGATTGAAGTACGTGATAGCAAGTGTACCAAGCAAGCATCTCTTGTTTTTCCTATGTGAATGTTTCCTAGACCTATAGGGGTCAGTTGCAAGCGTCAGAAACCCAACCCTTGTTTAGGATTATTCCACTGGACTTCAGTTAGAAATTCAGAGATAACAAATATTAAGAATTTCAGTATGGTGACTAGAGAGCATGAAACTCCAAGTACAGGGCCCCTCTAAGCCAGAAGTAATGGAGTGGTGATGTGGGTAAAGGCAAAGTGCCTGGCCTGGGAAGTAGAAACCTAGGGTCCTGGCTTTTGGTCCGACACTAATTACCATTGTGACCTAAAGAGGGGTAGCCTCTTTAATTGTTTTCTTACTGACAAACAAATCATTTTGCACCAGACCAAATTTCCCATTATCCCATAAGAGACTTCCTTAGAGATAATTTAAGCTCTTGCTTCTAATGGGGCAGAAGACTTCATGTAACTTTAAAATGACAGTATCCAATCTCCTCATCGAATAGCATAATTAAAAAAACAATCCTCAGTATTTGGTCTCACCCTCCATGATATCAACCACACATACGCACAAGTAATGTTTTAAATTCCAAAGAAATCCTAATTAAACACTTTATATTCAGATGATTGATTTATCACGGACCTGGAAGCTTGCTCAGATATATCCAAATTCAATACAACTTAACCCCTGTTTACCAGGTGACTCATCTGGAAGGTCTAACCCTCCCTTCTCAGAAGCTTGAACATGTCTAAAGGGTGTGCAACAAATAAAAACTTAAAAATAAAAAAAAACAACTTATAGCTTCAAATAAGAAATTTGTGCTTGTGAAATCCTATTTTACAGTATTGCTAAGTATTAGTAGCTTGTAGCAAGGCCCAGACAGCAAAATGTGAAATCTAATAAAATATACACCTTCCTGGAGAAGCACCTTCTGACTTCCACAACACCGTCCCATGCAGGGGCCTAGAAGGAGCTTCGGCCAACACAGGGATGCCTATAAAGTCACAGGTTGTGTCCCCTATTGAGACCCCGGGTTTTGCCAGACCACCCCGTATTGTGAAAGGATATGATTTGTTGTGACACATAAGTTACAAATCAGCTCATAATATGGAGTTGGTGATGAAAGGGGAGAGCGTAGGGGAATTATAATTAAAATATAGAGGCCGCTATTTCCAGCTCTTTTCTCTGGAATTATAAGAGGTGGGGAAAATGAGAGTGGACCGGAAAAGCTGCAGAGGAAATAGCGCTGGGACTCGCCAGAGAATACAATAGAGAAGAGTCTTCATTCTCATGCCTCCTGCATGAAAACAACATACCCAGGCTCTTACGTTTGCCATAGAGCATAACATGCAACTTCTCCAGGCTTTATCACAATAAGTTCAGAAGAGCAAGCATTCTTAGAGCAACTGAACAAAGGATTGAATGGACAAGAGACTCTTTTAGAACATGTGAAGAAGTATGAGGTGTGAAGTAGTTAAGATCATAGATTCTGCCCATTTTCACCTCCTCCTACTTTTTGGACCTGTTACTTACATTATCTAACTTTATTTCCTAATCTATAAATAGGAGCTGATATTAACACCTGTCTAAAAAGTTTGTTCTTAAGATGATTCATAGGAGGTGCTTAGGTAGCTCTTGGCCAAGAACATAGTACAATCAAGGGTGTCCAACATTTTGGCATCTCTGGGCCACACTGGTAGAAGAAAGGTCGTCTTGGGCCACACATTAACTACATCGTGACACGTAGTCACAAAAAAATTTCATCACGTTTTAAGTAAATTTACGATTTTGTGTCGGCTGCATTCACAGCCAAACTGGGCTGCATGTGGCCCGCAGGCCGCAGGTTGGACACCCCTGGAACATGTTTAATAAACACGTCTATTACTGATATTATTATTTCTATACTATCAATCATTGTAAGCAGAAATTTATGTTTGTCTCTGCAATATCCATTATCTTCTTTTTCTTGTTACATGAGCCCCAATTTTGTTTAGGCGTTTATACCGCAGGGAGGGCGACCCTCTCCCTACCCCAGGCTAACCCCTGAAAGATCTGACAATTCTGGTAATCTCCACCGCCCCGGCCCCCGCCCCGCCGGGGGCTGAGTTACACAGGCCACGAGGCAGGAGCTGGCTGAGGAGACCCGGGAGCAGTCTACCACGGCGGGGGTAGCGGGCACTCTGGGAAAGATTTCGCTGCTTTTAAAGAAGACACAAGGGACAAAATGAATGACCTTTCACATACTGGATGTTGTCTCCAGATGTAAAGCATTTTATGGTGGTAGCATTTTATGACCGTGACGGGAGCAACTTCCGAGGACAAACATGTTCCTGAGGACGGCGTGGAACCACTGAGCTAGCCAACCATGGAAGAACCATCTTATCTCTGGATTTCTTGTTAAGATAAATAAATGTTCTTGTAGTTTAAAACAGTTGACAGTATTTTTCCCTATAGATGAAGGCACCTAACAACCTAAAGCACAAAACAAACAGAAAAGAGGAAAGCATCTCCTGTTAGCAACGTTGCTTCTGGTTGCCTCCGAAGCCATCGAATGGCCTCTGCCGTGAGAATGCTAGTTGCTCTCCCACCTCCTCCCTCTGCTCGGTCTCCCCACGTAAAGGCCCTCAACTGCCCATTAAGGACACAAGAAAATCATCATCAAAATAAAGATACATGTATGTGTGGGATACTTTTTACAATACTGCAGCCCCAAATTAAAATCTGGTTACTAAGGATCTAAAAATATTAATTTAGTAATTAACTTATTCAATAAAAGATTCTTGATCACCCACTAAGGGCACAATAAAAGAATCAATGAACTCACGGTGCCATGGAAACGCCGCCCCTGGGAGGCACTGTGGATCCTGCATTGGCTTTTCCTCTAGCAATCACCTCCCTCCCGACTTGTGATCAGCCTCGGGGAGCAAGGAGGGCACGTGGGAGAACCACAGGAAATTCAGAAAAAGTGGGAAGCGTAGGCCGGGAGCAGAAGTGCCTGCAGCCACGAAGAGGAGGCACAGGGACAAACACTGGGTGACGCCATCAAAGAGCCTCCATGGGTGCTGATGGAATTATCTGGGGTCCTTTCTTAGGCTGAAAGGAGATCAAAGATGTAGAGCCAGTGCTCAGCAGTTTATCTCCCATTCAGGAAGGACTGTATAAAGAAACACACACCAAGGCAGGCTGGCTTGGAAACCAACTTTTCCCCTACATCTCTGTGTGGAGTTTATTGACCTTTTTCCACTTGAAGTCACATAATCCTAGATGTATCTGGCTGCCTGCCTGAAACACCTGGTGACAGAGAGCATGTTTTCCCCACAGGCTCAATTCTCATCTCAGAGTAACTTCCACAATTTCTTTCTGGCTTTGAGGTGATATTACAATGACTGCTGTAGCTTGTGTTAGCTTCAATTTATTTATTTAGCTCCATAAATCAGGTACAGTATCAGGTAGAGTGAGTGCTCTTTTTTTTTTTTTTCCAACTCTACAGACCTCACATTCTGAACCCCAGATACTAACTTTAAATATACAACTGAAATAAGACTGGTCTTATTCTCCCTGTCTCTCTGTCTTCCTTTCTCTGACTTGAAGGGAATTAATTATCCAGCTACCTAACCAAAGAAATAAAAAAGGAAAATAGAACAGTCAATAGCAAGAAAGAGATTTGACCAAATGGAATCAAAACTCTTGGTTAAAAATAGCAATCTGCATAATGTGTTTTCTGTTGCTCCAGCTGAAGGACCTCTAGCTTATGGTAATGACATTCTAATAAGATACACCACATACAAATGTATGGAGAGTAATTGGAAAATGTGGGTAGCTAGAGACTCCAGGTAGGTTTGCTTTGATGGGTGGTCTAGGGTGGAGCTTGGTAGGGGTTTGTATTGTACACACACAAAAATAACACCAGGAGAAAAAAGGACACAATGAGCCTAAAAGAGCTGACATGCGTCACAGGTCTGCCTGCTCCAGTGGGCTTCCGAGCAATGCTGACTTGTCTGCCCACCCCTAAACTTGAGTTGGGTTGGCATTAAGTCTAAATAGGTAGTTGCATATCTGTCTTAAGGCCTAGCCTACCTGACCATCTTTGTTTCATAAAAACCTAGATGTTAGGGAACCAGGGTCAGGGAAAAAGAGGTTGTTTATTCTCTTGGTGGCCCAGGTCATGGTTCAGATGACTCTAGGGGTGTGTGTGTGCGCGTGCATGTGTGTGTGTGACATTTCCCTTTATTTCCTTTCCTTTGGGGAAACTGCTAATAGGAAGTTTGACTGACTGAAAGCATACACTTTTTCATTTTTTTGTTTTTTTCCTTGTCATTTGGTCTACAACATAGATAGGCTGTTTGAAGCCATCTTCTGTCATGAAGTGGCCTTAAAGAAACAAGTCATGCAGCTGGAATGTTGTGCAGAGAGAGAGAGAGGGATCCCCTGTTCACGAGAGTTTTGGAGCACCCATATCTGTTTTGGACCACCTATCTCTGTTGTTGTTCTGTTGTTTTTTAATGTATTTCTTAAATATTTAACTCACTGTTATTTCAGTTTTCTGTTACATGAAGCCAAAGTTAATCTTCACACACTATGCAGTCTTTTTGTTTCCATTCCTTTCTTGTGTTTTGTTGGATCAAAGTTTGTTGTTATTTTAATTGAAGAGTTATTTTAATTGTTCTATTTTCTTTCTCTCTAATCATTTTGAAGCTATACACCCTGTGTCTGTCCTTCAGTATTTAGCATTAATATTTTAAAGCACATTTTGTAGCTATGTTTTTATCTTCTTACTGAACAAGTAAGAACCTAATGATTAACTGACTTCCCCCTTTAGCCAGCTCCCTGTTTATCACTTTGGATTCTTTTTGTTTTAAATCACTATATTGTGGTATGATTGTCATGTAAAAAGCTGAATGTATTTAATGTATACAACTCTAAGTCTGGGAATAAGTACACACTTGTATGCTTTTAAATTCTTAAATATTACTATGACTTTATTATTATTATAAAGCTTTATTTTTCAACATATATGTTATGATATTGAAGGGATTATAGAGAGATTGAGAAACACATATTCCCATTCTACTCTCCTGATCTAATATATGCATAATCACATAATAAAATATTTATTAAAAACGCACTGAAAAAGTAGAGGACAGAGTTACAACCACATCTCAATAAAATGTTTCTCCCAATCCTTTTTTAATGTAATTCATCAAAATTTCTTTAGCAGTTGTGCAAATGTATCTATTCTACCTCCATACCTCCTCTCTCCTTCTCTCTTTCTGTCTCTCCCTCTACCTTCACTTTTTCTTTCCCTTTCTCACAAAATGTTTCTCCTTGATGCTCTCTCATACTGTTCCCTTCTGATCTTTTCTTTATGTCTACAGTCCTCTTTCAGCTTCCTACCTTTACATCTCTACTCTTAAATACATTTACCACCATGAACAGGTCTAGGGCCAAGAGATGCACCCTCATCATAAAACATGGCAAGGGTTATTGTAACTAAGATTTAACTTATTTTTTTAAAATATTTTATTTATTTAGTTTTAGAGAGGGAAAGGGAGGGAGAAAGAGAGGGAGAAACATCAATGTGTGGTTGCCTCTTACAAGTCCCTTTCTGGGAACCTGGCCTATTAACCCAGGCATGTGCCCTGACTGGGAATTGAACCAGCAACCCTTTGGTATGCAGGCCAGGACTCAATTCACTGAGCTGCAACAGCAAGGGCAATTTTTAACATATATTTTTAAGTTACACATAATATAAACACAATGAATAAGAAAAACTGCTGCCTAATAGAGTGCTAGTATCAATTTTCATGTAAAATGAAGAATCAACCTCTATTTTCTCTCTTATAAATCTTTATTCCATGGTTTATACTTCCTTTAAACATGTCTGTATCAAATAAATGATTAAAACATAAAAAGCATTTTGTTGGAGAAAGTCTGCAATCTGTAGTTAAATACAGAGAGGAAATAATGCTGCATAAGGGAATAAGGTACGCATATACCCATTCATTCACCATACTTAGCCCATTTTAACAAAACCCGAACAGTGTGAATATCAAAGGTAACAAAGCATACAATTCATAAGCAAAAACTCTCATTTAAAATCAGTATTATATGAATAGACCATTTCAACATAATCATAAACATATATATCAATGTCATTTCCCCCGCCCTGCAAAACAAAAGTTGGTAGCATGCTAGGAAATATCTTTTCAAATATAAAAACAGAACTAAATGTTACAACAGAAAAGATTTCAGGGTTTACATCTAAGAAATGGCTGTTTGAAATATAAAAATTGATATCAGGACCACTGTATGGAACTTCACTGAGGTGGGGACCTTTAGATGGAGACACCAGTGATAAGACCACTCACGAACAGTGAGTGTAAGCGTGAGCGGAGGGGCAGCCGAGAAGTCATGAGACCTGGAGGGTAGAGTTGCACATACAATTAGACACAATTTGCTCTCCTATTTAATCAGTGCCAGGCATGTCGAAATAAATTGTGATCATCTTGATAGCAAGAATTATGCTTCATTCATGTCTGCACAGTAAATCCCAAATGTTTGTTATTCAAGAAAGGAGATGTCAAAATGCCCAACAAATTGACTGCTTCATGATTGACTTGGGGTCAGTCTAGTGTGGTTAATACATATTAGTCATCTCCAAGAAGAAACAGAGTGTTATGTGAGGGTTAAATCCAGTTTAAAAGCGGGGAAGAGCAGGTTTAATGTTTGTGTTTATAATTTGTTCTCATGATGGTATGATAGGAGTGTCTTGCTTGTGTGTGTCCGTCTGTGTTTTCTTGTTAGTAGGCACATCAGAGCCCAAAGTCAGTTTAACATGAGACTTTTTTGGAAATCCGATTTTGCCTCAAATGCCTGGCCCTCGCCTGGCAGTTGTGTTGGTTACACTACAGGACCCTTGGTGAGTAAACTGAGGAATAAAAATTCATTCCTCATTCATAGCAGGACTGTGTTTAAGGCTATCTCCCTTGTGCCAGCTTTTGTTCCTTTTAAAAGTAAATGACCATAAGATGTTTTAGACAAAAAGGGGAAAATAAACTAAAAGATAAAATTCTACAAAGAAAATAGATGAAACTGAAAATACAATCGTGCACTGCATAATGATATTTGATGGATCGCATATACAACAGTTATCCCATAAGATTATAATTGAGCTGAAAAATTCTTATCACCTAGTCATGTTTTTAGCTGCAGTAACATCTCAGTGCTTTCTGAAGAGTGACACCCCTTCAAAAAACACCTCGGGCAGGTCCTTCAGGAGGTGTCCCAGAAGAAGGCATTGTTATCATAGGCAATGAATGACAGCTGTTATTGCCCGTCAAGACCTCCCAGTGGGAGCAGATGTGGAGGTGGAATGCAGTGATATTGACGATCCCGACCCTGTGTAGGCCTAGGCTCGTGTGTGTGTGTGTGAGTGTGTGTGTGTGTGTGTGTGTGTGTCTTAGTTTTGAATCAAAACGTTTAAAAAGTAAAAGAGAAAAAAATTTTAAATAGAGAAAGTCTTATAGAATAACAGTAAAAGAAGGAAATATTTTTGCACAGCTGTAAAGTGTGTTTGTGTTTTAAGCTAAGTGTTATTACAAAAGAGTTAAAAAGTTAAAAATATTAAAAAGTTAATAAAGGAAAAAAGTTATAGTAAGCTAAGGTTAAATTTTTAATTGAAAAAAAAGTATTTTTTAATAAACTGACGGTAGCCTAAGTATACAATGTCTATATAGTCAACACTAGTGAACAGTAATGTTCTAGACCTTCACAGTCACTCACCACTCACTCACTCACTCACTGACACACCCAGAGCAACTTCCAGGCCTGTGCGGTCTATTTCTGGTAAGCGCCCTACACAGGTGTACCATTTGTTATCTTTTATACCATATTTATACAGTATCTTTTCTATGTTTAGATGTTCAGATACATATATACTTACCATTGTGTTATAATTACCTATGTATTTACTAACGCAACATGCTGTATAGGCTGGTAGCCTGGGAGCAACCGGCTATATACCGTATCACCTAGGTATGCAGTGGGCTATACTTTGTAGTTCTGTATAAGTGCACTCTGTGATGGTCACATGACAAAATCACTCGACAACACATTTTTCAGATGCACCCCTGTCATTATATAACACATGACTATACAATGCTATGGTCAAACCCATTAAGCCAACAACCCAGAACAGAAACAAACCCACAAACTTAAGGGGCATATGAGACTGGTTATCTGAATCCAAAAAGGCTGAAAGTAGCTGCTAAATCCCTAGTGAAAGTACCAAGGACAAAACAGGAAAACCTTACAGGACACTATTGGAGACAAAACTTCTCAAAGATAAGGTTCCCTTTACCCTTTTTTATAGGATTGGCCTTTTGATAGTCTGGGTTCCTGAAAAAGTGTGCATATGCACAATTTTTGCTTGTATTTTAGGGAATTGCTGTGTCCCCTGAGGCTCACCTATGAACTCGTTAAAGCCTTGGGCCTTCCCTCTTAGCAAACTGTCGAAGTACCTCCCCTGTGCTCCGTCACACCAAGCAGGCGTTTTCCCTTGTGTACCTTTCCCCTCACCATACCAGGAGACACCTGCCACTGCTAGATGTAAACCCTTTATTTCCTCCCTTCTTATGAACCAAGGGGCAGGCAACACAGAGTCCCACAAATACAGTAAATTTATGAAATGAATGCAACCCTAGACTCCAAAAGTCATGGACAACCCTGCCTAAGTGGGGAAAATATGGCCACTACTGGTAACCACTTTCTTTTACCTGACTATAACTTGAAAAAAATCACTATAAACTTACTTTTCTGTATCCGATAATTTTCATTTGCATTTGTCTCAATACTTTTAAAAATATTTTTGTTTTGATTTCCTCTTTAGTCCAATGGTTGTTGAAGAGTGCGTTGTTCAGTTTCCATGTATTTGTGAATTTTCCCATTTTCTCACTGTTACTTTTAGTTTCATTCCATGTTCTTAAATTGGTTAAGACTTAACAATGTGCTCTAGCCTGGATAATGTTCTGTGTGTGCTTAAACAGAATTAGTTAAATCAATTAAAACTAAATAAGAGAATGCCTATATCCACTTAGCTGAACTCCTTGCCCTTCTTAGAATGTATTTTCTACGGCAGTAGGAGTGTTGGGGTGTCTCAGTGGACGCGAATGGGGTCTGGAACAGAGGAGACATTCAGGGAATATTTGCTGAATGTAAAGTTAAATGAATGCACGAGGGCACTGTCCACCTGTGACATTGTAGAAAACCTCAGCACACCTCGTGACAAACGAGCACGGGCTTGTGGTCGGAGTGACAGCACCGGTGTCAGGGAGTGCACTGATGTGTCCAGGGTAACTTCTTTAACATTTCTAGATGAAAAGAAGTATGAAAATTCTAACACTTTCTCCGTATATATCCGAAGTACATCTTATACATCCTTCCTGAAGACTGGTGATTTTTGACTCAAGGGGGACATTATTTCTTGAATTAATTCCATTTTTCTCATTTTGGTTCTAAATGTTTCTGAGAAATGTTTTCTTAGCTTAGTCTTTACTATGAGGCACGAATTCTGTGAAATCCAACCACATATTTATTTATTAACGATTCTAATGACTTTAATGAAGGCAGGCTATCTCATTACCCATGACCAAATGATTATCTTTGATAACCGAGCTGAAAGACAGTCCATAAATTAATAGCCTGTCCCTGCTGGTATTCAAAAAGAAAAACCACATCTCCATTTAAGCAAGAACCGCTCACAGGCCTGCCGGCGGGTGGCACACCAAAGTACTCTCTCTAGGCTGTGAGACTCTGGGTAACGACCGCTGCTGCCGGGTGGCTGCTGGTATTGTTTCCCGTGTTTTCTCAGTTGCTGCTGCTTTTATTTGGTTGTGACAGACAATAAAGGACCTTCCCAGACCTACTACAGCCACAGTCTCAACTGTGGCTCAGGTGTCACCTGCAACAAGGTCCCATAAGATCTGTATGCATTGTCACACAAGCTCTCCCAAGAGATTCTTTCTTCAGGGAAATGGTTACAGAAGCTCTGGATAGTTGATGCTGCCTATAACAAATGTAAATTCTCTATACAGGGTGGAGCATAAGGAGGTTTACAGCTGTAAATATCCAAAACAGGGGTTTTCTTGTATTATTTATTAATTATTGTTTTATTTTCCATATGAGCAACGATAAGCCTACTTTTGCCCCACCCTGCATTTTCTCCTTTGCTAATTCCTATACAGGGTGTGGCACAAATAATGCCCCATTTTTATGACAAAATCATAAGCATGCAATTCTGTAACATAACACTATCACACTCAACCACACCATATGACATTTTAGATAAAATGTTCAAATTGCTGCCCATCTCACGTGAGACATTTACATACCCCGTCAACTACACTCAAGCAGGCCTCATTTCTGCCGACCCTGTACAACTTGAATGTTCAAGAGATTTAGTTCTAGAAAAACAGGTGGCCTATTTGTGTCAGCCTATTACTTCAGGGTTTACGTCTTCACACACAAAATACAAAGGCCTCTTAATTCTGTGGTTGGTGCAGTACACAGAAAAGCAATTAGCTTTGGTTTCTTGATATGGAGGGCACTAGCCTGCTGTGTCAAATCAGGGCAAATTAGAGCACTTCTGTGTTCCAGTTTTCTCATTTGTAGAGTCACTATAATCATGCTAGAGTACTTAGAGAACTGGTTCATCTTTGATTCCATTGAGAAAACATTCCTCCATAGCAATTGGTGGCAACACTTGTTTATGCCCTGGCAATGTTTCAAAAGAGACACTCTTTTTTACTGTAAGTATTGGGGTGACATTGGTTAATAAGACCATATAGGTTTCAAGTTTATATGTTATGATACCTGATCTGTATGTTGCATTATGTCCACCATCCACAGCCAAATCATCTTCTATCACTGTATATTTGACCCCCTCTACCCTTCACTGCTCCCCACCCCCATGCTGTTCTCTGTGTCTATAAGTTTCAGTTTTATTACCACATAGGAGTGAAATAATAAAGTTCTTAGCTTTTTCTGACTAACTGATGATTTCTCTTAGCATAATATTCTCAAAGTCCATCCATGTTGTCGCAAAAAAAGTCTATATTTCGACTTCTCTTATGGCTGAGTAGTATTCCATAGTATATATGTACCTAAGTTCCCTATTGAAGGACACTTTGGTTGTTTCTATGTCTCAGCCACTGTGAATTATGCTGCAATGAACATGGGGTGCTTATATCTTTGCAAATAAATGTTATCAAATTTTTCAGGTAGATACCCAGAAGAGGGATTGCTGGGTCATATGGTAACTCTATTCTCAATTTTTTGAGGAACTTCCATACTGTTTTCCATAGTGGCTGTACCAGTTTACTCTCTCATCAGCAACAAGAGTTCCTTTTTCTCCACAACCCCTCCAGCACTTATTGTTTGTCTCCTTGATAATAGCCCTTCTAACAGTGTGAAGTGGTATCTCATTGTACTTTGATTTGCATTTTGCTAACAGCTAATGAAGTTAAGCATCTTTTCATATATCTGTTGGCCATTTGTATGTTTTCTTGGGAGAAGTGTCTGCTCAGGTCATCTGCCCATTTTTTAACTGGATTTTTTGTTTGTTTGGCATTGAGTTGTATGAGTTCTTTTCATATTTTGGGCATTAACCCCTTGTTGGAGCTGTTGGTTGCAAGTATCTGCCACTTGGTTAGTCACCCTTTGATTTTTTTGGTGGTTTCTTTCGTTGTGCAAAAGCTTTTTATTTTGATATACTTATTTATTTTTGCCTCTACTTCCTTCATCTTTTGGGTCAAATTAACAAAATTTTCTTTAAGACCAAGATCCATGAGCTTAGTACTGATGCTTTTCTCTATGTAATTTATTGTTTCAGATCTTATATTCAGGTCTTTGATCCATTTGGAATTAATTTTTGTATATGAGGACAAACTCTAGTCTGGTTTCATTCTTTTGATGTGGCTTTCCAATTTTCCCAGCACCCTTTATTGAAGAGGCTTTCTTTATTCCATGGTGTGTTTCTGGCTCCTTTGTCAAAAATTATTTTCCCATTTACATGTGGTTTTATTTCTGGGCTCTCAATTCCATTGGTCTATGGGTCTGTTTTTCTACCAATACCATGCTGTTTTGATTACAGTTGCCCTGTAGTACAATTTGAAGTTAGGTAGTATGATGATCTCTCTGGGTTCATTCTTTTTCCTCAGGATTACTTTGGTTAATCAGGGTTTTTTGTGGTTTCATATAAATCTAATGATTTTTTTTGTTCTACTTTAAAAAATCACATTGGGATTTTGATGGAGATTTTGATGTGTATTTCTTTAGGTAATATGCACATTCTTCCAATCCATGAACATGGAATATCTTTTCATTTCTTTGTGTCATTTTTATTCTTTTTAATAATGTTTTGTAGTTTTCAGATTATAGGTCCTTTACATCCCTTGTTTATTCCTAGGTATTTTATTCTTTTGGTTGCAGTTGTACAGGGATTTTTTTTCATTTTTTTAAAAAGTTTCATTGTTAGCATATAGGAACCCAGTGGATATTTGTACATTGATTTTGTATCTTGCAATTCTATTGTATTTGTTTATTCCTTTGAATAGTTTTTTTGTTGGATTCTTTGGGGTGTTCTATATAATCATGTCATCTGCAAAAAGTGACACTATTACTTCTTCATTCCAAATTTGGATGTCTTTTCTTTCTCTTGCCTGATTGCTCTGGTGAGAACTTCCAGAACTATGTTGAATAAGAGTGGTGAGAGTGGACATGCCTATCTTCTTTTTGATCTTAGAGGAAAAGAGGAAAAGCTTTCAGTTTTTGCCATTAAGTGTGATATTGGCTGAGGGTTTGTCATATATAGTCTTTATTATGTAGAGGCAGTTTCCTCCTATACCTATTTTATTGAGTGTTTTAATAATAAATGGATGTGGTACCTTATCAAATGGCTTTTCTATATCTATTGATATGATATGATTTTACTCTGTGTTTTGTTAGTGTGATATATTACACTGATTGATTTGCATATATTGAACCATTCTTGTGCTCCTAGAATGAAGCTCACTTGATTGTAGTGTATTATTTTTTTAATATATTGTTGTATTCAATTTGCTAGTATATTTTTTTTCAGGTTTTTGCATCTGTATTCATCAGAGATACTGGTCTGCAGTTTTCTTTTATTGTGCTATCCTTGCCAGGTTTTGGTATTAAGGTTATGTGGGCCTCATAAAATGTGTTAGGAAGTGTTGCCTCCTCTTCAAATTTTTGGAAGAGTTTGAGAACAGGTATTAAATCTTATTTGAATGTTTGGTAGAATTCACTAGTAAAGTCATCTGGTCCTGGGTTTTTATTTATTGGGTTTTATTTATTTATTTTTTGATAGTTGCTTTAATTTCCTCACTGTTGATTGGTCTATTTAGATTTTCCAACTCTTCATGATTCAGTTTATGAAGGTTATATTTCTAGGAACTTAGCCATTTCTTCTAGGTTATTGAATTTGATGGTCTATGGTCTTTCACAGTACCCTAGAATGATCCTTTGCATATCTGTGCTCTCTGTGATAACTTCTCCCCTTTCATTTCTGATTTTGTTTATATAAGTCTTTTCTCTTTTCTCTCTTTTCCTTAGGAAATCAAACTAGGGATTTTTCAATTTTATTAATATTTTCCAAGAACCAACTCTTTGTTGTATTAATGTTTTGTATAGTCTTTTTGTTCTCTATTGCATTCAATTGTGCTCTAATTTTTATTTTTTCCTTTCTTCTAGTGACTTTGGGTTGCTTTTGTTGTTCTTTTTCTAGTTCTTTAAGATGTAATGTTAGGTTGTTTACTAGGGAATTTCTCTTGTTTCTTGAGCTAGGCCTGTAATGATATAAACTTCCCTCTTATTACCGCTTTCACTGCATCCTAGAAGTTTTGATATGTCGTCTTGTGATTCCCATTTGTCTCTATGTATCTTTTGATTTCACCTTTTGTTTCTTCTTTGACCCAGTCATTTCTTAGTAGTATGTTGTTTAATCTCCACATATCTGTGGGTTTCTTTACTTTCTTTTTGCAGTTGATTTCTAATTTCAAAGCATTGTGATCAGAGAATATGCTTGGTATGATTTTAATCTCCTTACATTTGTTGAGGCCTGTTTTGTGAACCAACATATAATCTATCCTTGAAAATATTCCATGTGCACTGGAGAAGAATGCATAATCAGATGTCCTGGAATAAAAGGCTCCTGTAAAAGTCAGTTATGTCTATTTGATCTAAATGTGTCATTTAAGGCTGATATTCTTCATTCATTTTCTCTTTGGATGATCAATCTAAAGCTGTCAGTGGAGTATCTAGGTCCTCTACTATGACTGCATTTTTGTCAATTTCTCCTTACAGTTTTGTTAGTAGTTGCTTTATGTATTTTGGTGCTCCCTGATTGGGTGCACATACATTGAGGAATGTTAAGTCTTCCTTATCATTATAAAATGTCCATATTTGTCTCTTGTTACCTTTGTTATGTTGACTTTTATTTCATCAGATATAAGTATGACTATACCTGCTTTTCTGTGGATGCTATTTGCTTAGAGAATCATTTCCTACCCTTTCGCTTTGAGTCTATCTTTGTCTTTACAGGTTAGATGTGTCTCCTGGAGGTAGCATATGGTGGGGTTCTGTTTTTTGATCCAGTCTGCTACTCTGTAGGTGAATTCAGTCCATTTATATTTAGGGTGATTATTGATGTATGAAGATTTCTGATAGCCATTTTGTTTTTTGGTAGTTTTGTGCCTTCACTGGTTCTTTGTCTTTCTGTCTGTTGTTTTTGTTTGGTGGTATTCTATTCTTTTTTTTTAATTATGTGGGCAGACTCTTTTAAAAGAGAAGCAACAAATATGAGGTACTTATATGTAGGGTTTAATATTTCCTTTATATTTTCCAAAAATGTTTCAGGCATATAACATCATTTGATCTTCACAGTAGTTATGTGATTTAAGAGGAGCAGAATAACAACATTGAAACTCAGAGAAGTTAAAAAAATGAACCCAAGTGTACCCAGCTAGTTAAGGTAGATCTAGACCCTAGGCTAGGATTTTCCAACTGCTAGTTATCATCCAACTGCTAGCTGGATATTTCCTTACAAAAATATCTACTGCTTTAGGCCAGACTACTTAAGCCAAACTGTAGTTATATAATTTCTGAAAAACAAGAACCATATTTTCTTTGTCAGGCACTAGAATACTGTGAAACTAAAGTGCCAGTGAATGAGGCTCTGAGGTGGCTACTGGCATATGAAATAGTTAATAAATTTAAATTGTTATATAACAGCTTGCTACTTTATCGCCTTATATAAAAGATTTGGTGAGTTGGGGGTGAAGGCAATATACAGCGACCAAGTGAACAATGGTGCAAGCTTAATGAACATCTGGAGTTAATTGAAATCAATAGATGTTTATTTGCATCAATTATAGCCTCTCAATTTTGGAGTAATTCCATTTCACATACCTATTTCATGGGAAACATACCAGATGTGTAAAGCTTTTTGTTATCACATTAGCCTTTTTCTTGTGGAATTTTGGATCTTAAAAATTTAATAAGCATTCAAACTAAGTATAGAGGAAAGAATTAATTAATGTCAATCTCATACCTTTCCTATAAGATTTGTTGATACTTAAGCGAGGACTTTTTCATGTCTGGTACTATACCAAGGCCTTTATTGCATGTGTTACCTGGTTAATCTATCATTAACTACATTTTACAGGTGAGAAAACAGAAGCACAGAGACTTACAGTAATTTGTTCCATCTCCAACAGATCATATGTGGTAAAGGTGCGGTTCAAGTTTAGGCCAATTTTCCATCAGATTCTTGGCTCTTTCTGACATACTGGATTTATACCGAGACCCTGCTACTCAGGAATTGTGCTGGGTACTGACAAAACAAGGGGAGTAAGTGATGAGTCCCGCCTTTGGGTACAAATATATTTTTGTACTTGATTGTTCATTCATCTATTATATATTATGCAACTACTGTTTGCAGACCCTGTCCCAGGTGCTGAAGAGAACTATGAGTACATAGAGATGGTCCCTTAAGAAACCCAAACTGCTGGGAATGGTGGACAAGCAAACAAGTAGTAACGCAGTGTCTCATATGCTCCACTTAAGGTATGAATAAAATCTCATGGGAGCAAAAAGGAGGGAGTAATTCTGACTGGGGATATTTGTGACATACTTGGTAACTTATGAACAAATACAGCATGTTTAGTTTCAAAAAGCTCACTTCTCAGACATTTTAATATTTTCCCGTAAGGTTTATTTTTCTGTCCCTTCCTGTATCTTTTCCATGTGTGCTCTCCTAATATGACCAGAAGCCATAGGAACTGCTGAGTTAGGAAGCAAATAGTTAGCAAGAACATGACTCTGAAGTGCAGACTCAGGTACCTACACTGAAGGTCTCATCCATGCCCTTCTCCTCATCAAGGAAAGACTTGACCCAACCAAACTTGGCTGAAATTTCAGACAACAAAGATGCTACAACTCCAAAGAGAAAAGAAAATAGAATATTTCAGAGCATCTCAAAGTTTCTAACAATTTCTTCTTGGGCTTATTTTCACATATCTGGCTCCCCTCTCTCCTTTACAGTTACTTCTTTCTCTTTGGCATCCATTCCTGGGGGCACGCTCAACATGTGGGTCTTCTTTAGACTTACACTCATTTTTTTTAATGAGTAAAAATTTTGAGAAACATACCTTCAAATAAATTGAAATTGGAGTACTCTGTGTATAGTTGGGCACCTTAAAATTTTTAAAATATTTTTTCTTACATATTTCACAAATCAGCAGAAACTTTAGCTTTACCCAATCAGCTTACTCCCACATGCAAAAAGTATGTTTCAAAAAAATTAAATTTAATTTCATCTCTCAGATGTGTAATCCTTAAGTTTGGCCTTTAATGGAGTGAGATTATATTGCATTTGTTCCAGTGAAAAGCAAATGCTGTTTTCATTTTGGCAGCTGGGAAAAAAATGATATCAAGTATTGCAGTGGAATGTATAATTTTTTCCTCCCAATGGACACATTCTGTAAATGAGATAAATATTTTAAATGTCTGATAGGATTGACAAATGATAGTCTAGATTTATTTTGTGAATAACTTTATGGTCTACTTTATGTTTCAGAGAAAAAATCTCTGCTGTGGTATAAACACTTTTTTTCTCAGGAACTAGATAAAATTTCATGTTTTTGTTTTCTCCTTATCCACTTCTTAAGGTTTGTATATATTCAGAACAATGATATTATTAAGAAAGTTTAAAAATTACTCATCTAGTTCCCTAAGCAATTTACCTATACTAAGACTGGTGAGAATAAATGTAAACATCTTTAAAATTAAGTAAACTTGACAATGCACTAAGCTGTCCTGCACTTTTGGGTTCGGTTGCTCTTCTGAAGAGAAGAACATGATATGCACACATGATATGCAGAGTTAGCCTGCAGCAAGAACCTGAACTTGACAGATTAACTCTGACATCTGGGCTATGTGGCTTTCCCATGCATAGTACCACACCTTATTACAATGCCCACATAGTTTACAATGAATTTACAGAGACAATCATTAGTATTCTAAGGGCATAGCTACTTAAGCATTGCTGCAATAGAAAAAAAACAACTATTTCTACAGAACCGAGTACTTGGAACAAAACTCTAAAGCCCAGTGAACAGAGGCAGAGACAAACTGTGTCCTGGTTTACTCAAAGCCAAGTTCTTGTGCAGTCAGAAGTGGTGCTCTGAGCTTTATCCCCCCATTGAATTAGGACTCATTTGGCCATTTTTCTTCCCTAGTTTGAATACTTTCCATGTGTTTCAAAGCAAATGTGAAATCTGCTATGTAAGAAGAAAAAGAGCCATATATAACATATAAGAGTTTTTTTTAATTTACCTAAAAATATCAAACTATAAAATAGGGTTATAGCAACTATGTTAAAATGATGGGAGACATGGGAGAAAGGAGGGGAGGACCCAAATGAAAATCACACCAGAGGGAGGGATCTCCTTTTGGTCCTTCTTCCTTTATTCATTTATTTTTTAATTGTATTTTATTGATTATGCTATTACAGTTGTCCAAATTTTTCCCTCTTTGCCCCTCTTCATTCAGCACCCCCCACTCCATCAGGCAATCCCCACGCCATTGTTCATGTCCATGGGTTGTATGTATAAGTTCTTTGTCTACTCTGTTTCCCAAACTGTATTTTACATCCCCATGGCTATTCCGTAACTATCTATTTGTACTTATTAATCCTCTCATCTCTTCACCCATTCCCTCACACCTCCCTCCCATCTGCCAACCATCAAAATGCTCTCTGTATCCATGACTCTTTGTTATTAAGGAAATAGGCATGCAAGTCCAGGAAGTACAGAAAGTCCCAAACAAGATGGATGCAAATAGGCCCACTCCAAGACACATCATAATTAAAATGACAAAGGTAAAAGAGAAAGAGAATCTTAAAAGCGGCAAGAGAAAAGCAGTTAGTTACCTACAGGGGGGTTGTCAGCTGATTTCTCAAAAGAAACTTTGCAGGCTAGAAGGGATGGGCAACAGATATTCAAAGTCATGAAAAGCAGGGGCCTACAGCCAAGATTGCTCTGCCCAGAAAAGCTATCATTTAGAATGGAAGGACAGATAAAGAGCTTCCCAGACAAGAAAAAAACTAAAGGAGTTGATCATCACCAAACCATTATTATATGAAATGTTAAAGGGACTTATTTAAGAAAAATAAGAAGACCAAAACTATGAAGAGTAAAATGGCAATAAATACATATCTATCAACAACTGGATCTAAAAAGCAGTCTTCTTTTAAAAATCCTGACCTGAAGGTATGTTTATTGATTTTTAGAGAGAGAGGAAGGGGCGGGGGGAGAGAGAGAGGGAGAGAGAGAGAGAGAGAGAGAGAGAAACATCCATCAGTTGCCTCACATACATGCCCCACTGGGGATTAAAACTGCAACCTAGGTATGTGCCCTGACCAGGGATCAAACCTACAACCATTGACTGGTGTATGGGATGGTGCTCCAACCAAATGAGCCACTGGCCAGGGCTCCTTCTGGTTACTTATATTTATCTGCCCTAGGTGCTTATTGAAACCTTATCAATCTTGACCTTCCAGATAACCAGATTCAGTCCTCGAAAAAGGAACATTTTTTGAGCATCCTGACAAAGACAACAGGTACACAGGGAAATGAGAAAAATATCTCTGCATTTACTGTGCTAAGCTTGGAAGTTTTGTTTCCTTTAGAGAATATGGTTCTTCATCATTTTAAATTGGCCTAAGGTAAGTTTCAAAATTTGGTGGCTGAAAAATGTGATTATCACTGGCAATAACATTTTTTAACTATACAAATGATAAAATTATTAGTACCTGAAAATGGTGGTAAATTGTTTTGAGTGATCACTGGCCTCCTCTAGCTGAGTGGAAGGGCGGAGCAGGAGCCAGGGGGTCTGCTAGGATGATCACATTATCTCACTACAAAGTGAGGGTCTTTTCCAAAGGTCTGGGTTCCAAGTTACTTCTTTCTCCCCTAAGAAAGTTGCCCTGGAGTCTGTGGCAAACACTGTCCCTCTTCATATAAAGAATTGGCAGGCAGCCTTTAGATATTTCTTGGCCAAAATCTGGCAGTTATTTAGATTTACTGTTTGTCTACTTAGGCAGATTTGGCTGCAGGATTCCAGCACACCTGTTGGAAACTGGCACTGCTGTGGCCAACTCTGAATACCTTATTATGAGTATAATACAGGGGGGGCAAAAGTAGGTTTACAGTTGTTTTTATGGAAACAGACATACGGGTTATGATTATTACAATAGCTTTATTAACTCTGTGTTTCCTGTATTCAACAACTATAAACCTACTTTTGCCCAACCCTGTATATATATTCCTTTTCATTATGTTGCTAATTACATATCTTCAAGTTATTATTGTCTACTTTGAAAGTAAATGAAAATGTATTTTAATTTATCCTGAAAACCAAAATGTTTTCTGCTCCCTGAATGTAGTTCTTTACAGCTGAATAGCACCAGAAACTGGATGTTTGTCTGCTTTCCCTTCCTCAACTTCAACGAGTTACATGTCGCAGACAACACAGGGCGGGGGCTTCCCCCTGCCCCCCACTGCCTCTGCGCCAAGAAATTAATTATTTCTGCAACTAGAAATAAAACCTGCTTGAGCTTTAGAGCCTTAGTTTAACAGAGTTCTGGGGGAGTCATAAGAGAAGTTTTCTTCTGATATAATGATGTTGCATTTGATGAAAGAACTAATGGGTAACTGAAATTCATTACATATTCATGAAAACTGACTTATGCTAAAAGCGAATCTTAATGGAAAAATCTTGGCACTCAAACTTTAAAAATTGCAGCTGGAATATAATCATCCCTTATCAGTTGCTTAATCTCAGGAATGTCATTATCATCTCTAAACTTGTTACTCCCTCACTTGTGCCTGCCCTTTCTTAGAAAATGAATATTTCTAGCTTGCTTAAAACTCTGTACTAGAATCCATCAATGCCCATAGCTTGTTGATACAACAGAAGGATGGAAAAATTGCTATGAATATGATCTTCTCTGAAGGCCACAGGCTGAAATTTCTTGAGGAAAT
Organism: Pteronotus mesoamericanus; assembly: GCF_021234165.1. Lineage (NCBI taxonomy): Eukaryota > Metazoa > Chordata > Mammalia > Chiroptera > Mormoopidae > Pteronotus > Pteronotus mesoamericanus. The sequence continues at coordinate 17,438,098 of NW_026555329.1, read as the reverse complement.
GGATCATAAGTTTCCTTAGTTGGAGTTAATATACAGACATGAAAAATTTCCCGTTACTTGCACTGAAGTTAACATGTCCAGATTGATGGAGAAGAGACAGCTATAAACTAGAAACTAATGAGAAAAAGAAATTAAAATGAGACATAGAAATAAATGAGGAAAGTGGCAGTGTCATCAAGGGACAGGGAGGTAGGCAGGAGTGTCCAGCGCAGTCCCGAGGATGGTTCACAGCAGGTGCAGGCCCCCCCTGCCCTGTATGTAACTCCTCTGGGGCTGCCCTGATTGAAGGGGACCAATGGCAGAGGGGAGTTTACTGCCACTAGCAAGCTAATTCTTCACCAGAGTTTACAGAAGGAAGGAGCAGAAAGAGGCAATCTCAGCATCAGAGAGCTGCTGCATTCTAATTGTTTACCCTCCAGATATAGCCTCCAGACTGGAAGGGAGCAGGATTCATTTTGGAGACATATCATCAGGGGTCCGCTTCCCACAAGACCTAAGTCACATGTGAGGTTTGCTAAATAGCCTATAATCATAATAACAGAGGGAGAAAAGGAGAGAGTCAAAAGCACAGTGCCTCATAAACTGTACTCAGTAAGCAGAGCAATGATCTATGTCAACCATGTGCGTATTGTGAATCAGAAATGACTTTTTTCAATTTGGCATCTATTTATGTATCACCCCCTTTTTATTCGCATAGGGTGAGCTGGTGGGAATGACAGGGAGGGGAACAGGAATGAGGGGGAGTCATCAACAGATAGAATTCCCCACCTCTCTGCCACTTGCTGAGTCCTAGTACGGCCAGTTCACCATGTGTTACCAGCATTCATCATTGGATTTATACGACATCTTACGAGTAGAACAGACTCAGAGGTCAAGAAACTTGCCCAAGGTCACCCAGATGTCTGATCACAGAGAATGCGTCAGGCAGCTTGAATGGCAGACACACGGGTTTCCCTGAGGTCTCCTGCCCAGGAGGTGGTCACGGGGGCTCTCGGACTCGCCGTCGGGATGCAGGTGGCGGTCCTTCCAGCTCAGTGCGAGCCATCAGCAAAAATAACGTGCCTGTTACCAGTTTAGAGACAATCCCTTCTAGCCTTTTTCTAGTCCAAAAGGTATTAAGGGTTATCTCCGTTTTTGCCGCATTTTCACATTCTAGAAATTTTTTTTTTCCTAATCACCAAAGCCTCCTCTATATTGATGCAGCAAAGGAGAGAATATAAAGCCCTTTTATGGAAGTATTCTTAGTTTTCTGTAAATTGGTTCACATTGGTATTCTCATTTTTGCCATTCATGTGCTCAAGTTCAGGACTTAACTTTTGGAATAAGCACGTGATCTTTAGGACACCTCTCTTTCCCGCTGCTTCTGGGTTACGGATTAGAGAGAGAGACCGGCGCAGGCCTTTTATAGCTGGAGAGAAACGAGCAGGTGACGGATTCAGGAAATAAACAGGGACAAACATCCTCTTTTCAGAAACCCAGTGTGTTCAGGTTATATGTATTCCATCTAATATCACAATGGCTGACCCTGTAAAAGAATTTGGAGGCTAATATTTTAGAAATAAAAAAGGCAAAGTATTTTTCCCCTCACAATTCACAAATCACACAGGGCTGTTTTGCAGAATCTTAAGGAACATGGAGACAGAAGCAAATTGATTGATGCATTTATAGATGGAAGGGCTAAAAATTTTTTCAATTTAATTGAAAAAATTAATCCATCTTATCCTCGAATGACTAGGTTTTATTTTGTATATTCATGATGTGATGGACTTTAAGGTGTTCAAATAAGATGTTATAAAGATTTTAAAATAAGGTAAAGTGCTTTTTATAAATTCATCCTACTGTAAATTAGTTTTTAAAAATTATTTTTTCACTGTATATGTAGTTTAAAATAATCACAATAACTTAAAACTATTTTAATTAAAAAAAATGTATGCCATTTGGCCTACTCAGTAAAAATTAAATGGTAAAAACTTGCATCTAGTTGACTAAGATTATTCACTTCTTAATGTGGGTCTTTGACAATGGGCTTTGTAAAATATAGTTTATTTCCTAAGCTCAGAGCAAGGATCCCTACAGGTAATTCAATTATTCATAAAAAAATGTTTACTATTCTTTAAAGAAGGTAGGGAAAGGGAGAATAAATAATAGATTAATATAAATATATAGTACACTTTGTTAAGAGAAATGTTCTGAAATTGAATCTATCTTTCCTTGCCAAGTTAAACTTTAACAGAGTTAATATTCTTAAGTGCAAAATTTTAAGTAATTTGGAAATAAACATGGCATGAGTTGGTGGCAATATTTTAACCAGAAACCCTCAACCCAGAACTTTCAAGCTGTCCAATATACGCAAGCTGAATTAAGAACAAGCAAACCTCTCTAAGCCGTGTTATCTGCAGAAGGGTCTATTTACCTGAGGAGTTAGAGTTACTGTGATTCCTCCTAATGAGCCATCAAGTGCAATATGACATAAGAGCTCCTGCCAGGCCTTTTTCTGTGCTCTCCAGTGTATATGGGCTTGTACCCAAAAGAATCCCAGTGGAATTTCTTTTGAGTACCATTTGGATGTAGCCACTGGTTCTGAGGCTGGATAGCTAGACTGAGGTACCCTACCCCTCCCTGTGGAAACAGGCTTGCAAGAGGAAGCAAACTTGCAAGGAAAACCACGGAGATAAACGAGGTCCAGTTCTATTCAGCTGGACCAGGAACTCTGACCTAAAGACGACTTATAGACAATCACAATGCCATTATAATATCATTAACATTGGAGATAGACTAGTACCCATCATACACCAGTCATGGCAGTTCTGGAAAGGACCAAATAAGGACAAAAACTCTCCCTCCCTTTGGGAAGGCAGTGCCTCGCCTGCTCCACCTCCTCTCCACCCAGATCCAGCCTTAACAAGTTCCTTCCCACAAGCTCAAAAAAGAAGCCAAGCTACCAGACCCTTCTGGGCAACTCACTTCTCGGGTCTGCCCACACTCCCTTATCTGAGTGTCTACTTTCATTTTAATAAATCCTCTGTTCTTTACTGAATCTTTGTGCCACATGCTCAAATTCTTTCTTGCACGGTGACAAGAACCAGGACTTTGTCACTGGGTTGAGGCCTCTCTTGGCCTCCTGGTGAAGCCCCAACACCATTTCCCTTTGGTTTCTCCAGGGAGAGAACCAGGATAAGCTACGAGAGGAGTTTCCCCTTCTTCATTAAGCCACAAAAAGACCCTGAATCATATTTCTTCCCCAGTCTTGACACTTTCCTCACCAGGGCAGCTTAGACCAAAGAATTAAGCAAGATGCATATCGATCAAATCTTTTTCAGTCAGGAGTAGAATTGTACCTGCAGGGGCATTTTGCAACATCTGGAGAAAAAGTGAGGAGCAGGACCCCTGCTGTTACCTGAGGATGCTGCTATGCTTCCTGCTGTGCACAGGGCAGCCCCCGCTGCACAGATCATCGGGCCTGAGACATCAACATTGAGGAGGTTAAGAAGCTTTGATGTAAACCAAATGGAGGGGAGCAAAAGGTGACAGAATACCGCATTACCTCAAACGCCTCAGGAATTCCAACGGCCCAGAGATACAGAATGGGCTCTCCGTCCTGCAGCACTGGGTGACTCCTCAGAAAGTTGGTGGGCACTTAGGCTGCTGTGAAAACTTCTTTTAATGGCCTCATATTTCTTAGGGAAGTGCCCCAACTGAGGGTGCAATTTAAACAACCCATCAGCCTCTTTATTGTAAATGCCTTCTGCACCACACCAGGCAGAGAAATCCTGGCGTGAGCCCGTTTCCAAAAGCAGTTGCCGCTGTGTTTTAAGAGAAACTGCCTCCCGAGAAAACAATGATTCATCTTCTGCCATGTCATGATAACAATTTCCTCCACTCCGAGGCTGACTATCTCCCCTAAAATGTGCAAAACGCAGAACGTAATTTATAACTATAAAATACCTAGGCAACCTCTAAAGTTCAGTTTTTGAAGTTATCTTGTTTGGAAATTTTTTATGTTGCCCTTCACACCAAAGCAGACTGATTTGCACACTTGGTGTGTTTAAGCTAATGGTAACCTTGCTTCCCTCATGCAGATGGGTAAAAATAAAATATCATACCCCTACGGGCACATGTCCAAGTAAATTTTTTAGGTTTAATTTTTAAATTAAAAGCATACTATATGAACATGTTTATTCGCCAAAATTCAAACACAGAAATATAGAGCATAAAAGTCAAAATCATGCCCAAATCTCATGCTCTGCCTTATGCTGATAGTACAGCAGGCAGTTCGATGGGTTTATAATCTAATTGTTTTAATAATAATTTTTGAGTTGTAAATACATGCAAATTGTTCAAAATTCAAAAGTTACCAAAAAGTTTACAGGAACAATTTAGTCTCTTCCCTGTTTCCAGCAATTCATTTCCCCTCCTTCGGGGCAAATCCTGTAACAGCATGTATATTTATGATATGTATTCTTCCCATAATATTTCATGCATTTATAGACATGTGTGTATAATATTAAGTTACCATTTATTGTTTACTACATGTCCAAACTGATAAAAACTTTACATACGCAATCTCATTTAATTCTCATATGAACCTGAAGGTTAGGCAGTATTTAAATTAAATGTTTAAAAGAAATGACATTATGAGATATATAAAATTTTGTAGGTCAAAAATAGTAAAATATCAGCAAGCCATATACTTGGACCTAATTTTAGGAAATTGAGAGATTTCCATTTTCTGGAGCACAGAAATGCAGTAACCTGACAACCTTCCCACTACAAACAGCCTGAGCTACATAGTTGTTTGCAAGAAAGTGAAGGAAATAGCCACAAGTGGAATGAAACTGGGAAATGAAATCAGCCAGAAATCCAGAGGGTCAGAGGTGCGACATCCCAGAAAGGCCAGGAGATGAAGCTTTGGGTCTCACAGAGGAAATGCAGGGCTGGTAGGAAATGGAATTGAAACTTTTATAATAACCTTATAATAACTCTTATAAGCAACAAAGAAACTTGTGTTTCTTGGCCTTTCCTGAGAATTCATTACCCTGGGGGCATTTCCCTCCTGGAGCTGTGGATTCAAGTCTGTGCTACCACACAGAAAGGGAAAGTCCAGTTAAGAAAGGAGTGTACAAGGGGTTTGAAACAGCTGGTGATGTGCCTGATCCGTCAAAAGCAAACACAAAACTATCTCAGGAGAAGCCTCTTCAACACAGACTAGGAAAGATTCCCATAGGTAAGCCCACATATCATGAAATGAATAAAAACATTATAACAGAACACTGTGAATAAAAAGATTTAAGAAAATAGAACTCCTAGATTTGAAACATGAGAGTTGAAATTAAAGTCTCCAAGGGAAAGTCAAACAGATAAAACCAAACAGAAAACCTTTAAAATCAATGATGGGAGGATAGATAAAGGCAGGCAAAATCAAAAAGAGTTTAAGAGACATGGAAAGAGAAAGGGAAGGTTCAGTCTGTGTCTAAAATCAACTTTAGATGAAAAGTATAGTCAATATTTAAAGAAATAATGGCTGAGAATTTCCAAATTGATGAAAGAATCTTCACGCTCAGAAAATATGAGTCCTAGACAGGATAGAAACATACCATATATCATAATAAAACTGCTGAAGATCAAATGCAAAGATCTTAAATATAGCCAGAAAAATAAAAGAGACACTTTGTACTCTGGGGGAGATTACAAATCCAGTAATGGGCAGAGGTGAGTTTTGCTCACGTCTTTTAGATGCCAAAGCCCACACACCTGAGAGCAGCTCTGTTGGACTCCTAATACTTAACTACTGTCTTGTCATCTGCTGAGTAATTCTCAGCCTACATAAAATGCCCTTATAAATATTTACTCCCTTCTGACCCACAGCTTTTAGTCTTTACTCTCTGCTTTTTAAACTTTAAACATGTCATTCATTCATTCAACAAATATTTATTGAGCAGCTACAATGTGCAAGGCATTGTTCTAGGATAACAAAAAAACAAAAACACATACAAAATAAAAGATTGAGAAACACCAGTCTTTTTTTTTTTTTAATATAGTCACCTAAGGACATTTTTTTTTTCGTTGCTTTTTAGAGAGAGAGGGAGGGAGAAAGAGAGAAACATTAACTGGTTTCCTTCTTGTACGAAGAAGACTAGACAACTGACCCACAGCCTGTGTATGTGCCCTGATCAGGAACTGAACCCACAACTTTTTGGTCCGTGGGACCGCACTCCAACCAACTAAGCCACACTGGCCAGGGTGAGAAACTTCAGTCTTCATATTAGAATGCACTGATATAGCCTAAAGGCCAGCATTTTTTCCTGATTAATCATGTACCACACTGATTGTTAAATATGTTGAGTACCATGTTGGATGCATCAATAGTTACCAAAGTTTGGTGTTTCTTCCTGAAATGATCTCCTGAACTCCTACACACCCAGCCTGATAAATCATATTTTTGGTAGGAATGGGGAGGGAGCAGATATAAGGTAGGTGAACTTTTGACTCTCTAGCTTAATGAGATGTGCTTTAACTACCTAGTTTCTTTTGGTGAAAACTGTTTCTCTTCTCCTTCAGCATTTATGTCACATAACAGGAATCTCTAACTTATTCTGCAAAGACATGTGATACTATACTACCATCTTTGCTCTTCTCAACCATCTTGCCTTGGCCGTGCCAAAACAAAAACGAAAATAAACACAAAATGAAATAGGTTCACCTGAGATTTTAGAAGGTAATCATCTAAATTTGATCTTTAGCCACATTCTACTTGCTCTAAAAACAGGAACTCTATCTGTACCTTAAAATATCACCATACATATATTACCTCGTATTTGCATAGGTATGCACATATTAAACTCTTTCATGTGTCATCTTAAATTTTGTAAATGTGTTTATATACATGTATGTCAAAAATTAAAACTTAACAACAGCTCAATTGACATTATTCAATTTAATCTTTTTTGGAGGATGGTTCAAAATTTCTAATTTTCTAGCCCAAGGAGACAGTGGAAGTTACTAGACTATGACAAGAAAAAAATATTAAACTACTTCATTAGAGTTTTTATAAAAGCTAAACCAAGTACCTAGTGTAAAAATCATTGTTTTTAATTTAATATTTTATTGTGAGTATATAATTGAGAGTAAAGGTGTAGAACTGTATAAAATATGAAAATACGGGCAAACGGTGTGGTGACTGTGGGGAAAGGGAGAAGGCAGAGTTGGAAGAGGATATAAGAGAGATAAGTGGTAATGGAAAAATATAAGAAAAAATAAAAATTTAAAAATATATATAAAAATAAAGAAACAACCTTGTGCTCATCAGCCAGCTTAAGAAATAGAACATTACCAATATTTTCAAAGGCTACTGTGTGTCCCTTCATGATAGCATGCTTCTTTTTCCTTCCAAGAGGCAATCACCACCCTAAATTTTGGGATAATCTCTCCATTCCTTTTCTTCATATTTTAATCACATGCATGTGTTTCTAAATAATATGTTATTTAGATTTGCCTATTTTTGAACTTCAAATGAATGGAACTACACTTCTGTATTCTTCTGCAATTGCTCCAAATTATTTTTTTCTGAAATTCATTTATGTTGGTGCATACAGCTGGAGTTCATTTTTACTACAGCACAGTATTTCATTATCGCTGCCCACAATAACTTCCTCTTGATTTCTGCAGCCCGGGTAGTTATAGCACCTTTTTGATGTTCAGGTTTTATTTTATAGCTATAGGAAAAAAAGACTCTCCTAATATAAAGATGCCTTAGTTACATCTTGGAAGTTTTTATATATAGTTTTTCATTCGCATTTGGTTTTGAGTATTTGAAATTTCTGTGAGGTTCTTTTAAGCACAAATTAAAGCACAGTTTAAATTTCAAATGCATATTCTTTTTTAAATTCCCCCTTTGGTAATTATTATCTAATTTTCTTGAGGTCAGAGATTGGAATATATATGATACAGGTTTTTGAAATTAGGCGAGAGTTGCTCTATGTTCAGTTGATAATGTATTTAAAAAATAATCCACGTGTGCTTGAAAATAATGTGTACTCTCTAATAGTGAGCTCAGCATTCTACATACGCACATTAGGTCAAGTTTTTTAATTCTATTGTTCAAATTTTCCTCATCCTTAGTGATTTTTTTTTTGCTTCCCTTTTAAATAAGTTACTGAAATTGGTGTGATATAATCTCTCACTGTGTTGGTGGATTTATCCTTGTAATTTTCCCCTGTTTTACTTTCTGTATTTTATAGCTATGTTTTAGGTACATACAACTTCAGAATTATCACTTTTTGATAAATTAAAAATTGTACATATCTGTGACCCTCTTTATCTTAGATGTGCTTTTATCTTAAAGTCTATTTTGTTTGGTATCACGTTAGCATCAACTTTTCTTTGGTTAATATTTGCCTGGTATCTATTGTCCCATCTTGTTATTCACTACCATCCTGTGCCCTTATTTTATTTTTTAATATATACTGGGAGACAGTATATAGTTAATTTAAAAATATTCTAAAAATCTTTGTTTTTAGCTGGAACCCTAGTCTGTTTGCATTGATTGTGATGACTGATGTTACACTCATTTGTAATCTCTTATTTTGTAGCATTTGTTCCACTTCTCTGTATGTGCTTCTCTCTTTTTTTCTAGCCTTCTTTCAGATTGGGAGGTGTTTTTCCTCACCAAGTTTTTTCTTCCTCTAGTTTGGAAATTTTACTCTAGTTTTATTATTTTTGGGAGTTACTCTAGAAATTTAAATGTGCATTTATAACAATTACATTTTAAAAAGTTTATGCAGTTAACATTTTTCTGAATATTTCAAAGACTCTAGAACATTGCATTTTAATTATCCCATTTTCAACATATATGTTGATATTACTTTCCTTCTCTCTGCAGAACATTCTTCAAGTATTCCTTTACCAAGATTCTCTTGGTTTAAAATACTCCCAGTGGTGTTCATCTAAAATATTATTTTACCCTTTTTCTCCAGTAGCTATTAAAGGGGTACAGATTTCCATGTGGACACCTATTTACTTTCCGTATTTGGAGTATATTATTTCACTATCATCTAACTTGCATTTTGTTTTCTTTCTTTCTCCTTTAATTCATAATATGTTCTGCATCTCATTATTTGAATATTTTCAGTATTTTGAAGTCAGACTAAGTATTTTGTTGATTCTTGTTCATGGTAGTTTTATTTCTCACGTGTATTTATTGATTTGTAATTTTGAGTTCATGGTTCTAGAAACTTTATCTGTGAGGCTTTGAGGCCTGGGCTTAAAGTGTATTTTTCAAAGAAAATTTATGTTTACTCTGTCAAGGGCCTGAGACTAAGTTGTTTGCATTATTCAATCCTTGCAGATTGTATGAATTCAGGTCTCAAATCTTCAAAGGTTAGAAATTCTTAGGGGAAATTTCTTTTTTCCATTTCATTTAGCTTTAATGCACATCTTAGCTGTCTCCTTATTTCTGGGGCTGGTGTGTGTGTGTGTGTGTGTGTGTGTGTGTGTCCCCATCCCTCTAATTCACTAAGAGAGGGTTTCTTTGTGAGATCTTAGATTCTGGGGTGTATGTTGGGGGGTAGGTTTCCGGTCTTGACTGCTCCACTCAGCTAAGAACCAAGCTATGTTCTTACCCCTTGCACTGACATATATGGCTAAAGTTTTTTACAGTTTCAAGCCTCCAGAGCAATCACTGATTTATACTATACATTAATAAAAAGATTGAAATAATATTTCATCCAGCTTTTGGAGAGGTGGTATCAGGAGGAGTTTCTCTGAATATCTATTTCAAAATCTTGTCTCATTTATTACTCACAGTAAATCTCTAAGGTTACCAGGTAGGATATGGGACAAAAACAAATAGAGATTGAATGGCTAGCCCAAGGTCTCATAGCTCATTAACTACGTTCCAAGTCTCTTCCAGGTGTTCCATTTGTGTGTTTCTCTCTTACATCTGATACTTGTTTGCCTTGAACTAGGTCTTAGAGAAGAACCAGCAGTGAATAACCAATGGAAAGATGGGGCATTCAGTGACAGATGTGGCTGTTCCTACATACACTGATAGTGCTTTACCAACAGTCCAGATGAGGTAGAAAAGCTATTTTCCTGTCCAGATGATGGCTATTTAAATTGAATTGGTAATCCTGAAAAGCTTGCTTACATTGTTTTTTTTTAAATTAACACACACACACAAAATATTAGTACGTGATTTCTGCATGAACGTGGGACATAAAACATTTAAAATGTTAAAATATCTGACAAATGTTTTGTTTAGGTTTAATAAATATAAATGTTTAGTAAGAAGTTCACATTTTAGGCTTAATATATTCAGATTATGGCATGAAAGGAAAGTCAAATCTTTAAGGAAAATTGAGAGAGAGAGATTCATTGGATGGATATATTTAAAGAATGTTTTATCTCTTCCTTGGAGAAGTGTCTGTTCAGGTCCTTTGCCCATTTTTTAATTGGATTGTTTGTCTTCTTGAGGAGTAAAGTCATGTGACTTCTTTATATATTTTGGAGATCAAACCCCTATCTGCTGTATCATTGGCAAATGTATTTTCCCATACAGTTGGTTCTCTTTTCATTTTGCTGATGTTTTCTTTTGCCCTGCAGAAGCGTCTTATTTTGATGAGGTTCCATTTGTTTATTCTTACCTTCATGTCCCTTGCTTTAGGAGACATATCAGTGAAAAAATTGCTGCGTGGGATATCTGAGAGTTTCCTGCCAATGTTCTCCTCTAGGACTTCTATGGTATCATGACTTATATTTAAGTCTTTTATCCATCTTTAGTTTATTTTTGTGTATGGTGTCAGCTGATGGTCAGATTTCAATTTTCTGCATGTAGCTGTCCAGCTCTCCCAACACCATTTGTTGAAGAGGCTATTTTTACTCCAATTTATGCTCCTGCCCCCTTTGTCAAATATCAGTTGACCATAGAGACATGGGTTTATTTCTGGGCTTTCTATTCTGTTCCACTGATCTATGTATCTGTTCTTTTGCCAGTACCAGACTGTTTTTATTACACTGGCCTTGTAATATAGTTTTATGTCCGGTATTGTGATCCCTCCTGCTTTGTTTTTCTTTCTCAAAATTGTTGCAGCTATTCAGGGTTGTTTATGGATCCATATAAATTTTCATAATGTCTCTTCTATGTCTGTGAAATACGTCATTGGTATTTTAATAAGTACTGCATTGAATCTATAAATTGCTTTGGGTAGTGTGGACATTTTGATGATGTTAATTCTTCCAATCCATGAACACAGTATATGCTTCCATTTATTTGTGTCTTCCTGAATTTCTTTCATCAGTGTTGTATAGTTTTCTGCATACAGGTCTTTTACCTCCTTGGATAAATTTATTCCTAGGTACTTGATTTTTCTTGCTGCTTTAGCAAATGGGATTTTTTTTCCTGATTTCTGCTTCTGATATTTCAGAGACATATGAAAGGATGCTCAGGATCACTTGCCATCAGAGAAATGCAAATTAAAACCACAATGAGAATACCACTCCACACCAGTTAGAATGGCCATCATAAACAGATCAACAAACAACAGGTGCTGGCAAGGCTGTGGAGAAAAGGGAACCCTAGTACACTGCTGGTGGGAATGCAGACTGGTGTAGCCACTGTGGAAAACAGTTTGGAATTTCCTCAAAAAGCTAAAAATGGAACTGCCTTTTGACCTAGCAATTCCACTTCTGGGATTATACCCTAAGAATTCCAAAACACCAATTCAAAAGAACCTATGCACCTCAGTGTTCGTAGCAGCACAATTTACAAAAGCCAAGTCCTGAAATTAAGCTAAGTGCCCATCAGTAAATGAGTGGATCAAAAAACTATGGTACATTTACACAATGGAATACTACACAGCAGAAAGAAAGAAAAAGAGCTACTACCCTTCGTGAGAGCATGGATGGAACTGGAGAGCATTATGTTAAGTGAAATAAGCCAGGGGGCGAAAGACAAATGCCATATGATCTCACCTATAAGTGAGAAACAAAAAAGCAAGGAAAATATATCCAGCAACATTGAAAGAAAAAAGAAACCAACAGAATCAAGAGGGAAGGGGAGGGGGTGAGGAAAGGGAAGGGGAGGGGGTGAGGAAAGGGAAGGGGAGGGGGTGAAGAAAGGGAAGGGAAGGGAAGGGACAAGTCAAGGAGCATGTATAAAGGACCCATGGACAAAGCCGAAGTGGGGAAGGATTGAGAGAGTGAAGTGGGGGAGGGGGGCAGGGGAAAGTGGTGGCAGGAAAATGGAGACAAATGTATTTGAACAATAAAAAAATAAATTTAAAAAAAAGAATATTTTATTAGCTGAACTCTTTTCTCCTCCTTTAATAATGTAGAACTCTTTTCTCCTCTAATAATGTAATATGAGTGGTAGCTGAAAACTGATTTAGGAAAACCTCCAAGCCAAACCCCTGGTACTTAAGAAAAAGACTTGGTGGCAAGTGTCAATAGAACCAACATGTGAAATGACAGCAGCGGGAAGTGTCCAGCTGCAGCACTGTGGAAACTGAACGTGTATCACTGAAGAAACCTCTTCTGCCATATACCTTCCATTTTTTAACTTGTCAGGACAAGTTATGTATATGTATTTTTTAAAAAATAGAGTGGCTTTGTATATAACTATAATTTTCCAAAAAAATGAATCTGACCAGTACACCCATATAGAGTGGATATGACTAGGGTTGTATCTGAGAAAAGATAAAAGTCTGAACATCTGTTTATTTCTCTCCAACACAGACAAACCTTTAATAAGCTTTCTTCACAACCTCCTAGGAAGTTACCTTATATCAGGGTCTGGCACAAATAATGCCCCCTATTGATTATAAAATCTTTTATTACAAAATCATAAGCATGAAATTCTGTAACATAACAATATCACACTCAAACACACCATATGACATTTTAGGTGAATTGTTCAAATTAAAATTACAAATTATTACACCCATATTATCCTACCAACCATACCCAAGCAGGCCTTGCTTCTGCTGGACCCTGTATGATTTCCTTCACTTTTCAAATCTAGGATAAAACTTCACCATTTCTTTCTCAATGGCTCACACTCCATGGAACGGATTGCAGCCTGGGTAACAGATAAGACACGTGAACCCTGACCTTCCTAATACTCTAAACCAGCGATTTTCAACCTTTTTCATCTCATGGCATACATAAACTAATTACGAACATTCTGCAGCCCACCCAAAAATATTATACTTTGCCGATCTGACAAAACAATATTGGTGTCATTTTGATTCATTCACACTGGATATTGTTGTGTTGTCATTATTTTATTTGATAGTCTAAGGGAAAAGGGGTCAGTGTCCCTGACTAAGTAGTCAGGGAGTACATGTTTTAAAAGTTACTGCAGCACACTAGTTGAAAATCAATGCTCTCAACATAATGCTTTTTAGTGAAGGTTATATAAAAACAATGTGAGGCAATAGTATTAGTACAGCGATCATTCCAGTACACTTAGCTGATTCTAAAAATTCAAAACAGGATATGTACATGGACAGACACACATACCATCACAGCCTTGCTTGTACTTTGATCACAGATATTAAAATCCGCAAACATAGTTTGTGTGGTTAATAGGAAATAGAAGAAAAAACCCCTCCATCCTTTGGACACGTAGCTCACCCTGGAGCCACGCAGCCAGTCAACTATACAGGAATTTACTTTGTATTTTATAAGTAGGATGTATGAGATAAAGGAGGGAAATCTTACTTCACACATAGAGGAAAATAAAGCTTCAGAGATACATACAGCATAACTGGAAGGGGCGGGACACAGTTGTCTGTGGGATTTATATGAACTCACTATCTCTAGACAAGAAAAAACCCTTCCTACCATGATCATAGTGTAAGAAAGTAGTGAACAATTTTACTCCATTAAAAGCCTGTTTCCTACAACAAACAAATAACATATTTCTAAAATGTACACATTTCCAGACACTTTAACTACCTCACGATGGTTTAGTAACAACTTGTGCAGACTAATGGAAATTCCAATTGCTTTAAACTCTGATTTTTCTGGTTCATTTTGCCAGAGGTTTATCACATGCAAAAAATTATATCTATGTATTTAAATAGTTAGCTATTTTAACTACACATGTATATATAGCTTTACTATTCAGTTTTAAAAAATAAAAATGGTTTTGTTTATTGTTCCACATATTTAAACCTTGGATCTCATGTTTTTTGTTCACTATGAATCCCTAAATTCACATGAAGGACATGTAAAAACGATCTGTGGGCTTGAATTCTGTGCACTCCAAGTATTTACATTCAGATGCTTTTCAAACTTTGCCTCCATTAGGAGCCTTTAGGAAAAAACCTTCAACTGGGGTTGTATACACATTTAACAAAATGTCACTAGAGATAAGTTTTTTTCCCTGACACATGCTGCCTATGTTATTGTTTGTGCACCTATCCTAATCATTAAACATATAGCTAACAATTTGTGGCATACGAGCAGAGGGTGGAGGGCAACCCACTTTGAACAAAGAAGCTACATAGGACATTGGTTCAGAAAACTCCTTTATTGCCAAAAAAAAAAAAAGGGCCTAAACATGCTTCTTGACAGTCACCAGACATTTATGAGCTTTTTTCCCCTTGTGAAAAACAAATGGATTAAGCAATTGTGGCCATAATCTATTTAGAAAGTCACATGTAAAAATGTTTGGCATCTTTCCCAGAAGAAAATGTTGGCATGATGCAACAAATGGGCATGCAATGTTGGCAAAATTCCTGGGAGAGTCACTTGTGGTTAAGAATTATGTTGTCTGTCTGTATAGTGGGATACCTTCCCAGTGAACCTGGCTAAGTGAGGTGTTATGGTGGTCTGTTCCCATAGCCTCACATCTCCACCCTGGGGCACTACTACAGTGCCTCTTCTTCCCTCCTATTCCCAACTTCCAAGTCCTGAGCTATTCAGAAATCTGAAAGAAAACCTTACAGAGAGAGCTAAAACCAAACGTGGAGGCCTAAAAGTTGTTCGATATCATTTTGAACAGAGAATAAAGAGGCAGTAGAAAAAATCTTTGGTATTTTTTACTCAGTTTCTAGAACTTTGTTCCTCACTATGTTCAAAGGACCCAATTCTCTCCCAGCCCCAGAAGAAAGTCAACCAGGGTTTTGTCAAGTGCCTTAAGCAGGTGTGTTTTCTTTCCCTAGTGAATGCTCAAGTCCTTGAGTATCTTGTTCACTCTTTTATCTCCACACTGTCTAGACTAATATCTTGCTCAATTAGTACCGGAGGGAGGGTGAGTGAGAGGGCTGATGGGTAAAACGCTATTTCCACTTCATTCATCGCACAGTGAAAACCTCTATTTGTGGCATCTTCTTAAATCCAAAGAGCAAGGGCAGAGGCCTGTCTACCCTCAAAGGGTGATAAGTAAGACCAATTTTCAGAGAGTCATGGATAAATACAGAGAAGCATTTATTAATTTCCAGGTGACTGGCTTAAGTCCTTTGTTGGTTCTAAAACAACCAAATGCTTCTGTGATTCCATAACTCAAATGAATGTCAGAACTCTGCCAGCAGGTTTCAAAGGATACAGGTTTATTTAACGTTTTATTCTCAGAAAGCAAGACTAAATATCAAACAGGAGCCTTTTGCTGCAAATTCTATTGTAAAGCTGTAATTTGACAACAAAGAAAATTGTTCTCTAACCTGTCTCACCTTATTGGGAGGGTGGAGGAATTTATTCATACAATTATCTTGAAATAATCAATAGATATAGAAAGTGCATCCTAGCAAAGGGAAAGGGCCCAGCTGCTATTTATATCCTGACAATCATGCTGCCTCTAAGGGCAGGAGGTGACTGCCCTCCCTGTACATCCTGGACAAATAGGCAATCTTGCCAATAGATGTCACCTAATTATATCTTTCCATTTCATTTCATTGACAGCCAGGGGTTATTAGAACTAACATTTCTTCACCCACGCAGTATCTATAAGACTGCAAAGAACTGGAAAAGAACTCAATAGAGAGATGGAAGAGAGGAAAATTTGTGGAGAAATAGCAGTCTTTGCTGCTATTTGCCATCACTAAAATAGATGGATAATTATGACACTTAAACTACGGAACACAACCTTAAATGGCACACTTGTCAGAGAAAAAAGTGTACTGAGTGAATGGTGGGAGAGGGCTACCAACATTCTGCCTTATTTTAACTTGCTCTGAAACTCTGGCCCAGTTCTTGAGCTTCTGTTTTAACTCTGAAGTGTAGATAATTGAGTTTGCCCAATAGATGTGTCAGATCAAACTTTTACTCTGTTGGCATCCTTTAATAGTGTGCCTCTGGGTCTCAGCTGAGCCTCGAGACAAAGTTCACAGTAAAGAGTCAGAGTCTCCCACACTCCTGGAATTCTGCACAGTCGTTCACCTCTTTGCCCATGTCCACAGCAGAAGGAGGTGGGGCTGCCTGCTGGGGCCAGCTCCTGTTCTAGAGCCAGGGCCACTGGACAGGGCGTGTGCTTCACCTCAGAATCACATGCTCCTTGTTGGGGACCTTCAGTTTGTTTGTCTGTCTGTCTGTCTTGCCTCAACCACCCATTACCTCCGGATGGGTTATCTAGTTTTTAGATTTGGCTCACGCTGATATGGTTCCAGTCCTGATTTCATCTTCCCCACAAAGCATTCTCTCCCCCAGCAATGCTCTCAAAACCAACCCTGTTTCGAGAATGTATTTGCCACCCTCAAAACATTTCTTACTGCCTCACTTCTGAGACCTACACATGCATCTTCACTTTAACTCCACTGAGGACAGGGTTTTGTTGTCTTAAAAGTCCCACATCCTTATGACTCAGTAAATCTCCTTAAACATTAAACAATGTAATCAATGTTGGATAAATACTCATGGATTCTGCTTTCCAAAGTATATTTTTATGTAAATTACAGCATAGGAAATATAGTCAATAATATTGTAATAACTATGTATGCTGTCAGATGGGTACTAGACTTATCAGGGTAATCACTTCATAAGGTATATAAATGTCTAATCACTATGTTGTACTCCTGAAACTAATATAATATTGTATGTCATCTGTAATTATAAAATAATTTTAAAAATTTAGTGAGGTAAAGATAGTCTATTCAGTAAATGGTGTTGGGAAAATCAAACAGATTTGTACAAAAAGTTATAACTAAACCACCTCCTTACACTATACACAAGAATAAACTCAAAATGGATTAAAGATTTAAATGTTAGGCTTGAAACCATAAAAATCCTAGAAGAAAACATAGGCAGTAAAATCTTGGACATTTTTAGTAGCAATAATTTTTTCTGATATATCTCCTTAGGCAAAGGAAACAAAAGCAAAAAACAAACAAATGGAACTACAAAACTAAAAAGTTTTTGCACAGCAAAAGAAACCATCAACAAAATGAAAAGACAACATACTGAACAGGAGAACATATTAACTAATGATGCATTTGATAAGGGGAGAATATCCAAAATCTATAAAAAGCCTATAAAACTTAACACCAAAAAAACAAACAATCCAATCAAAAAATAGGCAAAAGACCTGAATAGACACTTCTTCAAAGAGGACATACAGATGACCAATAGACGTATGAAAAGATACTCAATGTCACTAATCATCAGGAAACTGCAAAATAAAACCATAAGGAACTATCACCTCACATCTGTCAGAATGGCCATCATCAATAAATCAACAAGCAACAGGTGCTGGCAAGGACATGGAGAAAAGGGAACCCTAGTGCACTGTTGGTGGGAATGCAGACTGGTGCAGCCACTGTGGGAAATAGTATGGTGTTTCCTCAAAAAATTAAAAATGAAACTGTCTTTTGACTCAGCAATCCCACTTCTGGGAATATATCCTAAGAATACCAAAATACCAATTCAAAAGAATGTATGCACTGTTATGTTTGTAACAGCATTATTTACAATAGTCAAGATCTAGAATCAGTCCAATCCCCATCCGTAGATGAGTGGATAAAAACGGTGTGGTACATTTATACAATGGAACTCTTACTTTTTGCAACAGCATGGATGGACCTGGAGACTAATATGCTAAGTGAAATAAACCTGTCAGAGAAAAACAAATACCGTATGATCTCACTTACATGTGGAATCTAATGAACAAAATAAACTGATGAACAAAATAGAAATGGAGGCATGGACACACAGAGCAGTCTGAGAGCTGTCAGAGGGGAGGGTTGCGGGACTGGATGAAGGAAGGGGAAGGGACTAGCTAAAGAACGTGTATATATATATATAACCCATAGACACAGACAACAGTGCAGTGGTGGCCTGAGGGAAGGGGGAGAGGACTGTGTGGAGGTGGGCAAAGGGGGACCTCTGAAATATTGTAAACAATAAAAATAAAGTTAAAAAAAGAAGGAAATTTTATCTTTTGGAGAAGAAGGAAATCTTATCTTTTGCGACAGCATGGCTGGACCTGGGGAGTATTATGCTAAGTTAAATAAGCCAGTCAGAGAAAGACAAATGACATATGCTTTCACTTACCTATATGTGGAATCTAATGAACAAAATAAACTAACAAAGTTGAAACAGACTCATGGGTACAGAGAACAGACTGACAGCTGTCAGAGGGGTGGGGTTGGGGGGCTTAATGAAGGAGGTGAAGTGACTAAGTGAAAAACAAAAACCAAAAACCAAAAAACAAACCTCACAGACAAACAACAGTATGGTGATTACCAAAGGGGAAGAGAGGTGAGGGGAACTAGAAGAGGGTAAAGAAGGATAAATGGTGATGGAAGGACACGTGACTTGGGGTGGTGAACACACGATACTATATACAAATGACACATTATAGAGCTGTATACCTGAAACCTATATAATTTTATTAACCAATTTCACCCCAATAAATTAAATAAAAAATTAAAAGAAGAATTAAAAGGACCAGGGGCTGCCTAGAAAGAGGAGAGACATACAATATTTTACACTTTATCTGGACACTGTGAGAGTTAGTCTTTACTGTGTGTTCACTAGGTGTGAACACTGAGCCTCCCACATTCTCTTCTGTCCCCACAACAGCTTAACATCCCTGTAGGCAGCAACTCTCATTATCCCTATTGTAAAAAGTAATAGAGGCACTGCAAAGTTAAAGGATTTGTCCAAAGTCCCACAATTAAGAAATATTGAAACCAAGATTTGAATTGAAGTTTATCTGACTGCAAAGCCTGCAACCCTCATGGCCTACTTAAAAAAAAGTTAAACACAAGGTCTGTCCTGAAGGTGTTCAGAAGGTATCCAGCCATGCAATATGAAAAATAGAGGCATTCACTGAAGAAGAAACAAGAAACATTGTACATAGGACAAGGACGCCTCAGTTTCCTTCAAAGTAGGCACCTTGGGACCTCACACAGTTCTCCCAATTGCCATCAGCTGCCCCGTCGTATTTTCCTGAATCACATTAATGGTCTGAAATCTCTTCCCTTTCAGAGGTGATTTTAGTTTTGGGAAAAGCCAGAAGTCACAGAGCGCCAAATCTGAGCTACAGGGGGGGCCTGAGTAACCCAGGTGATTTGATGTTTCACCAATAAAACTCTGCGTGAGATGTGATGCCTGAGTGGGTGTGGTTTGTCTGGAAAAAGCCCAGCTATTGTTAATATAATAAGAACAGTTTGTGAAATATCGATGTAACCTGGCAGCCAAAGAGAGTGGACTGGAATGCGAATGCATGAACAATGACGACTTCACTGTAGTAGTCTGTGGGGATTGTAGACACCATTGAGTGAGCATGGGTACTGTGTGGCACTGCATTCAAAGTGACTGAGCAAGTAGAGCAACGAATCTGCATCATATTTTGGGTTAAGCTTGAACATACCTCCATGGAAACTATTTGGATGATTCAGAAGGCCGCAGCTCTTGGCAACTGGTGATTGGCAGCTTCATCATGCCAATGGGCCTGTTTATGCATCACGGATCATGTGTCATGTCTCATGCGGGGTTTTTTGGCAAAACATCAAATCATGTATGTGACAGAGCCCTTGCTATAGCCTAGATTTGGCGAACACACACACACGCATATTTTGAGCAAGTATATATATATGTGGGGAGAAGGTTATAGATCACAGTTCTTCATAAATAACTTTTATGATTATCTCTTTATATTCTTGGGGTAACACTTCCCAGGGAATATAAAGGAACAATAAGTGAGACGTCACCACCCATGATCAGGAGCACAAATGGGGCTAGTTCAGACCAGGTAGACCAGGTGACTAGCTCAGGGTGAGGGACCAACAGGGTTTGAGCCTATTTGCGTAGGACAGGTAAGTAGCCCTTACATACAGAGCATGTACAGCCCAAGGACGAGCCCTGGCAAAGGAGGACACCAACATCCTTTATTAAGTCATTTAAGGTATAATTACATCCAGCATGTAACCAGAGACGAAAGTGCTGCCCTTCCATGTGATTCTGTCCTCTTGACAGTGTTAAAATGTTCAGCTTGTGAGCAATTATTTAAATATTCATCACTTTGCATGCACGACTGACTTAGCACTATAAGCAGAATCATGGGAACATGGAACTTTGGAAAGAAATGAGCCATAGAGATCAAATAATTCAATACCTTGATTTTTACTGATGATGAAATAGAGACCTAAAGAGGTCCTGTTATTCTTCTAAGGTCTCTGGGCAGGGGGCCCAATTCTGATTCCTGGTCTTGTGTCATTTCAGAGAACGGGGCTGGGAGAGCAGAAACCTTGTTGCTGGATCATTGATCTGCGTAATCACCTTACATTCGAATGCAAACACTGGTTACCAAATAGATGTTCAAGTCACAAGTTACACAGCTATGATTCTATTCCCAGAATTTATAAGATACCCCAAGAATGGAATCATATAACCATGGAACCATATAATGCTTAGATTTGACAAAACTTGTATTGATGGAACCAATAATGCTTAATTTATACAAAATCTTAGCTGCCCCTGGAATATGTAACAGAATAAAAATAGTTTATATACCTTTTAATTTCACGATAACCTTTCTTTATATTAATAAACTGCTCCTTGCTAAGATTTTTTTAAATAAATATTTTCAAAGTAATTTAGACCTCATTTAAAGCACACTACAAGCTCTGTTTTTTTCATGACGTCCTCTGTTCTGTACTTCTATAAAAGAGTAATTACCTTCTAACCGTTTCTTTGGTAAGTTTAGATTTTTACATACAGAGTTTCAGGGAAAACTTATAGAGTATTTTGATCCCTCTGGAAGACATCCAAATGCTATAATAATGATTCATACTAGAGGAAAATTTTGCTAAAGAACAAAGTTTTGAAATAGAAATCACAATGTTTTATAAGATATATGTATAATTAAACCATGAAGTTGGTCCTATATCTCAACTTTAAAGATGATACTAATTTAAGAGTTCTAGTTTTTTGCTCCAAATCTATATTCACATTTTCTGGTTCAGCATGGTCTAAACATCTCTCTAAAGTCTAGACTAGAGCAGGGATTCTCAACCTTAGCACCACCAACATTTTGCACTGGATTTTTAGGGAGCTGGCCTGGGCATTTTAGGATGTTTGACAGCACTCCAGGCCTCTGCCTACTAGAAGCTAATAGCACTCTCCCATTACCCTCAATGGGACAACAGAAAATGCCTCACTTTATTGGCCAAGGTCCCCTGGGAGAAAATCCCATTTTCTCGTGATCCCCAAACCAGTAGCAATGACGTCACCCGTAAGATGAAAAATGCAGATTTCTGACTCCTCCCTGACCTAATGAATCAATATCTCTGGGTTTGTATCAAGGACACTGTCACTTAAACAAGCTCTCCAGATGATTTTGGCATGCACTCAGGTTTGAGAGCCGCAGAGGCTGGGACCTGTTGAAGTAGAATAGGGATGGGCTTCTGTATTTTTATCAAGTTCTTGAGATGATTCTGATACTGGCCAGAGTTTGAGAATCACCGGAGAAGAGGTTCCTAAATGCGTCTGCATATTAGATTCTCCTGGGGGTGGGGTGGGGAGCAGAGCACAGATCTTTTTAAAATTCCAAAGTTCAAGTCGCATCTCAGACCAATTAAATCACAATCTTGGGTGCGGGACACAGCCATCAATACATTTGAAGTTCAAGTATCAACTGCATGTTAGAATTCACCTGGGGAGCTTTTGAAACTACTTGTGACTGGTCCCACTTTCCATCAAATCACAACTCTTCAGGTGGGATTCAAGCACCAGGTTTTTCCTCCAAATACAATGTCCCAGATGATTGTAGTAGCGCCAAGAATTGAGAATTACTGCTCTGAGATTGCATTAACATTGAGAAGCAAAAAGGTGTAATTAGGGATACAGGGCCTGGATTCCAATTTCCTGGGTTTGAATCCTTGGGGCAAGTTAGTCAGCTACACTAAGTTCCCATGTCCTCATCTGTCAAACAGGGAGAGTAGTAAAGGCATTGATCAAGGGGGTTGTTGTGATAATTAAATTAAGTCACCCATTTAAAGCACCCTGCATGACATTCTAGAGTAAAACAAGTACTTAGCAATATTTATAACATTTTCTAAAAGAAAATGCTTATGAGGAGATTAAACCTTAAAAAATAGATATCTTTGCCTTGGCCAGGTGGCTCAGGTGATTAAAACATTGTCCCGTACACCAAAAGGGTGCAGGTTCAATCCCCAGTCTGGGCATGTGCAGGAGGCAACCGATTGGGGCTTCTCTCTCACATTGATGTTTCTCTCTTCCTCCGCCCCCCTTCTTCCCTCTCTAAAATCACTAATATGTCCTTGGGTGAGGATAAAAAAAATTGATATCTCCAAAGATAAATACTTACATGAAAATGTAAGATTTTTATTCCAAGCAAGACAAACCTACTGTATCCAGAGTTGTGTTTCTAGCAAATGGAAATTACCTACAGATTCTGAAAGCTGTCAATTTCAAATGAGCTATTTTAATATTGGTAGTCACCCACATATCCATATGCAGAAGGCGTGAGATGAAAACATCCTTGCAGTGCTACTGCCTTTCATGGGTTTGCTGGTGGAGTCTAAAGAGAACATGCGTGACCACAGCTCCCTCTCAGGGACACCCTCTGAGGCTGTGTGATTGAGATTAGGCATACTTCCCCTACTCACTGCCATTCACCTTCTTAGATCCCCCACCTCCCTCTGTCCTAACCCCCAGCTGTTCCTATGTCTTGCCTCTTTGGAACCTGTCTCATTTTCACGAACTTTTGCATGCAGAGGATAAGGTTGACATGTTGGCAGAGGATTACGACATTCACAGAAGTGTTTTCCATGGTAAATACAGCTCATTGGAATCAGCATACCCTAAGGCACTTCTATAGATCTTGATTTTCTCCACCGCCTGCACAAGATGCTTGATGTGTCCTAACAACTAATTGAAAATCAGAATTGATTGATAGAATGTCTTTAAAAATAAATATGTTGATGTATGTGTGCAGGTCCTAAAAATCAAGGTAATTCAAACAAAATCAAGGCAAGCTCTGATAAGAAATTAAGATTTTTGTGTCCATTTGTAATTCTATTTTGCCTTATCACTCTTTTTTTTTTCTTTTTTATCCTCACTTGAGGACATTTTCGTTTGCTTTTTGAGAGAGAGAGAGAGAGAGAGAGAGAGGGAGGGAGGAAGGGAGAGAGAAACATTGATGCAGAGAGAATTGCCTCCATACACATCCAGCCCAGGGATCCGTGCCAGGCCAGGGATTATATGCTTCTTCGTGACTTGGGTCACATGTGCCTGCACCCTGACCCAGGATGAATCCGCAACATAAGTATGTGCTGTGACTGGAAATGAGAACCCGTAATATTTCCATTACAGGATGACACTACAACCACTGAGCCACACTGGCCAGGGAAAAGGAGGGGGGAATCTTAATAATTCTATTAAATCATCAAAGGATATAAAAATAATGATCTACATATTCTATTATGAAAGACTTTGGGTCATTTTTATCTTACATTTACAAAGAAATTAAATTAAGTCTACTTTGCTACCACTCTTGAGTCTGAGAAGGCCAAGTCCCTCTCTAGATGGTGGTAGAATTCCAGTCCTCTAAATAAGGACAAATGCTTATGGACACATTTGAACTCCAGAGTGCTCTGCTCTGACTGGCCATTGAGTATCAATTACTACTACATAGTCTCATGGTTTGCTAAGTGCATTTTCTGTATACTGAATGTTTATGCAAGAAGAGTCCAGCTTTTAGTGTTTATCTTTAGGAACTATTTGGTGGGCTTGCTGCTTGATATACATTCTTCTATGTTTACAATTGCAGATGAAACTTGCCAACTGGAGATAGGAAAAAACCTGGTTATATGGCTGAATGTCGTTCTCAGCAAGTGTGGTCTTCAGACCAGGAGTACCGGTAGCACCTGGGAATTTGTTTAGAAATGCATATTCTTAGGCCGCACAGAGTGGACCCCAGCAATCTGTGTTTTAATAAGCTCTCTAGATTATTTTAATGTTTGTTCAAGTTTGATCATCACTGTAGTAATGCAGTGCTTCCTAAACCTGGTTTTTCATCAGCAAGAATCACCTGGAGAGCTTGTAAAAACACAACAACAAATCAAGAACATCTCATGCCATGCCCCTACCCTCAGATCCTCATTCAGTTGTGGTTTGGCACCAGGGATTTCATATTTTAAAAAGATGATGCCTCTAGATGATTATCTGGGTTTAGAAACTACTTTATAAGTGATCAGGTTTCAATGGCTCACAGTGAGAGGAGGCGAAAAGGAAAAGAGGGAGGAGGGAAGAACAGGAGGGGGAAAAGAGAGGGAGAGAGGATAAAATAGCTTCTCTGTTTTGAAGTTAAAATATATAATACATCATTGATACTTCCATACCTAATAGCATTTTCAATCCTAGGACTAAAGAATTTGCATTAATAGAAAGCTTCTAAATGAGGCATAGGGTAAAAAATTGTTTTCCTTTCTCCAATTTTTTGACTATTACTGATGACTAAGTTAACTACAAGATTTGACTAGCATACCCTTTTCTAACACACTTGAGATCCTTACTTTGGAGTCAGACCCTTTCAAGACTTATCCTAACTAAGCTCTGAAATCTTAGGCTTGGAATTAAAAAAATAACCCTGCTAACCATTTGGCCTTAATATTCTGGCTGCTGCCAGCTCATCTTCATCTTACACACTAGGAAGCTGCTCTACGGAGCTAACTGAGGCGAAGCCCTTCTGGCTCATTCCTCACCTGCAATCATATGCCTTTTCCTCTGGCTCCTGACATCTGATCATCTCGTGTATCTGTATAGGAAAATTTTCTATCGTATAAAATGTCTGCAAGTGACACCACCAAAAACTTTTATGACAAAATTTAAAATATCTTAAGGGGAAACATATGATCCCCCACACTTAAAGAAGAGAAGGATTATTCTTTGAACACTAATTCTAGTCCTGATCCGCAACCGTGAAATAAAGGCCCCTTTCCATCTTTCTAGACCAGGGGAGTGGCAAGCTGACCCATCATCTATTTTTGCACAGCCTGTGAACTAACAAAGTGTTTGCATTTTTAAATGGTTGGAAAAAAGCATAAGAAAAATCATACTTTGTGACAGGTAGAAATGATATGACATTCAAATTTCAGTGTTCCAAATAGAATGTTATGAGAACCCAGCCATACTGCTTCTTTTGTTTATTGCCACAGAGGCTTTTACCCTACAAATACAAAGACAACATTGAGTATTATTACAATATTAAATATTCAGCTACAAAGATTATGGAGGTCCTAGGACCCATGAAGCTGAAAATATTTCCTGGTGGCCCTGAAGAGAAAAAATAGGCTGCCCTTTGTTCTGGACCCTGAGCTCCTGGGGGGGAATAGGCCGCCTGCTCTTCATCCATGACAGTTGTCTTCCACCTTAAGCGCCTACCTTTATTCTTCTTTATTTTATAGGCACAGCTTTTGCAATCTACTCCCCATCTGGAAAAGCTTATTCCTTATTATCTCATGTCATATATTTTTAACAACATTTAGAAAAGGAGCTTTAGCAAGGACATACAATAGAGACTTCTAGGGACTCTACCGACCCACCTGGAACCAGGTGGGGGAAGAAAGCATGGTGAAGGAAGCTGGGGTCGTGGCTTCATGAGAAGTGGGACTTGTTTTCTCCAGGGCTATTTTCTGCCCTGCCACAAGGATGCTGCTTCCTTTGGCTACTTTTTCCCCCCTGTCATGAGTAAATACATGAACAATAATAACCTTATCTTTACAAAGCCAAAAAGTTATAAAAATCCCACTTTCAACTATTTTAACTCATTTTTCATTTCATAGTAAGTTTCAATATTTTTTCTGAAAGGAATCCATTGAGAACATAATACTTATCAATCATCTGTTTCAAAGAGTCAAGTATTGACACCTGTATTACATTTAAAAGGGGGGGGGTAAAAGGGAGAGTATGAATCAGCGTTAGAAAAGCAAGAATGATTCTAAAGATCTAAAATTAGTCTCTTCCAATAAATGGTGTTGGGAGAACTGGACTGGTACATGTA
The DNA here is from genome assembly GCF_021234165.1 of Pteronotus mesoamericanus. Taxonomy (NCBI): domain Eukaryota; kingdom Metazoa; phylum Chordata; class Mammalia; order Chiroptera; family Mormoopidae; genus Pteronotus; species Pteronotus mesoamericanus. Next base: position 17,411,637 of record NW_026555329.1, on the reverse strand, counting down.
AAAATATGAAACTCTATCACCAACTTACACCATACACCAGAATAAACTCAAAATGGATAAAAGACTTATATTTAAGTCATGATACCATAAAAATCTTAGTGCAAAACATAGGCAGTAAGATTTCAGATATTTCACATAGCAATATATAGAACAAGGGAAATAATGGGAAAAAATAAATAAATGGGACTATATCAAATTAAAAAGCTTCTGCACAGCTAAAGAAAACATCATCAAAATGAAAAGGTAACCAACCATATGGGAGAACATATTTGCTAATGATACATAAGGCAAGAGTTTAATCTCCAAAATGTGTAAAGAACTCATACAATTCAACACCAGGAAGATAAATTATTCAACTAAAAAATGGGCAAGGGACCTGAATAGATACTTCTGCAAGGAGGGCATACAGATGGCCCATAAACATATGAAAAAAATGCTCAAAGTCACTAGCCTTTAGAGTGATGTAAATTAAAACCACAATGGGGTATCATCTCACACCTGCCAGAATGGCCATCATCAATAAATCAACAAACAACAAGTGATGGCGAGGATAGAGAGAAAGGGGAACCCCAGTGCACTGCTGGTGGGAATGCAGACTGGTACAGCCACTGTGAGAAACAATATGGAGTTTCCTCAAAAAATTAAAAGTGGGACTGCCTTTTGACCCAGTGATTCCACTGCTGGGGATACACCCTAAGAATCCCAAAACACCAATTCAAAAGAACTTATGCAGTCCTATGTTCATAGTAGCACTATTTATAATAGCCAAGATTTGGAAACAGCCTAAGTGCCTATCAGTAGATAAGCAGATTAGAAAACTGTGGTACATCTACACAATGGAATACCATGCAGCAGAAAAAAGAAGGAATTCCTGCCTTTTGTGACAGCATGGATGGAACTGGAGATTATTATCCTAAGTGAAATAAGTCAGTTGGTGAAAGACAAATATATGGTCTAATTTATAAGAGGAATCTAATGAACAAAGCAAACTAATGAAAAAAATAGAACCAGAGGCATGGAATGATAGAGTAGGCTGACAGCTGTAAGAGGGGTGGGTCTTGGGGAGACCAACTGAAAGAAGGTGAAGGCATTACTCAAAGAACATACACGAAGGATCCATGGACATGGACAACGGGCTGGGGACTGACTATGGAAGTGGGGGGCAGGCTGGGTGGAGGGTGGCACGGGGGGAAAAATGGGACGACTATAAAAGCATAAACAATAAAACATTAAAAAAAGATATAAAATCACATGAGACATAAGTTCAAGAAATAAATGAAAACCAGTAGCCAACACTTTTCAAGGTGGTGGCCAAGCAAAAACTAAATGCTTCCCTTCTTGTTGCCTTAATAGTATACAGAATGAACAAGCAAGTACTGAGTTCACTGTAACCATTGATTTCAGGCAGCTCTCAAAAGCATCTCTGTAGGTTTTATTGCCAATATTATTGACATCTTCATACATGATAAAACAAAGCACAGGTATATAGAAAGCCAGTTCTCTTGCATACAAATTACTGAAGAATCTATTAATTTTATAGGCAGAATCACATTTTCTTTACACTATTTTTTATGTGTAAATACCTAGCATTTTATGAGACTAATAGAAATTTTCTGCTACCATCTCCAATTATACATCACAATCCCATGAATTAGATGCCAGACAAAATTGCTATTCAGGAGTGGTATTTACCCAGGAGTGGTATTTACATTTTAAGTTTGCATTTCTTTGTAGACATTCAAATAATTATTCATTTCATTTTTCAGTATCTCATATGTAAAAAACATGGTAGGAACTTGTGCTGGGCTCCAGATGGAACACGCAGCAGGCGATGTGTCCACATTTTTGGATTTTGGATGAATGCTTTCTGGCCTGCATGCCAAACAACATATAGCTCAAGGTAAAACAGCCAGAATGGGTAAGGGAAAATGCTCCTCTCATTGAAAATAACAAAACAGCTAATGTTCACTGAGTGCTTAATGTGTAAGGCACTATGCTCATTGCTTAAGTGCTTTGTCTTGTTTATCTGATGCCTTTGTTATTTTAATTTTCAACACTTTTGATCCAATGTTCCATCAGGCAGCATCTACAGGCAGATGGAATCGTGGAACTTGTGGGAAGGAGGAGACAGGAGGTAGCATGCCCTAGTCTAGCTCCGCACCCCCAGCACCCAGTCACCCATGGAAAGGCGGGCTCCAGGATAAGGTCCCCCTGCCTCTCAAGCCTAGGTTCTCACAGCAAAGGCTAACAGCATTGCAGAAACAGGGGCAAGCATGTTTTGGGTTGTATGCATTGTTCCCTTCTGAGGCTCCATGGCAGCTCATGATGAATTGGTTAACATTGTGGAGGTACAGAGATGCCAATTTATGGATTCTCAGGTAAGATTGGAAACCAGGAGACATAAATTATAGATTTCCACAGACAGTTTTGTAACTCCTCCTCCACCCCACTATGCGCACACATTTCTAACTTTAAAGACATTTTAAAAAATTCCAAATTGGGATCTTAGCCATCACTAAAACGGAATGAAAGCAAGTTTTAGATTTCAGTAGAGTTAAGGAGTCTTCCTGTTTGCTCTGCTGTTTGGGGCTACGCTCCTGAGGAGAGAAACAGAGCCAATCCCTACATTTCTTCCCTGCTTAAAAAACTACAACCTAAACTCATTTTTTGATATATCCTATAATGACAGAAATAAAGCAAAATCTTACATTAATTTTAAATACTTTTTATAATAGAAACATGGAGTAATGCTGAATAACTTTTTAGACTATTTTCTTCATGTTTGTCTATATTGTTGAAAATTCACCCATAAAGTAAATCATTACAGTCAGAGCCCATGTTGAAGATCCTTAGATATCAATTACCAAGTGACATTCCTTGATCGGATTAAAGCCCAAGGGGAGGACAAATCAACATTAAAAGTTCTTGGTTTGTCTATTATCCATAAATTCTAGGCTCAAGCTGTCTTCTTTTAACAACTGCTTATTCTAAAATATTAAATTTGTGCACAATTATTTCACTATGAAATGTCACATATTCATGAATGTTACTTTGAATAAAAGAATTTGTAAATATCATTTGTGCCCATTGTTCCTGAGGATTAAATAAGTGGTACCCGAAGTTAGCTGTGACCCAATAGAGATTAGTCCTCCTTTTTTGTGTGTGTGTGATGAAACAGAGATCCAATCACTGTGGAGTAAAAACTGTGATACAAAATATCTCTGGAGGACCAAACAAACCTACGAAATTAAGATGATTAAAAAATATTCGTGTTAGTGAAATTGTATTTGTAAATAGCATAACTCTCATTCAAAGATTATATACACTTCAGCATTTGTGTTTTTAAGCAGTCGTTAAACATAGGGGAATGTATAACTTTAACTTACAATGTGTGTTCAAGAGTGTGTAGGTCCCAAGTTTCCTGCAGTTTATGTAGTTCCCATAGTGCTTCGAGCTTCCAGAAACTGCTCATATTCATGAATTTTTTTAGACTTTACCACAGCACTATGGAGTAGGCAAGAAGTTCTGCTCATCAGACAGGAGCTCTCAGTGAAGACAAAGGATTTAACAAGGTCATAGGGCTGTAAATGTTGAAGCCATTACAAGAAGTCTTATTATATTCATAATTCATTTTATTACCAAACACCTATTTTATACAGAAAGAAGAACATTGAAGCCCCTTAAAAGTCTCTTCTAAAGCTCAAATTTTGATTCTGCACCTCAGTTTCCTCATCTCTGTAATGGAGCTAACACTATTAGTACTTGACTGGTTATTAGATAATTCATGAAAAAGGCTCATCTATGTAGCCAAAGTTTAGAGGGTGAAGTGAGCACCCCTCTGGCCTAATCGACTTTAGTTCATGTGACACTGCAATAAAACTTGCAGGGCTAGAGGGAAAATTTCAGAACTAAATATTTGTCACTAGGAAAAAGTGGAGCCCTCTTCTCCCAAAGGTTAGAAAAGACATGATGTTAGGAGTGATAAGGACTTGTAATGGAATGGACTAGGTAGATAAAGAAATAATATTATATGGGGGCTTGTGTCAAGTTTGGAGGCTGAGATAGAAATGAAACTGTCTTAACTAAAAGTATCTAGTCAGATGAGAGTTGTAACATATGTTATAATCACATTTATATGTTTATATTAAACTTAGAAGGTTTGGACGCATGGTTTGGGTGCTCAAAAAATATTAATCTTCCCTTCTTTCCATTTATCCCTTTCCCTTTCCTCTTCTTCCTTTTTTAATAATGGATGAAGGAGACTCTTTTCCCCAACTCACCTTAATTATTGGGGTCAAAGAAAAGTTAGACCTGTACTATTTGGGGGCATGTCTTGAGATAGTTATGGGAATAGCAGCTATAACCTTTCAAATCAGACAGTTGTCATAAAGAAGAGGAAGCTCGTACTCAAGAGTTGAGGAAGCAACTTGGGCTACAAGCCAACTTGTACCAATAAGAATTGCTTTTAAGTCCAAACCACAGAAATCTTGATAAATGAAACAGCTTCCATATATAAGGGTTCATTTATCTCAACCAATAACAATCCAGAATAGCCCATCCAGAGCACCAGCTTTAAGTGCCTTCAAGGAACTAAGGCTCACCATCTATATCTAGTCATCTCTGGTCTATTGTTTATCTATCGCTGTGTAACAATGATTGTTCCCACAAACTTAACAGCTTACAACCACCACCTTTACTGTCTTACAGTTTCTGCAGGTCAGGAGTCTGGGAATAATTTAGCTGGGCTCTTTGCAAGACTGCAAACAAGATCTTGGCAAGGGCTGGGTCCCCATCTGAAAGCTCGGCCAGGGGAAGTTCTGCTCCCATGCTTACAGAGTGGTGGCAGCTTTCAGTTCCTTGTGGCGCGACAGACTCAGTCCACACTGTTGCTACCTGCTGGCTGGTGGTACCACAGTTTTAGCTGCTGCAGACCCCAGGCTCCTTCCAGTTCCTTGCCACGCCCACTTCCATACATGGCCACTTGTTTCATCGAAACTAGGAAGACAGAGACTCTCAGGAAGATGTTATAACCTTACATAACATAATCACAGGACTGACCGTCCATCACCTTTGCTAGTTTGTTGGTTAAAAGTCAGTCACTGATCTCTCGCACACTCGAGGGGAGGGCATTGCACAAGGAGATCAGGGAGCAGAGATCATGGCAGTCCCCTTAAATCCTGTCTGTCCTGGTTGCCAGAGGGAGGGAGTTTGGGGGGCTGGGTGGAAAAAGTGAAGAGATTAGGAAGTACTAATTAGTAGTTACAGAATAGTCACAGAGATGTAAATTACAGTTTAGGGAACATAGTCAACAATACCACAATAACTATATATGGGGCCAGGTGGGTGCTTGAAATATTGGGGGGACCACTCTGTAAAGTACATGATTTTCTAACCACTAAGCTGTATATCTAAAACAAATACAGAATAATATTGAATGTAAACTCACTGAAAATAAAGAAAATTAAAAAACAAGCCTGTCTGTCATATCTAGCATGGGCACAAAATGGCTATTACACCTCAAGACAGCCTGCCTGTCCCAGGCAGGAAGAAGGCAAAGGGAGAAACGTGGCACCAGGAGACGTCCCCTTAGTATCGTTGGCCAGAACTGTGTTGCACTGCCATACCGGCCCAAAGGCAGACAAGGAACTCTAGTTTCCAGTTTCTCCATCGTCTGAGGTGGAGGCACCCAAGGAGGTTGTGCTAGGTTAACTAACTACAGGGGCTGCCATTTGCTCACAGGTGGAGGGGAGGCTGTAATGACTTGGTACGGTTTGGAAGAGGACCTGTGATTTTTGAACAGGAAGGGAGGAATGGGGTGACTGGGGTTTTAGGATGTCTCAAAGGAGACCACAAGGCATGAAGTGACCATAGTGATTACATGATTTATTCTTCTTACCTCTCAGGCAGCTTTGGTCTGGGGAAACTGGGAGGGGCTTCACATAAGCAAGGAATATGGTTATAAAACAATGGGATTTCCAAAGCACATAAAGAAAGCGGTCTCTAATTTTCTTTTCGAAGCCTCAAAAACAGTAGTGTGAATGGGCCTTCACTGTGTGTATTTTCACTGCATCGGATTTACTTTTTGCGAATCTAGCAGGAGCAGATGATAGCACTTTTTGCATGTTCTAAAGAACTTTGAAATTCTTGTACAAAAGGTGTCATGAAAATGAAAAAGTCAAATGATTATTTACAAAAATTGTTTTTATAACCATTATTACTTTATGTGAACTTTGTTTTCTTATGCATGCCCTTAACATTTCACTTAAAAACTAATTACTCGTTACTTACCTTAAGCTTTGGAATAAACTTTAGTTATCAATTTAGATGGACCACACTGTAAAAAAATCAACTCTCATTCGTTTTGCACCAGAAAGTAATTAATGTGACTGAAACTTTTCACCAACGTGGTGGTGCTGCCTCAAGACCAGCTCTCCTTGAACTTAAATACTTTATAATGGTGAAAGAAAACCATATTATCTTGTTATGTTCTCCTTGGGTGTGAAATTGTTACTCAAAAACTAGGCTCAGTCTTGCCTGTACCATTTTTTCTTTTTACTGCACAGTTTATTATTTCTTGATGGAATCAACTCAAACTTTAGCCATATCAAGGTACTTTATGAAAAACTATGATATTCTGTCTATTTGAGAGATGAGTAGCAACACAAAAGACTCTTATAATTCAGTTCTGATGCTTCTTTTTATTAAATTCTCAGAAAGAACATAACAGAATTTTAAATAAAGTTCTTTAGCTTTCATTCTATTGAAATATTTCAAGTTAATCATTATTTGGGCTAGTAGACTGGAAACCGTCATACGTTCTCTGTCTTTATCTAACATCTTTCTTCTGAAATGTCAACACTGATCTTAAACCCTATTGCTAAAGCTCTGAACAGCACCCAGACAGTATTATCATGGAACATCAGATCTGTGTAACCTGCTACCAGCTCTATGCCAGGTGGAAGCAACAGAGCTCCCTGAAGAAAGGACTAGGCTGCCCACAGCGAGAAGAAGTGAGACTGTAAAACAAAAGAGGAACGCTCATCTGTGAAGTTCTTCTGGGGGCAGTAAAATGGAAGGTTTTGAGGTTGGAGGCATAGATGCACCTATTCATTTGGAATCCATGTGTTGTACAAGGTAAGAGATTTAGGTGACAATAGATTTTGATTTCATACCTTGATGGCTTTTCTCAAGTCCTTATTTTTGACAAGAACAGGTCAAAGGGATTCAGGGTAAGCTGAGGTGTGTTCTGATGTCACCCAGCATCAGTTATCAGTTGGACCCTGGAGGACTTTCTCAAGTTCCTACAAAAGCACTGCATTTAAAAGGGGAATGAACATGACATCTTGGGCATGCGATGATGATGCAGTGACACCTCAGTAAGTCTAAAACACTTTCGATAGTGCTAGCACCTCTTGGGTAACTTTCCTCTGTATGAATAAGTCTTATGGGGTCAGTCACCCCTTCCTAGCCAGCTCTTCTAGTGGCCGGCATTTAAGTAGGCTCCCCATTCTAATATGTTTTACATGAGCAATGACCTAATACAGCACCTGCTGGAACAAATTACTGCAAATTTAGGGGTATAAAACAACACAAATTTATTATCTGACAATTCTTTAGGTCAGAGTCTGACATGGATCTCACTGGGTTACAATCAGATGAGTCCTGCTCGAGGTTCTAGAGGTGAACCCGTTTCCTTGCCTTTTCCAGCTGCCAGCAGCTACCCACATTCCTTTAATTACGAAATCACAATTCTTCCCTTTTCTAAGCCAGAAAAAATGGGTCCTCTCACATGGCATCTCTCTGACCCCCTGCCTCTCTTTCATGGTCCTGAGCCCTTGTGATTTCATTGAGTTCACTTGGACAATTCAGGCTAATCTCTCAGTTTTAAAGTCAGCAGATTAGCAACCTTCATTCCACCTGCAAACTTAATTCCCCCTTGCCATGTAATGTAACATATTCATGGGTTCTGAGATTTAGGATTTGGGGAGCGGGGCATACATAATTCTGCCTTCCATAGTTTCAAACAGTGTTTGAAAACAGAAGTGATTTGCATCAGCCAGTCACACTCATGAGCAAAACCACAGGCCCAGGACTGATGAAATGTGAGTTTAGCTTTGTCAGCCAGCCCTGCCCCACATAGAGATTTCAGAGAACAGTTCAACCAACAGTTCTCCTGCTTCTTACTCCCTCCAAGTCCATACAGCAGAGAGCTTCCTCTGCGTTTACTCTCTCCTATGCGGTTGCTAAGAATCCACATAAGTCCATGTGACAGAGACTGTGAGCTGTTAACCAAACTCAGTCCTTTTCTTCCTTGGTCCTCAGAGAGACTACATTTCTCAGCCTCTTTTGAAGTTAGGTGTGGTCATGTGACAGGGTTCTAGCCAATGGGAGTGTGTGTATATATATGCTCCTTCCAGTTCCTGACTCATGCATCCTCCTATGTGTTGGAGATGACCACAAGTGACCTTAAAATCCAATGGTTTCACTACTGAGAGCTCTTGTATGACGTGTAAATAACAATGTGCTGCCTCTGACCCAGAGCACCCCCACAGGATGGATATATGAGAAAGGAAGGTCAGTTATTCTACAAGCCACTGTATGGTTGGAGTCTCTTTGTTACTCTCACCGAGCCTGTATGAATCATTGTTTTCTCCCACACTATTGTTTGCTGCCCTCTCTTTTTCTCTTTGCATCTAATGACTTCTGCAGGCCAAGTACTCCCTGTGCCATATTCTACCTAGTGGCTGCTGCCTTCCAGGCTGCTCTCATTTCCTGCTTAGGGTTCAGGGCCACCCACTAGCCTATGGAATACCTTTGTAAATATTAGAAAAGGATGCCTTTTTCTCTGGATGGGCCAAATCGAAGGGCGTCCCTTTGGGCTGATGCACTCTGTGAGTCCACAATTTAACTAATGGAACAACTTTTTGGCAACTTGAAAGACTCCACCTCTCCTAGGCAGATTCATGTAGCCTGGTGAGCTACATGCCGGCTGGATTTGGCTGCCATTTGCCTGCTCATATTTTCTGTATGGCACACACCACACAACTTCCGAGGGAGGGCCTGCCAAGCCCATCCACGGTGCAGATCTTCCCCTGCTGATGCTACCTCCATGCTCAGTACTGCTTGCCCACGTTACAGCTGTGTAAGCCAGGCCCTGGTACCTCTGATGAGTCAAGACATCCATTTTATTGACGTTGTCTTTTTTCACTCTAGGGAACAATTATTTGGGGGTGGCGGGGAAAAGATGGTCCTCCCATAGTGTAAGCAACCCCTCAGTTATTAGAACTTTAATATATGCTCTCTCCAGGTACTGAGAAATGCCTCAATGGGAACATGCAGAATTGGGGAAGTTACAGTGGACTCCTTGTTTAGGAGGTAGGGGTCCAGACCTGCCTTGCACTCTCTCTCTTACCTTTATTTCCCAGGGGTGTATAGTGTCTCCATTCTGATCTATTAAGTTCTTGCAGTCTAGTCACAATGGAACCTGGTAACTGCACACCAATTTGTAGCTTAATGGTCTTTCTGAACTGTGGCAAGCACCATGCTTCCTACTAGTAGTTCCTCACAAACGTGCATAATTTCTGTGTATTTACTGAATGTGATAGAATTTTCCCCTTGGGAACCCAGGAAGACTCTGTTTTCCACGCTTTCTTGGTGTTAGGGAGAGCCATGTGACTGAGCTCTGACCTAGGGACTGGGAGTTCGAGTGAAACTTCCTTCCTAGAGAAAGAAGCCTTACCTTCTGAATAGCAACCAATCCTTTACAGAGACAGAGATTTGTTTACATTGGAAAGATAAATGTCTCTCCCTCTCTTAATGCGGGGGATGGGAGGGGGGAGGCAGGGCAGCATGCACAGATGTCTAGCTCCTGTATAAGCTCCCGTTTCATAATTCTCTTCTGTGGCAAAAGACAAGTCCCTTTTTCATTTGCAGGCTGTCTTTCCTCACTGCAGCTCTCCAGGGTCACATGGAACAAGAAGAACCAGCTCAGTTATTGCTGTAAACAATAAGAAGTCTGATCTCTGATCCAGAAACCTTGTGTTTGCTTTCAAGATTAAATAAATAAACGTGAATGTTTAAAATTGCCACTGTATTCCTTTCCATTCTCTCTCTTCCTGTCTTCTGGGGGGAAGCAGAGCATGCAGTGGAGGGCTCTGAGGCCCTTGCATAAATCTGAGCTACTACACAGGAGTACCCTATGTCTCTGGACATCTCACATGGCATCTCTCTTCCCTGGAGAGGGAAGATATGTGGAGAAGATATCCCTGGTAGGCTGTGTTGGACTGTGATGTGAATAGGAAGTTTTCCCTTAGCATTTCAAGCCACTGGATTTTCTTCGTTGGCTGTAACAGCTGACCTAGCCTTAATAGTAATGGATCTCAGGTCTCGTAACTTGACAGCAAAAAGCACCAAGTTAGTAGAACACCACATTTATATAAATGCTAGAGATAAATGAATACAATATTTTTATGCTAATGGTTATTTCCAGATACTTCATAAAAACTGAAGTAATCTTCCAAATGTTATTCAAAATGCTTAGCATAATATCTATAAACAGTAGAAGACATTATATAATAATAATGCTGCTATCATTTTGGACACTGATATAATAGGTCTATTCAGACTTCACTTAAATTTAAATATGCAAATATTCCTTTTGAAGGAGAGGTTTAGCATAATATATTGTAATGACAGTCAGCCTCACTTCAAAATGTAGCTGATTTAGATAACTTCAGAGAAATTGACAACTGTTCCTTGTTGCAAGGAGCATAAATGAGATGATTTATAATTTTTACTGACTAAAGTTAATCACTTACTTGATACTTACATAACTCTTTGCTTCAGTATATTTAGTGCTTTTTATTTCAAATGTTCAAAACATTTCTGTAAGCCAGGCAGGAGACAAGGTTTTGCACACGTGCGCATGTGTATGTGTGTGTGTGTGAGAGAGAGAGTGTGTGTGTGTGTGGCAGGGGGGTGTGTTTATGTGTGTCTCCAGTATCTGGAAACAGATAAAAAAACAGGGCAAATCACATCAGGCAGATGTTTCCCCACAAACTCTATGGCCATCATGGCACAGGCATAGGAACTTGGCCAAGGCATTAATAGAAGGATGGAGATTACTCACACTGATGTGGCTGAACTAAGCATCTGGCATTGAATGCAAGCATCCAGGGGCAAGAGAGTGCAGGGTGTGGGCACAAGGGCCCTGTGGGGATGGTACATGGTACTAGAGTCGTATTCAAAGGAGACTCTTTCTGTTGGATGAACTTGGCCATGCCTTGATTCCCTTGGTTCCTATTCTTTTCCAGGACTTCTCACGTCTCTTGATAGATTCTATGAGCTGCCCAATATTCTAAAGCATGCTTTGTTTCCTTTAAGTTGGCCTGAGTTGCTTTTTATTTTTGGCAACCAAAACCGTAACTGCCACAAAGTGTTTGAAATGATCATCTTTGGTCTAAAACTTTTGTTGAAAGGGAAGGCTGTTGCCAGAGGAAGGGGACATTTCTGGGGTTTAAGTCTGCTCAGGGAACCGGAGTAGCTGCTCGAGAGCCGCTTCCTCTGAGGACATCTGCCCCCGCGGTTGATGTCCGCCCTCCCTGACAGGACATCTGGTGTAAAGCTCCGTTGCTCTCTCTGAAGCACAGGGTGTCTAATTCTTTGTCACCCTTTAACCCTCAGCTGACCAGTCACTTCATATGGGAAGTCTTCGAAGGCTCTCGTCCCTCTGTTTTGGGATCAGTCTACTCTCTCTGTGCTCTCAGAGCATGCCCTGCATACCCCTCCTTGTGCTTATCACGCTGCCCCATGACTATCACACGGCCGCATAACTTATCATACTTACCCCATGACTGCCAGATTCCCATAGACTGGTAACCCCTTTGGAGAGAGCTTGTGCTATTTCTCTCTTTATCCCCAGGCCCTGTGTAGGGCTTGGAGCATAGTGGGCACTCAGTGAATGTCCGCTGAGTGAGTCATGCAGAAGAGTATCTTAAATATGTTCAGAGCAACGCATTACACGTTTTTGGACTCCTGTTTCCTTACGGCTGGTTCTTACCATTCCTACGCTGAATGCTATGTGCTGTGTCATTGTTTCATGTTGTTATTTGCTCAGCCTGGATTGGTGCTAAATTATTTTACATGTGTAGTCCCTGGGACGTTAGTAACATCACAAGGGCAGGGGCTGAACCTAGGATGCCTGAGCTATAAGGAAACTCAGAGATCATCCACCACAAATTCAAAATTTTCAGAACAACACAACTGAATCTAACAATTTTGATTCACATGCTTATGGTCACAGAGTTGGTCAGAACCCACATCTGTGATCATAAATCTAATCTCCAATTTCCAGCCTACTGCCTTGACCCACAAATGGTCTAATGGTCAGTCCCTGCACTATTCCTTCACATGAATCAGGGCAAGTAAAATCTCCTTTTAGCCTTTTTTGTTTCCTTGTTTAGGCCAGATCACCTCTGCCCCTCTTACTGTCTTTCCTCTCCTCTTCACTTCCTACTTCCAGTCATTCCTTATTCCCTGAAGGATTTTAGGCAGCTGCCAAAGGGTCACTCTTTCTCTAGGTTTTCCCACAAGTAGATATTGCTCTGAAGATATCTTTGACCCTGCTGTGTTTTGGGACCAAAGGCCCTAGTTAATACTAAAATATGGACACCTGCTTAGACTTTTCTTCAGAAAGTCTTGACCACAAGAGGAGGCTGGTTAAAGATTCATTTTCTCTCACATATTCCACCTGCCACTGATGTAGTTTCTTGTTCTCTTTTGGGTTGTCTTTTCTGTGAGGATTTGAGGAGAGTCTCAGAGAGTCTGCTGTCAGGCTCCTGCCTGTATTGTTCCAGATATGGGCACCAAAAAATGTGAGACCTCATTGTAGTGTCAACAACAACAAAAAACTCAGTCAGATAAGCTATTCTTTCATGGTCTCTAAAAATCACCGCTGTGAACTCCTAATCATTTTCCATAGTCTTCAAAACACATAAATGTCTGATTACTTGTATAAGTATTCCCACACAAATGGGGAGCTCCGTAAAGCCTTCCAATGTTAGGGCCCCTGGGAACTAACAAAGATCCCCCTGCCTGTGTATGACGTTGAAGTGATCCTGATTTTAAAGACAGAGAAAGTGAAACTTGCCGAAGTTAAGTAACTTGTCCAAGGTTACACAGCCAATGAGAGCTGGGATATGAACTGAGGTGCATCTGGCTCCCACACGCATGCCCCTTCCACACCACCATCTGCCTCTGCTGTTGAACACAATAGATTGGTGGGGCTCCCAGTGTTTGGTCAATGAGTAGATGGAGCAGCCCTGCATCTCAGATGACACACACACGCTAAGTAACTGTCCTTTTCCTGTACTCCTCAAACTGAAATGATACCATGCAAGCAACTGCATCAGGCCTCCATAATCCCGTCAGTCAGTCACTCCTCCAAGTTCTAGTAAAAACAAGAACTTCCCTGTTAGAACCTATTTAACTTCAGGCTCTTATAGTTTGGAGGTGGTCTATTTCTTTGGAGGAACCCTTCCCTAATCTGGCAAGATGAGGATGTCTTGGATTTGTTTGGTTTTTTCTTCATTTTGGAAGTTTGTAAGGCCCTGCAATGGGGTAACATGAGATGGGGAGTTGGGAGGGGAGGCATTGCTCTTAACTCAACTTTTACTATTTTTTCCAAGGATCAAATGGATTCAGAAGACAGTGGCTCTTTTCCCCTAAGACAGCCCATCTCCCAAAAAGGAAAATAGCATATAAAAAAATAGAGAGAGGAAAATTAAATCATTTTCTAATTTTTCAACTGCCTTGAACTCCAAGAATAGTTGCCTCTGGGTATAGTTTTGCTAGAAATAAGGCCACCTGAATATTTAGCCCTCCCGACAGAAAACGGTTATTCCTTTTGCACGGTTTCTGCAAAACACCTTAACGGCAAAGAGAAAAAACAAAAAAGATATGGCAAAACTTCTATGACAGCTCAAACAAGTGGCTAATGAGCAGAAATAGTGACAAGTGACCAGGACATGAGCCCTCTGCAGGGGCAAGTTAGCAGGAGACTTTCCTATGCATCCTGGGCCCACATGAAAGAATTGGACAAGTATTTTGAAACTGATTTCATCCGTCTTAATGAGAGAGAGAATTGTCAGAGTCCAGATAATTGGTTTATATGGGGTGAAGTGATCCCTTCATTAATTCCAAACCTGCATATAAGGAAAAGTAAAAATCCTAAGAGGGTTGTCTATACAAAATCATAGCTAAGAATATACAACACAAACACAATACAATACAATACAAACACAATACAATACAAACAATTTACTAAGCCACATAAAGGTTTTCTTGGTCTTACCCAATCCTTACATAAAATTCTTCTGTATTTTAAGATTTAAAATTCTCTGTGATTAGTGCTATTCTTTTTTAGTATATTTCTAATTTGTCTTGCCAGACTCATGTATTATTCAGCACAAGCAAGCTCTGAGGTAAGGCATGCACATCATGAGGAATACCAATAGCAGGTAAGTTTCAGAGAAACTAAAATGAAGAGAAGTTGGTAAAGTTAAAAACTAAGTTGCTTCTTTAAATTCTGTTGGTGGACTGTCCAATGATTCTTAAATCCTACATAAGAGGACTATATAATTATTAGGAGGTAGCATTGATAGAAAGCGCTTGCATTTCAAAGTGCCTTTTCAGGTTTGTAAAGGTACTGGACAGACAGCAGAGGCAGCCACAGTCTTGCAAAAAGACACAGCCAGACGGATCCTGAGTTGAGGAAATAGCGTTTTCATCCCAGAGTGAAATCTGCTAAATCAGGCCTCACAGCGGCCGGCTGTCCCCTCACCCTCCCGCCCCCAACACTACATGAAGACGGGCTGGGAGAAAGTGCTGCGCGGTGGGGGGCTTGCCAGTAGCCCGGCGACAACCCCATTCGTATAAAGCTCCTACAAGGCTTTTATACACAGTTAACTGTTCAACGACGTGGGATTCAGAGCACCAATCTCCCCCGCCCCCACCACCACACCGTCAAAATCCACGTATAATTTTTGACTCTTTCAAAACTTAACTTCCAATAGCCTACTGTTGACCAGAAGCCTTACTAATAACATAAGCTGTTGATTAGCACGTGGTTTCCATGTTATAGGTATTCTTACTATATTTTTACACTGAAGTAAGCTAGAGAAAAAATGTTAATAAGAAAATCATAAGGAAGAGAAAATACATTTACAGTACTAAAAAAAAAGCACATACAGGGTGGGCAACGTAGGCTTATGGTTGTGAGTATGCAAAAGTGTGTATTGTTGTAACATTACTTATTAATTATTGTACTTATTTTCCATACAAACAGCTGTAAACCTACTTGCGCCCACCCCTGGATAAGTGAACTCACAGTTTCAGACCCTTGTTGTTCAAGGGTCAACTGTATAAATTGTAACAATCAGAGAAGGCATATTTTTCCTACCTGTCACTTTCCATTCTCTTAAAAATTTAACATGAAAATTTCCTCTGCAAAGAAGAATCGGTGATATTATAACCACAGTAGTAAGAGTAACGTGGCTGGAATATGGGGGAAATGTTCCACTAAAGTTTGAAATTAAGCCATATGTGTGAACATTATGTGTTTGTAAAATTGTCTAATTTAAGTTCTTTTTTCCTACTGCTACACAAATAATCTTCTAGAGTCCAATTAGGAAACTAAAGGTATAGAAATGTCTATGATGTGATCCCTCCCATCAAGAAATCTATCCAGGGACAGGGGCACAATTATGAATAATACAAATATTGTAATAAGAGTGTGTCTAACGTTCTCCTTGTTTTGATTTAAAATTTAATGACAATTTCATTTGAGTGCTACAGATGAATGTATAAGTAGCGATTAACACTGTCTTGGTAACTTTCAGTTTAGGAAACTGGTTTCTCTGTAGAGTTATAGATGTTCAAGTTATCTCTGTCATCATAAAAAGAAATACACCCTAAGTGAAGCGGAATATGTAGAAAAACTCTTAAGGTCACTTAATGGAGGCATCAAAAATATTTGTAATGAAGGAAGAAAACAATAACAACTTGAATTTTGTCCTAGAAACTGGCAGGCTTTGCTGTGGCCTGCTTTCACAGGTACACTGATTGAATCAGAAATACCCAGAGATATATAGGTGATCGAAGAAAGTGAAATATTTTGTTCCTGTTTAAATTGCATTATCTTGTTAGCCATAAAAATTGAATGAGAACCACAGTACACAAATGGGCTTTGAAATACATATTCCTTCCTAACTTCATGGACTAATTTATGGTATTTTCTTTCCTAGAAAATCTTGTATTATTTCTACACAAAGACCTGACTTCTCAAGTTCAGGGGTATATCCTATCTCCAAATGGGAAGCATATATGTACTATAATTAGTATTTTGGTGTTTCTGCAGCTTTAAATGAATATGCAATTATAATAAAGATTTATGCCTATTTATTACCTTTTTGAGTTACATACTTGTAGATTACACAAAAGCTGAAAGTTTCTTTAACTTTGGGATTTTAAGTCATTTGGGTTATCATTTTCCTTTTTGAGAAGTGAACTCAGAATTCTAATGTCATAAATTAGAAATATGATTTAATATACAGAATTTTTAAGATGCTAACTGACACAGTGATTTTCAACCTTTTTCATGGTACACATAAACTAATTACTAAAATTTTGTGGCACACCAACAAATACATATTTTTGCCCGATCTTACCAAAAAATGGTATAATTTCTTTTAGTCCCCGCCTAAAAATATGTTTAGTGATTTTAGAGAGAGAAAGAGGGAAAGGGGGAGAGAGCGAGGGAGGGAGGGAGACACTGATGCCTCCTGAACACACCTCCACTTGGAATCCAACCTGCAGCCTGTTGGTGTGTAGGATGACATTCCGACCAATCGGGCCACCCAGCCAGGACAAAAATAGGTATAATTTTGATTCCTTCATACCACACAGCTCTTGTGTTGACTGTTGTCATTTTTAAATATGACAATCTAAGAGAAAAGAGTTTCATGCCCCTGAATAGTCAGGTATTGCACGTTTTAAAAATTCTGGTGGCACGCTAGTGTGCCTCTTGTGATGTACCAGTTGGAAATTGCTTATCTAACACATAGAATGAAGTCAACTTGTATTCTCATCAACCACCAACAAGCAAAATAAAGAACACAATGAACCAAGTTCTGGAATTAAGTAGGAGAAAATTATAAAAATTAGTCAATTTTGTACATGACCACAAAACCACATGGCTAACTCTTTAGTCATTTTTCAAGGTCCAGTCAACAGACGGATATCTGTATTTCTTTAAATACCAAATTACCAAGTAATCATCTAAACATGGAAATACAAAGTCCTATAGGAGTTAACTAAGGATTGGTGGGGATGCTCCAGACTTTTTAAGTCTCTGCTTTAAATCCTCAGAGGAAGAAGTAAGTTGAAAGGAGGGATGGGGCCGATCAATCCTCTCCCCTCACACATCTCTCTAGGACCCGGATTCAGGGGATCTCTGTGACCCTTGAGTATGAATGGATGGGGTAAAAGAGACTCTAGTCTAAGTAGTGAGTGGCTCTGACCATATCATTCTAGACGCTCTCTATGCTATTCCTGATAACAGTGTGAATAACTCATTTTACTTTAATTCTTGCTTGTCCAAATCAAAGAATTACAGACACTTAAAGCTTTAATTTCAGAAAAATATTTTCCATATGAATTTGAAAATTATTAATGTCTAGTTGTCAATCATTTTCTAGGGTCAAATAATGCCAACAATAAGTTAGGAACAGTTTGAGCTCTAATGTATCATATTTTCAGGCTTCATGCATTCTGTTTGTTGGTTGCTGCCATACTTTATTTTCTCTTTTCCAACAGCTGCTACCTACAGATGTGGGCATCTGTTTTCCCTTTATGCCCATTACAAAAGTTGCTACTTTCTCCAACTGAAATGAGATTGTAATGAATGTTATAGAGACAAATCACATGCCTAAGGAGAGTGCTGCTTCTCCCAGGTAAGCTGACAACACAACTTTTAATGAACGTAATTAGAAATTAGATGCCAATCCTAAGTTCAGAAAGGCAGATCACAGGGAGATGATGATTGTTATCTAGCCATTTTCCTAATGAAGTGACAAGGAGGCCACCTGCATCAGGAGGTACCTTGAAGAGAGCCTGCTAATTGCCACCCACTATTCACCCGAGGACACATGACTAACAGACTCAAATGACAATCACTGAGTTGGTGAGGAGGAAGATCCTGAAGACAACTTGCCCACCAAATGAGACAGATGTGCAAAGGAAGACATTGACTCTGAGAAGGAGCAAATAAGCACATTCAGGTGATTTAAAGAAGTTTTTAAATTTAAAGTTTAGGAGTTAAAAACATCTTGCATCCTAGTTGAATATGCCCCACTAGCCTTGGCATATGCCTGGAAATCGAAGGCTTTAACAATTAAAAAAAAAAAAAGCAACTGAATTCTATAAAACAAACACAAACTGAATAAAATGTCAAATAGTTCTCGGTTCATTTCAAACACTATTAAGATACTTTTCTTAACTCTTGAATCCTTCTCTTTTCTGTCCCTAGCCTTGCATGTGCATGTGTCTAAGTTTGTTGTATATATTCCTGAATGTTGCAATTTAAAAAGAACATCTTGTTGAAAGTCTCATTAACTCCCTGGGAGACCTTCCTCAAGTCACTCTACTTATCTGTAAGGGCAATAACTGGGTGAGGCCATCCCTGAAGTTGCAACCATATCCATCATTCCTGACTCCCAGTGAGGAAGGCTTCTTTCTCTGTGTTGGCTGTTCTTCCCCCTCCTTCTTCTCCTGAGGCCTCAAGGCCATGAAAGGTGCAGGAAGACCTGACAAATGTAAACTACGCTGAGAGGGAGAGGCAGGGGGATGTCCCTCCCACACCCTCTACACTCAGGTGCGGACAGCATGGTGCCTGACCGGCAGGCCGGTGCCTCTCGCCATCATCACAGACTGACATTTCCATAAAAGCTAAAATCAAAAATTTTATTTACTGTTTCTCTTTAGACCTGAAGTCAGAGCCACACAGCAGTAAAACAGCTTAGGAGTGTTTCTTTAGGGTTGATTTAAAATGTGGTCTTGGCAGGCATGACAAGGATGAAAAGATCCTTCCACCTTGACAAAATTTAAGCCTAAAATGTGTAACCACAATCAGACTGGTGGCAAATCTTGTTTTTTAAAGGTGATTTTTTTAAAAAAAATGAGTGCATTATTTAAATCCGTGAATGAATAACATATGTTCATTGTAGAAACGATAGGAAATGGAATAAAAATTAAAACAAACAAGGTTAAGAGGCCTGACTCTAGATTATGAAACACTTCAGGGTGGAAACTCAGCACCAACGCCTTACAGCTGTGTGTTCTTGCTTAAGGTACTTAATATCTCTAAATATCACTTTCCTTACCTGTAAAGAGAATATAAATTTTATATGAGAGGAGTTTTGTAGGGACAAAATCTAATAATGTAATTATGGCAATTACACAGTTCCTGGCAAATAGCAAGTGCACGGGAGAAGATAGCTGTTGTTCTTATTATATTTTTATTACTAGTTACTATGTTCTCACTGATAATTTTATAATGATATTGTCAAAGATGGAGGAGAAAACGTTATTTCAAATTGCTCAGAGTCCTGACATTCATAAGACTTTTGCGCACATGGGTTATTTTCCATTGTTCTAGTCATTGAAATAACAAGCGACATTGATTTTTTTCAAATCCCTTGGAAGGCAGCATTAAATGCTACACACTCTTTGGCAGGAGTAGGTACTACCTCAGGGAATATCAGGGGGTACTGCTAACTTGTACGTCGATATCATGGGAGGACACGTAATCACGCAACTCAATGCCTCCGATGCTGTAACCTCAGATGCTTGAACACTGCTTTCACATACAACATCTCACTTGATCTGCTCTTTCTCTCTAAAGTCTTCCAAAGGCCCTACACTGTATGCTGAGACACTCCTCGCTTCGCAGTCAGATGGTCACGGCCCTCTGTGACCTCATTCTTTCTCTTCCCTTCACAATCCTTCAGTTCTGGTCACAACTATCTTCTTTTGAGTTCCTCCAATGCTGTAGGCTCTCCCATATCCCTGATGATAGTCTTTCCAGTCCTCAGACTGCGTTTCTTTGACCACCCCCATCTTTTTGACAAAGTCCACACGATGCTCCACTCCAAGCCTTGTCTCCTATGCTGACGTCCTTGCTCTGAATTTGTTAACCAGACTGAACTCTCTCTTGGGATTTAGTATTTCCTACTTCTTTTATAGATTTTTGTGTATTTGTCTCAATTCTTTTATAGATTATAAGGTCCTTGGGACTTAGAGACTCTGCCTGGGAATGTCTGCATCTCAGATCTTATTACTTGGAAACAGTAAACTCCTAAACGTGGACTGAGTTAATTATATGAGGTCTGTCCAGGAAGTTTCCAGGCATGTACTATGAAAAACAGAGACATTTATTGAAGAAGGTACAAGATACAAGAAACATTGTACATAGGACAATGATGCCTCAGTTCCCTTCAAAGCAGGCACCTTTGGACCTCACGCAGTTCTCCCAATCGCTATGAGCTGCTCCATCATATTTTCCTGAATCTCATCGATGGTCTGAAATCTCTTCTGTTACAAAGGTGATTTCAGCACTGGGAAAAGCCATAAGTCACAGGGTGCCAAATCCAGGCTGTAGCAGGGGCGGGGGGCACTGAATTACCTGGGTGATTTGAGGTTTCCCCAAAAAACTCTGCACAGGATGTGATGCGTGAGTGGACGTGCTGTCATGATGAAGCTGCCAGTCACCAGTTGCCCATAGCTGCATCTTCTGAATCATCCAAATAGTTTCCACTGAAGACTGTTTAAGCTTAATGCAAAATTTGATACATATTCATTGCTTTACTTACTCAGTCATTTTGAATGTGAGAGCCACACAGTACACATGCTCACTCAATGGCATCTACTGCCCCCATTGACTAGTACAGTGAAGTTGTCATTATTCACACATGTGCATTCCAGTCCACTCTCCTTGGCTGCCAGGTTACATCAATGTCATGCAAACCATTCTCATTATATTAACAATAGTTGGATTTTTTCTGGGCAGACCTCATATTTGATACTCATAATAAATGTTGCTCACTTAGCCAGGAAAGTGTTACTAAACTTACCTTAGCAGATAAGGAAACTAAGGCTTGAAGAGGATGGAAAAAGATGTGTCCTAAACTCCATTAATTGGTGAGATGGACTAAACAAGATCTTTAGGTTTCAAATCAAGTGGCCCTGCTCCACGAGACCACCTCGCTCAGTGCTATGATAGGGCAGGTGAAGTTCCTGAATGAATGTAATGAGTGTTCCCTAAATTACTTATTACCTAACTTGAGTACAAAGGACTAAGACACTGAGAATTAAAACAGAATTGGACAAAGTCAATGCAACATCACTACATCTAAATGACACAGAGTTGTCTTCTATGGGGATTTTTAAAGTGATGTTTACTTAAGTCTGCATTTATTTTTGCCTTGTTTCCTCAAATGGGAAGCTCCTGAGGGCAAGGGCTGTATTTTATATGTATTCACATCCAAAAGCCTTGTTTGTAATAGACATTCCACATGTATTCCATGCATTCCCTGTGTGAAATTATGTTATTTCTCAGAAAAGAACAATATGCCATAAGAAAAAAGAAATCCAGTAAAAGTAAATTGATGTCAATAGACTGGAACAAAAGGGAAATTTCCGTACTGGCTATGGTAAGGACAGAGGAAAGCAGACATTGAAATGAATTAGCAAGACTAAACATGCCTCACATATTAGGAGAATATATTTTGATATCCTAATGAGTAGGAGATTGTGGCTGCTCATTAATCCTGCACAAATGAGTTGTGTCTAGTCTAGAGAACCAGAAAGAGACATAGAGCATGACGCTCCCATTCTCCCTTAGAGTTCCCCACCACAAAGGCTTGCTATGTAGGTACATGACTCTAAAGTCACTGTATCGCCACCGGCGTGTGTGAAAGGGCTCCATGCTAGTTTTAATCCTATGCTATCGCCATCTTAAAATTCTTAAAAATTATTGAGCAAGGGGCTCCACCTTTTCATTTTGCCCTGGTTCCTGAAAATCCTATAGACAGTTCTCCTTATTACCCTTCCAAGCCTGTGGATACGTTGCTACTAGAGTTTCCATCTTCCCAACTAGCTGGGAAGGGGCAGGTTGGGGGGCATTGCTACTAGAGTTTCCATCTTCCCAAACCCGGATTTGGCAGGTTGGGGGGCGTGGAATGCCCTTGTTCTCTCTCTAGGCCTAGCTACAGAGAACACTTTTCTAAGAAATTCTGAGGAAAAAAAAAAGACCATGCCACTGTACAAAGGTCAACACTTTCTCTGGAAGTGAATGTCTGGGAGCCCAGAAGGAATGATATGAGTGGGAGTACTGGAAATCACAAATCTGGGTTTCCTGTAATATTTTTAAAAGCACTCATGACAGAATACAGTAAATGATTAGCACTTAAGTGTTGTGGGAAGCTTCTCATTAAATCACATTGGCCAGAACCTTATTAGTATGATGTGTCTGGCTTTAGCTTTTTATCTTGAACAATGAGAAGTCTTAAAGGAAAGAAACATATAATTAAAAGGGTAGGAAATGGGGTCCATTACAAATATTAAAGGCCTGACATTAAATTCTCAAGAAAAGTCTGAAGTCCATAGCTTCCATCACATGTCTAAAGAACTGGCATTTGGGCAAGTACTTTCCTAGTTTTGCACAGGAGATTCTTCTTGATGAGGATGGGCCTAAGGTTATAAGAACTTTCAGTGCACTGTGCGACAGGAACCATTTGTGTCCTCAACACAGGACAGGCAAAGCCATCAGAAAGTTCAATGTGACCTTCTGGATTGAAAAAAAAAAGAAAAAGAAAATTTTACCCTTTGAGACAGTATGGATGGGCCTAGAGAACAATATGCAAGTGAAATAAGCAAGTCAGAGAGACAAACACCATGTGATTTCACTCATATGTGGAATCTAACGAACAAACTGAACTAACAAGCAAAATAGAGACTCATAGATAGAGAGCAGGATGACAGCTAAGGGTAGGGGGAGGTCGGGGGTGGAGGGATTGAGCAGAAAGGAAAAAGGACTCATGAATGGGGCAACAGTGTGCTGATTGCAGGGGTAAGGGTGTAATGGGGATAAATGGTAATTGGAAAAAATACAATAAAAGAGTAAAGCATGCTTAAATGTGAAAAAAAGGAAAAGGGATGATGAGCAATATATCATAATTGAAAAATAGAGGTCGTGATGCCAACTTAGAATGTACATTAAAATTTATTATTATTTATTATTATTATTTGTTTGGGAGAAGGAGGTTAAAAGGTCAATGAGGTTAACCAAGGGAGAAAAAGGTGACTGATAAGAGGAGAGAGGGAAAGAGAAGCAATGGGGATTCATTACTAACATTCAAAGAATTATTTGAAAATATATACACTGTAATCTCTTGATACTGAGAACAGAACGTTACCGTAAGTACTTGAAAATTCTGAGAGTCTTTTTCTTTTTCCTTTGTATACCTCTTTGTAACTTTCTTTTCTTTCCCTGTGTACCTTTCTCCAAAAGCTGCTTCTGAATTCTGTCAGGGGATTGAGGGGGGGAGTCTGGTGGAAGCAGCAGTTTGTGGTTTTCTAGCCAAATGCAGGGAACCAAAGCATGAAACACCAAAGAGGAAAGACAAGTTCAATCAACCCTTCCTTTGGTATCTGCTTCTTTCCAGTGAACAGACTTAGAAAATAACTTTTTAAAGATTAACTTTCTTTTTTCTAGAAAATTTACATGTTTGTATTTGGGAGAGAGGCAGGGAGAAAGATAGATGGGGGAGGAAGGGAGAGACTTAGAGATGGAGGAAGAGAAAGAGACAGTAATATATAAAATGTTGATTTAATTCTAGAAATCCATTTATAACTGGATAAGTATTGTTTTTATGAGGAAATAAATGGGTCATTATCAATTTGGGTCCCTGCTTTCCTTTTGTACTTTATTATCTTTTAAAAGTAAAAAAGTTACCTGCAATAAATACACGTAGTCAAGACATTCTTTTGACTATTATGCTTGTTAATTATGTAGAGCTAACTAAGACACAGAGGGTATGATCTGTGAGAGGAAAGAAGAGAAGAAATGGATGATGATGAAATGAAAGACTGAAACTGAATGCTTAAAATGGGAAATGCAAGATGGAGAATGAATAAGAAATTGAACTTTAGGAAATAGTGTAATAATGTAATCATGAGAGAAAATAATGATTCTTTAAATAAGATGCTAGAGAATAAATAAGAAATAGATATATTATTGGACTTAGAGAAGATAGCACTTTTGCTGCATGTATACATATAAAATAGAAATTTAAAAAGCTAATAAAGCTCATCAATCCTGAAATCAGGTCAACTGTTTACTAAATTTGATTTAACCACTGAATAAGTCATACCAACTCCTGGCTTTGTGTCCTAAACCCAGTAACAGTAAGAAATTGCTAGTAACACAATTCTCGATGAATATTTGCAGGCACTTTCCATCTAGTTGACATAATTTAAATCCATGATACAGCTAAGAGTAGAAATGAAACAGAAGGTAAAAGTCAAGGCAAATAGCTTTTATTCTTTGCTGCTCTCAGTGATGACACTAAAGATAGAAAGTAAACTCATATTGGAAGTATAGATTTTTAAAATGCAAACTTGAACTATCTATATGAAGTGATTTTCACAGGTATTTTTTTCCCTGAAAAATGACACTGTACATGTTAAACACTTCTCAAAGAGATTTACTCTTATATCAAATGTCTTAAGTTGTCTCATTCAGACAGGTTCCTCTGTGTGTGTGTGTGTGTGTGTGTGTACTTACCCTTGACTGGCTATTGACTACAAAGCATAGCAACAAAAGTACAATATTTTGCTGTGTATCATGCACACACTCCCATTTCGTGTGCATTAGACACGGGATTATTATACTCATTATTATACCCATGTATAATGCACATCCTTATTTTTCCCTCAAAAATTTGGGCAAAAAAGTGTGCATTATACATGGCAAAACACAGTATTCTGATATCCAGATTTGGGATTTCTTAGCTCACAAGTTCTTCTCCAATACCCATGCCCAGGCTGCCCCTCCCCTCTTTTTTTGAGATGGGTGGTACACTCCTCCCAGACTTAGATACATGTCCCAAATGAGAACTGTCACTTTCTTACATGACCCTGCTTCCCCTGCTTAGGGGTGGGAACCAGCCTCTAGCTGGCCCAATCATCAGAATGCCCAGTAAACCACCTCCATACTCCCCCGCCCCAAGCCCCTGCTCTTCAACACTAAATGTGTCAGATAAGGGTGTAGGAGCTAAGTTAGCCACTTAGGTTTCCTTTCCCAGGTGTTTGGACCTAAGTTAGGAGAAAATAGTTCTCTCCACTCTGGTCCTGCTGGAAGCCATGTTTTTTAACCATGTAGAGATGTTATTCTGAGAGAATGAAGTAAATGTGAAAGAGAAAGAATCCCTCAGGAAGCAAAACAGAATAACCATATGATCTAGCAATTCTACTCCTAGATGTATACCCAAAAGAATTGAAAGTAGGAACTCAAAGAGATACTTGTGCACCAATGCTCACAGCAGCACTATTCACAATAACCAAAAGATGCAAACAACCCAAATGTCCACCAGCAGATAAGTGGGTAAAACAAATGTTGTATACACACAGAATAGAATATTATTCATCCATAAAAAGGAATGAAGTCCTGAGATATGCTACCACATAGGTGAACCTTGAAACATTAAGCCAGACACAAAAGATTTTATGACTCTTCTAGAACAGGGAAATTTGTAAAGACAGAAAATATAATAGCAATTAGGGGAGAGGAAAAATGGGAAATTATTGTTAATGGATACAAGTTGTCTGTTTGAGGTGATGAAAAAGAACTGGAAGTGGTTAGATGCTGTAATTGAACATACATGTACTTAATGCCACTGAATGGTATGCTTAAAATGGTGAATTTTGTTATGTATATTCTACCACCTCCCCCCCAAAAAAAACAAAGATGAGAGAGAGAGAGACAGAGAGAGATTAAGAATCTAATAGAGTCCAGTCCTGGTTGAGTTGTCCTCAACTCAGTTCCACCTGTGCCTTTTCTGTGTTTCAGAACTTGCCAACTATTTTGCACCTAGGGCTAGTACAGGTTGGGTTTCTAGCACTTGAAATCTAGAGTGTTAGCATGGCCCTAAGGAAAACCTTGCCATAATTTTATATGGACTCAAAGGCAACCACACGTGTGTATCTATTTCAAATGGAATGTTTTCATCCTTTCAGAACTCATTTCTCTACCTGCAGATTAATTTGAAGGCCGCACCCCTTTTCTTTAACATAAAGCCTAAGCCCTAGCTTTATTGTTTCACATAAAGCGAGTCCTCCATGTGATACAAAGGGCTAATTACTTACTATTTTCCTAACTCCATGTCCTCACTGCATGGGTGTTAAATTCTTCCAAAAAATGAGGCCCTATGTCTCGCATCTGCCTTGGTTTTTGCATAGTCTCCCACTTAAAATACCAGTCCACATTTTCGGCCCAAGACTGCCAAAGGCACACTTTGGGTCTCCTGGCTATTCAGCAATTATTAAGACAACCAATTTTAAACCCACATAATCACTGGATAAAAAGCTGACATTTTCTACATCCATCATTCCCATCTATTGTACCACATCCTTCAAAGAGCTCTAAATATCAGCAGAAGCTGGAGTCACTCACAATATTAATTGCATTGTTGTTATGTCCTTAAAATTAGCACTTTCATCTTGCCTGTACTAGAGTATAATTTAAGGTACTGACTAGGTGAGGACTTGACAGGAAAAAAAATTACTCAAAAACATTTTACTCTTCCTGCCCTGGGATGATGAACCTTAGACTTCAGACCTGCCAACCTTTCAAGCTGTTTGGCATTTAAAAGGTAAGTGTGCTTTAAAGTGATGTGTAATGGATGGCCCCAAATTCTATTTTTAAGAGCTGTGTAGTGTTGATTTGGTTCATGTATACATTTGCAAAGGCTTGCTAGGCTCACAAACTAACCAAGGTAGTTTATTTGGGACTCGTTGCCCATGATGTTTTGGAAATAGGTTAGATTTCAGCTCCTAGTTCAAGAGAGCAAGTCAGCTCGGAACACACCTGTCAAGGCTTGGGGCAGGGGTGGGGTGGGGGAGGGGGTTGGGCAGCTTTCTTCTGTATTATACCAACCCCTGACACAGAAAAGAAAAAGACTTGGATAACAAGCCAGAATTTTAGCAAAGTTCTGTGTCACAGTAGGAAGATTGTGGCAATATACTATTTTTCAAAACAAAATCAAACAAACAAAACCCCACATTCTATTGTTTTCCAATCAAGGTGAACTTGGTGTATTACCCAAGGCCATGTAAATAGTTTTACTCTTTAAAAAATTATGGTAAATTTCAAGCATAACAACAGTAGAAAGAATAGTGCAGTGAATTGCCTATATAGCCACCACTCAACAGTTATTTCACCAGCATTGTCTGGTGAAGGATTGTGAAGAGAGTTACTGCATAAGGGAGGTACCCAAACAACCCAGAATTTAATTGTAAAAAAATTGTGTATTTATTTTTACATGTTTAAACTTCAGTGAACTTCAAAGTTCTCTCCATTTGATGCAATACACCTATTCAGATGTTTTTTTCCACTGCTCCAAAGTTTTTGAAACCAACTATTTTTATGCCTGTTAGTGCACTTTTGCCATTTTTTGTTTCTCCTCTTTCACATCAGCAAAGCGTTTCCCCTTGAGGACTTTTTTCATCCAGAGAAATAAAGAAAAAAAAGTCACTTGGGGGACCCAGTGAACAAGGAGGGTGGGGCATGGGGGTCATGCCGTTTTTGTCAAAAACTGAACACTCAGGATGACATGGATAGGATAAATCACCCATTATGAAATGGGCAAAAACACTGAAAGAGTCCAAAAAAAAAATTCACTGAGGTAGAATACAGCCTCTTACAACAACGCCAGCTGGTACGCTGATGCAGATGGGTTCTTAGAACATTTGCCTAGTCGGGGAAGCCGGCACTACAAGGGGCCCATCCTCCAGAAGATAATTCTGGGTTTTTTGAGCCCCCCTCATATATGCAAATACAGTGTATTTGTTTCTGGTAGTCGTAATTCAAAAGTTTATTAATCCTTTTGAATCGAGCTTGATTTTTAGTTCCTACTAAAATTGATTAGGCTCCAAAATATATCTGTGAAACAAGCAATGTTTGAAATATGGCAAAATACCCATAATTCTTGTAGTAAAGATCTATATATTTCCTCTAATTTGATTGTACATCATCAATAATGTCCTCATCAGACCATTTTCCTAATTCATTAAAGAAAGCTTGCCTTACGTGGGTGAAGTAGCTTTTTAAAAAACGACTTCATGTGCCGATTTGCAGTAATTGGCTTGCCTCCATACAGGCTTCAGCTAGTAAACCCTGACAGCTCCTTCCACACTCATCTCCTCAGATAACACAAGGCAGGCTGTGACAAAATACAGTGGCAAACAGTGCGCCTTTCCTGTCAGTTTAGGGAGTTCATATGTTGGTTTAAAAGTGGCTGCTCAACAACCCAGATATTCATCAATAGGTGAAGGAATAAACAGAATTTGGTATAAACAGGCAATGGAATTACTTGGCCTTAAAAAGGAATGAAGTTCTGAGGTATGCCACAAGATGGATGAATCTTGAAAACATTGTGCTATGTGAAGTAAGGCGGATATAAATGGACAAATATTGTATGATTCCACCTATATACAATAGGATATGCAGAATAGGCAAATTTATAGAGACATAAGGTAGGATAGAGGTTTCCAGGGGTGGAAGGGAGTGGGAAATGGGGAGTTACTGTTTAACGGGTATAGAGTTTCTCTTTGTGAGGGTAAAAACATCACTAGCTATCAGAGAAATGCAAATTAAAATCACTGTGAAATCATCTCATGCCTGCCAGAATAGCCATCATTAATAAATCAACAAACAAGTGCTGGCGAGGCTGTGGAGAAAAGGGAGCCCCAGTGCACTGCTGGTGGGAATGCGGACTGGTGCAGCCGCTGTGGGAAACACGACGGAATTTCCTCAAAAATATAACAATGGAACTGCTTTTTGACCCAGCAATTCTGCTGCTGGGGTTATACCCTAAGAGTCCTGAATCACCAATTCAAAAGAACCTATGCACCCAAATGTTCATAGCAACGTTATTTACAATAGCAAAGTGCTAGAAACAGCCTAAGTGTCCATCATAGATGAGTGGATCAAAAAACTGTGGTATGTTTACACAGTGGAATACTATACAGCAGAAAGAAAGAACTCCTACCTTTCACGACAGCATAGATGGAACTGGAGAATATAATGCTAAGTGAAATAAGCCAGTTGTTAAATATCAAATACCATGTGATCTCACCTGTAAGAAGAATCTAATGAACAAAAAAACGAGTGAACAAAATAGAACCACAGGCATGGAAACAGAATGGACCGACAGTGACCAGAGGGGACGGGGGAGGGGGATGGAAGGAGGGGGGCGGGACTAGTCAGAGAACATGTATGAATGACCTGTGACACAGACAGCAGTGTGGGAATTGACTGTGGGGGGATGGGTGGAGGAGGGCAAGGGGGGGAAATTGGGACAACTGTAATAGAATAACAATGAAAAATGATTTAAAAACAAAAAATGTTCTGGAGATGGACGGTGGTGATGGTTGCACAAAAATGTGAATGCACTTAATGCCACTGAACTTTACATTTATAAATGGTCAAATGCTAAATTTTGTTATGCACATCTTGCCACGATCAGAAAAAAAGTATCTTTTTAATCAAATCAAGTTTTTACTTTAAAATATGTGAAGTTTAGACTCATCATTTGCACTGCTAAGAATTCGGCTTAAGGAAATAATCAAGGCTGTTAAGTAATCAAGGATGCTAAACTAAACCAGGGTATTCTTCCTGTGGTATAATGGTGACACTGGAATCTCTTTTTAACTGGGGATTACATTATTGTTTGTTTATTCAATGGACTGTTGTACAGCCATTAAAATTATCATTTTAAATGACAGTAAGATATTCAGGATGTTTTAAGGGAAAATTTACATGGAAAAAAAATTTAACACATGTATTTTGTTACCCCTAAAATTAGCCCTTCCATTCCTCATACAATACTTTTTAAAGTATTACAATAATTTTTAAAGTACTTGATGTGTGCACATCATATGATATGTGTACATCATATGTGTATACACACATGTTAAAAATTTAGAGAATAATGCATCAAAATATGATCTTTGATTACCCCTGTAATGAGATTGATTAATGGCTAGTTTTATTTACCTATTTTTTTCTTTTGAAACTTTTTACTGTAATCATGTAGTACCTCAGGAAGGAAGCAAAAGTAAGCATTTTTAAGAAACTTCTCCACTGGATCTATTCTCCCATTTTTAAGCCCAAGCAAGACTATCACCACTGACCACACCCGATAGATGGACTGACAGGTGCTCCTGAGGAGAAGACCAAGGGTCCAGCTCAGGGCTCAGCCTCCCCCTCACCAATCGGAAGTCACCCCACCCCTACTCCCTCTGCCGGATTCCATCGTGTTGTTAGGTCCTTCTGTGAGCTCCTCTGAGGACGGGGACGAAATCAAAGGAATCTTTCTATTTCTTCCTGGTCCTCGCACTAAAGTTGGTATGTGGCAGGAAATTAATGAGTGTCAAATAAATACAGTATAGCACATGTGCCTTCCCTAAAAAGACTTGGGCTACAGAGAGCACAATTTAGTGTGTGTTTTCTCCTAAAGATATTTCTCCCCCTTCCCCTCCACATACTACCTGTTTACAGCTAGTAAATAACAAAGCCAGAACTTAAATGCTGACAATCTGTCCCTAGAGCCCAAGAGTTTATCCACTGTGCTTCACTGTGAGATATGATCGCCTTGTCAACTGGATTCAGCAGGACAGAACATAAGGCACCATCAAATTTTTATATATGTGGCTGCCTTCTCCCAGCTAGAGATTCTAAAGGACTCCCTGAGTAGCCTGGCCTTAAAATTGCAACCTTCAAAATGCACTTTCTGGTCATGAAACCTCTACCCTTGATTATGCTGTTTCCTGTTGAATCTACCTGCATTGACCATAATTCTTGGCAGTAACTCGATTGTCTAAATATTTTTCTGCACATTTACACCCTAATCTGAGTACAAAATCATCCAGATTTTCATTATGTGAGTGTCTACAAGGACATGGAGAGACTAGAAGGAGGCCAGCAGGTGTGGTTGGGAGAGCCAAGAAAGCTCCTTTATTAATCAGGTATCAAGTATGACTCCAAACGGAACTGCCCCCTCAGACCATCGTTGCAACAGAGAAGGTGGTTCATGGTTCATCCTCAGAGGACCCACCCACCTAAGGGGGCAGAGAAACAAAGTATAACTGAACACAAATGAATGAAAGTTTTGACACTTGCTGAGCCTCAAAATAATCAAGAAATGTCAAGTGAAACAATAGGATTTTTTTTACAATTTTATGATTTTTGACATTTAATAAGAATGATAACATACTCTCATATATTGCTGTTGAGACTGTATAGTATTATAATTTTTCAGTGTCAGTCAAAATTTAAGATGCAAAGTCACTTTGGCCTCACAATGTTACCTCTAGAAATTACTATTAATTATTAATTATTATTCTGTAATAAATATTATATAAAAAAGAGAACCATATAAAATTGTAAGCTTTGTAGGTTAAAAATAATGGAATGTTAGCAATTTTATAAAGTTCAAACTGTTAGGTTTTGGAAGAAAATTTTTTTAAAACAATAGCTGTTTTTGCATTCTAGGAATAACTATTTTGCCAGTTTTTGCGTTCTGAGGTTATCTTATCAAGATGGCTTTAATAGGCCTTGTTTTGTATTTATTCAACACTGAACATTTCCTGAAATCCTCCTACTTGCTAAGCACCATTCTGGACTCTGAAGATTCCATAGTGGAAAAATAAAGCAAGAAAAAAATCTTCCCTAATAGAGGTTACATTAAAAAATAATACTGTTAGGGCCCTGAGTTTATTAAGTGTGAATTAGAGAATATGAAGGCATGTACAATGCAAATTACTAAGGAGTTAAGTAATTTAGCTTTTAACTTGGAATGAACCTGCAATTAAGATTTGCCATCATAAATTTATCAGTCAATCACTGTGTATCCTTTAAACATGATATGAAAGCACTACAGAGTTTAATTTGGAAAACCTTGAGAAATTTCAGAGATGATTGCAGGTTGTTACACTTTATAAGCTGCCACTTGCCATTGTTAAAGTGGTAGGTTTCTGATTCAACATTTTGAGGGTTCTGGGGTAAAACGTACCTTTAAAGTGCTTATTACGATTTTGAAGTTGGGATAGCACTGGACCAAGACAACGTAATTTATATTCTTTGATGAGGATGCTTTATTTAAAGCATTCCTAAATAAAGACACTTTTCTCATCAAGTTCTCTGGTCTGTATCCTTCCCTTTGTGTCTCAGCATCTTCTCTCTGGTAGAGAGTGTTGCATAGTCGAATGACCGGCAGACTGGTACTAACGAGACCTAGGTTTCTGCTCTGAATCCAGACCTACTATTCTTCAAGCCAATTCACCTTTCTTTACTTTAGATTCCTCATTGGTAAAATGGTGGATAGTGAGGTCATTACTGGGCGGTTTTTCTAAAATTTCTTCTAGTGCAAATTTTTATAATTCTATCAGCCATGGAAAAATACTACAGAATATAGTATAGAGATAAGCTGGGTGAGAATCACAAGACAGAAGACTACCCTTTTTATCCATCAGGATTTTCAGTTGTATATAACAAAATTTACACTGATTAGCTAAAGCTAAAGAGAATTTAGATGGATTCTTGAAGAGCCTGAAAAGCAAGTATTGCTGCTACTTAACAACAAACCATATAGTCAGAAAGAACATCCACTATATATACTGCAGGGTGGTCACAGTGAAAACACCCCTCCTACTGCTACTGGCTCCTACATGCTGATCATACTTGGTGCTGGGCCCCAGAGGCCCCAGAAGAATGAATGCTTCCACACTCACCAAATGATAGACCTCGCTGGGCTCAGGCACCTCCTCGTGATCCTCTCTTCTGCACCTAAGCCTCCTGCAGGTAAATCTAATTACAGGAACTGAGGTCACACACTTACAACCCTCAAATACGAGAGATCCTGGGGGAAATTTCTGTTTTTAATTTTTCCTTGGAAAGACAGATTCACAACATGGGAATGTATCAAAATGCAGAGAAACTAATCAGAAGATATTGAAAAGTACAAAGAGCCAAAAAAATGTAACAACTTATGAATAACAAATCTGATACATCCTACAGCAAAAGATAGTTCTAGTTATCTTGTTATTTTTATCCATCAATGCACACTTAGGTTATTTCCATGTCTTGCTTATTATGAATAATGTTGCAATGAACATGAGGTGCAGATATCTCTTTGAGATACTGATTTAGTTTCCTTCAGGTACATACCCAGAAGTGGATTGTTGGATCATATGGTGGTTTCATTTTTCATTTTTGAGGAGCCATCCTGTTTACCATAATGCTTTGCTAATTTACATTCCAACCAAGAGGGGGAATATAAAGGGTTCCCTTTTTCCATATCCTCATCAACATTTGTTAGCTCCTGTCTTTTTGATAATAGTTATTCTAACAAGTTTGAGGTGATATCTCATTATGATTTTGATGTCATTTCCCTGGTTAGTGATGTAGAAAATATTTCATGTACCTATTGGCCTTTTGTATGTCTGCAAAAATGTCATTTCAGGTCCTCTGCCCATTTTCAAATAGTATTCTTTTTTTTTTTTTGCTACTGAGTTGTAAGAGTCCCTTATATATTTTGGATATTGACCTCCTTAATAGATAATATGGTGTGCAAATATTTTCTCCCATTTTGTAGGCAGCCTTTTCATGAATGGATAAAAAAATGTTGTACATATATACAATGAAATATTATTTAGCCATAAAAAAAAAGAAAACAAATCCTGTCATTTGCTACAACATGGATGAACTTGGAGAATGTTATGATAAATGAAATAAACCAGACAGAGACAAATAATGTATGGTATCACTTACATGTGGATTTTTTTTTAAAGAGTCGATTTCATAAAAATAGAGTAGAATGGTGGTTTCCAGCAACTGGCGGGTAAGGGAACAGGGAAGATGTAGGTCGAATGGTAGAAATTTTCAGTTTTAAGATGAATAAGTTCTGAAGATCTAATGTTCAGCATGGTGAGTATAGTTAATAAGTATTATATACTTGAAATTTGTTGACAATAGATCTTGAGTTTTCTTATCACACACACACATCCCAACCAAGAGTTAACTATGTGAGGTGATGGCTCTATTATGGGTTGTGGTGATCATTTCACACTGTACATGCTTATCAAACCATCATGTTGTACACTAAATATATACAATTTTATTGATTGTGCTTCAATAAGGCTAAATAAAATTTTCTTAAAAATATTATTGTCTTATATTAAACAGAGCTTAGTTGTAGAAAAGAGAAACCATTCTGGCTAGATCGAGCCTGCTGAGATT
Organism: Pteronotus mesoamericanus; assembly: GCF_021234165.1. Taxonomy (NCBI): domain Eukaryota; kingdom Metazoa; phylum Chordata; class Mammalia; order Chiroptera; family Mormoopidae; genus Pteronotus; species Pteronotus mesoamericanus. Next base: position 17,377,007 of record NW_026555329.1, on the reverse strand, counting down.
TGATTCAAAGATGAGATGGCCACATACTCATGTGAGGCTCAGAGGGACAGAGAGTCAGCTGAGCTTCCAGCAATGCCTGCGCCACCACAGAAGGGGCCGTCGAAGGACTGATGCCCCTGCTGCCACCGGGAGCCAGGACTCCGCTGTAGTGCTGGCTCCAGGACGAGCTCTTTGGGGACCTGCACCACCAAAATGGCGTCCTTCCCTGCCCTTTCCACCCATCAAGCTGGGGTCTGGGTGCTGAACTTCCTTTGACAACTGATGGAGGAAAAGCATGCGCCCCCAAGACGTGCTTAGCAGCAGAAAGGACAGCAAGAGAGCAACCTGTTTTCTGCCCTCCTAAGCTTAATGTGCAGAAACTGGCTTACATGAAAACAAGAACTAGAAGCATGGGAAAGCTGCCTTGAATGTTCTCATTTGTGGCATGCGGCACAGCCAACAACAAAGAGGTTGGAGTGAGTCACAGTGAGCCACCTGCAATATCTGCCACATTTCGTTGAGCTCTTAGTTAGGAAAGCTCAGTCTTACCATGAGCTTTCTTCTTAATAAAATGTCTTTCTCGTAATAAGTATCTAAGGAAGTTAGCGCTCTCCATTGACACTCAAGCTTCTAAATCATTAAGTTGTCCAAGGTTACACAGCTAGGAAATGGAAGAACTGGGATTGAACTTATACTTTGTTTCCAAGGAGAGTACTCTGTCAACTGCTGACTGTCTAGGTTGTGGTACAGCTTGGATAACTAGCCTCATCACACAAATGCACACCCTTTCATTGGTAGGTAGCAAATTTTTCTTTATCTTGACCTCAGCCTTCAACACTTAGACCATGAGGCAGGAAACATACAGGCTCTTGGGATGTGGACTCATTACTGTATTATTTGCTGATACTAAAACTGGTGATGTTCCTGTTATAATGGAACATAATGGGGCCATAATTGCATAGCAAAATTACAGTGACTGTACTTCCATTTATGATCAGGAATACGGCTATGACATTCAGCCCAGCTTCTGAAATTGTCACAGCTTCAGCCCGGGACCACAGCCCATTTTTCCTGGGAGTGAAGCTTATTGGTAGCTATAATTCAGATATTGCCCCTTATAAATTATGGCGCATTCTTAACATATTTAATGAATGAGATTTATATTTAAGACATCAGAGAGCAAGGTACAGTTGCTAAATTTATACTTATATGTAATAATTAACAATGAATGAAGACCTTATATTATTGCAACCCAAGTTATACAGGAATAAAGAAAATAACAACAACAAAAAGAAACTGAAGTTAAGGTTGTTTTGTAACTTTTTCAGAAAGGAGACTATAAATGCTAAAAGATCCTTGTAAATACTCTTAAAGATGGAATTTTACAATAAAAAAAAATAACAAGGCCGTGTAAAGGCACTCCTAGCTGCTACTCAGGGCAAGTCAACTGAACAAAGATGGCATGGTAGCCATGGGCTTGGAGGTGTGATTTCAGATGCCTTTCCCAGCACTTTTAGAAAACTCACCCTGGCTCTGCTGTTGAAACAGGGGTATGGGGGAAGGCATAGTCAGCACTCCCCAGGCTGCTATATTACAGTTAATTGTATCCTGTGAAGCAGCTTCACTCCCTTCAGTGAGAGGAGGGAGAATTTTATGTCATCATAATCTGCGATTTGCTCTGTGGATTTCCGGCAAAATCCAACAATTCAAATCTGTTTCAAAGTTTTAAGTGTAGAAGGTGTTTTAAGAATAGAGAAGGAAAAGCCTTTAATAACTAAAGCAAATCACTAAGATCTCTAATATGGGAACTATCACCTTAAAAATATGTATTTGTGATGTCTTTATTTGTTACCAGGTGAATATGGGCACCAAATGCTATTTCTCTCTTTCCCTAAGCATTTGCTTACTACAGAGCTGAGCATTCAGTAGATACACACCTATATTGAAACCTTGGCTGGATGAAAATATTAGGGCACTGTTTCTTTAGTTACAGGATGCCTGTTTTCCCTTAGATTCTGGAAGTGATGCTCAAGCTTTAGTGTGCACCAAAAACAAACTTCTGATTGTCAGGTCTGAGGTGTGGCCTGAGGATTTGCACTTGAACGAGTTCCCAGCTGATGTTGATTCAGCTGGTCTGGATATCACATTTTGAGAACCATGAGATTATAATATTGCTTTAGGTAAATGAATATTCTTTTGCATTTTTATCATTTGATTTTTCCTGGGAAGTGAGCCCTTCTTCATTATAGAAAATTTAATGGTAAATGGTGATTTATTAAATTGTATATAGCATGAATAACTTCAGAATTATCACTTGTCAACTTGCTTACCTTCATTCGGACACATGCAGCCTTTACTCTGTGAAGCCCAGAAGCTGCAAAAGTTTTTATTTACCAAGAAGGAGGTACCAAGAAGAGCATAACATAGCAGAAGAAATTCTGAATTTAGAGTCAGAAAGTCTGTATGCAAATTCTCCTACTTCTTATGAACTTCATCAGCTCTGATCAAGTGACCCACACCTTATCCTCTATGAACCTTGGTTTCCTTGTCACCAAACTGGGGACAATGCCACCTGAAGACCTCACAAATTCTTACAGGCATCAAGTGACATGACATGTCCTAAAGTAACTCATCAATTGGAATACAATAAACATGAAGTTGAATCCCACTCTATTCAACAAAAAGTAAGCTCAGCCTTAATGAGCATATCTCCAAATAAGCATAACACAAAATATAACAAAAGGATGAAATATATTTCATAATAATGGCTGACTATGTAGAAGGAATTTTAGAAATTATAAACATCTATAATATTTAAGTTACCTCACATACCTAATCTTAAAATGTTTAGTATAAATAGTGTGTGTTTTAATCCATTTATTGTCATCAAGTCTTTCATGGTTTTAATTCCAAGTCATATTTATGTAGTACTCTACAATTTCCCAGGGTGTTCTCTTAGATTGTTTAGTATTCAAAATCTCCCAGTGAGGTAGGAAGTGTTCTTCCCTTCCTGTGCCCTCCTATGTCTTTCAGTTGCTTAGGTTAACAGAAACTCAACTGCAGAATCTTATGTGTTTTTTCATCTTGCAATGCCTATAGGTATTATTGGAGCATATGAGATGACTCCAGCTCTTGGTGAGTAAGTAATTCTTTTTTGAAGTTTGTAAAGCTACTTACCTTTCCCTATCTTCAGAATCTTCTGCAATTTTACATAACAACCCATATCCCCAAACAGTGAGACATTCTAGAGAGGATGAAGGCGAGCTTCTGCTTTTCCTTTTCCATGGTCACGGCGCCCTTACCTCTGTTCGTGGTCTCTTCAGCAGTCGTCCTGGACAGTCAGCATTATAAATGTCCCCAGATGGCCCCGAGTGCTTCTGGAATCTTGGTTCTGAGGATTTCCCCTCCTCAAATTCATAAGTGTCTTCTGTTGCCTAATGTCCTAACATCTAAATATGAGGAACACTAGGCCCATACAGCAAACAGGGAAAAGCTAAAAGGTTAATCTCTGACTATATCCTACACATACACCCCCCCCCAATAAAACAATGAGGCAAATGGCAAGGAGAGTGCCTCAGGTACCCAGAATATGAGACGAGAGAGCGAATGGCATAAGGTCAGCTGTTCTTCATCATAAGGATTCTCACCAGAAATAAAATACAGAGTGAAGACTAAATGAAATGGGTAGGGTCCTTTGAAATGGATTTTCACCTCACCTCTGTATCCTCCTTTGAGAACCCATCTAACGTCATCCCTACTTCATAAACAAGGAAAATGAAATGATAAAGGAAAGTGTAAGAGTCAAGACATATCTAGAGACTGTAACCCCACGATTTCCCACGTACAGTGAGGTCCCTTTCATCTGTGACTACTGCTACCTACCATATATTAAGGCATGAACTAAGTCAGAAGGTGTCTGAGACTCAAGTGTCTCCTCAGGTAAAAGAACTGACCCCAAGCCTACTCACCAAAACAGAACATGGACGTCGGGTGGCTAACAAGTGACTGTGTGATGAACGAACCCAGTTCCATAGAACCTTAATTGGGTTTCATCAAGCTCATGACTCCTTCCTCTCTCTGGCTACATTTCCAGTGCTGGGCTTGCTGGCTCTGGCTACACTCAGCTGGTGTCCTGAAGATGTCAGCTGGGTGAGGGATGAAAAGTTGTTTTGCTCCTAATCCCACCTTTCCTTCTTTTTTAAATTAACCTTCTCAAATGTTCTTTGGGTGCTAGGGTTACCATGACCCAAATCGTTTCACCTCTCTGACATCTTGTTTCCTCAACTCTAAAACGAGTGGGATGGATGATGTTCAGGGATCTATTCACACTCAATTTCAAAGGATTTTGAGGAGCCTGATGCAGAACACACTGTGTCACATCACTTAAATTTGGGGTACCATACATGTAAGTGTTTTTATGTGAGAATAACCATATGGGCTCACTTCCAGATTTATGAATGGCTGTTACCCCTCATTTTTTACTGAATTCTAACCAACATGAGCTAAATTTTACTGAGTATTCACTGCGTGCCAGTTATGTTTTTTACTACGTGTAGTTATTTGGGCAGCACTCACCACATTTCTGTGGGATTTGTACTTTTCAATAAAAAAACAGCATGCCTGCTTTTATTGATGAGGAAGCAAAGCCAAAGTGATGTGAAAGAACTTGCCCATGGCCACAGGTAGAAAGCAGTGGAACCAGGATTAGAAACCAGGGAGTTTGGTGTCTTAAATTGCCTCACAAAGTTCAATCTGATTATCAGATATGTGTTTAGAGTTTCAAAATTAAACAAATGGGAAAACTCTAGCATTCTTAGTGCCAATTAGGCAGCACATTGAATAAACCAAAATGTACTTATGTTAAAATGCTCCCCCTCCCCGCCCCGGCCACTCTCCCAGAGTGGCATGGTGTCCGGAGTAGAACACGGCCCCTGATGGAGTGCTCATCCTTGCAAAGGCATGCGCAGGAGAGACTTAACCAGGCTCAATGGGTCACTGGGTAACAGGGAACAGTCAAAACTCCCCTTCACATCTAGAGCCTCCTTTCCCCCAGAAGAGGAAGGGGCACACAGCATTTCGCCTGTCCTCAGTCCCTGGCATCCTTTCTTGGAAGCACACAGATTGAACTCAGAGGGTCATTTCCTCCTGGGTCCTCCGGTCCCAGAGGCTGAAGTGTTGCACCAGAGAGCAAGATGCCATCAGCCGGTGGGTGCTCTTCCAGCTGCTTCAGTAATTCAGAAGCTTCAGAACTAAGAAATGAATCCCCACGGAGGAAATGCGGTGCAGAAGCAGTGGGCTGCACTGCGCATCTTTCCTCTGCTGCTGGTCATAGAGCCCTGGGAGGGGAGCATTGTTTCCCTTTCCTTTTTCCAGAGAGAAGTGAGGAGCGCCAGGGTTAGTGTTGGTGAAGGACTGAAGGGGCCTGTGTACTGCACATACAAACAATCTCTGCTCCATCAGGGGTGTCCACTCTGAGGCCCAGGGGCCACCTGTGGCTCAGGATGGCTATGTATGCAGCCCCACACAAAATCGTAAATTTACTTAAAACATGAGATTGTGTGTGTGTGTGTGTGTGTGTGATTATGTGTCACAATGTATTTAATGGTATTTAATGTGTGGCCCAGGACAACTCCTCTTCTTCCCACGTGGCCCAGAGATGCCAAAAGGCTGGACACCCCTGAGAATAAATGCTTTTGCAGATGCCGTTAACGGTCTGGAGGGAGTCAGGTTAGCTCAGGTTTGCGCAGTCTCCTTTCAAGTTAATATGCTTCAATTTTGTGTGAAGAGAATCTAATGAATACACGTAGCTAAGTGTATTCTTTAATCTATGAAAGAATTCTCTCTAAACAGTAGAGGCTGGACCCATGAGCAAACCCATCACATTGCCTGCTATGAAGTCACCAATGAGTTCGCGATATGTTTCTGGGAGCAGGACATTGTGTAAGCAGGCAGTTTTGTCATCTTTATGCTTTTGTTCATAACATTAAGGCTGGATTAACATACCACACAATGCCTCTCAACCTATTATACCAGATCAACAGTGGCACAAAGGTATTCACAAAGCTGTATCCGAACTGGAATAAAACAGGGGCTCTCTCTTCCAATTTTGCATCCTGTTGTAAATTACATCAGCAGTAAATCATGTTTTATTACATATTCTTCTGCTCAGATTTGGAAGCTCAAGAAAAAAATATGCCAAGAACAACTCACTGTGGATCAACATCAAATTGAGCTTGCCAGTGGAGTCCTCCCTACCCCCAGAATGCTGACGCCCTTTGGCAATGTTTACCAAATGAGTGATTGTACAATAATAAACACTGGAAGTCATACATTTTAGTCTTTTCTTGGGGAAAGCTGATGTTCCCCAAACAGAATAATGTTCTTACAAATAGGTGAGGGGAAAATGGGAATGAAAGAATTTCAAGTAGGAAGGAGGAAGGCAGTTTACATCGGCATGGAACAATACTCAGTCATTGCAACCAGGCAGCATTAACCAAGAGCTCAGCATGTCGGATGCACAATGGTGGGGGGCAAGAGCACAAGCAATAATAACAGCCTGGAGGGCTGCTCTTAGATAATGCACAGGTCCAGGCCCTCCCTGGAGATGTTGATTCAGAGGGTCTGAACCTCTCTGATTTACAAAAAAGCTCTTGAGCAGTCTGATTCCCTTTTCTATTGAACAAGCATTGCTCTAAATCCCCACAGTATGGCATTTCTTCATTTGAAAGATGATGAAGCCTTTCCCATACCCTGAGAAGTAGCCTAAAGACCAGTGCCAGCTGTTGGAACCTGAATTAAAAGTGTATTCAAGTCATTACGTCGTAGGCTTTTTCCTTGGCTTTATACGACACACTCTGGCTACATTTATTTGGAAGTGTCTTATCATTTCAAAAGGTAGAATGGGTAAGAGTCTCTAAACGGTTTCCCTCTCTATTACCTATCATAGGAAATGGCCCTACCCTCCCCCTTTGAGACTTCCTGGACTGAACTTCTCATCCACTAAGTCCTGTGGCTTCTACCTCTCTAAAAGCTCTCCACTGTGTCTCCTCTTTAGTACCAATGGCTGTGCCTCAGTTCAAATTCTCATAGTTTTCCTTCTGGGTTACGGTAATGATCTTCTCAATTGGATTTTCTACCTCCTGTTTTATTTTCCTCTTGTCCTTTTCCTATAAATTGGATCATTTAACTTTCCCCAAATAAAATGTTTTCATAACTCCCAATTGCCTCCGGAATCAAATCCAAGCTTTGCACCCAAAGTCCTAATTGCCCCAAGTGTTTGGTTTAAAACCCAGGGAACATAAGAGACGCAGACTGGATGGGAGTGATTTTGGCACGTTGGAGGCCCCCATCTCCCATGGCTCATTGCCGTATCAGTTTGACATGTCTTCCTTTTTTTTTTTTTTTTGAGAGAAGCTAAAATTTATGTGCTGTCCCCCAATTTTTAAATATTAAATATGTACACATGATGATTCACCTTCACTCCCCAAGCCTGTGGATTAGACTCAGTCCAACATTGGCCATTTTATAACTGTTTTATACCTTGACTCCACCTGAATATGGCTGATGTCCAGGAATTCCACAGGAATTTAAACCACATTATGAATACATACTGTAAAATCCTAAATCTAAACTTGCTGGCCAAGAGCAGAAAGGTAAGTAAACCTTAAGTATCCTGCCTTCTCACTCAAAAGTGATTTTCTCTTTATTACATGATAAAATTCACCTTGATCCCAAACTCATTACCTTTGACAGGACCCTCTTTATCTATTTTTGTTTATTATTTCCCTGTGGTAGAGAGGCAATGAACGGTATCTCCCAAGAGGAATGCAGACTGCTGTCACACAAAAACAGAAGAGCCAGACATGTCCATGAACAACTTAAGACAGCATGGTCACGAGAGACCGCTTGGGAAGAGAGCTGGAAGGATGGATCTGGGAGCTGGTGCTCATGTACGTGAGCAGGAGTCCACAGATGGGTTCCCATTAGTGATGCCCTACAGGGCAAGTCAAAGTTTACCTCTCCATGCAAAGCTTCTTGAACAAGCTCTAAACCTAACATCCTCATAGACCTAGATTCGGTGTGAATACGAGTATAGATACATTGATTCTGTCCACATTTGCTAGGGCTGCCACCTCTTTACCTTCTAAATCTCATTTTAGATAGCATTGACCCAAGAACATCTGAAATTTCTATGTAATTATCTTTTTTGATCATGGATTGCTTTGAAAATCTGAAGCAACCATGCTTTCCCCCCAAAAAATATACATGCAAATAAAGTTTTTTTACAATTTGCCTATCAGTTTTAGTATATATCCATGCATCAATCCCCTAACCTATCCTATGTAAGGACTCTTACCTACAGAATCCCTGAATAATTCCCAAAACAATGATTCCCTATCCCTACGAGAAAAAAAAAAAAAAACCCAGTAAACAAAACTCTAAGCATTTATTATTAAGCTTCCTTACTTAGATGAGCGCCTTACTTAGATCAGGCTTTTGTTTTGGAAGAAAACTCCTGGCCTTTTGGCACTTTGCTGCAGAACCCTTAGTTTAGAATCTGGAACTTGGTGGCAGGGGTTCATAAAATTGCTGTAATCCATTCACCCAAGGATGTCAGATCCTAGGAAATTAGTCATACATTCCATTAAGGCAAACTAACAAACACATGCTCAAACAGAATGCTCAAAATCATCAGTCAAGTGGGTTAGAACGCTGTGCCCTCTTCCCACCAGAGAGCCAACCTGAGAAACCAAATGAGGACCAAGAGGCTGCAATGGAAACACAGAGACTGTGAGCTGGGTGGTCTAATGGGTTAATGGGATGCCCCGCCTGCCTGCGTCCTTTCGCCCACCGTGAAATAGGGCTGCCAGGGAGACGCAAGCCAGAGAAACTTCTTAAGCATGACAAATTCTATTGGTTTTTTTTAATGTTTCTACTATAAAACATAACCAAATTAAAGAACACTCTTGGGGGTGATACACCCATAATCACTTTAACACATCACTACCATTACCATTTTGATGCGTATCTTCAATCAGTTCTTTCTTATATATACTTGTTTCCCAGTTATCAGCTCTATTTGCATCTTCCTTTCTGAGCTTCCCCAAATAAATATATTCAACACCAGGGAAGAAATAAACAAATTCCAGCATGTAAAAAAGTTGTATGAGACAAATGTCTGTTTCAACAAACAAATGGAAAATTTAAGGGGAAAAAGAGAAAAAACAAATGAAAAACAATTTAAGAGGTATATCGATCAACTGCAATGCATGGATCTTGTTTCAAATGCACTTTGAGATGATTTATATAAGCCTCATTGCAACCACAAAGCAGAAACTTAGAGCAAATGCACAAAAGAGAAAAAAAGTGGAAACAGAGTACACCACCCTGGAAAATTAATTTACAAAGGAAGGCAGAAAAGGAGGAAAAAAAAATGGAAATACAAGAAACCAGGAAAAAGTAAGATGGCATTAATAAGTCCTTATGCATCAATAATAACTCTAAATGTAAATGGATTAAATTCACTAATCAAAAGGCACCGAGTAGCTGGGTGGCTAAAAAAACAGGACGCAACTATGTGCTGCCAACCACAGACTCATTGCAGCTCTAAAGACACACATAGGTTCAAAGTGAAGTTACAGAAAACGGTAGTTCATCCAAGCGGAAACTAAAAGCAGAGGTAGCTATACTAATACCATACAAAATAGACTTTGAGCCTAAAATGGCAGCAACAGACAAAAAAGGGAATTGTATAATGCCAAAGGAGTCAATTCATCAAGAAGATACAACATCATAAATATATACACACCCAACATTGAAGCACCTGAGTATATTAAGCAAATACAAACAGATCTGAAGGGAATAATGAAAAACAGGGCAATAGTACAATACGAAGAGACTTCAACACTCACTTTCAACAGTGGATAGATCATCTAGACAGAAAACCAATGAGCAAACGATGGACTTGAATCATACATTAAACCAAACAGACCTAACAGACATAGAAATTCTATCCATCGGAAGCCAAACACTTTTTCCTCTCAAAGTGCACACCAAACTTTTCTCAAGTACACTTTAAAAGATGTAATCTTATAAACATAATGTTAAGCCAAAACACAGAGAGTGCATACTGTATGATTTCACTCATAAAATTCAAAATCAGGACATTTCTTACCTTTTGGAGGCACAGTCACTGGAGGGGGCGGTGGGGCTCAGGCACTGGTGATATTCCATCAAGGTCCTAGGTACACAGACACATTCACTTGTGAGAATTCATCAAGCTGTAACCTTTTGATTTGTGCACTTTCTTTGTTATATAGCAAATAGTTAAATTCATGAGCTAATCTGAACATTTATGTCTGATGATACTAAGGAATTGCTAGTTTCATTGATCCTAACACTGGGATTTTGTCAAAAAAAGTCTTATGCTTTAGAAGCAGATACTGAAATATTTATGGATAAAAAGTAGGGGAAGAGGGAAAAGGGGAAAGTTGGAGTTTCGATAGATGACATATTGATAACTGTTGAAACCAGGTGATGATTACTTGAAGGTACATTAGCTCTTTCATATATATTTGAAATTTTCCCCTACAAAAAGTAATTGTAGAATCCCCTTTCGGCCCTTCTCCTTGCCCAGTTCCTTCTCTCTGCACTGCCCTGGGGCTTTCACCTCTCTCCCTTCTCCCACCATTGCTTAACCTTAGAGGCCAGACCTCTTAATCTACCACCTCCCTTCCTAAAACAGTGCAGCTCACGGAATCTCTTAATCTGAGCACCAGTAGATTATACAGGCCCCTTGAGGGCTCAGGCCCAAACAGAAGGGAGTTTATAAAAACAAAAAAAGTGGGTCTTTTCTAGAAAGAAGGGTCCTATTCTAACTGCTAAGGAAAAAGGTTTCCCTCATTCATTCATTCATTCATTCCCTCCCCCTCTCTCCGAATATGCATGTATAGGTAGGGTTCGGAAGATACTTTAGTGTCTTGATAAATTTGGGAAGTATTGTTAATAGCATCAGGAATGTAGTCGTAAACCTTGCCCCAGGCTGGGCTACTTCTCCTGACCGCTAATCTAAACCACTTCATAAAGACCCATACAAACTTCAATGTCAGAGGGTGATCTCTGAAATTCTTCCCAGACCAAAAAAGGCATCTTTTTGGAGCCTTCAATCCCCTCCTGTTGTTGAATTTTCCTCTGAGAAATTCTAAGTTTACGGGAGGGAGGAAGAGAAAGCACTTAAGCAGGAGTGTCCAGCCTTTTGGCATCTCTGCGCCACACTGGAAGAAGAAGAGTTGTCTTGGGCCCCACATTAAATACATTGTGACTTGTAATCACAAAATAATCTCATAATGTTTTAAGTAAATATACGATTTTGTGTTGGGCCGCATTGATAGCCATCCTGGGCTGCGTGCAGCCTGTGGGCCCAGGTTCAACACATCTGCAGGAGTCTGTGGGCTGACTGGGAGTTTCTGGGCAGAGCTAGCCATGTAAGAACACCAACAAATAGGTTGAAGACTAAAAGGAATGGAGGCAAAACATTTATCCAAATGAGATTCTATTAATTTTCCAGGAATGGGGGTGATACTACATAATATACTTGAATTGGTCTCAAAGCATACATTGTCAGCCTAGAAACAAAAACACACAAATTGGAGTTTGATTTAGGAATTAATAAACAGACGTGATTTGGAGGAAATTAAAACATTTATCAACTTCTGTGAAACTCAGGACTGGCTGTGTGAACCTAAATTACAATGTGCTCTATCATAGTCTCTGGGCTCAGGGGTTGCAGTCCCAGGAGCAGCCCCCGACTCAGTGGGAAGCCTTCTTTTCTACCCCCGTCCCTGGGAGGTCGGCAGCCCGCCACTGCCAGGTATACCTGTGTGTGTGCTACCCCGCACCTTTGTTTATGGAGACTCAGCCTTCCCGAGCAAACACCCCCATGGCCATCTGCTCTCTCTGCCCTGAGGCCTTCCTTCTGCTAAGAGTCTGTCACAAGGGAGAACCCCACCCCCCCAAAAAATAAAATTAAATTAAAAAATCTTAGAGTGTCCAAGCAAGGTACCATTTGAGGTAATTGTGGAATTCTTTGGAGAAATGCATTTACTTCTAGAAAATCTGGATAGAAAGAATTTTAAAGCAGGTAAATTCTCCTAGGAGTTCAAGACAGGGACAGACTGGAAGGACATTCTTCAGATTCTTTAGTCTTCTTCCACTCTTTTGTACTACTCATGACTAAGCTTTCACACCATGTCACTGGTATCTGACTGGAAATAATCTGACTGTTTTAAACACATCTATAGTGGCACAGGGGTTTAGAGGAGAGCTGACTAACCACACATTCATGTCACTTTCAATCAATAGGCAAAGAGATCCTTCTTAAAGTAGAAGGAGTTCTAATCTGGTGGTCATTAGCAACAGTGCTTTGGGAAAATCTCAGGTTCCACATGTAAGCAAGGAGGTGACAGGCTCCAAACAGCCCTTTTAGTGGCCCTTGAAAAGTAGTAAGTGCTTAGTGCATGGCTGCATGTCAGGAGGGCTCAACCCATACCATCCATGTAGCCCTGCAGAGGTAGGTGCGTGCTGCAGCTTCACATGACGGGCAGTATGGATGTGTTCAGGGCATGGGTTTTGGTCAGATTGCTGGAGCTTGCCAAACCTTCTTCACTTAGAAAACAGAGATAACACCAGTGCCCGTGGCATTGGCTTCTGTGAAGACTAAATGAGTTTGTCCAAATGAGCTCTTAGAACAGGGCCTCCTACCTCACAGCAAGCATTCAGTAAATGTCAGCTATTCTGGGTTGAAGGTGTACATTCCCAAGAGGGATGATAATCCTGCTGTGCTATTTAAAAGGTATTTAAAGAAAAATTCTGGGGAAACATGGGAGAGTCACACTTTCAAACCATGGATCAGAACTCATTTTAATGGAACACAAAGAGAAAGTCAAATGGAGGGGAAAGGTTGTATGGCATAATAGAACGAGTGCTGGATTAGAGTTAAGAGGTCTGGTGTTAAGTCCTGGGTCATTTCTACCTCTGTGACTTGGTATCAAGCAACTCATCCTTTTGAGTTTATAAGGAGGGTTGATCTTTCTGGTTGCTTCTATCTTAAAACTATGATTTGATGCCAAGTACTAGTTAGATCCCTGCTTCTTTGATCAGGTGCATATTAAGGTTCTGGGTTTGTTGTTTTGGTTTTTTTTTAAGTGTCACTTTGGTCCCTCCTGCCTCCATTGACCTCTTGTTTGAGTCATCTCAACTGATGTAACTATACTTATGATAGTAGATTCACATCAGAAGTTCAAGAACTACCTCAAAATACAACCTGACACTAAGGTAGAATTTGACAAATATTTCTCATAAGATACCAGGATATTTGTCTTCCATCTTCCTTAATAACGTTTTCAGTAATAAATATGTCTTTCATGGGTTGTTTTTTTTCTTCAAAAAAAATGTGTAGAGATCCAGTCACAGTGCTGACCAGCTTCCCTTGTTACAGACTGCCCACATGCCCAGACAGCTGGTCAGGGTTACGCCCCCACCCTGGCCTCAGAACAGAAGGACCCTGAGCTCTGTGAGAATGGGAGCCCTCGCTGGCTTCCTGAGAGCCAGTGTGCACCTGCTAAGTTGAAGCCCAGCCATCAAGAGGATTTAGATTCCTTAACCCAACAGCAAGGATGGCAGATCTAAGAAAAGATTGAAGCTGACAAGCTAAATTTCATAAAAAAATATGCCTATAAGAATAACCTCTAAAGGGCATTTAAAACTACTTTTCTGAAATGACTTAAAAAAATAATAAAACCTCATTTCTGACATACATTGATACATTCTTCAGCTAATTCCCTTGAAGAGGCAATGCTCATTATCAATTCAAAACTGAAACTGATGCACTCACCAGGAAGGAAAATAGAATCTCATAGATATTATCATGCAAATTCAGTCTTAAAGCTCCACAGTCGTAAAGGAAAAAAAAAAATCAGTTGTATATATAAGCATCTTGGCATTTCCATGCAAGACACAGATTTATAGAACACACCAGAACTGACTTATGGAAAAAAATCAAGCAGGGCTATCATATTTTTTTTTAAATACTAGACATAGATACTGAAATTTGTAAGAGCTGACATAATATTCAAAAGACAAAATCTGAAGTATGCATGACATCCATTCTTCAGGTTTTCATACATATTATTTCAGAAAAAAAAAATGGCTTAGAAAGTCCCAAATCAAATCCTTTATTAACAAATGATTCACATTCTTGGTAAGGGAAAACTAAACCAGTTCAATGGATCTAGGTGGACTCTAAAGAGCACTAGGTATTGGAAAGAAAGCTAAACCAGGCCAAGATTCTGCCACAGCTGTATTGAGGAGAGGATGGAGAGAAGAAAAATGACTGAAATACAAAGTAGAATGGGATAAATATCATAAGAGGTACCAAAATGCTTGCAGGTGGTTGTGTTAGAAGGGAATCAGATTTTGGAAGACAAAGTATCTTGTGTGTAAAACGTTATTTCAGCTCCATTTTGAAAGATATGTAGTGTGCAACTGCAAACATCTGAATGGGAAGAGGCTATTTTAGGTGACGCGCATACCTGGAAGTATGAAGCCGTTGGTTTGAGGGTGGGAACATCATGGGCACTTCAGCTGGGTGGTCAAACACCTGGACTGGAGATGCCCTACAGAACACAGGCTCTCTGAGACGGCCTGAATAAAGAATAAATATTCTTTATTCTGCAGATGCTGTTCCTCCAGGGAATTTTATGTCACTGAGAGGCATCGAACTATTTTTAATTGAAATAGCCAAAGTTGAATCCTGAAAGAACTGACTGGGAAAGAAGAAATTAAAGACCTGAGGGAGAGGGGATTGATGGAGACATAATAGAGGAGTCAGGAGGAGACGGGATCCATGGACTGAAATGGGGACTCCTGTTAGGAAGACCATTGTTATTTCCTCAGAGCAGAGGTTGGCAAACTTTTTCTGTCAAGGGCCAGATGGTAAGTATTTCAGACTTTGCAGGCTACATGTTCTCTGTCCCATAGCTTCATCTCTACCACTGTATTGTAAAAACAGAAATAGACAGTACAGAAATGAACCACAAGACCACATTCCAATAAAACTATTTACAAAAATGTGTGGCAGGCCAGATTGTTTGGCCCAGGAGCCATCATTTGCTGATTTAGAGAATCAGCAAAGAAGAATAAACATACTGTGTGTGATATTATTGGACCAAGCTGAAGGAAATTAAAGTCTTTGACTCTTTAGTAAAGTAGGAAGCTAGGGTATCTATTAAGAAATGTAGATAGAGGACAGAAGGGCTTGGAGATACCGGAGAACAGTCATCTTGGGCCAGCCTGGGATGAAAACCCACAGAGCAGCAACTTGGATTCTTTTTTTAAAAAAATATCTTATTTATTTATTTTTAGAGAGAGGGGAGAGGAGGAAGAAAGAGAGGGAGGGAAATATCGATGTGTGAGAGAAACATGGATTGGTTGCCCCTTGAACGTGCCCTAACCGGAAATGGCAACCCAGGCCTGTGCCCTGACCGGGAATCAAACCAGTAGCCTTTTGCTTTGCAGGACAATGCCCAACCAACTGAGCCACACTGGTCAGAAGAACAGTTTGGATTCTTAATGGAGACAGTCAACAGTTCTGGAACCTGAGTGGAGTAAAGAGTCTACAAAAGCGTTGATCAGCCTGGCACTTGGCTAGTTCTCAAACATTATTTAACCAAAGGCAAAGAGGATCAAGCCATTATTTATTTTAGTGTACTGACAAGGATTTGCTATCATAAAGTCCAAAAAGAGGGATTTCTTTTTGTCTCTACTCCTAGGTCTCACTCCGCAACACACATCAGTGTCATCCACAGAAACCCAAGCACTATATTCAGGAGGCAAGCAATCAAGCACTGGCTGGGACCCAAAGAGGAAATGAGAATGCAACAAATAAACTAATAAATATTTCTCTGCCATCAAGTTACCAGGAATAAGAGCCAAGGACAACATAAAGAAATGCAATTCTCTGTATTTCCTGTAGTCTCAGATGCAGAGATACCCAAGACAAAGGAAACATAGGACACTGTTTCTCCAAGAGTAACTCAAAAATTTCAGAAGATATCTGACACTGAGTGTTCCAGGAATATAATGAAATTGAGAAGTATGAGCAAGCAGCAGACTCTCTCCTTTAGAAGAATGGCTTCTTTTAAAAAATGGCTAGGGCTCTTCACATTTCCTATAAGGACCAGAAGCTAGTTCTGGGCTTCCCACATACTGTGAAGCAGTGTCACATGCCAGTCAAACAGAGCCTATGATGGGGAAGATTGGCAGGCCCCAGTGCTGGCATTTCCATCCCCTTTTAACCGTACTCTGGAGGAATGGTCGAGGCTTTCAGGCATTTTGATCAGGGAAGCAGTTAAATGTATCACACTGAGCCCCAGGATCCCCGCCGCTGGAAAGGCAGGAATAGTTGCCACCTATTTGAACTTGCTAATTTGCCTAAAACTGACAGAGCAAGACTTGTCAAAGAGGCTTGTATGGCACTCTCAGGCTCTCCCTAGGAGGGTTTCCGTCATTCGGCCTTCACCCCTGTTGTATTAAGAAGCGCTGTGCTCTACACTGCTCTTTATCATTTGTCACCTCAAACCATCTCTTTGTTTCACTGGGTAATAATTCAAATCTCGACTCTGCTGTTAGAAAGTGGGGTTAGAGTTCTCTATGGTAACAGCAGCGGTAGGCATCAGTGAAGCTTCCAGAGTTGCCTCTGCAATGAAAAGGTTGAAAATCCCAGCTTGTGACAGTTCAATGCCACGGCACCACATGTTATATCTTCCCCACTGTCATAGGGTGGGGGTGGGGGGATACCTGGAGTTTAAGGCCTGCAAATGCCCGTCTAAGCAAGGACAGGGAACCATGATAAACAGTCAGCCCAGAGAAAGGGAATCAGAAATCCCAATGCTGGGGCTTAAGATACACATTTTTCTTATTACTTAAACAAGGTTTGCAGCAATCAATGCCTCCTGCCTCCTACATCTCATCACTATCGTTTGCCATGTTGTTACCATACATAAAGCAAGACGGCACTTAACTAGGAGTTGGACACAGGATCTCTCAAGAATGCTCAACAATTACCCCAGTTTTATAGATGAGAGAATTTGAATTTAGAGACATTGGGGCATGTGCCCACGATCACACAGCTGTGGCAGGTTGGGGTTCAAGCCCATGTGTGTCCGGCCCCAAAGCCTGTGTGCTAATCTAGACCCCAGCCAGTGAGCCCTGAGGAGCCTGCTCGGGGACGCCCGAGATCCCCCAGCGAGGGGAGAAGCCGCAGCGCACGCACCGCAGAGACCCGGCCAGTGTCCTGGTGTCACAGCAGTGCGGAAAGCGGGTGACACGAAACCAGTGTTGCAACATGCATAACAGAGTCACATGCGTGCTAGCTAGCTCTTGGTTGAAAAAGAATAAGGTTTGCATTTGGCAAAAATATTTGTAGTATGCAAGTTGTTTTCACATATAAAATCTCATGGTAACCTTAGGAGGAAAGCAGGGCAAACACCACCTTTTTTTTCCTGATGAAAAAGAACACATGAAGTTTCTAAAAGGTTACACTTAAGCTTACATAGCTAATACATGTAAAGGCCAGGATTAGAAACCTCTTTTTCTGGTTTGAAGCCCAAATTCTCCCTCTAATATCAGAATGCTTCTGTTGTATGTGCTGCTCACTTAATAGATCTGCAAAGAAATTTCTTACATTTTCACTTGTGGTTCCTGAGAGACGGATGGCATTTACCGGTGCCACAGTCCTATTTCCAGGGAAATTAGTACAACCTAAAAAAAAGAGTATTAAACCTTTCTTCACTTGTAAGCAAGTAACTAGATTTAGTTGCTGAAGTAAAACAAATGTGGGAAATCTGACTATATCATACCATGTAAAGTCAGTAACTCTAACGCTATAATAAAAACTAGTCAAAACAGTCCTGGAGATATAAAGTACAGCATGTAAGATATAGAATATTATTGTAATAACTCTGTATGGTATCAGTTGGATATTGGAAATACCAGGGGGGAACACTTCGTAAAGTGTGTGATTGCCTGACCACTATGCTGTACACCTGAAGCTAATACAAAATAATAGTGAATATGAACTGTAATTTTAAAAAATTAAATTAAAAAATTAGAAAGAGCAACACAAGAGGTGGGAAAAAAAGGTGGGGTGTACAGGGGTTAGACAGTCCCTGGACAGGAATGTGATGCTACATTTGTAGTGACTGAGGTCGGAGAAAACCAACACAGAGCTCGATAGCACGAGAGGTGGCAGGCACGCGCAATTGTGCTGAAGTAAAAAGGACAGTAGAAAAGAGAAGGGACCAAAATTCAATGCTTCATAAAAATTGAATCTGAGTCATTAATCATAGCAACGATGTATAAGAGAAGAAAATAAGTAGCTAAATGCATTCCATTATATAATCCTAAAGTCTTCTAATCTAGGGGCAAGAGACCCAAAAAGGAGAGTTGAACCCTGGAAGCTCAGGAAAAGACCAAAATATTTGGTACGAGGAGCAACTCTTCTGAAAGACGGGGCGTATTTCTCCGCTGCTTTCCGTATTACTATTAAGCGAACTTGAGTATAAAGAGCCGGGGGAGGACTTTCGACAATCCTAGCTGTCAGTCCCTCTGTCGACAGTTGCTATTTTTTTCCTATTGCTATTTTGTTCCTTCCCAGCTTCTCCTTATCTCATAGGTGAACAAGCTCAGTGGGTACACCCCCACAGTGCGGCCGCCCCCTCCTCACACGGGCAGCAGTTGCTCCAGCTCTGGTGGAATAAACCTCAGGTCCTGCTGAAAGCCTGGCAGGGTTCGAGTTCCCCATGGCCTGAATAGTAATGGCCGGCTGCAGTATAAAGCAACATGTTTGAACGCAGGTAATTATTGCAGAAATTGACAAGCAGCCCTAGAATCAAGCAAACAAGGTGGGAGAGCTCTTTACTACCCGGGTTTTTGAGAGGGAGGATTGCATCACATCTGCCTGTGGGCTTACATTTTTTTTAAATAGAGAATCTAAATCATTGTGATAACAAATAGTGACATACTAGGTTCTACCCTGTAATTACTAAAGTCACTAAATTTCAAAACATTTTCATAAAGATCTAAAATGGAATGATACTGTGCACAGAAACAACGTACAGACCTGTCAAAGGTTTTCACTGATCTACCCTTACTAAACCCAGTTTATTTTGAAATGTGATAACCCCAGGTGTTTTTTTTTTTTCATTTAACCTAAATTTCCCTTTTTAAACTATTCCCCGACATGTGCATAATCTGTTTAAAGAAATGATATGGATGTTATTATTTTCTGCTAAATCTTTGAGTAAATAAATCTGGAAGATGCTTCAAGTCCGGCATCCACAGCTTCCTGCTTGCTCTCTTAAGCTCCCTTCGGCAGGTGCTCATCTGGACCTTCCCACCCCTCAACACGCATGAGCCAAATCACCAGGTAAATCCAGGCCTTCGCAGTGAACCCACCAATGCCTGTCAAACTGATGTGCCCTCCCACACTCTCCTTTCTGAATTCACCATGAAGAACAAAAACTGCAAGCAAAAACACCCAGACATGGACTTCCATCTTTTTTCATTTAAAGGCATATACTTTCAGGTGAAAAATTCCAAGACAAATTTCAAATTCTCTTTATGATTTTTACTGCATTCTTGAAGACTTGCATGTAAAGCTGCACTTCAGTTGGAAATTCCCATTTGTCTGTTGTAAATAGTTCTTCCCCAAACCAAACTAGATACAACATTTGCTGAATACCAAAAATATGTACAGGGTAATAAAGTAAAACAAAATCAACTAGAATTATGCTAAAATTATTATACCATCAACTCTTTGAGCAGCATAGGAAGACATATATTCCAAAAAAAGCTACTTTACCTTGGTTGATAAAGAACGACGAACGAAAGCTTGTGTTTGAACTCTGAGACTGACTTTTTGTAGCAGTGGGTTTGGCCCACAGATCAGCAGGACAAGCATCACCTGGGAGCTTGTTAGAAATGCAAATCCTCAAGCCCCGCCCCCAGCCTATGAGTCAGGACTGCTGTGGGAATGGTGGGCCTAGCAACCTGTTTGACTAGCCCACCGGGTAACTGTAATACTCTCTCAAGTTTGATGTAGTTTGAAACCACTGTCTAACAGCGTTGGATTGAAACTTAAGTTAAGTAGAAACACCTGCCACTTAAAAATTGTACCATTCCACAACATTCTAAAACAGCGCCAGATTTCTTTCATTGTAGAAGTTTTATATTTACAAACTATTGCAAAGAGGGTGGTCCCATCCACACATTCACCGCTCCCTCAGTTTCCCCAATGTTAACATCTTGCATTAGTGCAGTACAATTTTCACAGTTAATGAACCTACATTTACACATGATCAACTTACTACAGCCTTATACAGTTTTCCTTAGATTTCGCCTTAGGTCCTTTTTCTGTTTTATGACCCCATCTGGGACACCACATTACATTGAGTCATCCTGCCTCCCTGGGCTCCTCTTAGCTGTGACAGTTTCTCAGACCTTCTTTGTTCTGAGCACTGATTCAATATTTTTCAAAGGTCTCTCAGTTGGGACTTGTCTGCTGTGTTTCTCATGATTATATTTGGGTTATGGGTTTGGGGAGAAGACCACAGTGACATTCTTGGGTCACATTGAACGTGCCAACTACCCACATGAGTTATCACAGACAATGTTAATTTGGATCACATGACTGAGGTAGGGGTTATCAGGATTCTCCACCATAAAGTTATTCATCTTTCTTCCTTTCCATACTATATTCTTTGCAAGTAAATTACAGTGCACAGCCCAACATTGAGGAATGAGGGGTTATGCTCCACCTCCCCAAGGGGGCAGTATCTACGAAATCGCCATCAGAATTTTGCACCTGAAAAAATAAGTAAAACCTATTTTGACATTTTAGATGTTTCTAAAAAGAATTAGAAGGACAAACTGGGTGAGTCATCAACATAAGAAAAATAAAAACAGCATGATGTGGGAGATGTGGCTGCCAGTGAGGGTGAAATGTGTCTACCCAACTGCAAACTGATGCCAAAAAATGGGGACAGGACTTCAGCACATGGCACTAGGAGTAGTGACAACGTACAGTCACCATAGTGACTACCATGTCTTTTGCAGACATATATCCAGGATCTCTCTCCAGTCTAAATATCCCTCCCCTCTCCCTCCAGTAGTTCTCATCCCTGGCTGCACACTGACCGTACCTGGGGAACTCTCCGCAAGGCTTGGGCGTTGGCACTGGAAAAGCTGCCCAGGTGATCTGAATATGCAACCAGGGCTGGAAAACCACTGCTCTCAGTGCTATCAGCATCCTCAGGTGATAGCTTTCAACAAACGAACAAAGTGAGGGACCAGAGATATGAGAACAGGGCAGGGTGTAAGTTTCATTGTAGCTGTGTGCACTTCATCACAGTCTCAGCAAAGAGACCACATTGAGGAGGGGAGAAGAGAGAAAGCAAATGCTATTCAAAGGGGCTTATGGCATGGCCCTGCCCTCAGAGCTCTCGCCCTATATAGTGATATAATGAAACAAGAGAAATGGAATAGGAATGCTAATGGTGGCAGCAGTTGTGGAAGTGGTATTAGTGGTATCAGTAGCCAGTATTTATTAAATTCTTGCTTTAGGCCAGGTCTAAATTCTGTTCTCTTTACAACTAAGTGAGGTAGGTACTATTATTATCTTTATTTTGCAGTTGAGGAAACTTACCCAAGTTTTCTAGCTAAGAAGTAGCCAAAGATGGGTTTCATAACTTGGCAATGCAACTGCAGGGCCTTTGTTCTGTACCACTTTCTCCTCCCTCTCTTAACTACATCCCAGAGCTGTGGGGCACACAGGGAGAAGTGATTCAGTCCAGGGATGCTCAGGGAAGGCTCTCATGAGATGGATTATAGAAACTGAGTAGAAGAGGCAGAGTTGAATGTGGAGTTGTTGTGAGGCACAGTTTGGTTGGAGACAGATGAGAGAGACCACTTAATTCAGCTGTTCATTGCCAGGATCAAGGCCCAAGGGCGGAGCATTGCTAGTGGGCTGGGACCGTGGCTGGGCATGTTCGCAAATTCAATAAAGGCATGTTACCGTAGACAGTCAGTGGGGGTCGCTGGGGAATCTCCTCACTGGTCAAGATGGCGGCAGAGGGAGGTTCTTGCACTGAGCTCCAAAAGCTAGAAAGATGAATGGACAGGACCCAAGCAACCCAAAAGCTAGAAATATAATTAATTGGGTAGAAAAAAAAGGCCTTCCCTCCCTCTACCTATAAGAACCTCTGGCTTGAGCAGGAAGATAGGGATGGTCTTAGAGATGGGAGTCCACCAGTCTCCCAGGTTGTGCGGCATCTGAATATAACCCCTTTCTTTTTGTACCAGCACCCGCCTCACAAGTTTGGCTTTTGTGGCAGCAGGCAGCCTACATCTCCGCTTTGTTTGGTTACAGGCATATGTGAGGATGGCAGGCACTGATGCTGGCACTGCATTTTGGATCTTTCCCATCATCTTCCCCCTGATCTTTTTTGCCCTGTTCTTTGTGCTAGGAAGTCTGTCTGGTCAACATGGAACACATCAACGAATCTTCTTTAACCCCTGGTTTCTGAAGCTATCAGCCAGTTGTGGAGCCTGAGCAAGAGATCAAGGTGTTGGAGAAGAATGAGCTCACGGCATTCTGGACCTGGCTCCCTTTCCAAGTTTGCCTAGGTCTGGCTGTCCCCTCGGGTGAAAGTAACTATTCTCTTTTTGTGGCTTCTCTACATGATTCTTTCCCTCTAGTTCCTTCCAATTTTTTCCAACTTCTTCAGGCCCATGGTTGGTGGCAATTTCTCCCTGTCCCTCATCCAGGGTTGCTTGCCCACACCTTCAAAATAGGTAGTCCCTTTGTAAATAAACCCTCCTCTGATTGTCCTAATTTGACCGTGCCATGTGGTTACTATCGAGATTCCCAACATACAAAACTAGCAGCAAATTCTCTTCCATTCTGCCTATCCCATTTGCCAGCAGTGGTGCCCAGAGGTGTTTCTCCACAACCCATGTGGAAACATGTTTACATATTTAATGCTTCTGCGGCACTGACAACAATTGTATCTGCTTTGTTTTCATGTTTCCATAGTAACATGGCATAAGCAAGTGGCCTTAAAAGTGACTCCTGTGCAATCTCCTCATTCCAGCTCTGATTCCTGCCCACCTAGTAATAAATTGTAATAATAATAATAAATCAACCATTGTCGGTTAGAATACTCTGCTCCCTGTGCTTGAATACATTGTCTCTCTTCTGGAAATAATGGTTTAATGTCCTACCTTAGTCTTCTCTTTCATTTATTGACTTCCTTCTGACCCTCTAGTTTTTTTGGTAAGTCTCTACCCCAAATCCTTAAAATATAGACCTGTTTAATTCATATAATTAACAATACCATAAATTTATAAAGAATTAAATTAAAATAATAAAAAACCCTAATAATCATTGAAGGTGATGTGGTGGGCACTATGATTTCAGGACTGATTTAATCCTTATAGGAGTCGGGTAGAGATAATATCATTATCCCCATTTACAGACTGAGGAAAGAAGGCTAATTGTGAACAGTTGACACACCATGGCTCCTATCAGAAATGGTGTTGGAGGCCTAAACTGAGCTCTGGGTGAGCAGATTATATGTATGTCTATCCACATATCAGCCTCTTCCTTGATCTTGTTTCTTTTCTTCTTTATCTTTTCTTCTTTCTCCTACTGCTCTCCTCTCTACCTCTTCCTTAACTACTTCCTTAATCTACCTCTTCCTCCTCCTCTTCCTTATAATTAAGAAACACAATTTTCTGAACATTTGCCACGTACATGGCCATGTTCCGTAAGCTGGGGATGGAGAAACTTCAAAGATAAGACTCTTGACATTGATAGGCTTATAGTCTAACTGGGCTATGGATCACGGGTGTTTCCCTTTATATATATATATATTTTTTTTTTTTTCAAAGAAAGCACAGGCAACACATACTCTGTGTCCATAAAAAAGAGGTATAAATAATGATGATACAATTGTTTAGAAGACAAGTCAATGACCTTATGAGGAGATGAGGGAATGTTTCTTGTAGGAGGTAGAATTTGAGGTAAGCTTTGAAAGATGGTAGGGTTTACAGAAAGGCAATGCTATAGCATTCTTCAGTTACCTCTTTAGGATCTGTATGGAGGAAAGTTTTCTGAGAGATTTTAATAAAGCTGTCAGGGCTTTTTCCTTTTTCTTTTATTCTCTCACTAGAAGTCAGTGAGGATGCTTGTGCTTGTCAACAAGGTAGCAAGTGCTGCTAATGACTGGAGGTGGCAGGTTGGGAGTTGTGACTAGAGAAGAATTTGGCTTTACATTTCTAGGAGTCTAAGGAAAGAATAAGAATGGATTCTTAATGAAAACAAAGACCCTTACCTGCTACCATAATTTTTTTTAATATGAAAGATTCTAATGATTTAGTTTGGGCTTTGAAACAATTGTTTTCCTTCTAGGATGGCAAGAGGGCAAATTTGTATGCATAAATTTGATATTGTCCAAATATCAACTCCCTTTCCTTTTGTCTTGTGACATGCAGGGAGAAAGAGAAAACGTCTCAACAAAATCGATTTTCCATGCTGCCTGGAGCTACCCAAATGGATTTAGACAAAGGCCTCTTTGGTAGCAGATGTAAATGCTTTATGCAAAACATGACTGTAGGTTTTAAAAAAAGAGACATCTCTATAATTGCTCTGTATGTACAATAAAATACCGGACAGCATTTAACATTTCCTGTTCTATAATACCTGATTAGAAGGTTCAGTTTCAGGATATTAATTAGAATGTGCTACATATCACTACTTAAATGACCTGAAATCTTGGGCAAAGGTTGCTTTACTAATTGTTATTTTCCTATGCTGCTTCTAAAGCTTTTGAATTTTCCGTGTATGTCAAATTCCCTTTGTGATTAAATAATTTAGGGAAAAAAACTCTCAGTGAAGTCACATGGATACCAAAATCCACACAAGACCTAATGTTTCAAAATATGTTCTAGCCTGGATATCAATTGATATAGTATAAAAATCCTGTTTAGTTCATTGTTGTTTTCGTTTAACATAGTGTTCTTAGCACAATAATGCGATTTTAAATACAATTGTGTAATTTCAGGATTAATAGCTCTGTGTCTCTCATCAAAATATATGAACTGCAAGAATAAGGCTTATATATATTTTATATATTGTAATATATTTTTATTATATATAAAATATTTTATTTTTTTATTATAAATCACAATACATGATGGTCCCAACATGGCTGCCCACAGGTAATAATATAAATGAGATAAAAGAAGGTGTCACAGAGTGCTAATATATTCACACTGGCCAGTTTGCCTGCCATTGTATGCCCAGAGCTTAGCAGAATACCTGACACAAAGTAGGTATTCAATGTATATCTGTTAAGTGAATCATGATAACCTGATAGGGAAAAGGTCACATGCAATGAATATTACAGATATTTACATA
The DNA here is from genome assembly GCF_021234165.1 of Pteronotus mesoamericanus. Classification (NCBI taxonomy): domain Eukaryota; kingdom Metazoa; phylum Chordata; class Mammalia; order Chiroptera; family Mormoopidae; genus Pteronotus; species Pteronotus mesoamericanus. The sequence continues at coordinate 17,351,494 of NW_026555329.1, read as the reverse complement.
TTGCAGCAATATAAACAAATTATAATGAAATACTTCTCTGAGGGAACTGTTCAATAATGTGCTGAGCAATGATCATTCAGCCATGTACCCCTACTCTTCCCCCCTCCCCTCCCTTTCCTCCCCAATTATGCGATATAATGCAGACAAGACACTTGGTGTTGGATCTTGCTGGGGAGAGAAAAGAATTGTCATGGTTTGGTTGCTGGAATTGTGAATTCTAAGTGAACACAGTAACTTTCCTTAGAAAGAGGTTAATGGCTAAGATTCTGGTCAACAATTCCAATGTGTGGGGCTTCCCCGCCACCATACATCCAAGGAATTCTCCAACACCAGCTAGATGTCCTAGGATTTAATTCAATTCTAACACTATCAACACAAAGACAGCATCAGATTCCACAGGTTAAGGGCTGAATCCCACAAGATGACACTCCACTTTAGATAGCAGGTTGTTACCCGTACTTCTGACTGACTGGTTATATATCAAAGGTTCCCAAAAACCTCTCCTTGGGTTTGACTAATTTGCTAGGATGGCTTACAAAACTCAGAAAGCAGTGTACTCAGTAGATTACCAGTTTATTACAAAGAAAATTAAAGGATACAAATCAACAGCCAGAGGCAGAGATGTAAACGGTGAAATCCTAAACAAAAGACCTTCTGTCCCAGTGGAGTTTGGGACCTGGCACAGGGGCAAATGGAAGCATTCTGGGTCACCAACATGGAAGCTCTCTGAAACCCAGCCTTTTTGGGTTTCATGGAGGCTTCATTACCTGGGCATAGTTGATTAAATCATTGGCCATTGGTGACTGATTCAGCCTTCACTCCCTTACCCCTCCCTGGAGGTAAGGGGGTTGGGACTGAAAGTTCTGACCCTCTAATCCCAGGGTTGGTTCTCCCTGCAACCGGGCCCCAGTCTCAGGTTAGTTTCAGGAAACTCCTTATTCACATAACAAAAGACACTTTTGTGGCTCTTGTCAGTTAGAGAATTGAAAGTATTTTAGGAGCTCTGTCCCAGGATGAGTGGAACTCACCTAAGGATATGTTTATTGATTTTAGAGAGAGAAGAAGAGAGAGAAACAGGAATCAGTTGCCTCCTGTTGGCACCCAGACCAGGGATCGAACCCCCAACACTTTGGTGTATGCTTTCCAACCAACTGAACAACCTGGCCAGGGCGATATACATTTTTTATTATAAATCACAACACACCTTGGTCCCAACATGGCTGCCAACAGGTAATAATAGAAAAGACATAAAAGAAGGTGTAATAGAGTGCAAATATATTCACACTGGCCAGTACTCAAGCCAATATTTTTAAATTCATGATCAGATTCCTCATGCACCACATTACCAGATCCCGTTAGACATATTCCAAATGAAGTTAAGTTGAGACTACTGCACAATAAAACCAAAAGAATACATTTAGCGGAGGTAATGAATTCCGATGTCTACTTACAGTTTTAGACTGATAATTTGAGATTTCAAATAGTAAGTGTCCCAAAATGGTATTTTTCTTCACTTAAGTCTCTTGACCAATACAAAAAAAAAAAAACAAAAAAAACAAATGCTACATTTTAAAAGTTTGCCTCTTTAAGTAGTTCATTTTAAATGATTTCCACAAAGAAAAAGATACTAAACATTCACTTGAAACTTAATGTTTTGCCATGAAGTATGACATTATGGAAAACAGGGAAGTAATAAAACATTTTGGAAGATGATTCATGCCCTTAGGATGTATGTAAATACAGCATTTCTTGTTACCCTCCAATAGTGATAGGTGTAATATAATTTGCTATGGATACAGCCCCAGAGAGCTGCTATTTCTGAGGCCAGTTACAGAAGTTATGCCAATTATTCATGAGCCTATACAGGTAAAATTGAATTGCGCGGTTTTGTTTTTTTTTCTGTTGCCAAACCACAAACACTGCAAGGCTGCTTTAGGCACATAAAACATAGCAAAAACCAAATCAAAAATAATCTCTCTTGCTGCTCTGGGTAGAAACCAGAACTTATGCTGGTTTTCAAAATAGAATTCATAATGTAAAGTAGAATAATAGTAAAGAATATAAATTACAGTCTAGTTGAATGGGACCTCAGAGATCAGCCAATTCAACCCCCCATCTTACATATGAAGAGACAGAGGCTCCAGGAGTCTCACCTCTTCAAGGCCACACAAGTTAGTTAATGTGAAAATACAGAGCAAAGAGATAGTTGCTGGCTAGAAGGCAAATGTCAACATTATAAATATTGATGGAACTACATCTTTAGCTCCTAAACAATATTTTAAGTCCTAGGAAATGGTTTATTTACTTCAAGTTATACTGATATAGTTTAACTTTAATACAACACAAAATTACAGGTTTTCTTATAGGTAATGACCAGTTTACCTGTGCAGGATGGTGTGGTGGACAGAATAATAGCCCCCTAAAGACGCTTCATCCTGAAACCAGAATCTGTAGATATCACCTTACACAGAGAAAGGACCTCGGTAAATGTTAACAATCTTGAGATGGGGAGGATTTCCTGGTAATTATTCTCTGTATAGGCTCAATGTACTCACCAGAGTCCTTATTAGAGAGGCAAGGAGGCTCACGTCAGAAGGGAAGATATGACAATAGTAGCAGATGGCGCTGGGGGAGGGGGGAAGGAGAGAGTACACCTCCGGCTACATGACAAGGAGTGTGGGTGGCCTCTGGAGGCTGGAAAAAGCAAGGAAATGAATTCTCCCCTAGGACCTCCAGAAAGAATGCAGTCCTGCAACCCATTTTGTGGACTTCTTTGTCAGACTTGGGAAGAGCGGTCTTTACTGAAGCTCAGAGCACTGGGGCCTGATGCTCGCCTCCCGGTCACACTTCTCGTCTCCTCACCTGGAGCCCCGCTGCGCTCCGAAGAAATCTCACAGAACCGGGTCCAAGCGCTTTACTTGGGAGATCCTGTATTCCAGGTCCCTTGACAGTCTCGGAGGAAACCGTCAACTGTTCTTTCATGGGCTCCTTTTCTCCCTTTTCAAGCTTTGGAGACCAAGTATGTAATTTTTTAGAGGGAACTTGAGCTTTTCCTCTCCTTTACCTGTATGTTTTGAAGAGAAGAAAATGTGACATTAACCAACCCAGGAAGGATTTAATTGTGAGCATTTTTAAAAATCTATATCAAATCAATTTATTTAACACTGATTTCTTACATCAACTGTGGTTGTCATTGAGCCAGGACCTGGGGGTTCAGTTTGAGACCGTCTCTCCAGGCACACTGTCCTTCACTTCTCAGCTGCCTCTACCCTGCTCTGGCTCTCAGCAGGCCAACCTCCTGGACTTCTAACGTAACTTCCTTTAGAGCTTTCTTGACGTAGGTTATATCTGCAATCTATCCTCAACTTTGGCCAAGGTGGATCTTTCAAAAATTGCACTGTCCAATATGATAGCCCCTAGCCACATGGGGTCATGCAAACATACATTTAATCAAAAGGAAAACCTCAGTGTTGAAGTCTAACTAGTCCTATTTCAGGCATTCAACAGCCCTACTGGGTTGAGTGGCCATCCCGTTAAACGATTGTATAGATATAGATCGTTTATAGATATAGAACAATTTTCATCATTACAGAAAATTGTATTGGACAGTCCTGTTCTTAAATGGAAATGCGTTCACGTCACTGCTTCTCAGTTTCATGTTCCTATTTGCCTAAAAGACATAAACGCTTTGTGTGCCAGCCTCTCTCAAACACATCGCTCAGTTTCTGGACGCCATCCTCTCTCCCTGTCCCTGCCCTGCCACTTGTTGCTCAGGTCTCAGCCCACACTTTGTTATCTGTGAAGCCTTTTCTGAGGGTAACTTTAATGTTTACCCTTCCTCTTTTATTGGGAGTTATAGAGGGTAACTTTAAATAACATTTTTACTCAGATCTTTCGTTTGTCTCTCAATAGCTTGTAAATTCCTTGATGGCAGAAACATGTCTTATTTGTGTATGTGTATTATATATATAACATAAAATAATATATAATAATATATATTACATATACCAGATATATAGTTGCTTATATGCATACTCACATACACACACAAGGACACATATAAAAATGAATGAATAAATTGATTAGTCAAGTACCATAAGGTGTCGAGAAATATTCTAAATCTCTTTCTTTAGAATTAAATTCTTTTAAAATGGATTGCTGTGTCTTTGGAATCTGTAAGGTACAATTCTTCCAACAAGCTGGAATATTGAGCTTAGATTTTAAAGGGTAGAATTATACTTGTACATACTGTAAGTTGTGATTTTTTTTCCTAGAAAGTTTACACTGGCTAGATAACTAGGTCTCCAACTATATAGAGACACAAATTTTTTGCCATTAACTTAACTTTATGTAGCAGTCATGCAAAAGAACCTATGAGGAAAAGGTTCCAGACAAGACAATTAATAGGGTTCAATTTTCTGTTCTAATTTATTTAATCAAATTGCTCTCCTATGTATGGAGAACCACAGAGTTTAACTTAATAATAATGAAAATATCAGTTTTGCTCACCACGAACCCTTGGTTAAAGTCCTAGTCTCCAAAAAATGATATTTTCACGGTTAACACTCATGAGAAACAAGATGCCTTGTAGCCTGGAGAAAGAGGAGAAACTGATGCTGATTTTCTTCATAGCCAAGGGCTCTAACTTGAGCATATCCAGAATTTAGAATGAAGTGCCTGAATGACTGAACCATGAAATGGATGCCACATTTCATGCTGCTTGATTTGCTATTTATCTTAAATTGAAATAAGTGGAATTGTATAAAAATAGCACATGCCTTTTATTAGAGGCCACCCACATGCCCGGCACTCCGCTAGATGCCTCATTTATACTTCTCACTTACTCCCCACAAACCACCTTCAACGTAGGTACCGTTGCCTTCATTTCACATGGTGGGACTAAGGCTCAGAAGAGAGGAGGAACTCACGCAAGATTACACTGCTGGAGAGTGGCAGAGCCGGGAGCCGTAGACAAGTCTGAAGCTAAAAGCCAAATTTCATCATCCACTCCACATTTTCTCACAAGACAGCAACCTGTCCAGCTTATGTTGTACCTCAAGACTTAGATGAATTCAGAAAGTGATGTACACATTTTTTTGGTAGATAAGAAAAAAATTTTTCACTCAGAGTACCAAACAAGTCGCTAGATAATAGTGAAGAATACAAGGCACCTGTTCACAAATGCTCACGTCCCTGCATCAGCGAAGCTTGCCTCCTTCTGGCTTTTGCCCACCATTGCATGATACTGTACAAAGAGCTGGACATGAAAAAGCAGAGGGTAAAGGTTTGAACCCTTTCTCCTCCTCCTGTTCCTGTGTGACCTCTCCCCTTTGACATTTTGAAACTTACATAGAAGAACCTAAAAAGTGTGATTATATTGCATTGCAACAAGCCATACTACTGGAAATATTAAAATCCATTCTATGTGAATAGCAAAAAGTATGAAAGGATATAAAACAAAAATGATAATAGTAGTTATGAAGGGTTCAATTTTAATCTCTATAGTAAAAGTGTATTTTGATATAATAAAGGTTATTTTTTAAGAAGATTAAGGATACAAATAAAGAAATTTTGATTGACCTGAATTAAGCCCCCCCCTTTTTTTTCCTGGAAAAAGTGGTTAATGACTCCTACTCTACTGTATTTTAAAGAAGGTTAAATTTCCAGGGTGTCCAAGTAAGGCTTTGAAGTACAACGTTTCTTGAGAGGGAGGGAAGGAGAGAGAACTGGGGAGAGTTAGCAAACACTGAAAAGAGGAAGAAGGACTGAGGCCGTCTGTAGCCTCAGGGACAGATAATAAAGAGCTTAGAGTGTTGTTTGAAGGACTAATGATCATAAATGTAAAGCACTTAGTACAGCACATGGCATAAGAGTTGCTCCCCAAATGGCAGGCATTACTGAACACCGCTGATTCTCCAGATGATGAGATGCAAGCATCACTAAGCAAAAGGCAAGCTGAGTCCAAGATATTGGACATCTATCCAAACCAACCAGGCCTAATAATGGACAGGTCCATGAAGGTGCACAAGGCCTAGGGAGTCCAACAGTGAGACTGGGGATTCCCCCCACTGAGAAAGTGAAGTTCAAGGGAGAAAATTTGTGCCCTGAGGGACTTGCAATGACATCCAGAGAAAAGAAATTGATGCGGTGGAAAGGAGCAAGGCTGACATGATGTTTGTCTACAACTAAACACAAACTCCTTGAATTTCCTCTTTCTAAGATTGAAGAACCAAGGGTAAGATAGAAGTCCAAAGGGAATTTAAGTGTCTTGAGCTGCCAAAAATACAGAAAATCGTGAGCTGGTAGTCAAGAGGACAGATGCATACCAATGAAACGTTCATTCATCCAGAGAAACAGCTATAAATGATAATGCTGCTGGTTATCACTCTCAAACTTAGGCCAACCCTACCTACATTTCTGTTCTGACTCCTCTGAAGACTGGTAAATCCTGCCCCTTTCAAACTCTGTCTCAAGTGACAAGTCCCTACTGAAAATGTTCTTTGCAAAACTGACACCGGAACCTTTGGGACCTGCTGCAAAGGCTCCACCTCTCTCAGTGGACCTCTTCTTACCTCCGCCACACCCCAAACCAGTAATGTTATTAGAAAGAATACGAAACTCATTTTATACTTTTGCCAACACTGGTGACCAAGATGACGTAAATCTTTTTAATCATCATAAAATCAATTTTTACTTGTTTCTTACAAATATGTAAGAACAACACCATCTTCTACATGAGGAGCAGTAAATGGGTAATAAAATAAGTAAACAAGATGAACTTAGATTCTGATAAATACTGTGAATCAAATAAAGCAAGAAAAACTGGTGCAAATGTAGTCAGAGAATGCTTGTCTTAGAAAACCACGTTTGACCTGAGATCCAGATTATGTAGTGACATGCCAGGTCTGAGAGGCTGCTTTATAGTGAATGTTTTGTGCCCCCTCCAAATTCATATGTTGGAACCTAATACCTCATGGGACAGTATTTGAAGGTGGAGCATTTGAGAGGTTCTTAGGTCATGAGAGTTGAGCCCTTATAGAAGGCATTAATGCCCTTGTAAAAGAGGCTTCAGAGAATTCCATCACCCTTTCACTAGGTGAAGACCTAGAAAGAACCAGGAAGTGGGTCCTCACCAGATACTGAATCTGCCAGCACCTTGATCTTAGACTTCCCAACCACCAGAACCAGGAGAAATAAATTTCTGTGGTATATAAGCCACCCAACCCAATCTATGGTATTTTTGTTAGAGTAGCCTGAATGGGCAAAGACAGGGACTAAAGTTCAAAGCAGAGGGAAACATTGGTGTGAGGCCCAGGAAAGCAAAGAAGCAAGCCCTGCATGCTCCAGGAGCGGGGAGGGCCGATGTGAGCAAGATGAGCCCAGGGGAGAGGCAAGGGCCACAGTGAGGAGCTTGTCATGGGTTTCCAGGGTGACAGGAGCACTGACAGTTTCTAAGCATGACAGTGACATGATTTGCATTCCCAAACTCTTATGGGAACTGTTTTGTGGGACACTAGCTTACCAGGGGCAAGAGCAGAAGCAGAGAGACATATGAGCGTGGCTCCTGCACAGACCAAGCCAGAGGTAACAGCCTAGATTAGGGCAGTAGTAGAGGAACATGGTGGGGGTAGGAGGGCCCCGAGGGACAAAATGCAAGTGCCATTGGCTAAAATGCAAACCTGTGGGAAGATGTTGGATGTGTTAAAACTGACAGACTTCATCACCAGTTGGCTATGGTGTATGGATGACAGACGATTAGGGGTGACTTCCTGACTTCTAGTTTGAACAACTTAATGGATGGGGTGCTGTTGCCAAGATGGAGACAAATCAAAGGTGGGAGCCAGGGATTTTTGTGAGAACACCACAACCCAATGAGTAATAGATATTATTTTTTCTACATGATAGATGGATATCTAGAATCTTAAAGAGATTGCTCAGTCACACTGGTAGGTAGAGAGCAATTTGGCAAGGTTAAGCCCAGAGAGGTAGGCTCCGGAGCCTGCCTGCCCTCCCAACTGCAGCTTCACTGGCTCACCATTGCCACCCAAGTCCTACTCACTTGGACAGAGACTTGGTTATAGCAACAGGACCTGATGACTTAAACATGCCAGCAGTGAAAGTGATTGGTGCTTATAAGAAATGCATAAGCTTTCCAGAAAAGAAAGATAACCTGAGTGTTCTAACAAAGGAGATATGAATCCTTCCCCTGTGAATAATTTTCCAACTGTATATGGGCTACAACACTGGCAATATTGATGCTGGCCGCGTCCCAGCCATCTCTTCTTCTATCAACGAGAGATAACATTGACCAAATGTGTTGAGTTTCCTGATTCTCTATCAAAGAATTCCAGGAAAACAACCAAAGGGGAATGAAAAACACAAAACATCTGCCTTGTTATTAAATTCAAGTGCTGTTTTTTCTTGTAGGACAATCTTATTTCCATGAGGGCCAATTTTTTTTTTCAATGCGATCTTTGCCCTGGATTTTTCCCTTTACAGGATATTAAACATGCCAATGACACCTGTCCTGCGATAACAGAAGCAGGTGAAAGGCTCAATCAATCCTGCACCGCGCTCAGGGAAGCACCGAGGATTATTGGAGGCTGCTCTGAAGATTATTCACACAGGCCATGGAGGGATTGCTTATCTTGCTCATTGAGGTCCCTAGGCTTGCAGCTCTGAAGGGATTATTCTGTGTGACCTCATGGGCTGCCACTGGCAGTTACTTTCACTTGGCTGTGGGGGTGGCATTTGACATAAGAACACTTGGCAGAACACGAGATAGTTAATGACATGATTAATAAACCCCATCACCCTTTTAAGAGTCTATTTTTACATTTATTCCTGAGTTGTGAAAAGTTACCTGTGTGAGATGTTACTATTTTCAGGGGTAAAAGACTAAAATTAAATTGCCTGCTTCTCCTGGGGACACATTTCTTGTATTCTCCTTGGCAATTTACCCTGCCTTTCAGAGTCAAATCTATTATGCAGAGCCTTGATGAATGATGTTAACACGTTCCTGGTATGATATAAACTCTGGGGATTAGAGAAGTTAGTAGTTTTCAGCCCATTAAAGGTACTCACTTTTAGCAAATCCTGAGGATGCTGAACTTCAGCTCTTTATCTTGTTTATAAAGGTTTGCACTGAAATGGGGAGTTTGGCGGGGGTCATCAGTAAATGAGCTTTGCACCTGATCTGTACCCTAATAATTCCAGGTTTACTCTTCTACTACTGGGAATGATAAATACCAATCTTCATATAAGAGGTTAAGTCCCACTATCTGGAGGTGTTTTCTGCCTCTGGAAAGATTGCTTTGCCATCCTGTCCTGAGCCATTTGAAGTAGGACTTGGTTAAGTGTTTGCTGTAGATTTGGTCATTTTAACTAAGATAAGTTAATTTTCATTTGTTCTGCAATTTTTAGAGAGTCTATGGTGAAAGATAATTACATTTCTTTTTTTTTTCATTTATAATTGATATCAGTGCCTTCAAAGAGACTGATGTCCCTAAAATAGGTCTTGCCAGTTGTGCAGTTGGTGGGGCTCCTGTCCTGTCAGTCTTTTCTGCACAGAGGAGGCAGGGAAGATTGAGGAGCCATATGGAGCTAACACTACAGCCGCTGCTGCAACTAGGCAGGCAGTCAACAGAAGAGGCTGTGCAGCTGCGGTTTCTCCAGAGAGGCCGCGAGTGCACAGTAACAGCTTGGTGCAGAGGATAAGAAACACAAGCGGCTCGGATAAGATACGCAGGCAGGGCAAGGAGGAGAAACCGCTCTGAAGACTCAGGACGGACTTTGTGACTGCGGCAGGGAGCAGGCCACGAGAGTGGAAAGATAAATAACTCACGAATGGAACATCTGTCCTGGAAATCCTTCCAACATGGTTGCAAGGGTTATATTTTGAACCTAAGATATTTTCTCTTGGCTCTTTTTCTGGAAGATTTTTGCATACATCCCCACAGAGGCAGTGACAGAAACGGCAACGGAGGTTGAGCCCCTACCATCTGCAGTAGGGCTGCCAGCAGAGGTACAGAAAATCACCGTGGCAGGGGTGGCTTCTGACTAAAAGGAACAGTAACCTGGGCCCTGCCTACAGCACTAGCGAGCTCACCCTGTGTGTGGTCAGGGAGCTGTGGAGACGGTAATTGCAGCTGCCACTGTGGCATAGCACCGAACTTCCAAAGTTGGAGGGCAACAGGTAAAATCTGTCATTTGAAAAATGGTTAGTTTGGGGAAATGGCTTTAAGAAGCCTCCAGTCTGGAAGGTGATACGTGGCCTCAACCCCTACACTGGAGATAGGGGAAAATCTCTGTGACAAAGGGTGTCCAGTAGGGGCGCCTTATGTAAAAACCTTCGAGGCTGTCTTTCCAAAGTCAGTTGCACTGATGAATTGTGGAAATTCCACTTTCTACCTAGAAATGGAACGCAGGCTTCAGCTGAATAAGGTCTGCCATCCAAACTTTTTGTTTGACATTTTGCTGATGCTCTTTCAAGTCTCTCCTGATCATTTCATTGACAGCCAGTCATAAAAAAAAAAAAGAGAGATACAATCTACCTAAGTCTTGATTCACCTTTAAACACAAGCACACAAAACTGTATCAAAATAAATTTATCAGAATTGTTCATTTGCAAAACTTGGCAAAAATGGAGTGGTGATAGTCACTAAGTTCTTTCTTTTATTACCAGTTACTTAAACTTTGTTTTCTCATCCCCTGATCCAAACAGACTAAGAATTATCTCAAAGGCATGAAGCAGTTCCAGAAGAATGGGAAACATGGCGGACTCAGAAAGGATGGCTCTGAGCACCTCCACCTTCGGGGGACCCAGCTGGCTGTGGGCTTAGCCTTGTGGGGTGTTCTCCTTCGTCTTGACCATTACTCATCTGAGCAGCTCACAGAAAAATCTAACTTCTTCAGAAGACCCATCATCTGATCAGAACCCGCCACGTGCTAATGAGTTAATAATAAGCAGCAAGTCAACATTCAGGAACATGCGTCCATTCACATATATTTATGTGACAGGCACTCTGCTCAACTCAGGGGATGCAGGGGTGACCAGGACACAGCCCTGTTCCCAGTTTATTGAAGGAGACAGTATAAGTAGACCAAAATAATACATTGTTCTAAGTGCTACAGAGAGGGGTAGTTATTATTTTTTCTTCTTGAAAGCCTCAGAAATCTGACACACTCCCAATAGTAAGTATTTTAGAACATGTGCAGCGCTGGTGGGAAAACAGGAAGGAACACAGAGAAACGGTAAGCAGCAGTGTCTTGGTGGCAAAAATACCTACCACTGTCTTGGATGGTTAGGAAAAGATCTTGGAGGAAGAGCTCTCTAACCAGAGACTTAAAGGAACTAGCCAATGTTAGAAGCATACACAAAGATAGGACTGAAATTCAAAAGACTGGGCAGAATACTTAAACTTTGTTCTCTGGTGGCAGTGAAAACAGAAGGTCTCTGCACTTGGAAACATCAGACACAGTTCATGGCAAGGGTATCACAAACAAAAAAAGACTGGGTGAAAAGTTCCATGCTGAATATTGAGGACTTTACCCTCCCAGAATGCTGTCAGTCAAGTACTTTCTAAGCAGGATATCAGAAAAGTGTTCTGAGGACCCTGACCAGCCCACGGAAAATGCCTGCGATACTGAGATGTGGGTTCCCGAGGCAACAGCTCATCCAGGTTACCCTCCTGTGAAGATCATGCTCAGCGCCACACACCCACCTGCACAGAACTTCCGGACCAATGAGGTCTAAGCTGAAAACAGGTGGCACAGGCTAAAAGGATTCACTGCAGAGACTTTAATGAAGGGATTCCTTACAGAGGGATGGGAAGACTTAAAGAAACCAAAAAAACAAAACAAAACAAAAATGGTGACCAGCCAAGGGATGAGTGCGAGTAGACCTCGAAGTGCAAGGGGAGAGAATGGTATTACCAGAGTCCTGTCAGAGCTGGAACTAGGTCAGCCATGGCAAAGTGGTTCTCAGCCAGGGGCCGTTTTACCCCCTCGGGACATTGGCAATATCTGGAAGCATTTTTGGTTGTCAAGACCTTGGGAGAGGGGATCGCTACTATTATCTAGAACATACAGGCCAGGAATGCCACTGAACATTCTACAGTGTAGAGGACAGACCCACAGCAAAAAACCTGATGGCCCCAAGTGTCAGCAGGGCTGAGGTTAAGAGGACCTGCAATGGAGGAACACAACCACGGACAGAACAATGGCTGGGCAATGAGTGAGAACAGATGACTGGTCTCCCTCTTCTGCTATACTTTGATCTCCTGCCAGAACCTCTATTGCTTAGAGGTACCTCCTGGGAAGCCAGATAGTGAGGAATTCCAGATGATGTGGTCCGCGGCATAGTGTCCAGGGCATTGAAAGGGTCGAGAATGGTTCTAGAGAGACCCATAGCAAATAAGCACACAACTTTTGATTACCGTCTAAGTACAAACCCCTAAAAATGAGAAGAGAGGCAAGGCTATAAAACAGAGAACAACCATCATTAATATTCCCTGAGTGCTAAGAGAATATGTTTCATCCCAAGAATATGACTAAAATGCTTATGTAAAAAAGAGAAAATTTGGACAATAAAAAAGATGCTTGGAAATTAAAAATGTAGTAGCAAAAATGAAAATCTCTATATGGGTGATTTTATTTTTGGCTTTGATTGGCCAAGTATTGATTTTCATGTCTCAGTTGATGTAGAGCAAAACATATAGCACAGAGACTACATTAGACTCAGATGTTGGGAGGCAGAGGGGCCACAGGAACATAATCCTCATTAACAAAATACTGAGCAAGAACATTGGATTAATTCAAGTCATGTATGAAGCAATTTTATCTCTGGGTGACCTTACTTCCTCACTAATTAATGTATATTCTTGTGTTGTACAAGTCTTATGAAAGAGCATAGTGAGTCTCCTAGAGACTTTCAGTTTCAACATCTTTCAGAATGTTCTGACAGGTCGAATAAAAGGAAGGAAAATATTTTCTTTGCCTGAGGAACTCATTGCTACTCTTTCAAAACCTTTCCACTGTCTCCCTATGAGACAATCACTAGGTAAGTTGAGATTCCTGATTCCCTAGACTAATATACTCAACAATGGGGGTGGGAATAGAGGAACAAGCCATTAGCTGCAAGTGCAGTATATAAGGAAACAAAGTTACTTAAACAGCTTTATGTACTCAGATTTCCTCTTTATTTGGCCCATATAGGGAGCATATGTCAGTTTCTTAAGGAGATGGGACTGTAACAAATGCACTGATCAAGTGAACGAAAAGACAAGCTACAGACTGGATAAAAATATTTGCAGAAGATAAAGGACTGTTATCCAAAATATACAAAGAATTCTTGGAATTCAACAATAAGAAAACAACCTGATTTAAAAATGGGCCAAAGACTTTAACAGGTACCTCACCAAAGAATATATACAGATGGCAAACAAGTACATGAAAAGATGCTCCACATCATATATCATTAGAGAGATGCAAATTAAAATGAGATACCACTGCACACCTATTAAAATGGCCAAAATCCAAAACACTGACAACACCAAATGCTGGCGAGGATATGGAGCAACAGGAACTCTCATTCATTGCTGGTGGGAATGCAAAATGGTATAACCACTTTGGAAGACAATTTGGAAGTTTCTAACCAAAAAAAAAATTTACACTGATCCATGCCCCTGCCTCCAAAAAGAGCTAGTCATCCTTTGAAGTCTACTAGATATCTGGGATGCAGGTTAGCTCTGCTGTGTATTCTTGAAAAAAGCACATAACACGAATTGTGGGAAATTTGCTCTTCCATGCCTTTAGCATAGAAGCTGTCTACATTGACTAGGAGAACAACTATGACAGCCACAGTGGAAGATAGCAGGAATCGGTTTCACAGGGGCAGTCACCATCGAGGGCCACCCAGCGTTAAGGCCTAAGTGAGGGGAAGAAGGTGGAAGGAAGAGGGCAGTTAGCAGGGCCGTCACATACAGTTGTGCTGGCTGTGCGCTGCACCAGGACATCCAGACAGGGGAATCAGGGCAGAGGTGGGATGCAGCCCAGTTCCACTCCTCAAGTTGGACTCCCCTTCCCTGGAAGAAGAGTTTCTTTTCCTAATTTGCACAAAGATGCTGAATGGGATAGGGGCACCGACTTTCCACGAACACCTTTCAATCAGTAGTAAAGGATCTGGGGTTAGTGTTCCCACTGGTGGGGAGAAGCCAAGCCCCCAACCAGAGAGTGGGGGTTTGATAGCTGTTACTAGTGCTCCAGTGTGGAGCCTGGCTGAAAGGCGTGGGGAAACGTAGGGCATGTACATTCTATTGAAATTTAGTTGGAAGTATTTACACTTTTACAAAAGGCCTTCAATATGTACAAAACTTAGTCTTTTTTAGAGAGGGTAAATTTAATTTAAGGTGACTTTCCAGATAGGAGTGCACATTTCTATTTCCTATCCTTAGCCCTCTCAATTTTTATTAAAAGAGTACCATGACATTAACTGTATGTGAGAAGTTATTTAACCTGCCTTCAAAGAGCATTTATAATTTTGTTTTGAACTGTGGAGCACTACACTTTTTAAAGTGGTCAGGTGGCCCTGACCAGTGTAGCTCAGTGGGCTGGGCATCATCCCACAGGGTGAAAGGTCACCGGTTTGATTCCCAGTCAGGGACACCTGCCTGTGTTGCCGCTTCAGTCCCGGTCAGATGCAACCGATCGATGTTACTCTTTCACATGGAAGCTTCTCTCCCTCTCTTTCTCCTTCCCTTCCCCCTCTCTAAAAATAAATAAATAAAATCTTTAAAAAATGTTCAGGAGATTATGAAACTGTAGACAAAAAAAAGAGATTTTTTTTCTTAAAGCGAAGGTGCTGCGTAGAGCAATTTACTTCCAATGACATTACATGCTGCCTATTCTCATTGTTGTATTTAGGGGAAAAAACACATACATACATTAAATGTTGTGTGTTAATCAGACTCCTGTTCAATATGAAAATGATTAAGGCATAAACATTTCATAATAGGAAGTTATGACTGAACACTGAGAATGATATCTCCTGACTGACTTGCTCTGTGAAATGGATAATCAAGTTGTCTTTCAAAGACTGAACCTGCAGTGAATGCTTTACTTGGGGAATAAATGAAATTGATTATATATTCTAGGCAAAAAAAACAAAAACAAAAACAAAAAACAAAACACACAACACTGTAATTACTTTCAATCTCTCTATAAAGTGTTTTTCCACTAGCACAGATTTTCAAAATTGTTAGAAAATACAGGAGAGTGAGAAGAGGAGCACGTTAATCAAAGGAATTGGAAGCGGGGAGACCTCTTCAGTCGGTCCACCGCACTCCTCGTCAGGGATGGGGCCTCGGCCGCTGTGCTTGGGACCATAGGGATGGGCGCCCCCGCTTCCCTGAAGGCAACCCTGCACCGTTTTATTCACTGGGCTGCAGAAGAAAATGGGGCTTTAAGCAGGACTTGCAGGTCATTTTCTAAAATTTTCAGTCTTCAAAACACCCCTTTGGCCCGAAAATCATTTTGATCCAATCCTTTTTACAGCACTGACCCATCACCAACATCTACCCTCTTCCGATGCCCTGTCTGTCCCTGGACCGAAATGCAAGCCTCTGCTCGTGCCAACCGCTGCCTGCAGGACGGGGCCCACCTGAGCAGCCCCGCGGCAGCACTGGGGTTCTGTGCACTCGGGTGCTGCTCTCTCCACTTCACCCCAAGAGCCCTTCCCTCCTTTCAGAAGACAAGCCAGGCCCAGGCCAGGCAGGCCACCCCTCCCCTCCGCGCCTCCCAGCCCCTCGCTGCTCTGCCACGCTGCATGTCATCGCGACCCTCTTTCAAAACCTTTCCACGGAAGGCTTTGGAAGCAGATTCTCCGTACTCTCAGAGTCTTGCTGGGAAGTTCCCTCTTTCTCCTTAACCTCATCAGTGTTTCCCAATCTTCAGTCATTTGTATCCCACCTCCATGACTTTTGCTATACCTACATGTCATCTGTATTAAAACGGGGCTCTCATGTTCTGAGGCAGAAAGAGCCCCAGTGGAAGAAAAGGAATAAAGCAACAGGTGCCGAGGACTTACACCTCAAATGAGGTGCTGCCTAAGGCATGATAGGAGATTTTGAAACTGCTTTTATCCATCCTTCATCCTCATCCTCTTCAAGGATGTAAATGGGTTGGACCAAATGGAGCAAGAGATCCTTTTTTTCCTCCCCTCCCTCGGATTCCATGAGAAGGGCAGGTGGGAAGAGATGGAAGATGTGCTATTTAGAAGCACAAACGGGTTCACAGTAGGGAACAGCGGGAAGAGGGGCCTTTCCCTAATTAAGGAAGCTGTAGCCACCGCTTCCTCTGTGAGGGAACTTTTGGGAAAGCCTTGAAAACCCCCTTCACTGGGAATCTGCCAAACCCATAGGACGCTGCCGTCAGATTTTGTTTGTACCAGCCAGACACGACCTTCCTTTCCGTTCCTCTCCTCTCTCCCCACTCCCTTCAAAAAACCTGCGAGGATCCAAGGCAGCCTGGTGTGGACAGACGAAGAAAAGGAACGGATCCAAGGCTGGGGGCGGGGATCGGGGGTCCGCCTCCCACTCATGCTGCTGTGGCCTGAAGTCTGAAGTAGCACCAACACTGCGGAGGGAAAAGCTTTCCCCGTGAAACACGTTTGGAGTTTTGGTGATTAAACCACATCAGTCCCTTTAATGACTGAACTGGAATGGCTTTTTGTACCACAAGGGACAGAGGGTTTTTGTGTTATGTAACAGTGTCCAGAAAAAGTTATGGACTCGCCTGAGGGCAGAAGGTTTAAGATCAGGGTGGGAGCAGGAGAGAAAAACATTTTCTTCTTTCATTCTGTGAGATCTCTCTTCCCACACAGTGCAGTCTGCACTGCATTTTGATGGCCTCTCCGAGGCCCTTTTAAGTCTTTGTCTCCAAGTCTACAGGTGTGCACAGGGTCACCGACTCTCCAGCAGAGAAAAACAGGGTCAAAAACTAAGGTCAAAAACCACTCAGGAGGCATAAGAACACCCTTGAACTTACATTTTGTTTATAAACCTTTTTTATTTCTTCTTCTTTTAATAATCAGGTTATCACACAGTGTATGGTCTTTCCTACCTGGCTTCTCTTACCTAATATAAAGTTTTGAGGCTCGCCCCTGTTCCATGTGTCAGTAGCTCCTTTCTTTTTCTTACTAAGGAGTATTTGATAGTTTCTTTATCTATTCATTGGTGGATGGGTATTTGGATTGTTTCCAGTTTGGGGGCAATAATGAATAAAGCAATTTACTTTAATTTTTTAATTTCTTTAGCTCTGTCCTGAGCCATCGGTTTGAGGTATTAATTACATATATATTAAATTGTATGTATTTATGTATATAGACATTACTATAAATACATAACTATTCATATGAAACCACTGACCTGTGTAGCCTTTAAAGATGTTCATCTCAGAAAGGCTAGTGCTATATACGCCACGCCTTAGGAGAACAGCGATCTAACTGAATTCTCTCTGCCTGGCTTCCCTGCACTCCTGGCTTCTACTGTAAGCATCTTGAAAATGGCGGTTCCTTCCCCACAAAGCACCAGGCCGGACGCCACTCCAGAGCTCCCCGAGCTCTCAGTGCTGCTGCCACACACCTCACCGCTCTCGCAACTGCCTGTGACAAGCCTACACGCTTTGAAGCTTGAATGCAAGAAATTATCATTTTACTTAAGTGGGAATTTTTTATATTTTTTGAGAATCAACATTTATCTTTCAGATGAAAAGCATACCTTTTTCAGCCTTGCTTTACTGAGAAAGAAGACCATTACCTGTTCTGAGCTATCTTTTATTATATCATTGATAGTATATTTTCTCGCATCTTTCTTGAAAAGGTGAAACTCAACCCAGTTTTCTAGGTGAGGTTTCATGGACCAAAGCTTTGACACACAAAAAATAATTAGGATTTATTTGCTATTTTACTTTGGGGGCAGCCTACTTGTTGGATACTTTTATAACTGTATTATTTTGTCAATGGCATAAGTCTCACAACAATAAAACAGTTGTACTTTTATCTGTTTAGCCACTAATGATTGTTTTTAATTTTGAGATTGTTATCTGTGCCCCAGAATATATCATCAGATTTAATGGTCTCATCTTCTAGTATAAGTAAAAGCATTGAAGGAGAGTGATATAAACTTTTTAGAGTTAGAAAAATTGATACAAAGAGTAAATACTGGACAGTAATACACATATATGTTTAAGACAACAAATTAGTCTGATTGCTTGCTTTTAAAATCTGTGCATGTGTTTTCTATTTTGGAGAAAAAAGAAGAGCAGAGATACAGTCTGTGTGCAGCATATAGCATAATATTCATAGACAATAGAAATAAAGTCAAACTTTGAAATCCCATTAAGGTTGTATAAAAAAACAAATCTGGAAGGCATAAGTAATGTGTTATGTGCCAATATCAAAATTTACAAAGATCCTGACAAGCTGGAAAGCAACAAGTACTATGTATGAAGGAGAAGTCATTCACTTTGTCATGTGGGTTGAGGGGTGTGGGCGGGGACACATTTTTTTGTGTTCTCTGGAGAATACAAAGATAAAAGAGTAGCCACCCCCAGAGATGATATTAAAAATCATCTAGATGCCATACTATAAACTTTGGAGAAATTATCACGATAGCTCTTATACAAGTGGTTTCAGTGACTGATGCTGTGTAAGGTACACAGAAAGCTTGATTAAGCTGGCATCAGGATGTTTGTCAGGGACTTTTGGGCTGCGGACAAGGAAAATCGGTCTTATTGTCATAGCATGCCTTCCTTCCTGCAAAGTGAAGCTCTGAGCCTTTCATCCGGAGGTCTTCTTGACAGACAGTCTTAAAGACTCAGAGACTAACCTGTGGTGTGCTCTAATTACTACTTAGGGTCCTGGTATCCTGGCCATCTGCTTCATCTACCATTCCTGTGCACCCTGCTTATAAATTGGATACTTAGAATACTTCCTTCAAGGCTCAGGGACCATCGAGGAAGAGATAACAACAATTGTATGTTAAAAAGATAGCCATGCAAGGATATCAACCAGTAGCATCTGAGCTCATGTAGCCTCTGCCACTGGGCCCCTTAGATCATATTTCCAGAGATTTTTATGCCTCCAGTAGGCAGGGCCCACATCTCTTATGCAGCAAGAAGCAGTTACCGAGTATAGACCTTGGGACCCAACAACCCTTACGAATAAGAGGGAACAATATCTCTGAGATGGGGATGAGATAAAGTATGTGGCAACACAGCTGCAACCGATAAGGGCTACAGAGACAGTCAAGATGATAATAAAACCAACCACCAGTGGATTTATGCCTTAGAACCAGCAAGCGACCAGCCTGATCAAATATGGCAACTAATTTCACCTTGTGGCAACCCTTAGCCTCATTATACGCTCATTGTAACACATCGGCATTCTAAACAACACGCCCTGTGCTGCCATGATGAGCAATGGAAAGGCCATATAAGGACACAACATGGTCGGTGGGACTCTTCTGAGAAGTCTCCATCCCTTTCCCATAAAAATATAAAAATCCTGAATATCCCTCCCCCTTATTGAATGCCCTACCCCTTGATGAAATAAGCCTCAATAAAAGAAGTAAATCCCACTACGATTCATGGTGTCTGTGGAGAGGCCACTCTCTGTCTCACTGATTCACTAATAAATTTTCACTCAAATAAATAAATGCATACACACATACATACATACATACAAAAATAAATAAAATGTAAGCACGGACTCTTCAGAATGTAAGTAAACCACCAGGATGTTCGTTCCTGCCATGGTCCCCACCCGCATCAACTTGGTAATATTATAGGAAGAATAAAAAACACACACTAAGTGTGATGCAAACCAGAATGTGAAGTGTCCCAGATACTGTAAAGGACTGAAAGTGTGGGTGTGCACATGCGCTGGTGAGTGTTAAAATGGGTATGAAAGAGATGAGCCTCAAAGGATTAAAGAAATATCATGAGGTGGAGACGGAGAGCAGGACATTCCAGAGGGAAAGGGCAGCCTGAAAAAAAAGTGTGAAGGCAGGAACTCAAGGGGCTTTGCCAGGGAATCCTGAGTAAATAGTCCAAGACGGCCAGATAATAGGTGTATAAACAATATATAATAGGTTTTGCCCATGGCATGAAAAGACTACATGACAAGCCAGTCTTTAATTCTTTAGGTAATGGTGAGTAATTGAAGGCTTCCTGAGAAAGGGAGTCCCCTGACTGGAACTACCAGGGAGATGAAAGTCTTCCACATTGAGATGTTTTCCTCATCTCCTCTTCTGGCAGCAGAATAATGGCTCTCAAAGGTGCCCCTGCCCTAGGCCTCAGCACTGAGAACATGACCCTTTCCATGAAAAAGGGAATTTGCAGGCGCGAGTAAGGCTATAGACCTTCAGATGGGGTCTAGAGGATCTGAGTGAGCCCAATGTAATCATGAGAGTCATTAAAAGTGGAGCTCATTTCTGAGCTGTGGTCAGAAAGAGATAGGACTTGAGACGTATCAGAGCGATGCGACTTAAGAAGGATTCTATCTTTGTTGCTAGCTTTGAAACGGAGCGAGCTAGGCAGGGAGCCCAGGACTGCGGTGCCCAGGACTGAGGTAGCGTCTAGAGTTGGAACAGCCCTGTGCTGACCTGCCTGACATGAAAACAGTGACTGCAGCCCTATAGATACAAAAACAAAATTTTTCCAATAACTTCAGTGACCAGACAACAGAGTCCTCCCTAGAGTTTCCAGAAAGGAATGCTGCCCTAAGCAAACTGATTTTAGCCTGGTTAAACTTGTATTGGACTTCTGACCTATGGAACTCCAAGATAATAAATCTTTGTATAAGCCACAAGCTTTGTGGCGATTTGTTTAAAGCAGCTATAAGAAATGCATACACATCTCTTTTAGGCACGTGGGTTCCCCTTCAGTTTTTCTAATAAGTCAGGCACCGTCTAGCCTGAGGGTGTTTGCTTGTGGTCTGGCATCTAACCGGTCTACCTTGCCCCACTCAACCCAACACCTGAGTCTTAGCATGCAACACTCCTTTAGCTCTCTGTGTTAAAAAGCCACTTTCTCAGGAAGGCCTTTATTCAACCTATAATTAATTAATTCCCACTATGTCTGTGTTGCTTTTATCTCAATGTCTCAAAGGGTATTTGGCTTATATCAGATGTTCAGTAAATATTTGCTTAAGAAAGTAGAATTCATCAATAATGGCATACCTCCAAGTGTTGATCTGATCACACAGGGTAGTCTCTCTACTTGATCTCTCCTTTGTAAAGGAACTTCTCTGTATTTGCATTTAATACATATTCTGTGTGACAATAATCTGAGACCTTGTGAAACTCTTCTCCCCAGCAAACTTTGTTCCATTGTTCTGAAAGCCATTGATGATCCTTGCCTATATGTAATATTTAATTGTTGAATGCAAAATTATAGTATTTTAATCCTGTCCCTTCTTCTACTTTTATTAACTGATATTCTTCTATTAAGAAGAGTTCTCTCCTTTGCTTCCTTTTGTAGTATTACCTGTGTGGAAAATAACATAAAATGAAATCAAAGCTGCTATCCCAGGGGAACTGCCTTGCAGGCCTTACCCCTCAAACCTCCAGAGTGTTAAAACTGGGCAAAACAACGTTTGTACTGAGCCTAAGGCAGCCCTGTGTCCCTAACTACTGTTTTTGAAAAGCCAATGGGGAAGTAGACATCCTGACTATAGACTGAAAATTATAGACGTTCTTTAGAATTAGCATCACTCTGTTAGCCTATTTGCGCCTATAGAAATTCCTTCCTTATAGCTATGTAGTTGTTCCCCTTCCCTTTCTCATAAACACCCCTTGCCTTCACCTCCTAATCAGAACACAATCTGGGTTTCCATCTGCATCAGTGTTTCCTGAATAGCTGGGGGTTTTTTCTTTTTTGGATCTCAAGTAAATGTCTGTTGTCTCTTACTCTGGCCTTTTATTTTTAGGCTGTGTGTGTGTTATTGGTGTTGTTGCTGTCACTGCTGTCGTTTTTCTCTCTGATGCTTAGTTGTCTCAGATGTCACCAGAGCGGCCCTGCAAGCTGCCTGCTGTGTCCTTTCCCTTTGCCCACATTCGACTTTCTTGCTTCTTGACACAAACCTTTCTCAACTCATTGTGTACATTCTTCCCCTAGAACCTAGAATCAGGAAAGCTAAAAGAACAAAAAATATCAGCTTACAGAAAGAAATGACAAAATTACAAAAGCGCAAGTTATTTTTAGCGTTGTAGTGAGTGTGATATAAAATATAAACTTGAGGAAATGGGTTTAAAACTATGAGTCAAAAATTTTTACTGTAACATTAGAAAGTTAGCTCAAAAGCAGATGAACAGTGTGGTGAAAAGTAAAATAACATGTAAAGTTTTCCTCAAATACATGCAGACTAGACTAATGCAGCCACTGTGGAAAACAGTGTGAAATTTCCTCAAAAAACTAGAAATGGAACGGTCTTTTGACCCAGTGATTCCACTTCTGGGATTATACCCTAAAAATCCCGAATCACCACTTCAAAAAAACTTATGCACCTCTATGTTCATAGCGGCGCTATTTACAGTAGCCAAGATCTGGGAAGAGCCTACAGGCCCATCAGTAGATGAGTGGATTAAAAAAGTTGTGATTCATTTATGCAGTGGAATACTGAGCAGCCATAATAAAGAAGGAACTTTTACTTTTTGCAACAGCGTGGATGAACCTAGAGATTATTATGTAAAATAAGCCAGTCAGAGAAAGACAAACACCATATGATCTCACTTACATGTGGAATCTAATGAACAAAATAAACTAATGAGCAAAATAGAATCAGAAGCATAGAGACATGGGATAGACCGACAGCTTTAAGAGGGGAAAGGGGAGGTGGGGACTGGTTGAAAGAAAGTGAAGAAATTAGTAAAAGAACATGTATGCATGACCCATGGACATGGACAACAGTGTGGGGATTGCTTGAGGGAGTGGGGGGTTGGGTGGAAGGGGACAAAGGGGGAAAAATTTGGGACAACTGTAATAGCATAAATAAAATACTAAAATAAATTAAATTAAATAAAAGAGGGTAAAAAAATTTCTATCAAATACTTATTTGAAATCAGTCTAGATTTGTGTCTCTCAGACTTGAGCGTGGATGAGAATCACCTGGGCGGGGTGCGGGGGTTATAAAACACAGGTGGTCAGCCCATCCCTCAAGTTTCTCATCCAGTAAGAATTGGGGTGGGGCCAGACAATTGGCATTTCTAACACATGCCCAGGTGGTGCTGATGCGGCTGGCCTGAAAACCTCACTTTGAGAACCATATCAAAGTCATCCCATTTGATCCTATTGCCTGTCCCTTGTGTTTCTAAATCTTTAGAGTGTACCTCTGAATGGGGTTCAGTGATACAGAGATTATTAAAACAGTCACCCTGATAGCTCTAGAGGCTATATGCTTGTCTGGATAATGATACATGGGTGAGAAGGGAAGTAGAGCTGGGGAGGGGTGGTGGATTGGGAGAAGCCTGGATTTGTTCATCTGTTGCCCATGAGTGGGGTGAGGTCAAGCACTGTGCTCCCTCTGAGAGATAGATGTGTGTGAGCTCTTCCTATGACTATAAATGCTTCTTCTGTAATGGACCTGGAATTTTACCATCAGCAAAATAAATGTGTTATAAAATCTTCAAGTCCTTTCTGACCCCACATCCACCCCATTTCTCCATACTTTTTCACAGCTAAATGGGAGGAAGAGTTGACCTCCCCTGTCTTCGCTGTCGTGAGTTCCTTCTCTTCCTCTGCCAGCTTCCCTTCTGCTCAGTCACCAGCACCCCTGACAGGGCCAAATCTGTGGTCTGATTTTGGTTCACCTCTTACTCAAGTCTCCCAGCAGTGTTTGATGCAATTTCTACTCTCGTCTGTTTTACTTCTTTGCTTGATCTCTGCCCCTTTCTCTCCATTGCTGGATCCTTCTCTCCCAGTGTTCCCAAATATCCCAGCATCAGAGCTGGAATCTCTTCTCTCCTCCAACTGTATGAGCTCCCATGTGATCTCATCATTCCCATACCCTACCACAAACACCGTTTGATGGAAACTGCCCCATCCCGCCAACACTCTGCTCTTGGCCTAATGTACCTGATGCATTACTTACAATCTGATATACCTAACCTCTCTGCAGAGTGCACCTTAATTCTTGTCTATACTTCTACAATCTGTATTGCTGTATTGACAAGACTGTAAAACCTTGTATTCATCTCCCCTGTCTTCCCTTTAAAACTCAATACCAAAATATGTTTTTTATTTATGTCTCTTAATTTCCTTTCTTCAGAAATTGAATGAATACTTTAATTCATTCATGTGCCTAAACACATTTTCCATAATTATTCCCAGTGTTTCTCATTGCTTGTTTCCTCTGAATCTGTTTGAGATAAACTGTACATAAAAGATGATATAATTTTGTGTGGATGAAGATAATTCTGAAATATGAAACAAGTGGCAATTAAAAGATCTTTTCAGCAATTAAAAGAAGAGAATATCTATATGTATATATGTGAACACATATGCGTATATATACATGTATTTGAAGGCCAGCACAATCAAGTCAGGCTTAATTTAGAAAAATTTTTATCCTGAAATTTGAGAGCCCAGGTTTGATCACTTAAAACTAAATTCAATGTTTCTCTTTAAAAAGATCCATCTTTTTACATATAACTGAGGCTGTATATATGTGTATGATTGATGAATAAATATTAATGTCTGATATTTGAAATATTCACCAATGTAACAGCTATTTCAGATCATAGTCATAGAAGTTCCTAGACCTTACATTTCAACTTAGGCTCTAGATAAATTTTAAAATCTAACCCAGGTTTTGTAGTGTTGACCCTCAAGCTGGTCTACAGTAACACCAGTCAAGTCTACATGGGATTCCGTGACTGTCTTCAGAATTTCCTATGTGAAACAGGTTAAGAAGTATTTACCAAATATCTTATGATAAGTGTGTAACTGCAGCGACCAAAGGTCTCATTTGTTTTTCTTTCTCACCCTGGATGTCAATGTCTGGTCTCTGAGAAATGAGGCAAGTTGTAGAGCAAAGTGGGTATATATATATAGCCAGGCAAATTTCAAGAAGTGGCAAGGAGAAGGCAATAGAAAAAGAGAGAAAGAACACGGGATTTTGCAATATAAGTGGCCTGGATTTCAATCTCATCTCTGTCACTTGTTAGATGGGTTAATTTTAACATTTTATTTAACTTTGAACTTTACCTGAATAGGAAAAATATTTATCTCATAAGGTGTGTAAAAATGGAATGGGAAATTCTCTTAAAGTTTTTTGTGAAGGGCCACACCTACGTGTTTCCACATAAAACTATCTATCCATTCACCTAGTGTTCTGGAATCACCCCATTTCTACCCACTTCTGATAGAATAAACTCTTAAGTTTTGTGCACATTGAGTACATACAGTGTAAATGTGAAGGTAAACTAACAGATAAGCAAGAACCTAGTAAGTAGTTACAGTTACTTTAATCTTTTCTCAAGAATGCTTTCTTATCATGTAATCTTTATTTCATGATTTCTTGTTTGCTTCATTTCTGGGCAAAACCACATTAAAGCTAACAATTTTTTCTTATACTGTAAATAAGAAAACAAAGCCAATTTCATCCAGTGGATTTTTTCCGGTTAAAAGTTTTTTACAAATCAAGTCTCCATATTTTTCTGTGAGTTTCCTAAATCACACCAATTGTGTGAGTGAAGGGAGAAAGTAAGCAAGATGTATCTACAACTAATTAGCAAGAGAAAATTTCCAAGTTTTACTAACATATGGCATCATATTTACATCAGTATGTACACTTCAATGCATTCTGGGCGCCACTGAATACATAGAGAATTCAGACACTTGTGGAATTTCCCAGACTCAATGTGTTTTGCCATATTTACAGAGAGCCTCTTAGACTTAGAAATAATCCCAGGCCTGTCTTCCTCTTCAGACTCCTGGTCAGTGCCTCTTGTTACTGATACCTGTGCTTGTGCCCTGTGGAACTGGGGGGAGAGGGGACAGGAAGGAGAAATGCTCACTGGAGCTCTGGCTCACTGGATCTCTTGTTCTCAGTCCATATTGCCCTGTTCTCTTTTTTCTCCCTCAACCCAAACAGGAATCTCTGAGGCACATAAATTCATACCAAACAGTCTGTTACTCAAAGAAATGATAAGTATATGACCATGCTCAAGGTCTAGAATTTTTCACAAGATTATTCTGAATCACAGCCAGTTTTGGGAGCTTTGGCTCAACAAGTTATCTAATAAGCCCCTGAACATTAAGATTTAAAACAATCTTATAACTCAAATATTTTTGGCTGACTATTGCTTGGATTTCTCTACCCCTTGATTAGGGGCTTTCCACTAACGCCAACCCCTACTCCCGCCAGAATCCCAGGACGGCAAGGAAACAAGACAGGTTAGATGGACTGCCTACACTTCATAGCATTTCCTATAAACATTTTATCATTGTGTTTTCTAAACAACGCTGTGGGATTACAGATGGGAAAACCGAGGCTCAGAAGAATCAACTAACTGATTAGCGTCCACACCAAGTGACACAGCCAGGAACTCAAAAACAGATTCTCCTTCCGGGTTCTCTTATTGTATTTCTGCTGAGTCACAGGGCTTTCACCTAGTATTTAGATGTTCAATTTTTTCTTCTTCCAATCCTACATTCAGAAAAACCTTGTCAAACATTTCAGCACAAAATGAAAGGGGCAAAATGCTGACACTGAGACAAGATAACATGATTCTAATCTATTTATTCATAAAAAATGTAAAAAAGACTCATTCATATCAAATGTGCAAAAACAAATTATTCTGCCAACACATTTAATTTAGGTGAAAATATTGTCTTTGCTGAGTGGCTTCTTAATCACATCAAATAATTACAACATTAAAATAATAATTTGAAAGAAGGATGGCAACACTTAACAGATATAATCTATTGCTTCTCATTAAGTCACACATTAATACAATTCATTTTATTGCTGAAATATTTATCTGAGCATTTAGTTTAGCACGCATTTTAAATCACTGTTGTAAATTTTTCAAGTCAATCCCATGTATTGTTGACCTCCTCATCTATGTCCACCAAATCAGGGCAGACTTCCTCTTTACATGCAAAATCTTAATTTCATGAACTCTGTCTCCCTGGAAGAAATTAGCCTCCTTCAACGGTCATCTCCTCACCTATGGTTTTCCAGGAGTTTCCCAGGGCAATGCTCTAAAAGTCCCTCACTTTTCCTCTGCTCTGCTTTCTCCACTTGCTGCTAGGCCACCTCCTTGGGGGCAGGTGACCCCTGTGTAATCACCTCACTTCTAGGCCCATCTGTGCTCCCCCAATTTCAATTCCCCTGACTCTCCTACAGGTCAGACTAAATCAGCTGTTAATGAGTTTACTGGAAACATGAAGACAAAGAAACACAACTGCGAGCGCTGGTAGAAGTCTGTATTCTGACAGTGCCTTGCCTACCTGTGGGTTCCCCAGCAGGCCTCTGGGTGGTGGGCCTGCCGGCTCTACTCTCACCGACAGGAAGCTTTAGGCGTTTCTGCACCCGGGAGTCTAGGACCAGCTGCTTCCCATGCAGAGAGAAGCAGAAAGTCCTTTGTTCCTGAGACTCAGGTTATTTCCTGCCCCAGGATGACTGACACTGGGAGTACCCATTCCCGTCAGGGAAAATATTCCAAACCCACAAATGAGGGGGTCTTGTCCCATGTGTCGTGTGAAGTTCCATGGCCCATGGCACATTTCCCAGACTGCAGTTCATTCAACCTTAACCAACAGCCCAGGGTAAATGGTTCATGCCAGCTGAGTCCCACTCCTTTTCCCAGTGCTCTCTGCCACCTCGGCTGAAGAGAAGATAAGGACTGCCCATCCTGTCTGCTGGAATAAGGTTTCAGTGCCTGGGAGAAAACACTTGCACAAAAATCATCACATCATCCAAGAACCCACAGTGCTTTTCAGGTCCAGGACAATTTCTGATTCTATGTGGGCTTATTTTTACTATCAAGTTAACCTCATTACAAAACAGAATAGTGAATGCCAGCACCCACTTTTAGGTGAATTCCCAGGAATATTGGATAGGTGCTTTTCCTTCCTTCTTTCCTTCCTTCCTTCCTTCCTTCCTTCCTTCCTTCCTTCCTTCCTTCCTTCCTTCCTTCCTTCCTTCTTTCCTTCCTTCCTTCCTTCCTTCCTTCCTTCCTTCCTTCCTTCCTTCCTTCCTTCCTTCCTTCCTTCCTGCTTTCTTTCTTTCTTTCTCTCTTTCTTTCTTTCTTAACATCAGCATGACTAGGAGGGCTTAACAATGAAGGATTTCTCCAAGGATGAATTCAGTATCTACTTGGAAATAATAAAATAGACTGTACTCCCTTAAAGGGCATTTTTCCGTCTTCAAATCCCTTAACATATAACCTTTATTTAGGTAGATGTGTTATTTCAGTCATAGTTTCAATGCTGCTACTTTATATAATTTGTCCAATTTATTCCTAGTTATTTAAAATGAGATGGAAATCCTTTTATGCTATCAAGAGAAAATTAACATAAGGCCACATGAGTCAGCTTTTTAAATAGAGAGAAATATCAACTACTCTTTTCATAGGCTAAAGTAAGAACAGAGAACATGCAACTTTATTAGTTATAAGTAAAACAGACTTCAGGTGTATATTGTGGCGAAAGAAGAGAGGGCAATGTGAAATCAAGTGAAAGTAAACACAGAGAGAAAAATGTACAAGGTAGTGAAATTATTAAATAGAGACTGAGGCATAATACAGGAGAACCCCTGCCCTCTCCCCCCTCCCCACACACATACATTTTACCCATGAAAACACATCACACATTCTAAGACCCCCACATGAGTAAAATAAAATGGAAGAAAGGACAGGTTGAGACCAAGAAATACACACAGGATAATATGACAGGGATCTTGTTTTCTAGTATATGTCCCACTAAAGACTTAAAGGAGGGCTCCTTTTTTATTTTTTTCTTAAACTATAGGCACTAATAAGAACAGTAAGCTATATGAATTTAAATCATGACTGATATGATTTCCACACCCCCAAACCAGTACCCATTCTGCTTATGAAAATTTCTATAAAACCAAAATTATATTTCTAAATCCATATTTTAAGCCACTCTCTGCCTCAGTAAAAAGTGATAAGCTTTTACAATATCCTACAAGGGAAATTACTCCTCTCTCCAGGGAGATAACCTACTTATTTTGGGAAACCAAATTAGGTATTCCACAACCACTTTAACGTTTTTAGCACAGAATGCTATAGCTGAACATTTTCTAAACTTCAATTTTCTTTAAGTAGTTCTGCACTTAGACCATTCAAACACAACAGGCTTTAGACTCTGACAAAGCCACATTTGAAATCTGGTTCTGCCATTTACTAGAAGTGGGAATTTACATGTATTTAACCTGAGATTGTTTTTTGTTTGTTTTGCTTTGTTTTGGTGTGTAAATGGGAATAATGTAAAGATTAATTGAGATGATGTATATGAAACACCTAGCACTGCCTGTGTCTTTATTAGGTCCTTTGTCCTTTGCCTCTCACATTATATGCCATTTAGATAGTGCATCAGGCCCTTTAACAAGTACATTCTCATAGAATGCTAGGCAAAGGATTCCTTAGTCTATTACAGTAACAGTGACACTTGCTTTTCTCTCCTGTGTGCCAAACTCCTTTCTAACTGCTTTATATATGTAACTCATGCAATTCTCACAGTACACTATGAGGCAGGCATTATTATGATCCCTGTATTATAAATGACGAAACCCAATGAGACAGGTTAAACATCTTGCCAAAATTGTATAAGATAGCAAGTGGGGAGCTAGAATTTCAACTCAGTTGTCTGAATTTAGAATCTGTGCTCTGATTTTACAAGCAAAATGCATAAAATCTAGTCCAAAGAGCTTACCATCTGCTGCTGAACTTAATGCAGTCTTGAAAAATAAAACTAGAATTACTATAGAAGTTATTTTCTGAAAGCCTGCCTTAATTCAATACAAAAGACAACATTTGGCCCCTGCTTGTATGTGGAAGCATGTCTGGAGATACAGAGTTTCAATTATAGAAAGCCTATTATTTCTCAGGGCTAATATTCACCCTTTTTCTTTCAAAAAGTGTAGGAAGTTCTGTTGTGAGATAATATTCTATAAACCAAAGAGTTCTTATAGGCTTCTGTGTCTATGATTTTGAGCAAAAATAGACATGAAAATAGCCCAGGAAGTGAAGCAAGGCTGTGGCAAATGACTACCAGGAAGAATTCTCATGTTCATTCCTTTATCTGCTCAAATTTTCACAGAACTCATTTATTCATTCAACAAACACGTATGGATTGCGTCTGCTCGAGCCAGAGTCATGACCCTGGGAGAGGCGTATCCTCTGATGGAAATGGCATTCTAATTGGAAGAGACAGCTGTCAATCAAGGATTTGCTGTTGAGTATATGTATGGTCCTGTCTTCTTTTCTTAAATAGTGCATATTTACCCCTCTTCCATCTCCTCTTTCACGGCACCACAAATGTGGATTTTCATCCTCCTGGCCATGACAAAGCAGAAACGAAGACTGGGAGAAATCCTTGACCTCCTAGCTAGATGAAGATCCTTAGATGGCCCTGGCTGGTGTGGCTCAGTTGGTTGGCATGCTGTCCCATAAACTGGAAGGCCATGCGGTTTGACTCCTGGTCAGGGCACATACCTATGTTCCAAGTTCCATCCCTGATCGATGTTTCTCTCTTGCATCAATATTTCTCTCCCTCTCCTTCCCTCTTCCTCCCTTTCTTTCTCTCTAAAATCAATGAGTGTTTCCTTGGGTGAGGATAAAAAAAAATGCATAGATGCTCCTCCAAGCAACCAGATGAGTCTGAACCTCTGGATGGGGAATGAGAAGGCTCGGTGGCTACTCAAATGAAAAAGGGTAGAGAAGATCTTGTAGTCGGAGGGAGAAGGGAAACCTTTGGTCGTGAGACCCACAGAGGATGGAAGAAAGATCATAGAGAATATGTAAGTTTTTGTAAAGCCCCCAGAGGAGATACACACATACACACACAGAGAACCCTATATGCCTGGTATATAGTGGGTGTGTAATAATCATTAGCTAGTATAATTATTATCTTGCTGTTTCAGATATGACCAGTCCCTTTCACACCAGCAGTCCTGTGCCCAAACCCCTTCTCCCTGGCTGACTCCAGACTGCCGACTACATGTCCCTAGACCTCTCCCAACTGTCTCATGCTTCCTCTCTTGCCTACCACCTTGCTAAAGCTTACCCCTTCCAGCTTCTAAGGTAGTTTGCCAAATCCTAGCCAGTTCACCTCCTCTCTTGGGTTCAGTATGGCCCTCGCTGATCTCCTCTGTCCTACTGTCAACAGAGCTCCGGATCTCCTCTCACTGTATGGATGATCTATGGTCATTACTATACAAAAGTAGGTAGTGCATCTTCCATCAGGAATCAGAAGCCCCCATTTTAATACTGTGTTTACATAAATTTAAATCTACTTGTATCAAGTCAGTCTATAGAAGGCACGAAAACCACCTCAAGGCTAAGGATTGCATGATTCACAGATCTGAATTAAATGTTGTAAATAAAACCCAAAACAAGCACTGAAAACATTGCATTTGTCTTTTGTCACAGTGCTTGGTGTTCTTTCCTGGGTAGTGTAGGGGAGAAACTTGTAAAGCCCAGAAGAAAATGATCTAATGCTTTTTGTTATCTAAGTGGGTGTTACAGTCTGAACTGTATCTCCCCTTTCCAACTCTTATGTTGAAGTTCAAACTCCTACTACCTCAGAATAGACTGCACATAGAGATACAACCCATAAAGAGGTAATAAAGTTAAAATGAGGTCATTAGAGTAGGCCCTAATCCAATGTGACTGGTGTCTTTACAAGAAGAGAAAATTTGGACACACAGACATACCAGGGATGTGCATGCACAGAGAGAAAGGTCCATATGAGGACACAGCACGGAAGCAGCATGTGCAAGCCAAAGGGAGAGGAGGCCTCAGAAAAAATCAAACCTGCTGACACCTTTATTTTATATTTCAAACCTTCAGAACTGTGCGAAAATAAACTTCCGGTGTTTAAGCCACCCAGTCATTTGCATGGCAGCCCTAGATAGTTAATACAATGGGTTAGGTAGTAAGTCTGACAAGGCTAAGAGGGCCCCTTTTCTTAAGCAGTGGACGTATAGAAGTTTCTGAGAAAGTCACTTATAAAGGAAGTATGATAGAGTAAAACTAAAGTGAATTTTGGCAGACCAGAGCTCAAGGAATGGGCCTTCCAATTTTTAACTATAAGACAGCAGATAATTTATTTAACTTTCATAAACATCATTTCCCACATCTTTCAGTGGGCATCAAACCTCACAGGGAGGTTGTGAGGATTAAGTCAGAAATAAAGTGCCCAGAACATTGTTCTACATTTATTAGGCACTCAATTAACGGTTCGCATGTCTTTTCCTTAGGAGTTGGACAATATCTAAGCCACAGTTGACATTGTTCATGTGGCTCTTGTGTCTGTAACTAACTTGAAATGAGTTCCTTGTGTCCTATTTCAACAGCCTGAAAGCTATGGGAGTCAAAAAAGTTTTTCTCCAAGATTTATGAAAGACTAAATATTCAAAGTTAGGAAAACATGTAATGTATCAAAGATGGTTCTGGTTTCCCTGAGGCACTGAAGGGACAGAGGCCCATCTCTTTTTATTTGTGCTGGGACTTCTTCCCAATCGTGTGAGCAGGCAGTCTCAACCTCTTGAAAGCTCATGCCCCACCCCAAAGCATTGTTTTCTGAGTCAGTGGTATGGCTCTCTACCATAAGCCAATCAATTGGCTCATCCTTGGGATTTAACTTCTGTCATGGTCTACAGTAGGCAGTATCTTATATACCAACCAGTTTATTGTGGTTTCTACTTAAAATACAAAATTTCCCTTTCTTCCAATTTATAGAAAAGTTGAGAAAAAAAATATTTGATATGTAATGGCTCTTTGGATTTAAACTTAATGTACTTTGGGTTTGGAGAGAGCGCCTGTCAGGAAGTTATTACTGTGCTGAAGTTTGACTCACACATCTATTTCTGTACTAATCTCCCAACAAGGAACAAAATAGTCTTATCCTCACAGTGCCAATCAGCCTACCCCCCAAATCCATTAGTTAGGAGTCATTTTTCACTTCTATCTTGATGTGGGATTTCCTGTCACCATTATATGATGGAACCCTAAATTACTGTTTAGAAATACATGTCTATATATATTGCTTTACATCACTGTGATCACTGATGAAAAATTGACCTTCAAGAAAAAACCACAAATATCTGACTAAATGAAAACTATTTTAATGCTATATTAAAGGATATGCTTTTTTTTAGATTTTATTTATTTATTTTTAGAGAGAGGGGAAGGGAGGGGCAAAGAGAGGAAGAGAAACATTGATGGGCTGTGTCCTGCATGTGCTCCAATCAGGGACCAAACCTGCAACCTGACCAGGAATTGAACCAGGTATCTTTCACTTTGCAGGACAATGCCTAATCAACTGAGTCACACCGGTTAGGGCTAAAGGATATGCATTTTAAAAATTAGTTTTGTGGCCCTGGCTGGTGTGGCTCAGTGGATTGAGTGCTGGTCTACAAACCAAAGGGTCGCTGGTTCGATCCCAGTCAGGGCACATGCCTGGGTTGAGGGCCAGGTCTCCAGTTGGGGAGTGTGAGAAGCAACCACACATTGATGTTTCTCTCCCTCTCTTCCCCTCTCCCTAAAAATTTTTAAAAAAATTTTTTTAATTTAAAATAAGTTTTGTGGCTCACATTATCAGTTTGTCCCAAGCCTGGAAAATGCTTTATTAATAAATGTAATTAAACAAACTAATGGAAAACAATAAATATAAGACAAAAAAAATTCTTTGTTCTTCCAAGTTCTAAATCACCAAAATAATGATCATTTAAACATCTGAAATTTTGCATATACAAATGACTGTGGACTTAAGAAATCTTCTCAGAGTCCTTGATTGACTTGTGCTAGGGAAGAGAGAATTACGTAGAAAGGGTAAATACAGCACCCAAGCTGGAGCTTTGTGGAAAGTAGAATGTTGATCAGAAGTAAAAATGCAATAGGATAGAAAGAGTCATTTAAAAGATGGACAACAGGATGCTCATTGACCCAGAAGATTGACCCAAGACACAGCATCTTGGAAGGATAGAGCTCTAATAGAGGGAGACTTTGACTAGCTAATAAAATTATTCTTTCAAATGTGCAAAGAACCAATTACTTATGTGACATCAGAACTGGGTGAGTCTCCCTTATGTAAACACTTTTTAAAAGAAGACTGTTAAACAAAACAAAGTTTGGACACACTGGTGGAAGAGGATCCAATCGTAGAAGACTGAGAAAATACCCACAAACCCTGAACTCCTGCTCACTGTGTGTTCACTGTGAGGGCTAACAGTGTTTGTCCACACATGATGAAATTGTGCATTAGTTGCCAATTGTGCAACAGAACCCAAGGATGCATGCACAGACAAAGGAACAATCCCATTCATAGGCAGAAACACTACCTTTGTGAATATAGAGCCATTTATTTTCATTCTTCCTGTAAACTTTTGTTCATTTGAAGCTTTATATCTCTAAAGTTTATGTCCTCAGTCAGGAGACATTGTAGGGAGAGACAGAGAATGAATTTGCTAAACTTCTTTAAAATCACCTTTAGCATATCTAGATCCAGGACTCAGCTGATAGAATTTGTCCAGCTCAGAGTGTGGAGAAAATACCCTTTGTATCTTTAAGCTATAAAGCTTGCTTCTCACTGATAAAAAGAAAATATGACTTGGAGCGAGAGAGCGAGACTACTTTATTTCTATTCCTGAGAGTTTGAGGGAAGTTAGGAAAAGAAAATGGGAGGAGAGGTAAGATGAGGTAGGGTACAATAAGATGAGATGAGGCAAGAGATGAGAAAATGACTAGACACAGGACAGGGGGCACCTCTTGTCTGGCTTCCCCTATGGGATTTAATGATGAGTCTGTTAATCAGGAGGAAATCGAATTGAAGTAAACCAGGTGGTACAGTGTAGTTTGTCAGAAGAAAAGAAAAGATGCCCTGATACTTGGCTTTCCTGCTCCACTCACAGTTTGTGTGTAGGAGGGATGGGATCCAGAAGTTCCTGCAGCCCCAGGGTGGAAGCAACAGACAGTGGAGGGGAGAGCTTGCAGAAGGAGGGGGAATCTAACACTAGGGGAGCTGAGGGGAGGCTGGGTAGGCAAGGGAGGGCCAGACAGAGAGACCAGATACTGAGTTATGACACTCACAGACATCAACTGCGAATGTGAGCAGCACCAGCTCTTGCCCAGGTGGGTGGAGCACATTATATAAAGGCCCCAAGATGACAGAGGATACTACCCCCAAGGCCCCCAACTCCTTATCTGCACTAAGAGGTTGCATTACCCCACTCACTCACATTTACCCAAATATTACTTGGAGAGCCCTGGCCTTCCTGTGTTCTCTGTGTGTATTATATATTTCTCAGTAGATTTGATTGACTGGACAATTTAAGCAAATAAGTTGCTACTCTATGGAAGTGTGTTTGCATCCCAAGAAATTAATGACTCAAGACTTTTTCTGTGTTCAAGGTTAAAGAAAACAAAGCTCTCATATTACTGCATGACACAATGTAATAGCAGGCAGAAAATAAAAAAACAGATTCTGCTGTTTAGGACTAAATATACATGTCCCACAACCCAATCCCACTTTTCTATTCCCTTTTAAAGAAATCCTAGCTTCCCCAAAACATTTTGTCAAAGCTGGTCTATGAATAAATCATTGTTCTCTGTAAGGGGAAAAATAAAACCAAGGACATTATCAGCATAGCTTTGCTTTTTCCCCATGACATTGTGGGAAGGTAGAACGGAATGCTTATGGATATCATAAAAAATCAGAGTCGAAAATCAGACCTCTTGTGATCCCACAGATGGAAAACTTTATGATCTTGTTAAAAATATATTCTCTTTAGGTGCTACGTTGGTGAGAAATGAATTCAAAAGTGCCACCTTTTCATGTTCCGTGATATTAAGAGTTTTTTGTTTTTTGTTTTTTGTTTTCAAAATCATCTCAGGCATCTTTATGTATTTCTCAACAAAGATCCTGAGTCCTTGAAGGAGCCTTTGTGTCATATGGGAACATACAGTGCAGTGAGAACAAAGAGGATTGTGTTCAAAGCCGTCTTTCTACTAGTTTTCAGTCACTCTGCTAAGCTTCCTTAATTGTAAACAGGTTATTCTGAGGCCTTAAGGAAAAATGGTAGCTGAGACACAGATTTGGTATCTAGGAGGCTTTCAGAAAAATACTTATTAAGTGGAAGAACACATATAGGTTAAACTGTGTCTGTTTAAACTTTTTTCCATCCTTATAGTAACAGTCTTCAAAAAGATCATTCCCTCTAGTACTACCTGCATTTATACATCAAAATACAGAATAAAAAATGTGGGAAATGTGAGCAAATGGGTATAGCTTGGCAGCAAGAGAGAGGAAGAGAAATTATCCATTTGGAAGCAATAACATTTCCAATTCTTTAGGCTGCTCTCCTTGACCTTGACACTGTCTCACGTATTCTAAGAAGCCTGATTGAAGTTAACAGTCCTACTTAGTGGAGTTTTATTTGGCTCAAATTGCCATGATGGTAGACCTTTTGCCCAACAGCTGCTCATCTAATCCAGAAAAAAAGCCAAAATCCAGCCATTTCCTTGCTTCTTTTCATTCCAGTGGTACTGACAATTGAATTACATTTTCAAAATCTTTCATGCGTAGGAAAATTTAGAACGCTCAATAAAGCCAGCTGCAGTCAGCTCAAAAGTCAGCTCAAAGCTATAGCAAGGCACAAGAGATTTATTTTGCTTGTAATGGTCACCTATAGCAACAGCATTTTCCAACTGATTGATTGTTCCTTCTGTAAGTAAATGCGACATTCTGAGCAAAACCACTGAACTTCTAGGATTGAAGCCACCTGACAATACTCCCCCTCTGGTGATTTAGACAGGCTTCAGCTGACTGCTTTCCCACAGGAGTGGTGGATATACTAGCCTAGCTGAGAAGAGAACCTTGCCTACTTAATTTTCAACTCATTTCTGCCAAAGATCCAGTAGAGAGCAAGCGCGGCAGGGTTTCCTCATCTGGAGTCCCTAGAAGAGGTAATATCATCTGTATGTAAGCATTGTGCAACTCCAGAGGGCATCAGTCATATTCTTGTCTTCATATATTCTTATACTCATATGTTATTCTTGTAATGATCCTATGATTGTGCATTTTTCTATAAAGAGGGTCCATAGCTCTCATCAGACTTCCAAAACTGTTGCAGATCCCTAAAAGTTAAAAATATTCATCAAGTTTCAAAAAGTAGAATAGAAAGCATCTTACCTTTATATCTGATTTCTACTTTTTTTCTGCATTATGCGAAAAGAACCAACCATGCAAAGTGGTTTCCTTGGATTTAGGTTAAAAGCTTTGCTTTTTAGTTAACTGATGATGATTCATAGGCAAATTATCCATGTTCTTTATTTATCCATGTTCTTCTCTGCCTATTTCATTTCTATCTTCACTAATTGATGATGAGCTTGTGCATCAGAGGTTCGACAGAAGGCCAATGAGGTGAATATTTTACTTAGTCATTCTTCTAAAAAGATAGATGAAAAATAGTACTGTAATTTACTGGTTTTCAATGGGAAACTGTTCTATTACTTGACAGTTGCAATTCTTTGTGTTATTCACATCACCTTTACCATTGATGATAACTGGAAGTCAACCTTGCCAAAAGATAATTGTTAGCCCATACAAGGCATGTGCTTT
Organism: Pteronotus mesoamericanus; assembly: GCF_021234165.1. Taxonomy (NCBI): domain Eukaryota; kingdom Metazoa; phylum Chordata; class Mammalia; order Chiroptera; family Mormoopidae; genus Pteronotus; species Pteronotus mesoamericanus. The sequence goes on along the minus strand of NW_026555329.1, from coordinate 17,313,628 downwards.
TCCTCCTTCTTAACCAACAACGTGGTCTTTCAAAAACTTTTTGGAAGAGAAAACTAGCTATCAGATGCACAGAAATAGTTCCTGAGTGACATTTCATAAAATAAAGTACTAAAACAAATAGGTTGCATGTGTGTGTTTGGAATAGGGGGTCAAAAGAAACTGGACATTTAGACTAGAGTTCAAGTGACCATGGTTATTCTGTAGTGACCATCTTTTGATGAATACTGAGTGGCCTCTACTTCGCATTCTGATATGAAGGAAATAGACTTACTCAATCACCCGGGACAAATGCAGCCTGGCATTCGCACACAGCACCAATTACTGCTGCAGCAATTTAAAAGAGAATCTTGTTGCTCAGGCAGAAGGAATTCAATCACCTAGTGGAGATAATGAAAGAGCTTCACACTTTTAATCAGATATTGATTGATTACTGTAATATTCTCCTGTAGCAATAGCTGTAGGCAAGAGAAATCAGGGGAGAATGGAAGAGATTTTCAAGAGGATATTAAGTAAAGCAGTGTTTGAGACTTGGAAACTGCAAAAGAACAGCAACTGATACTTTATAAGCTTGGTTTCCCTTTTGCAGCCTATAATAAAGTCCACTCATATTGATTGTTGGGTAGCCACAGAGGATGAGCATTTCCGGATGGTTTTACAGTGTTAATAATTGTCCTTGTCTATTGGATTTCCTGCCAGCTATCCCAACTGATTAGTATTATCAGTGGCTCAAATAGTAAAGCCCAAAAGCTACAGGTGCTACTTCATTTATCCTAGGCTGTCTTTAATTGTCACATATAATTATGTTGCTGAATTTTTTTAATGACATCTATATTTTTTGTTTTGTAGAACATGCAGCACCATGTGTATGGACTTGTAACAGCTCTTCCAGATGAAGAAAAAGACCAGGAATGGTCTTTCATGTCTCAGGATTCTGAGTTTTTGCTAGGTGGCTCTGAATGAGTCTGAGACAGGTGAACCAGCATGGCTGCGTTGGTAACAAGAGAACAATTCCATTTGCAAACATTTGTAGAACTGCCCCCCTCCACATAGCACCCTGCCAGGTGCTAGGGGAGATGACAGATGCATTACTGTTCTCAAAAACCACTAACTACTGTGAGCCAAGAGAGAAGGAAACACTTTTAAAAAGAGTAAACGTGGACACAGGAAATTCAGTCATAAGGGATTAATTCAACGAATGGGCACAAAACCATAAATCTGTTAAGGGATTTTGAATTTGTGTAAAAACAGAAGGTAGCAGAATTAGTGCAAAGGAGAAGGCAATCGATAAGCTAGAATTTGTAGCCTTATAGGAGAAAATGTTATACCTGTCATTGGGGCATAATCAAGCATCCCCTATTTTTATACCACACTGAAATTAAACCCATAAAGTACTGTTACAACTACAATCTGTAGTATTTCTCTGACAGCCCTGTGTGCCCAAGGATATAGGTTAAGTGTAGGGTGGAAATTTATTGTGTCATGCCCTGACATCTAAATGGAATAAAGCGTTACATTATTGGGCTCACTGGAGATGGATTTCCCAAGACTGAGAGATTGTTATGACTCTGAAATAGTTACGATTCCATCATAAGATGCCAGCATTACTCTCAAGTTTGAGGATTTCCGCCTTTCATTGCTGAAAGTTATTTTATTCCATCTATGGAATGGCTTTAGTATACTTCTGAGAAGATAAACACTGTAATAGCTTTTCAAAAAATTATAAGTTAGCCTGCAAATTGTTCAATTTAAGTTTCAGAGGCACATATACAATTCCCCATTCCTTCCCATAAATATGTTAGAATCTGGATGTCTCCTTGAGATGCTCAGCAGGCTGTCCTCATGGGCTTTAAAGACAGAGTCAACCACGTGGTGCAAGAGGTAAACTTTGCAGTGTGGCTTAAGAGCTCTAGCCTGCCCTAAACATGTTCCCACCGGTCTCACCGGGAGGCCGTCACCATTTTAGTCACTTATCCTCTTAGGGAGATCACATAAAATAGCATGCGGATATTTGATAAGAAGCAGGACTAAGTCATGATGTCAGCAAGATGGCAGGATAGAAAGTGCTAGATGTCCCACTCAGAGCAATCAGGCAAGAAGATATAAGAGGCATCCAAACTGGAAAGGAGGAAATCACATGATCTCTGTTCACAGATCACTCAATCTTATGTACACACGTCTAAAGATTCCATTTAAAAACTGTCAGAACTAATAAATGAATTCAGTAAAGGTAAAGGATATAAAACCAAAATACAAAAATCAGCTGTGGTTTTAATACACTAACAACAAACAGTACTTGAAAGAAACCAAGAAAATAATACCATTAACAACAGCACCAAAAAGAACAAAGTATCTATAAATCTAAGCCAGAAGGCAAAAGGCTTTCACGCTGAAACCTACAAATACTGTTGAAAGAATTTAGAGAAAAATAAATGGAAAGACATTCCATGTTCATGAATTGTAAGACTTAATATATTAAAATGTCCACATTACCCAGAGTTATCTAATGATTCAATGTAATCCCTATAAAAATCCCAATTGCATTTTTCACAGAAACACGTAAAACAGTCCTAAAATTCATGTGGAGCCACAAAGGACACCAAATAGCCAAAACAATCATGAGGAAGCATAACAAACCTAGAGGCATCACACTTCCTGATTTTAAATGTTATAACAAAGATACAGTGATAAAAAAGAAAAAATAGTGTGGTACTGGCATAAAGACAGAACAGAATCAGTGAAACAGAACGGAGAGCACAGAAATAAACCCATATTACGCAGTCAACTGATCTTCAACAAGAATGCCTGAATGAACAATGGAGAAAAGAACGTCTCCAACAAATAGTGGTAGGAAAATTGAATATCCACATGCCAAAGAATGAAATTGGATTCTTATCTTACACTATACACAAAGTCAACTCAAAATGGATTAAAGGCTTAAACATAATACCTGAAATTGTAAAACTCCAGAGGAAACTATACAAGAAAAACTTTTTGCTGTTGATCTTGACAATGATTTCTTGATATGGCATCACAAACATAGGTAACGAAAACAAATGTAGACAAGTGGGACTTGATCAAACTAAAAAGCTTCTGCACAGCCAAGAAAGCAACAGAGTTAAAAGATAATCTATAGGAAGGTGCAAAATATTTGCAAACTACATCTGACCAATAAGGGATTAATATCCAAAATATATTGTATAAGGAAGTCCTACAACTCAATAGCAAACAAATAAACAAACAAACAAAAAACCCAACACACCCAAATAATTCAATTTTAAAATGGGCAAAGGACTTTAATAGATATTTCCCCAAAGAAGCATAACAATGGCCCACGGGTATGTGAAAAGATGCTCAACATCACAAATCAAAATCATGAGATACCACCTCACATCTGTGGGATGGCCATTGTCAATGAAACAAAACATAACAGAACAATGAGGGTCGGCATGTGTGTGAAGAAAGGGGGGCCCTTGTACACTGTTGGTGGAAATGTGAACTAGAACAGCTGCTATGTAAAACAGTGTAGAGTTTCCATAAAAAGTTAAAACTTGAACTACCCTATCCAGCAATCCTACTTCTGAATATTTATCCAAAGTTTGTAAAATTGGGATCCCAAAGAGGTATTTGCACTCCCATTTTCATTGCACTATCCATAATTTCCAAGAGAGAGAAACAACTGAAATGTCCACTGATAGATGAATATAGAGGGTGGGGCAAAAGCAGCTTTACAGTTGTGCATACACAAAACACAGAGTTCATTCTTATATTATTACTTATTAATTATTGCATTATTTTCCATACAAATAACTGAAAATCTAACTTTTCCCCACCATGTATGTACATGAAGATTATTGAGCCATAAAGAATAGTTATGTCATATGATACAACCTGGATGAGTCCTGAGGACATCAATCTAAGTGACATAAGCCAGTCACAGAAGGACAAATATTGCATGATTCCGCTAAAGTTGTCAAAATCGCTGAAGAACAAAGTAGAATGGTGACTGCCAGAGGCTGGGAGGAGGGAGCAGTGGTACCTATGGGTGTATGCCTCACGGTTCAAAGGGTATGACATTTCAGTCACGCACAGTCACTTGTAAATGACTTTACAAATTACAAAATTTGTAAAGTTTCAGTCATTTTGCTTTTAGCTCACAATGCCACATCGCACACTTAAAAATTTGTTAAAAGGTTAGATCTCATGTAATGTTGCTTTTTAACCACACTACTGCCTCTCTGTGCCACTCCCCCCTAGTCGAGGCTAGGTTTGGACTCCCAACCAAGCACCAGGAGAGAAAAGAGCAGAGCAGAACGTGTGTGTGTTGGGGGGTGGGGGGGATTTGCAAAGTGGTCCTTTTGTGTGTGTGTGTGTGTGTGTGTGTGTGTGTGTGTTGAGTGCAGGAGCCTCAGGGAACAGGAATCAACTCCCTTTAATCACCTGTCTTTTAAAATTGACTAACTCCTGATGAGTCCTGGGCAAACACAGCCTTTTGTACAAGAACTTTGTCCCTCTCCCTGTTAACCCTTTGTTCTGACTGGGCTCTGATTTTGTTTTGTTGTTTTGCTTCCTAATTTTCCTGTCCAGAGCCCTTCTACATGTGAATGACAGAGGAAAGAGCAGGGAATCCAGAAATAGACAGAGCCCGTTCAAGTCTCAGCTCTGGCACTTCCCAAAAATGTAAACTTGGGTAAATTAATTAACTCACCGGAGACACAGGATTCCCCATTTATGAAATGGATTAGTAACAACCACAGACAGCTTTGTGTGAGTTATGTGAGATAAGTTAAATACTCAAGTTTTAGAGTTGGAAATAATCTCAAGATTATTTCACCCAATGGTTTTCAAATATATTTTTGCTTGCTATTACCTAAAATAATTTTTTAAATTGTGTACTCTCAATCATTTGAAGTTGCCATCTAACATTTTTCAACTAATTAAACTTTCTGGTTACATAGTCACAAAAACATGCTTTTCCTCATAGTATAAATATTGACATTTAAAAATAAAATTATTCAAGTACTTCTAGGAATCTAAGTGCTACATTATTCTAATACTTACCATCTTTTATTTTTTAAAAAATACACAAGTCTAACATAAATAACAAAAATAAACAAAAAATGACAGTGATGGTGGCAGGCACACATTGTTAAATTGAAAAAGACTGAAAAGGAAAGGCCTGGCTGGGAGGCTTGGGCAGAGCATCATCTCACACCCCAAAAGGTTTCAGTTCAGTCTCCAGTCAGGAGACATGCATAGGTTGAGGGTTCAATCCCTGGTTGGTGCGTGTACGGGAGGCAACTGATTGATGTTTCTCTGTCGCATCAGTGTTTCTCTCTCTCTCTCTCTCTTTCTCTCTCTCTTCTTTCCTCTGTCTCTAAAATCAATAAATATTTCCTTGGGTAAGGATTAAAAGAGTGAGAAAGAGTAAAAACAAACATAACAACAAATGCAATGCACTGAATGGTAGGTCAAAAAAGAAAAAAATCTGCTGCAAAAGATTGTGCTCAGACAACTAATATTATGGAAAAATTGTTAATTTTCCAGTTTTCTTAGATATGACAGTGGTATTGTCCATGCTGAAATATTTAAAAGTGCTCATAACTTACCTTCAAGTGGTAGATACAGAAATGTGCATGCACACATACCTAGACACATTTAAAAGGGCAAAAAGCAAGTGTGGCAAAATTTTAACAATTGGTGAATTATTTAAAGGATTTTTTTGGTATAATTTTAAAAATTTTTTCAGAGGCTTGAAAATTTTTAAATTAAGAAATTGGGAATAATTTATTCAAAATGTATGAATAAGCTTTACATTTGGTTGGAAAATTGATATTCTTATTTCCTTCTGAAACTTGTTTGTAAAGTATATTTCTATAATTGAAAATGTCCAGCTGACCACTTATATATCTCTCCAAAGATTCTTATAAACTGAAAATAAGATATTTTCTGTGACCAAAAAAATTCTCTAAATGGTAAAATGTTCTTTGAGATTCAGTTATCACCAAAATTATTATCATGTAGTAAATCAAAACAAAATAAGTTAATAATTTCCAGAAAAATTATTTAATGAGATGAGGCTGTTCTTTTTTTCCCATTTAGTTCCTGTGTCCATTGATGAGTATGACTTATTGCTAGAATAACACAGAGTTCCACATCAACTATTTCTGTTTTTTCAGATAGAGGTTTGATCTCCAAGATATATAAAGAACTCACTCGACTCTACTCCAAGAAGACAAACGATCCAATCAAAAAATGGGCAAAGGACCTGGGCAGATGCTTTTCTAAGGAGGAGATACAGAGGGCCCAGAGGCATTTGAAAGGATGCTCAGCATCACTAGCCATCAGAGAACTGCAGATCAAAACCACCATGAGGTACCACCTCACACCGGTCAGAATGGCCATCATAAACAGATCCACAAACAACAGGTGCTGGCGAGGCTGTGGAGAAAAGGGAACTCTAGTCCACTGTTGGTGGGAATGCAGACTGGTGCAGCCACTATGGAAAGCAGTGTGGAATTTCCTCAGAAAGCTGAAAATGGAACTGCCTTTTGATCCAGCGATTCCCCTGCTGGGACTATACCCTGAGAACACCAAAACGCCAATACAAAAGAACCTATGCACCCCAATGTTCATAGCAGCACAATTTACAATAGCCAAGTGTTGGAAGCAACCTAAATGCCCATCAGTAGATGATTGGATCAAAAAGTGATGGTACATATACACAATGGAATACTACGCAGCAGAAAGAAAAAAAGAAGTACTAAACTTTGCGTCAGCATGGATGGAACTGGAGAGCATCATGCTAAGCGAAATAAGCCAGGGGGCGAAAGACAAATACCATATGATCTCACCTATAAGCGGAACCTAACCAACAATGCAAAGATGCAGGGAAAATATGACTAGCAACACTGAAAGGAAAAGAAATCAACAGAGACAAGAGGGAAGGGGGGGGCAGGGAAAGGGAAGGGAAGGGGAAAGTCAAGGAACATATAGCAAGGACTCATGGACAAAACCAAAGGGGAAGAGCTGAGGGAGGGAAGGTGAGAGGGGGCAAGGGAAAGAGGTCGGGGGGAGGCAGAGACAAATGTATTTAAAAAGTAAATAATTTTAAAAAATAAATTTAAAAAAAACTATTTCTGTTTTTGTTTTTATAAATAAGAAATCTTGTTCACATTTGGAAAAGTTCTTGTCTTTTTGTTTCTTTTTAAAAAGTCTTGTTACAGCAATGTTATTCAAGTAAGTGAATTCATTTTGAGTGAAATGCTAAAAATCACACAGTGATTCACCGTGTGATTTTTAGCATTTCACTAGAAACAATTTAATCCCATCCTCCTTTAGTTTTATTGAAAGCAAAGTATTAAGAGCCACATGACTTTCAAAAGGATCCTGTTACTCAGTGATTTGAGTCATTCATTTTCTCAGTTCCTGGGAAGATTACCAAAAAGACACTTCTAAGACTTATGAAATGATCATTAATTATGCATTTTTTAAAAGTGTAGAGGAAAGCCAGTCTTCATGGTCAAAGCAGTAAGCCAAATCACACTTAGCCCTGAAAAAAAGTCTGACTTTTGTATAGCATCAAGGAATGTTATAAACTATACTAAGAAGTAAATTATAAAGTGTTTAGTCTATTACTAACATATTGAACTGCCATAAAACTTGGTGGTTTAAAGTAACAATTTGTTATTTTCTATGATTCTGTGGGTTAATCAGGTGGCCCCTATGCTACATGAGCCCTGGGAGAGCTGAAAGATCTGAAACGGCCTCATCCACGTGACAGGCAGTGGCACTGACCACAGGTTGGCAGCCCAGGTGTGGCTCTTGGCCACGGGTCCCAGTTCTTGATGTGGGCCTCTCCAGGTGTCTGCTTGGCCTTCTCAGAGCAAAGCTATTTCCAGGAGGAGCTTCAAGAAAATAAACCCCAGCGTGCAGCATCGATCAAGCCTTATATTATGCTTACTAATGTTTCATTGGATGAAACTAATCACCAGAACCCGAGCACCACTTAAAAAACATCATTGAAACCAGTAGCCAAGCCCAGGGTCAATGTGGAAGGGGACCATGAAACAGAATACTGGGAAATATGATTTACTGGAGGCCACCAAAGGCACAGTGCACCATAGCAACTTTTAAGATAGAAAAATTAGTCAAGGAAGTTCAAAATGACATAGAAACATTTTCTAACACTTTAAATATTTCCCTCCATTCTCTCTTTGCTTGCTTGGTTTCTGAAGAGAAGTCCAATTCTTATTCTTATTCTTGTTCCTCTACAGGTATGGTTTTTTCTCCCCTTCTGAACTGTGAAGATTTTCTCTTTATCTCTGATTTTCTGCAGTTTGAATATGACATGAATAAGCATAGATTTTGGGGGGTGGTGTCCATTATTTACTTGTTTGGCGTTCTCTGAGCTTCCTGGAACTGTGGTTTGTGTCTGTCATTAATTTTAGAAAATTCTCAGCCTTTATTACTTCAAATATTTCTTCTTTTCCTTCTTTCTTCTCCTTCTGGTATTCACATCACATATATGTTGTACCTTATATAGTTGTCCCACGGTTGTTGGATATTCTGTTCTGTTCTCGTAAATGTCTGTTTTCGCTTTGATTTTTGGTTTTAGAAATTTCTATTGAGATATCCTGAAGCTCAGAAATTCTTTCCTTGACTGTTTCCAGTCTACTAATAATCCCATCAAAGGCATTCTTCATTTCTGTTACAGAGTTTTTGACCCCTAGCCTTTCTGTTTGGTTCTTTCTAAAGATTTCCATCTATTCCTTTATGCTGTCTACTTTACCCATTAGAGCACTTAGCTTATTAATCATAGTTTTTAAAAATTCCTGGTCCGACAATCCCAACAACTCTATCAGGTATGTTTACGATGATTGCTCTGTCTCTTCAAATACTGGGGGCATTTTTGTTTGTTTTGTTTTGTTTTTTTCTTTGGTATGCCATGTGATAACTAGACATAATATACTGAGTAAGCAAACTGAGGTAGATAGGCCTTTAGTGTGAGGTTTCATGTTTCTCTGACTAGGGATTAAGCTCTGCTTAATGTGGTGTCAGAGGCTAAAATTTCCTCTAGTGTCTTTGTTTTTGTTTCCCCTATTATTTGTGTGTGTGTGTGTGTGTGTGTGTCCTAGTAGATTCCTTAAATAGGGTGTGAAGTTTGTAATTCTTTTAGTTGTATTCCTCTATTAACAGAAAGAAGCTCTGTTGATGTGGTGATAAAGTGTTGAGGGGGAGGGGAAGTATTCTATATAGTTCTATAATTAAATCTTGCCATTTTAATCTTATTTTCAATTATGGTTTAATATTCAATATTATTTTGTATTAGTTTCAGAAGTATAGCATAGAGGTTAGGCAACTGTATGCTTTACAGAGTGCTCCCCCCGATATTTCCAGTCCCTACCTGGCACTATTCATAGCTGTTACATTATTGTTGACTATATTCCCTGTGCTGTACTTTACATCCCCATGACTATTCTGTAACTACCAATTTGTACTTCTTAATAGCTTCACCTTTTTCACCCAGCCCCCAGACCCCCTCCCTCTGGCAACCACCAGACTGTTATCTGTGTCTATGAGACTTTCAATTTTGCTTGTTTGTTGTTTTTTAGATCCCACATAGGAGTAAAATCATATGGTCTTTGTTTTTATCTGACTGACTTATTTCACTTGGCATAATACCTTTTAGGTGCATCCATGTTGTCACAAATGGTAAGATTTCATTTTTTTAATGGCTGAGTAATATTCCCTCATATATGTACCACCACTTTTTTATCCACTCGTATATTAATGAGCTCTTGGGTTGCTTCTATATCTTGGCTATTGTAAAAAACACTGCAATGAGCATATCATTGCTCATACTCTTTTGAATTAGTGTTTCAGGTTTCTTCAGATAAATAGAAGTAGAATATCTGGGTCATAAGAAAGTTCCATTTTTAATTTATTGAGGATACTAAATACTGTTTTCCATAGTGACTGTACCAACAGTGAATTATCAGAAGGGAAAACTAAGAAAACAATGCCATCTACAACTGCATCAAACAAACAAACAAAGGCCTAAAAATAAATTTAAGATACTGAAAAAACATTGAAGAAAATACAAATAAATAAAAGCATATAACTCTGCTCATGGATGGGAAGAATTGACATCATTAAAAGGTCCATATTAACCAAAGCAATCTATAGATTAAATGCAATTCCTATCAAAATACCAATTGCATATTTCACAGAATTAGAACAAATAATTTAAAAATTTATATGGAACCACAAAAGACCCTGAGTAGTCAAGCAATCTTGAAAAAGAAAAATAAACTATATTAAATTATACAAGTCCATAGTAATCAAAACAGCATGTTACTTGAATTAAAAAAACAAGAACAAAACAAAATGCAGAAAGCCCAGAAATAAACCCATGCCTATATGGTTAATTAATATTTGACAAAGAAGTCAAGAACTACAATGGGTAAAGATAATCTACTCAATAAATGGTGTTGGGAAAATTGGACAGATACATGCATAAAAATAAAACTAGGCCACCTTCTTACACCATATACAAGAATAAACTCTATATGAATTAAATATAAGATTTGAAACCATAAAACTCCTAGGACAAATTATAGGCAGTAAAACCTCAGACATTTCTCTAGCAGTATTTTTTTTTTCTGATATCTCTTCCTGGGCAAAGGAAACAAAAGGAAAAAATGAACAAATGGGACTACATCAAACTGAAAAGTTCTTGCACAGCAGGAAACCCTCAATGGTACAAAAAGACAGCCTACTGCACACATCTTTTCTTAATGAGCCTGCATTGAGGGTTTCCCTTCCCTTTCGTTAGACTTTAGTAAAAAAAACATCAGTCAGTACATTTCGGTAAAATAATTTCCTTTGATGGCAGGACTAGTTAAGGGAGCATAAAATTCTGGATGTGTATTCAAAATGTGTTTCCCGTAGTCCTGCTGGATCTTCACTGTGAGAACTTGGTAAGGTTCCTGGAGGAAAAGAGCGTGCACCACCCTCCCCCACAATAATGGATGCCTTTAGAGTTTCCGGCAATCTGTCAGTTTAAAGGCTGCTACCAGCACTGGCTTCCACTGAGAGGCTCTGCTCCAGGCCTTCAGCTGCCTGTAAGCTGTCACTCTCTGTGCCTGCTTGTTCTTCTGCTTTTTGAGGCAACTGTTTGTCCTAGAACTCAATTCTTTAATGGATCTAAGATGGGTTGTTAGTTTTAGTTTGTTAAGCTTTTTTCTTCTTGTAAGAACTTCTAAGCTCTTTGCATGTTGGGCAGGAAACAGGAAATCCTTGAAATAATATCCTTAATTCTTCATTTGATTCATTTCAATGCAGATATTGCGTAGCTAAAATTATAAGTCATTATGAAACAAACAGTGTGAGCAAAGACAGTTTTTCTTCAGTAAATGTGTGTAGGATGATTTCATCTTTTGGAAATAATTCAGAAATAACTCCATAAATATTTTTAGATACAAATGGTGTTACATATTCAGTAAAAAATAAGACACATATTACTAAAAATCAATCAGTTCTACACATATTTTGTGTTAACAGGAGAGAAAATACTAAACCCTTTAAAAGGTAATAGAAAAAGATTGACTATAATTGGTATAAATATTTCATGATATGGTCTGATATCCATTGAATAACTCACGCTATTGTTAAAAGAAATCACCTATAATTTGTATTTGTGGTTTTATCCAGTGCAATTTGAAAAATCTAATAATCCATTAAACATTGCTGATGCGATGAAAGGAACAGCATTATTAATCTGCACGTTTTGGCTGTTTTAAGCTCCTCTTCTTTCCAGCTAATAAAATGTGAATATACAGACAAGCCGAAATAAAACTGTTTGCATATAAATATAAGATATATGAGGAGGTAAGATTTAAAAATTTTAAAAAATTCATTTCTAGGATTTACCATGTCCCTCTAAGGCTCCCCCTCATTTCCTCTCGCAGATGCCTGACGCACTGTGTTCTCTGACAGTGGGCAGGGGTGACAGAGGTGGGGTCACGAAATAAGTTTGCCAGTGCCCTTTCTCTCCATATTCTACAATACATTTGACTTCAGAACCTTCCAACGAAGACCAAAACACATCAATTCTACTCTCATGTTCTACCCTTGTCAGAAGAACTCTAAGGCAAAAAACCCCAGGATGCCCTATGATATGTTTATAAGTCAATAAAGGTAGCTTTTCCCCAAAACAGTATTCCAGAATGACTCTTTGTTTGGGCCCTGGGTTTCTTTATATCCCCAGGTGGTACAGGATCATAAGATTTTGGATAGATGAATGGTTGTATGTCCATTTTACACAAGGGGAGAGAAAGCCAATTGCACAGTAGAGGTGGAAAAATACAATCTGCATAAAGCTTGGAAAGTATACAAATGGAAGTTGAGGATAAGCAAATTGGTTGCCTTAAAACTAAAGAGCTCATATACTCCTTACAAAGTCTTTGTATACCTGCAGAAGTATGCATATACCAATTTGATGACCTCTAATCTAGGCCAACTTCCACATTTTAAAAATAAAAAAACAGAAGCTCACAGAAATTAAATGACTTAGCCAGCACTACACAACTACTCTGTGGCAGAATTGAAACTAGAGTTAGGTTCCCTATTTCCCAACCAGTGTTCTTTCCAACCTACAACATTATTCTCATTTTATATATGACAGAACTAGGCCCAAAGTCCAAACAGGTTAAGAGTTCTGACCAAGATGTCTCTAATATTTTGAGCAGAATCATGATTAGGCAAAAATTCATATACATGTAGATTTTTCATTCAATACATTTTCTAAATTATATGTTTAACATATTGTTGAAATACCAGGACTGTTGGGAGGAGTAACATCTTGTTAGCCATTTATATCCCCGTGTGCATAATGCAGGTTTCTATATGAGAAATGAAAGAAAAGAACACATGCCCTTGTATCAGAGTCCAATCAGAAGAGCAGAAACACAATGAGTGATGGAATAAAGGATTTATTACAAGGATGAGGCCTTAAGCAACTGAGAGATCAATCATGACCATCTCTGTGGTTGTAGGTAGGTCACCTTTCTCAAGGGCACCTGGATTGCATGGGAGGAAAAGTAAAAATCTAGAGTTTGTCCAAATGAAAGAATGGAGCAGGGAATAATATCCACCAATAATTGCAAGAGTTGGGCTTCTGAGGGAGAAAGATGTTAGAGGATTCCAAGAACTCAACTCTTTATATTAATGGCAGAGCTTGGAGGCCTCAGAACATAGGGTGTATGTCACGATTATTAAAGGGAGAAGAAGCTGATGACTTGGACGTATTTCTCACCCAAGAAGCATAGAAGTCTCGATTACCAGAGAGAGAGGAGAGTTCAAAAATGAGTAAGGCTTAAGCTGTGGGTCTAAGGGGCCTGGCATCCTCTTTTCTCCCCTTCTGAAGAGGGCTCCAGGAGGAGACGCAAAGGAAGGAATAGCTAGGTAAATTTGATTGGAGTCCCAGAGCAAAAGTGCAGCTGAAAGATGGCCTCCCCCTGGGAAGGATCCTGGCCAATAGAAAAGTGATGGTCAAAATATCTGTCTGGATGAGACTGAAAAGAAGCCCCAAAGAGTCTCACAAATCCCAGCACAGTGGAGAGAAAACAGCCATGAGTCCCAGAACTCCTCTAAAGAAAGAGCCCAAAAAGGCAGAGTGGGCCTGTGGACAGAATATAGCTTGCACTTGGGTCTAACAAACCAGATAAATGGGGCCACAGGGCCTTTGGGGCATTAGTCTCTAACACCTGCATTCAACAATGCGGGTCGGTCAAGAAACGTTTTAGGAGAGGTCAGCAGGGCAGGTGACCGCTGATCAATTTATGATGCCTGGATGATAAACAAGACTTCCTTTCTTTCCTTGTTGCCTCTGATAACTTGCATCATCCCCGGGAGAAGGTGAGGATGCAGGGAAATCCAGATTTTTAACTGAACATGTACTAGAAAGAAACTAAGTTTGAAGAAGAAATAAACAGATTACATTGAGTCGTCAAGATCTCATGACGGGATTACTGACCTTGTAAGAAGAGAAAGAAACACCGGAGCTCTCTCGCCAACATGTGAGGACACAGCAAGAAGGCAGCCTTCTGCTACTCAGAAAGAGAGTTTTCACCAGGAACCAAATTGACTGACACCTTGATCTTGAATTTTCCAGCCTCCAGAACTATGAGAAATAAATGTCTATTGTTTAAATCATCCGGTCTATGGCTTTTTGTTACTAATAGCATAAACAGACTAATATACTTTGTCTTTCTAACTTTTGTGACTTCAGAAAATTCGTACCCTCGTAGACAGATACTATAAAATAACCCCTCTCCCCAAAATGCTTTACTTGATTCTGATAAACCTGTTATAATTCAGATTGCATGTTGATCTCTATAAAATAAGCTGTCATTTATTTCTCCTGAAACCAATCAGTCTAAATTAGAGTTTTCCATAGGATACAAGTCATACATTGAAATTTCAAAGCATTCCAACATAGAAAAATACCTTCTGTAAGAAATGCTCTCAGGATTAGACTATACTATTTTTTTTTGTAGACTTATAAAATACTAACAACAGTTAGATTTTACACTTCAGACATGCCTCAAACTCAGAATTTTCCTAGCCAATGGGTCATTAATTAACTATGTCACAAGGAAAATACAATATTTACAAATAATCCAGAAATAGCCATGACTTTTGTGGTTAAGGGGATGGATACCGCTGCCTGGGGTCAAACCCCAGGCTTCAGTGTGATTCTGGGCAAGTTACTATTAAATCCCTCATGCCTCAATCTTCTCATCTTTAAAATGAGAATAACTAAAGTGTCGTTGCAAGTATTAAGATGTGATACACATAAAATGATTAATATAGCACTGAAATGTCTGCTTTTATTATATTCTAAAATTATGCCTATATAGGAAAACTCTTAGAATTCATGACAGTCTGTCAGTTAGTCATCAGTGCTATTAAATAAAATCCTCCTTCCTTCCAGCACAGGGCACTCACTATGATCCTCATGGTTGGGTGGCACCCTATTTCTATTTCTGGCCAATGAACTCGTCAAATGAATTAGTGTTTAAATGGCCATGTGAGATTCTGCAGAGCACTCTTTTCCCTCTCGTACGGCAGCTGGGAATGTCTGCTATGGTGGAGGCCAGAGGACTGGACAGATGACAGGGAGCAGAGCCTCCCTGCTGCCCTCCCTGTCCTGAGAAGAAAGGAGCATCCTTATCTCCAAAAATGAAGGGAAACCAAGAAGAATTCTAAGAGACAGGCCTTGCTCATTACCCCCCAGTTTACTATACAATTACCTCATATTCTACCTTTCATCTTCTTCCACAGCTTCCCATTATTCCTCGAGTCTGGCATAAAACACTCAGGTCTAACTGTCTCTTTGGGTCTTCATTTCCTTATAAAGGCTCCCATGTCATGTAAAACTTACATTAAATAAATGTGTATGCTTCTCTCCTCTTAACCTGTCTTTTTCAGTTTAATTTTCAGATCCAGCCAGAGCCCCTAAGAGAGCTGAGGAAAAGCTTTCCCTCCTCTACAATGGCCTTGGGCCCCTTTGGGATCCAGCTGTGGGGAAGCTGAGTTGGGAGTACATTTGTTTGTCAATTGCTTCCACAAAGAAAGAAGTCCTTGCCTTCAGGAATGCTTCTACCTGTCTCCTTACCTGGCGCCATGGGGCAGAGGTGAGGGGTTTGGTTATGTGGGGATAACAATGTACCCCACAGCATCGAGAGCGCAGGGCAGGGAAAATAAACAAGGTTTAAAGCACTGAAGTCAGAGTTATTCTATGGAAAAACTCATCCAATAATCACATATAGGAACTTGTGAGCAGTATCCTTGATAATGAGTCAGAATGAAATATACACAGTAATTTTGTAGCATAAATACAAGAGACTTTTTCATTTCTAATGGACATTTCAGGATACACAATTGATCAGAATTCCCTTGTTTGTAAGGCACAAACCTGCGGCAGGCCCACAAAGATGAGTGCATGGGTGTGGGGAGTCACATGTCCCTGCATCTTACCTATCAATAATTTAAAAAAACTAACTTTGATCCACTCTATTAAAAAATTGGATTATATTTATATTCTCTCTGACATAAAATATTATAGGATAATTTTCATGAAACAAGATGACAAAAAAATGCTGGGACATTATAGAGAAATGTCAAGAAGCGAATATTTGGGTGGTTTTGGCGTGCTGTTTTTGTCGTAGTAGTATTTGTCAGCTTTTTTAAAATTGCATTTTGTTGTGATTTCTTTTATCATTCTAAATATTCATGTTTATGTCTAACTTTGTATTATTTTCCTTAAAGAGGTTGCTTCCAATTGTAGAAGCTTCAGGTCCCTAAATCAGCTCCTGAACAGGAGGTAAAGACACAAGTTAAAAGACTGACTTTCTTTTCTCCAGTTATTATTTGAGACTGTTTCCTAGTCTGTGCCTGGCAGAAATGGCTAACTTATGCCTTTTTCTTTCAAATGTGTTGCTGTTGAAGAAAATGAAATTAATAAAATTAAATCAAAAGACAGTCTAAGACTCCTGTTTGAATTGAAAACTAATTACTGACCTTGAAACAGAACCACAAGAGGTTTTGTGTGTGTGGATTATTTAGTGCAAAGGGTAATTTTTAAAAACACAAATCATGCATAGATGTAGGTGGATGAATGTATATTTATGATTGCTGGTGGTTCTGTTTTGAAGCCAGTAATTAGTTTTAATTTCATATTCAAAATAATGAATGGCAATGTGTATGAAATGTAGTTGGCCTGTCCCTACCACACACCCTGGAAGGACAGGCAATGCATGCTGTTGGTTCTGATCAGCCATGTTTGTTATTTTTATCAATTTGCTCTTCAGGTGTCTAAAAATGGGTGAGTGACTTTTAAGAAATATAAAATAAAAGGAAACCTACATGTAGCAGCTAGATAAACCAAATCATTAATCCTATTTTTCATTCTAGAGAAACATAAATCATTAGCACTTACTTTGTAAAAATACCTGAGCTTCAGAAAATAATATTTTTCACACTGAATTGATACACTTTCAAGCCAAAACAAAGACTTTTAATAGCTTATTTAATCACCAAATAAGCACCATCTGTTCAGAATATTACAAAAATAAAAAGGGTTCATCTGAAGCTCCAGGGATAAAACAATGGCCAAGCCATTCATTCAAGACTCATCTGGAGTTTTTGGTTTTGCTCACCGCTGTGCTCTTGGGCAGAGCCTGGCACACTGCAGGTGCTCAGTGAGCACCATGTGGTTGCACAACAGCACGGAAATGCATTATAGTTTATGTGAATGACTTTCCCTACAATTGTGTTGTGTTCAACCTATGTGGCCAAGTATGGTAGCCCTAAAAACTATTCATTGAGTGAATGTATAAAATAAGGTGAGAGCTTTCCATTTGTCACCCTAGTCCCACGCACTAAGGCAAAGTATGTGGCAATAGGCAAAGGAATAAGACTGTCCCCCCATTTAAAGTACTCCCCAATTAGCAGGGAAAGACAGATCAATTTGACTAAAATGTTACACCTGCTAATAAAGATGTGAACATGTTTTATGGTAGTGATTAAATCTACCTAAGGAGGTTAAGGAATCTTCTCAGAGGCAGTGACGTTTGAGTTGGGTAAAGGATTTTGCGAGGCAAAAAAAGGAAGGGAGGGAGGGAGCAAGACTGAATCAAAACCTGTAGCTGTACACAGATGGATATTGGCAACCAGGGTACAGTGAATATGACGTGGTTTGGATGTATTCATTATCAGAATTGGCAGGAGACAGAGCTGAAATGTAAGGGCCTGTGATCTTACTCATGTTTGAACTCCCCAAAGCATCACATACAGTGCCTAATACAGAACAGTGCTCAGATGCTCAGTAGGACGGATGAATGCCTGCAAATCCTGAACAAGCTGATTCAGCCTGGATCAACGCCATTACAATCGGTAAAAACCTTAAATATTTATTTAATGTTAATGAATTGCTTTCTACAATGCTCAGACAATAATGTGCCCACCCATATACTCTGAAATACAAACATCTTTCATTTGTATGTCAGTACCTGACTTTCTGGGAGAGTTTGTCACTCCTAACTTAATGATAAATGCTCAATGAAACTACAGCAATATCTACAATACTTCCCTTGTGAAAATTTGTACTGGATCTTTTCTTTGCTAATGCCTCAAAAGGGAACGTTCTCTGTGGTTTAAAAACCTTGTTACAACATAAAAAAAGAAACTCTCCGATTTTTCTGATATCTAACTTATGCTGACCGGTTCATTAACAAGTTACTAATTTTTATACAGCCCATGTTAAAACTCAAATCTAGTGAGAGACTTTGGTAATAAAATGTGAGGGGTACAAGAAAATAGAAATCTGGCTAAGATGAAACTGAAAAAAGAAAAAAGAAAAGAAAATAGAAGAGGCAACTGGGAGAGGAGTCCCACCACAAGTACCTCTAGTCTGGGATGCGCTCTCCTTCCCTGCTGGGCCTGGGGCTCCCCACCCCGACACAGAGACACCACAGAGCAGGCACCAGCCACGAATATTCCAAGAGAACAAGATCTTGGCCTACCTGGAAAGCACTCCTCATCTGTGTGGGATGGAGGCTCCCTCCCTCCACCGAGGGCAACCTGAGATGGGGGAGTACCTCCCTCCCACTGAGGTAAACCAGCAGGGACCTGTGAGGGCCGGGGGGCATGGGAGAAACCAGGATGGCACAGCAAAGCCTCTGAACATCGGAGTGCCGTCTGAACCTCGGTCCCCAAAAGTAGGACAGCATCTGCAGGATAATTCCAAACAGGGGAATTGCCTGAAAGAATAAGAATTTTAAATAGGGTCCAGAGTCTCCTAACATAATAGATAAAATGTCCTTGATGTTAAAAAAAAAAATCTCCTATCAAACCAAGAACCAGAAAAATGACAACCTGAAGGTGAAAAACAATCAACTGACATCAACACTGAAACCATTCTGGAATTATCTGACAAGGATATTAAGGTGACAACTATAAAAATGATTCAACAAGGATTAACAAATTCCCTTGAAACAAATGAACATATAGGAAATCTCAGAAAATAAATGAAAGTTATTTAAAAAGAACCCCAAAAATGCTGTAACAGAAATTTTAAAAATTCTCTCTGGATGTGGGAAAGAGGGGTGGGGAACAGGTAGAAAAAGAGTAAAAAGGGTAAAATGGGTAAAAAGGGTAAGACAGTGAGCACACAATGCAATATACTAATGATAATTATAGAACGGTACACTTGAAACCCATATAATTTTATAAACCAATGTCACCCCAATAAATTTAATAAAAATTTAAAAAACCCTCTGGATAGTCTCAACAACAAAGATTACAGAAGATACAATATAGGGAACTTGAGAACATATCAATAGATTTTACCTCTGAACAACAGAGAGAATAATAGGCTGGGGAAAAAAGAATCAAGCCTCAGGTAAATACGTCAACATTCATGTCACTAGAGTCTTAGAAGGAAAGAAGGAAAGAAGTGGGCTGAAAGAGTATTCAGAAAAATAATGGGTGAAACTTTCCGAATTTCATTAAAGATATAAAATCACAAATTGAAAAAAGCTGAATAAACCCCACATTGGATAAATGTAAAGATACCTATACTAACACACATAGAAATGAAATTTTTGAAAACTAAAATGAAAAAGTCTTGAAAATAGCCAGAGAAACAGCATATTCCCTATAAGAAACAGAAATTTCAAATAACAGTAGATTTATAATATGAAAACATAGAGGCCAAAATGGCATAATATTTTTCAACAGCTAAAAGAAAAGACTGTCAACTAGGAATTCAATGATCAAAGTGATCATACAAGATTAAAGGTAAATAAAGACATTCTCAGACGAAGGAAAGCTACAATAATTCATCACTAGCAGAACTACTCTTTTTAAAGTTTTTTTTAAATGAAAAGAAATAATAAAAGAAAACTTGGAGGATTAGGATGGGAGAATAATGAGAAGAGTGAAAATATAGGATATATATGATAGTCCTTCCTTCCCATGAGTTTTCTAAATAACATATGATGATTAGAGCAAAAATTATAACAGCATTTGATACCCAAACTGGCAACAACCCATATGCCCTTCCATGAGGGAACAACTGAATAAACTGCTACATTCATACTTTGGAATGCTACTCAGCAATAAAAAGAAACAAACTATTGCTATTGATACACACGACCACTTGGGTGAATTGTGAAAGAATTATACTGGGTAAAAAAAGTGAATACCAAAAGATTGGGATTAAATGATTCTATTTATGTTCTTACTTATTCTATTTATAGAACATTCTTAAAATGACACAGTTGTATAAATGAGGACCGGATTAGTGGTTGCCAGTAACAAGTGGCAGAGATGGAGTGGAGGGAGGAAGGGAGGGAGGGAGGTGTGTGGCTATGAAAGGGCCATCTTTGTGGTCATGAGGCTCTTCTCGTCCTCGTTGTGACCATGTCCATACCCTGGTGGTGGTATTGCACTATAGTTTTCCAGATGTTACCGTTGGGGGAAATTAGGAAAAGAATACACAGGATCTCTCTGTATTATTTCCTGTAACTACACAAGAATATAAAATGATCTCAAAATAAAAAAAAAATAATTAAACAATTATAGAAAGCAACAAACCTTTAGGAAATGGTAGAAACAGAACTAAATAACCCCTTAAGATCTTTCAACATTTTCACAAATCATTGTCCACTTTTGGTGATGCCTAAGAGGTCATCTTGTATCTTCCCCTGGGAGCGATTTGTTGTCTCCTTTTCCTGTGGCACCTATGACATATGATCTGCACTGGGCGGAAGCTGGTGCAGCTGGTGAATAGCTCTGTGGTCTTGGGTGCCTCACTTTTTCTGTTTGGATCTCTATAATTCAGCTGTACAGAGAGGGCTTAATGATCTCTTAAAGGCCTTTCAGCTTCAAAATTCAAGAATTCCAAACTTATTATTTTGTATTTAGTTTCAACATCCAACAAAAGTGAAAAAGATGTCAAATTCTTAATCTTTTAACACCCTTTCTGCATTAGCTCCATCTCTGCTAACTTGTGTTGGATTCACAGTCTGACCTTAGAGCATTCAACTGCCAGGAAATACCAAGCCCTTTTTCCAAATTACCCGGTCTGCTGAAAGGGTAATAGCATAGTTCTGAAAAGTAAGGCAAAATCAGACTATGGTCTTCTATAACATGGAGCCATCCCTTGAGATACACATGCCCTGCCAGTGTATATGCAGGGCCTCTCCCTACTTGGGTTTTCATTGTGAGGACAAAAAACAGTCTTAGCCCAGACTGAAGTTGGATGACAGCCACCTGTGTTAAGCGGGCTGGAAGAAAAACGCTGTTTCATTACTACCTGTTGTGTCTTATTCCCACAATCAGCATGACTGGCTTCTACTTTGCTGACTTCTTTTTAAAACATACTAAATATTTCAGATAACCGCCCAGCAGATGCTCTGTGTCTGCAGGAAAGGAGTGAGAGCAAGGTGGCCACCGGTTGGATTCCACTGCTGCTACCGATCCAATCCCTGGGGTGCCGCAGGCGGGGTGGGCGCAGCTCCAGGCGGCCGGAGAGGGGTGCCATCTGCGGGCAGCCATCTTAGAACTTAAAAAAAAATTTTTTAAGGCAGAGAAAAGGAAGAAGGGGGAAGAGACAGACGACCTTCAACCTTTGAATGACTCATATCACCTCATGATATACTGATGACAAACCTACCCAGATATAGACACAATTTCATGATTTGTTGGCATAATGCTCCCAAACTTCTTACTGCCATATGGTCTTTATTATTTTCCCCAAGAGTCTCAAGTTTTAAAAGATTATTTCTCAACTAAAGAAATTGCATTGCTTAGATAATAATTCTTTCCTTCTCCATTTGGAATTAAACAACAACATATAGTTACAAGCTATTTCAAGTCAGCACTAGTGTTAACAAATAAAGCTGAAGAAATTTGTATGAAATGTGTTACTTTATTCATCTCTGCAGTCTTATCACAGGTAAATATAAAATTTCCATGGTTTTTCTTTTAAATAATAAAATAAATATGAGGACCACAGGTTAAGGAACACAGGGTTCTTCTAGAAATGTTATTTTGGCACAGGACGCTCACAATAATAACATCAGAGCTTTCAAGCAGTCTAAGGGGGCCAGCTCAGAACCTTGGGCATGAGATGCTTCATGCAAGCACTTTCGGAGTGTTCAAAATAGTTCAGATGTTAGTTCAAATCCCAGACTCACTCCTTTATCTCTTGTGTCACCAGGGGACTTCCTCTGTAAATCTTAATTTCTTAATCTACAAAGCAGGAGCAGTTATATCTGTGTCTTATAATAGATGCTCAAATATTATAGCTAAGATTGCTGTTAGATGGTCAAGAATGTAAATAACAGATATATCTAGGTGGGGTTAGTCAAGCATAGTTTAGAAAATTATTTTTATGTGTATTCTCCATTCCTTTTCATCTTACTCTGTTTTCCCTTTCTTAAGTAGGAGGAGAAGTTGGGGCATAAAGAGAGGGACAGAGGAAAAAAACAGACAAGAGGGAAGTGGTGAAAAAAGAGCCACCCACAAAAGTCTGGATTGCCATGATAATTTGAAATACCATGTTTTCTTATTTTTTCTTTTTAGGTTAAAATTTTCAGTTTTTCACTGGCTTCTCATTGGGGCACTTAATGGGAAGTTGCCAACCCCATGAGCATTCTATCGCTTTTCCTTATTACCAGAACTCGGATTTTGTACAGAGCAACAATGAACCCAGGTACAGTACTTCTCTCACATCTCCTTGCAGGTTGAACCAGAACTAATAGTAAAGTCTTGAGATTTAATCTTAGTCACGCAGTTAGAACATATAGAGAAATCTTTCCTATGGTTCTCAGTTCTGGCCGATGAGATTGAAGCAAATACCTATTGGAGGAATCGAAGAGAAAAGCCTTTTTTTCCCTGTTTAATGGACAGTTTGAGCTGGGAAGCACCTTTGCCTTTCACTACTCCCACACTGGGTACTGCCCAAAATGCAGTCCCGATGCCTAGAGATGGAGCAGCCATCCACAGTCAAGGAAACAACCGATGCACAGCAAGGATGGGGAGCAGAGCTTGGATTCCCCTCAGCTGATACACCCTATCTGATATTTTTGTATAGCCTGATTCCAAGTCTCCCTCATGTGAATGGCTGCTGTTTTGAAGGCTTTATATACCTCATAAGCACCCAGGACCAAGAATAATGTTCTAAGCATGGTTGACTAGCCCAGAGGACTGAAAATATCTGCAAACCTGTCTTATAAAGCTCTTCTTTATAATGTCATTGCTCATACATATCAGTTTCTCTACAGAATCCACACTTTACCTTTCATTACTCACCCTTTTTTTCCTATGTCCCAGCTCAAATATATTCACCCTATTTTCTATACTATAGCCTATTTTTTCCTATAATCAAGCACTTTAAGCCACACAAATAGCTACTAAATTACTTTATTTTTTATTTTGGCTGTAACCTACAAAGCCACAAACGCACAACAGTGATCATCCTTGACAAAGCTGCCATTTGCTCTAAGAGGAAGAAGAAACTTTTGGTGGACCTTTTGGACTTTCCTACAACTGAACAACAATATGAAACCCCAAGACTTCACTACCATTTTCAGTACAACCCAGTCAGTGGACCATAGGAATTTCTCACTCTACCCCGTGAATGAGCTACTACTCCCTAGCTCTCCCACAGTTAACTTACCTATATGTTTTTTTACAAAGTCTTGATTTTTAGGTAAATAAAGCTCAAGCCACTTTAATTTAGCAAAAATTTGAAAAACTGCTCATTTCAATTTGTTCCCATATGTTTAAGCATGGAAATAGTACTGATTTTTTTTTCCTGTGGGGGGGTTGGGGGCGGTGCTAAGACCAGAACACAGCAACGAGGGACCAGCATGACTGAGACAGAGAAGGCAGGAAGCCTAATAGTGGATGTGGGATTGAATTAGTCATTGCTCTTAACCTTCTGAAGAACCAACCATGTTTCTGAAAGATGGGAAGCAGAGCATCTCTGCAGTTTGGGAATTGTTCCTGGAAGTATGAACCCTCCCGATGCCCAGGCCACGTCTACCTGGGCTGAGGGAGCCTCCAGAGGAAACAAGGAGACATGAAAGAGAAGGCAGGCTGGGCACCCTGGGGGAAGGGCTCTGACTCACCCTGCACAGGAACCGCCTCTACAGCTGCAGCTGGAATCAGAGCTGATGCGGCAGAGACGCCAAGATTCTCTGCTTTTGTATTTTTCAAACATAGTCCAAATATGTAAATTGCTTTCAGTGGTGATGGTGTCTGGAGATTATTGGTGGGAAATAATATCAAGAGTCCCAGGACATCTGAAAAAAATTTCATTACGATTAATGAAATTCCACTTTATAGAAAAATTTACAGTGCTATTGAAGCTGCTTTATATTCATAGAATGTATTAAAAATCTAAACAATCCAATCAGAGTGAGGTCAATTTTCTCTTTCCCCTTAGGTGTTTCACACAAAGTTTTATTTCTCCTTCTCATTTGTGTTACTGACTAACTCATCTTTTAATGCCTTGTTTTAAGGGCTTTTTGTGGCCAGCATTTCACTTTGTTTCTCAGCCTTCCTGGGAATGAACTGTTGCCTCGTTCAGATCTAAACAAGACTGTCAGGATGGAGTCATTTGACTTAGGTCTATTTGAAGATGTGTGGAAGGTAAAACTGAGAAGTCCAGCCAGAGAAAACGGATCTTTCCAAGAAGAAGAGTGCGAGCAGAGGCAGGGGCGGAGCCGCTGTGCTAACCCCCCAGAGCTGTACTGGCCCGAGTCCGTCCCAGTGCCTGGCCGTTCACCTTCCCCACAAATGCTGGGGTTTACTCAGGGGCTGTCCAGACCATTTCCTGCCACCACTGCCCACTTTGTCTCTTCAAGACAGCCACAGTCTTTTTTTTCTCCCTTGCAAACAGAAACAAGTTGGAGAGAAAGAAAAAAACCAAACAAATAAAAACTTCCAGAAACCTGCTTTACATGACTGAATTTAATTATACTTAAAAATAAAAGAAAAAAGATTAGAATTCCTAGAAATGCCAGTGGGTTATGAAATTAGCTTAACTGGACAGCTGAGGTATTGTTGTTGTTGTTGTTGTTGTTACTATTATTATTATAATTATTATTATTATTATACTTCCTCCTCCTCCTCCTCCTCAGCTGGTCTAGTTGATTTCTTCTAGGATTTATACACGTAAATGTCTTCTGTCTGGAGTCCTTAAAAGCCTGTTATAATCCAATACATCAAAATGGTTGCTGCAATACGCTTGATAACACTGGTTAGAAACATATAATAACCCAAAGCATAAATTCAAGTATATAATGATATTGGAAGCATTAAAAAATCTGTCTATTTGCATTTTGTGATGCTTCAGCATATAAATGTCAATTATCCCAAGTAAATTTATATAAACAGTTGAGAGATCCTCTCCTTTTTATCTGTGAGGAAAACGCACTTGAAAGGCAACTACTTCATATCTGTTAAGTCGTGTATTCCTATATAACCAACAATCCTCCAGGTCATGATCTGTCAGGAAAAAACAAACAAACTGTAACTAGAATCCAGCTTCCAATGACCCACAGTCAAAATTGGCTTCTGATCTGAGATCCTGGCACAGATACCACCCTAAGCTGTCCCAAGAATCTCTTGGGGATCGTGTAAATTTCAGAGGACACAAAAACTGCATCATGCTTGTAAAACGTGAGAAGACCATCTGACGCCACCCTCAGGTCTTGAGCAGAAACCAGGGATCTGAGTGTTTACAGGCGCACTAGGGGATTCTGCTGCAAATACCAATTTTTAAAACCTGTCTCCTAGGGCACTCTTTAAAAAAGGGGTCAGGAGTGACAATATCACAAAAGCTGCCCAGAGTGTGGGGTGTGTGTGTGTGAGAGAGAGAGAGAGAGACCACATTAACACCTAAGAACAGTGACTATTAAGGACAAGGACATAGTACTGGTCTCTAATTTTTCTAGTCTCAATTTTGTCAATATGCTAAAAAGTATTTCACATATAATCTCCTTTTTATTTTAAAATAATAGGTTTTATTTTATGTCTGAAGTCACAAATAATCATTACACAATGAGAAGAGGTTGAGTTTAGGGATTTATCCTCTGCTGAAAAGTTTGCAAAAAATACTGCATGTACGAATTAAGCTTAAGACTGTCCAAACACTTCACTATAGGTTTTACACAATGAAAAGTAGATTGAAAACTAAAAGTAGACTGTTCTAGCCATAATTTCCTCATAGATTTTAGAAACTTTTCAATTACACATCATGTAAAAGACTCTACACGTATTCGTTTGAATATTGTATATGATCTCTTAATCTTGGAAAGTTTCCTTATCTGCAGAAATGAACACAAACTTATATGTTACTTAACTCATGTATTCTATAATTTTTTTTTAAGGTAAGAGATGTGAAAATCCTCTGAAAACAAGAAAGTACCATACTCTGGTTTTATTATTTAAAAATTATAGATAAAAGTTTTGTGAGGGACAGAATATGCATTTCTACAATTGCCATGGGAAAACTTAATAAGGGAAAGGTATTTCATACTCACCAAGTTCTTCTTTCAAGCGCCTCAATGATACGACTCATCCCCTGAACAAGAGCCTTGCCCCTGACACACACCTGAAGACCAAGGAATGCCAGCGCGGGCCCGAGATCGAGGTGGGCTACGCCTGAGACACACCTGAAGACGTATACCACATCTCCCTGGTGAGGACTCGGCACAGAGGTGGGGCTGAGGGCAGCTGTGGCTCCTCTGAGCAGCCCTTCTGCAGGCTGGGGTGTGGGGCTGTCACACCAGGAGGCCAGGCTCAGGCGCTCAGTGTGGAGGTGCTGAGTGGACGTGTATCTGACAGCCTTGCCCACTTCTCTTCTCTGTGGATGTGACACCACAGTAGAGAGGAGGCCAAGCAGGAGCAGCAGACAGACAGACTCAATCTGGGCCCTAGAAGTCCCCTGACACGCCATAATGGGAGAGAGCCTGAAAGGTGTCTCGGGCCATGGTGTGGGGGATTGTGAGCTTCAAGTCTAACTGTTAATGGAGACTCTATTTGTTCTCACTGTTTGATGAGGTCTAGGCTCACCTGGGTCACATGTACAAGATGAGACACACTTATGTAGACTGTAGCTGATGTTTTACTCAAGAAAACACATTTTGATTAGGGCTCAAGGGAGAAGGAAAATTCTCAACCCTCGGTCTGAAAATGAGGACGCTGTTTTGCTGTAAGTCTTCAGGAAGGAGAAGCTGGTTTTTACAGTGAGAGAGAGTGTGTCAGGCCCTTCTGTGCTGTGCAGAAGAGACGCAGTGATGACGGCAGAATGGAGAGCAGGGTGCAGGTGTGACAGTGAAAGCTGTGCCCTGTGAGATGTCACCCCGCCCCGAGGGTTCCCTCACCACCACCAGTAACCACCCCGCCCCCATCTGCAAAAACACCCCGCAGATCCGTCAGCGCTCGTGAGGGACTTCTGCTGTGTGAACCAAAAGGGGAGATGAGCTTCTCACTGCCATTCAGACTATGTTTGTGACGACCGCTGAATGCCCTGGAAAGAAAAGGAAGATACAAAACTTGATGTAAGTATAATTTTCCCCAAGTCTCCCAGTTTCTCATGTGGGAAGAAGTCTCCCAGTTTCTCATATAGGAAGAAGTCCTCCACCCTCCTCGACATTCCTGAGGATTCCAGTTTGTGGTGGTGGATGTCGGGGGGCAAGGTGGGGAGTTGCCTGTGTTCACCCGCCACCCTCCTCTCTAAACTGCTGATTCCATGCATTTTGTCTCTTGTAATTGTTGTCCTCTCTCTGCGTAGCTTGACCCATGGATAAAAGACATCTACTTCATTCTCCAAACACCATTAATGAGGTTGGTGGGTATAGCAGAAGGCCTGAGAGAGAGCTGGAAGATTGAAGCATCTCACAGGGTAGAAAACTTAACTGAAAAATTAGGTATTACCAGTTAAGCATAAGAAATATAGTCAATAATATTGTGATAACTATGTATGGTGCCAGTTGGGGTACTGGCAATATTGAGAGGCATACCTTGTAATTATCTAACCACTAAGCTGTACATACTAAACCAATACATAATAAAATTTTTAGAAAATTAGGCATTACCATTGTATCATTGTGATGGAGTTATACATCTGTAAATCCCAGAAACCAACTGCAGTTAACTTAATAGTATTAACTCAAATGTACCGAATACTAAAGCACAGCAGGTACTGTTCTAAGCGTTTCCATGTATTATCTTCATTTAACTCTCACAACAGTCCTATGAAGTAAGAGGCATTATAATGGATATTTTATAGACGTAAACCCACCCAAAGTGGAAAGTTTTAGAACTGAGATTCAGCCTCAAGCATATTCATACTTTTAATCCCTTACACTATGCTAGTTCCCAATGGAATATACTGGAATTGTCAGGAATTTACAAATGTGAAGAGAAAGCTGGAGAGCCAGACTAAGAAGGAGGGTTAAGAAATAAAAAAGCACCAAAGCATCAAGATAGAGTACTAGAGCCAGGATGAATAAACTTCAATTATTTCAGTAACTCTACTCAAATCACAATTCCAACTGGTCTAACGTGGGTCACATTAGACAGGCATCTGATTAACTGCCTCACATGCTGTACCCAATGAGAACAGCTAATTCCCCAGAAGAATTCAGGTTGCCTTGGGGAATAGAAAAGGGAATGATGCTGAGTAGTTAAATAAACAGTGTCACTATCACCATTTTTAAGTTCCCTTGGCCACTCTTAACCTAGGAATTTTTCATACTATCTTGTTCTATCTGCTGACATTTGTAGCTAGGATGTGGGGGCGGTGGGGGGATGGGCTTACTTTCACCCTCTAGACCCATCTCCTCATTCTTAACTATCTTCTGAGTGCAACACCTCTAATTTCCTTTCTCTGGTGCTTGTCAGAGGAAAATTGAGTTTCCTATTACTTTACAGACTGATCTGATGCTCCTGCTTACATTCCAGATAAGCCTAACTCTGTGTAAATTAAGAGTCATGGAAGCGTTTTTTTCCAGAACCAAAAAAGCCTTTAACAGATATACTCACTCTTAATAACACCAAGAACACAGCTTTGTTTTAAGGGATTTATTTCGTTAGCTAGTCCCAGATGAATACATTTGGTAGAGTTTCTTTCCCTACCAAGAATCTCTATAAGAAAAATGGCTCATAAAGAATTTTATCTTCTCTATTCCCAGAACAAGGTTTGTTTTAGTTTGAAAATGTATGTCATCTTAAAGTAAGCAACTTAGGGCCAAGATGGAGTCATTCATGCTAAGCTCACACCAGCAAACCAAAACTTAAGTTTCTATGCTTTCCTCTCCCTGAAGAGGAAGGCTGGGCAAGCAATCAATGCTGGTACACTCAGCACAAGTTACTTAACCCAGCTGCAATACCTCTCTTTACTACATATAAGAAAAGTAACTTTGCTTTCACCAGTCTTCAAATGTCCAGTATGATTTCCTTGCTCCTGCTGACTTTGCTCTATAAAACTCTCGAGCCATGTACAGGTTTTTATAGCTACTTCCTGATTTCTAGACTGGATGCTGCCCAATTCATGAATCACTAAGTAAAAGCCGAAGAGATTAGTAAATTACCTGGGGACAATTTTTTTTAACACCTGTAAGTTCAAATTTCATGGTCATATAGTCCACAAGCCTTGGTATAATATATTGATTTTGATATCACTATATTATAAATCATATCTATGACTATATCATACCATAGTTTATGGACTATATGATGATAAAACTTTATATACATTTATATATATATATATCCTAAATTTTATATATATAAAATGTATTTCTATCCTAAATTTTATCAATATACAATTTCATAGTCACACCTTATGTATACTATAATTATATATATAATCACATTTATATTTTTACATGTATGTTTCTGTATTTCTGTCTGGCTAATCTTGGCTCAAACCTCTCTCCACCCAATGTAGACATTTTAATGTGGTTGCTTCTAAGTGAGCTCTCTCAGCTTCTGGGCAGCCAGTTTAGCGACAGGTAGAAGGCTGGCTGCTCTTCTGCCTCCGTCTGGGGGCTCTGAAAGACTGACTGCAAGATGTCGCCCTGGACTCACATCCCTGCAACCATTACCGCACAGCAGGCCCATGCCACTGGGGCACAAGAAACAGCAGTGAGTCTGAGAACCACCCCGACGGGGTCCCAAGCCCCTCTTGGGGTCTGTATTACTACCCCCCAAGCTCTCAGCTCTGCCTCTTCTCCCACAATTAGGTGGGGGCAGAGAGACTGAGTGCAGACTGAAATCTAAACACACTTTCTCTTTCCCAGCGCTTGGAATCTTTGTCCAATATCTGGAGACGGAGGTATGAGAAAGAGAAAAAGTTTCTAACCATTGACATGACATTTCCAAGCTCCCTGTGTTCAAGGATTAAAAAGCATTTTTGTACTCTGATTCTTTTGTTGATAATCCCTAAATAGAGAAAAGTCAATGGATAATATAGAATATGAGAAAGAACATATCAAACAATGTTTGACATATTAAGCCCCCTATGCTTATAAATATGTACACATGTATATACATATTATATTATTACATGACTAGAGACTGTGATTCTACATTAATAAATGAAATAATTTAATAAATAAATAATGAATTAGAATGTGAATTTAATTTAATAAATAAATAGATATGCATAGAAAAATTATTGTTATCAGGAAATCATTAAAGGTTAGCCATTATGTGATAATTTTTATGTTCTTCTTTATGCTTCTTTAAAGTTTCTAAATTCTCTTCTCAGATTATATATTCTTTTATAACCATAAAATAAGTAATAATAATAGTTTTAAAACTTGATTTGTTGGACATATAAATAGACCACTTTATTTACATAATATGGTGTTTGATTGCATTTGTAATAAAATTGGGAGAATAATTAAATAATAAAATTGAAGGAATATATAAAGCAATTTCTTCAAAAAAAAGAAAACCACATTAGTTTCTGACATAGCAAACAGAAACTACTTGGATTACAAACACAGATTGTTTTTATAAAATATTTTGAGGTATTTTTGACACAGGTTTATAGTACAGTTCTATTTGAAAATTTAGGCAAATTAGTTAAATAAAATATGACAGGTTTGTTCCATGTTTTATTTTTCAGAGTACTTTCTGAATTCAGTAAACATCTCGTTCCCGTAAAAGAGAGCCTTCAAATCAGATGTGACTTTGTAAGTTCCTCTCCACTCTCCACTGTGAGGAGAAAGGGTGTTAAGGGCGCCTTCTTACCCAGGATAGGAGCTGGCTGTCAGTGGAGCAACGGAGGCCGGGAGGAGCTGGGCGTCCAGCAGGAGTCGTGGGGAGACGGGCGACGGGGACTGGGACCTTCCTTGTTGTCAGAATGCTTCTCCACCCACCTGCCTTTCATGTCTTTGCTTTTGGTAAAAATTTGAGAAAATAAAAGCTGTTACATTTAAATGAAAGATTGCCTGGTAGGCTGCAACAAAACAGCAATATGGTAGTGTTGAGTCATTTGGCAAGAGGTTTGGGCAAGCATTGGGTTGATTCCAGGAAGCACATCGCTGTGTCCAAAAGACTGATGAACTGCCAGGGACTGGTAGTCAATTGATCAGCTTTAGCTGGGGCCTCCAAAGACCTTCTGACAGGTGAGATATAAGGAGTTTATATCTCATTCCAGACAAAGTTTCTTCTCACAAGGCTCTAGGCTCCTGGTGCAAAAAGGAAGTCTTCCCTTTCAGGTTTTACTAATGATCTTGGTACCTAAAGCCCATGATATTTTGGGTGGCAGAACACCAAGTGAAGTTCTTTTTCCCAGTACACTATTGAGTCTTAGCCTGTTCCGGCTGCTATAACAAACATACTGCAGAATGGGTGGCTTGACAACAACAGACACGTGTTTCTCACAGTTCTGGAAGCTGGGCATCTGAGACCAGAGCGCCGGCAGATTCAGGGACCGGTGAGGGATGGCTTCCTCACTGATGGCTGTCTTTTCACTGTCACCTCACACTGCAAGAGGGTCAAGCCAGCTCTCCAGCATTTTTTAAAATAAGGGCATTCATTCAGCTCAGTGGGCCCAGCCAGTCTGACTTAATCATTTTCCTAAGGCCCCACCTTCTAATACCATCCCCGTGGGGCTTAGGATTTCAACACATGAATTTTGAGAGGACACAACGTTCAGATCACAGCACATGGCAAATTAAGATAAGAAAGTAACCAATGGTAGCAGGATCATCTTTAGCTTCTGTTGGGTCAAGAGAACAGGCAAACTGCACTGGGCGTGAGTACAGTATTATCAGCATTCTACGGGTGGTTACAATAGAGGGAAGGTTTTGAGGTAAATGCTAGAATTGCTGTGTATATTTATCTAAAAACAACTTTAAATCCTGCTCACTAAAACCATGTTGTTATAGTTAATGCAATTCGCTTAAAACCACTTCAGCATAGATAGCATGATATATTGGTGCATGAGTAAGTTGCATAATTATGGACAGTGAGTTAACCTCTGAGGAGTTGTAAGCATAAATGCACACACCAGAGGTGGTTAAGGGCCTTTGAAATGCCCTCGTCAAAATTCCTAACCCAACTACCATCAGTGCTTCAAATATTGGTATTACTATCTGGGTGTTCATTACCAAGTTTGTAAAACAATATAAGTTAGGGAATTAATATTTCATTGGTGAAATGGACTGTGTTTAAGGTATATGGGTTGGTTTAAAATACTGTACTAATACTTTCACTATTGCATGGAGGCAGCATCCAAAGGTAAAGCCCACCAGCCCTCTCTGCCTTAGGAGTAACTGTCGAGGTACAGAATTCCACTTGGTCTTATGTCCACCCCTTAATGGAATGTTCTGTTGTTTGAGCTGATTAAAAGTCCATTTGAGTCTTCTTAAAACATCATCATTTTACATTGGAGTGAACTTCTTAGCCTAGGTGCTTAATGAAGTACTTACCTGAATATAGAACAGAAATTCACAGATCTCTCAGAAAAGGTAGAATTTTGCTCTGGACCTGTTATTAGCCCCACTGATAGTAAATGTTTGCACTGTGACACAATTTGGTCTAGACTTTGCTTTCATTTTAATATGCCACCTACTAGGAAAATTGTGAAAGAAAAGACGTATAGCCATTACCTATCTCTACTTTGTAGAGGGTACCTACATTTATAAATAATCAAAACATGAATTGAGACAATTGTGAACAGGCAAAACACACATTTTGGTTCATTTCAAAGCACATGTCCTCATCTCAAAAATACTGGCAGAACATTATGTCCCATGATAAATTTTAGATTGTTCCCAAATTGCACATTTCCCCTATGATGACTGATTTTTACAGACATCTAAAAGCTACCCTTAGCAAATGCCTTACAAATTTGTAAACCCAAATTTAATTTAGCATGACTATGAATAATTAAACCAAATATTATACAAGAAATTAGCACTGAATGTGACCCCACACCCTCAGCAAAGTTCATGTTCTCTTTAAAGCAAAGAGTATGAATCACTTTTTGAAGACTTTTTACATCCTTTTCCTCTTACAGACAGATTACTATCATATGGATTTTTCTTTATTTCAGGTGCTGACTTACAAGCTTAATTAAGTCCATATGTAAGTATTATTGAGTTTTATCATTAGGCTTTCTGCACAGAGACAAAATGAATGACAATCTAGTTATTTTTCCAGGAGATAAGACTGAAGTTCTATAAATAGAATCAAAGTTGCTGTAGAAACTGTGGGACTAAAGAGAAGATGGAACTACATCCATGCTTATTTTTATTCCATTAGAGTTGCTTTAATTTTATTTGTTTTAAAACTACTCAACTGCCTCAGTATATTTTGATATGCTATTTAAAAAGAGGAAGGTAGAAGACAATCAGCAAATGCTTGATGTTTCCATCTGGAGGCCCTCTTTAGAGCTGGCCTGAGACAAATTATGGATTAAAGTTTGTTTGGGGGATGACTCTTTATCTTCCTTTTAAGTATTCCCTAACGGTGAAATGGCAGATGCTGTCATCATTATTTTGGTTGATAGAGGCCTATTAGTTGAGGTAGGTAAACTGGTATCTGTGAAATACTATAGTATTCCCCTCAACACAAGATCCTGGAGGATATTTTTGGTAATTTTCTAACTTAAGGTAGTTTGAAGCTTTCAGGTTTACTAACTTCAAATTGAAAGCAATAACGTCTGTCCATTTCTACATCACATTTGAAGGGTGCATTCAACAAACACTTAAAACACTTACTGGGGAACTATTACGGTTGAGGTATATTTTTAAGTGCTACAAATATAAGCAGCTAAGATCTACCAGGCTTAGAATGAATCTTTAATGGGAAGTGTAAAGAAAAGAGAAGGATCTAAGTAAGAAGGATAAATACAGGCATCTGTCAAAAAAGTAACACTGTTTTGAATGTATCTTTCTCTACTTCCCAGAAACTACCATGTAGGTCTTCCTTTTGGCTGCTCATGAGAACCGTCTGTGAAGTGTTTGCTACAATGCTGATGGTCATCTCTTCTCCTCATTCCAGAGTAACCTGATCAGAACTTTAGAGGAGTAGGGAGAAGGCTTCTCTATGTGAAAAAGCTCTACAAGTGATTATGGTATGTGGTGGGTGTTAAGAACCATTGGCCCAGCCAAGCAGTTGGCAAAAAATCTTAAATTTCCCTTTTCCCCCTCATATCTTCTGAGGCTTCACTGCCAAGCTCTGTGTAAGCACGGCAGAAGAGCTGCTTGCCAAATCATCCTTCTCACTCGGAAGATTGGGCACGTTTCCCAAATCTAAGTCTGATCATGGCAGTCAGGAAGAACAGGAGAAACCAAGGACCCCCAAAGTAGCCAAAGCAATCTTGAAAGCAGAACAAAGCTGGAGGTATCATGCTACCTGATATCAAACTAATACTACAAGGCTATTGTAATCAAACAGTGTGGTACCGGCATAAAAACAGACACATAGGTCAATGGAAGAGAACAGAAAACCCAGAAATAAACCTGCCAATATATGGTCAATTAATCCATGACAAGTGAGGAATAAATAAACAATGGGAAAATGAGTCTCTTCAATAAATGGTGTTGGGAAAACTGGATAGATACATGCAAAGAAATAAAACTAGACAACTTTTATTTTTAATCTTCACCTGAGGATATGTTTATTGATGTGAGAGAGAGAGAGAGAGAAACATCAGTTGGGTGCCCCTGAGGCTCTTCTCCTGATGCCAGACTATTCGGTTCCTCCCTGTGTGCCACTGGTGCCTTTCCAGCTGCTGCCCCAGGGCTGAAGCGCGGAGGGAGGGAGTCAGAGTGTGTCCATGTGCGGGCCCTTTAAGAGGAATACACGGGGCGCCAGCAGCTCCCCGTCTCACTCAGCCACAATCCCCGCCAGTTTTTACAGCCAGAAGTTATGGAGACTTCTCTTCCTGGCTCTGGAATCCTGGGCTGGGGGGCTGGGACCCCTCGCTCTTCAGGAGGAAACTCCATGGCCGAGATATCCCTCTGGACTTTATCTGCCACTTGTGGATGTGGGACCAGCCTATTCCAAGTCTCCATCCCTCCTACCATTCTCAATGTGGCTTCTTCGTTAAATCCCTAGTTGTAGGACTTCCATTCAGCCAGATTTCATGTGGTTCTGAATAATGGTTGTTCTGTAGTTTAGATGAAATTTTGACATGGTTGTGGGAGGAAGCAAATACGGCATTTTGACATTACTTTTTATGATTTACATTCAAATCCTTTAGAGCATTATTTCTTCCACAGTCTTATTTCACCCTGGATCTTTTTCTTCAATTTATACTTTTTTGGAAACCCATTGATACTTTGTATTTAATTTACTATTTTTTATTGAAAATTAATTACATTATTTTTTTCTATTTTATCTTTGGAGGGAAACACACCTGGCTTGTCTCCTAATTTCTCTTATTGCATTTGAAAGGCATTTCCCATTGAGAAGCCTTCAGGTTGCCCCCACCCCCTCCCCCAAGCCCAGCATTTCGTGGTCCTTTTGGTCTTCCATGTGATTAAAACTTCATGTGTTCAGTTCATTGGGTGCATTTTAGAATATGACATAGGACCATGTGATTCCAAATGCATCATAAATGCTGTCTTTGTAATTAATTTTTTCACGTTTATATTTTGTCTTCCCCAGTAGATGGTAAACTCTTTGTCTGCTAACTCATGATTCTGCAAATTCAAGAAGAGACTGTGTCCCTGTAAATTCTACTTATCAAAAATCCTGAAATTGAATTGTCCATGCTCAGTGATGTTTAATTACCATTGGTTTTACAAGTAAACAAGAAAAAAGGAATCATTTTCTGTAATCGTAACTTAAAAGCACAACATTTTCAGCTTTTTGCCAGGCATTAAAAATTACTGCATGCATCCTATCATTTTCAAGAAGCGTGTTTATAAAAGTACGGCTGACTTATTCTGTAGCCATTTAAAATAAAATCAAATCTCCCAATTATGTGCTATTTTTTGTAGTGCACTTTCACAAGTCATAGGAAAACTCGGCTTTAGAGAGATCGCTAAAACCCCTTACCGGAACATTCTGAGAAGTGCTCTTTTAAAAAGATGATTGATTCCATTACGAACTCAGTGACTTAGTTCTCTGTGTGGTTAATCACAAACAAGGCCACATCACCCAAGGATATGAAGCTCCTTTTCCTTGGGACTTTTGAAAGGTATTTTATTGTCTTATTTGGAACTTCTATCTGAACGTTTCCCTTGCGGGGGAGGGGAAATCACATAATAGCATATGTCTGGAAACGGTTTTCTGAAACCAAATGAGTTGTGGACTCAAGCATTTTGTTTTATTTCCCACCCCCACCCCCAGTTCAAAGTATTCACTTGTCCATTAAGTACTCTAACCTACTAGGTTGTAGGAACTTACAACATGGTTTTCTATGTGCTATAATTCCAAGTACCATAAATAGCAGAAAATTAAAATTGGGGGCCCAAAAAGATTTAATAAACTTCTAGTTATTTGTGCAGATAGAGATAAAAATAAACCAAATGACTGAAAAGTAATTTCATGAAATAGTCTTGCCCTGGTGGCATATTATTCAAATTACAAGAAACAGAACCCATCCATACTAGCCTTTGCCAAAAACAAAAATGTCGGGGAAGGAGATTTAATGGAAATATTTAAAAATATCTCACAATTCCTTGTGCAGGTAGGTGTCAGAGTTAACAAAAACAAGCTTGGAAGATGAGCAGAAGGCCCCAGCTCAGGTATGGCCCGGCCTTTCCTCTCGGCTCAGCTCCTGGTGCCAGCACCGTTTTTCTTGCTGCTTCTCTGCAGATTGACTTTTAATGTCTACTGTACACATGCTTCTTCAGAACCTTTCATGTCATTTTTCAGTTCTGCTGCTTAACAGTAGGATGAGAACCTAATTCCTAACTCTCTGGAGAGAATATCTGATTGGCTCAATTTGTTCCATGTGTCCTTAGGTGTCCTCAGGTGTCCTCAGGTTCATGAGCAATGGCCACTGCTCAGGAAATGGCCAGGAGCTGGGCTCTCTAGCTCTGCCTGAGGCAAAGGAGTGAACCCACTGAAAAGAAACATAGGCAGGACAGGCAAACTGACCAATATAAATGACTCTTCAAGTAAGGACTCCAGAAAGCAGTGGTATGGACAAAGGGCAAGAGAAGAAGGTGATTGTAAATGTGTAAAACAGGTAGGAGCAATAATAATAAAAAATAACAGTAATAAATAACAAGGGCATTCTTTTCTTAAACTTAACTAGTCTTTACCATAATAATTGATTTTAAATAAGAATTAAGCCAATTCTTTCCTATGTTAATTTACTCTAGAATTTATAAATCAAGTGAGCAAGTATATCATTGTGTTTATTTACATTTCAGCTCTGAATTAAAATTTTGGGTATAGAACAAGTGGTGTGCTACATGTGTATATGAAACAAAATGCAAAATTGGCCCCTGCTTCCCAAAAGCTGAGCTTTCATTGAGGAAATAAAAGCTGCCAATTATATATTATCTGTAGCATATGTTAGCAATATTGGATGATTCCTAATATCATGTAAGCATGGACTCTAAGATCTATATGAGGATAAAAAAGAATAATGAGACTTACAGTTCCACTAATGGAAAGTCGGGCAATTCAGACCAACGCTCACTCAGGTGACATCTAGCAAAGAGAAACAATTTTAAAAAATCTCATTGGCATCATATATTTAAGAGAATATTGGAAAGTCATGAGGCCAAGACCCAAGGCAAGGCTGAAAAGCAGGGAAGCAAGCATTTGGAGCTGCTTCCCCGGGGGCGTCTGCGGACCCAACAGAGGCCGCCCTATCACCAAGCAGCGGTCACAGGGCTTGGAGGAGAGAAGAGGAAGCAGTGGTCGCCCCAAGTGAGGAATCTGGTACAATCTGGCACTTGGGTGGGGACCAAAAGTGGTTTAACCACACAAGTAAGGAGGAATCAGAAGTAAGCTTTCCCCTACATAAATTATTGCCCAATGTCAAGTCATCAAGTTTGATAAAATTCTGAAACTGGATTAAGGTAATACCAGCTAGAGATTACAGTGCCCACAGGTTCAGAAGCCAAGAAAAATATTTTTGAGAGGAAGAGATCATTACCTAGGCCTCAAATTATTTCTGAAAGCAATTTTTCAAATAACATGTCTGGAACACAATCATGATAAGCAGGCAATGATAATATACCAATGATAACAAAAAGGGATGGGAAAATAGGCATGTGATCCAGCAGAACCAATAGACAGTTAATGAGGCCCACTGATGCGGGACCATATAGTATCTGAACTAATAGACACAGACTTTAAATAGAGTTTCAAATAACTGTGCTCGTTATGTTCAAGGAATTAACAATGTGATTAAACATTTCAACAGAAAACTATAATACAAAAAAATGCACATAGCATATTTGAAAAGAAAAATAGAAATTTTAGGGCTAAAAATTCTAACAAAATTGAGAACTGAATGGATAAGTATCAACAACAAATTAGACACAGCTAAAAAATATCATTTATCTGGGGAATAGCTCAAAAGAAACTATGCAGAGTGAAAAACAGACAAATGAATGTAATGTACCAAAGAGGGGGTAAGTGACATGAATAATACAGTGAAAAGTACTAACACGCATTTATTTCCTTTCTTAGAAGAGAGAACGTGGTAGAAGCAATATTTTAAAAGATAATGGCTGTGAATTTTCCAAAACTGATGAAAGATATCATCCATGGATTTAAGAAGTCTAAGCATAAAAATCACAAGAAATCCACCATACATATCATAGGAAAACTTCACAAAACCACATATAAAAAGACAGTCTTAAAAGCTGCCAAAGAGAGATACTATTTTAAAATGAATAATAATCAGAAAAAAAATACAGTAATATCCTCAATGGACTGAAAGAAATGAATTATCTCTAAGCTAGTGAAAATATTATTCAGAATTAAGCTAAAATAAAGAAATCTTCAGGCTAAAGGAAATTAGAGAATTCACCATGTGTAAAACTACATTAAAGGAAATAGTAAACAATGACCCCCAAACAGAAAGACATGGTACTAGATAAATGTTGCACATGCAGGATGAAGTAGAAAATAATGAACAATTATAAATAGGTGAGTAAACTGAATATCAGCCATGTGAACCTGTTATGATAATATCTTAGGGGTTTAATAGGCGCGCGCGTGTGTACACACACACACACACACACACACACACACACACACCCGCCCCCCCACCCCCCCACCATAATCTGAAGTGATCTGAAGGTCAGAACCTGGATCGCTGGTTATCCTTACAAGAAATCTACTAAAGAGAAATGGCAGAAATGTTTTAATTTGAAACTTATGAAGCTTGTTGATAAAATGCCTCCTTCCACACCCTCACGTTACTCAAACTCCAAAGAAACAGAAGGAAGTTGTCCAAAGCCGGCAAGACTGTGCCTGGCATGTCTCACTATCCCATATGCACATCTAAACATAATATCTAGGGAAAGGGGCTATGGCCACCAGCCTTTGCCCCCCGGGGCCGGCAGGCAGTAAGCCGCAGCAAAGGGGCAAGCTGGCAGTGAGAGGTACGCAGGGAACCTACGAAGCCACCTTGAATTATGCAGGGAGTGCCCAGGTTGCTCAAACACATTGTCAACAGTTGAAAGTGAGAGTATAAATGATTACCTGGAAGTGTTTACCAGTTTTAGAAGAGGCGTTACATATATCTACATTTAAGTTTAGAAAATTTTGTTTATCAAACCACCAAAACAATATTGTTTTTTAATCATACTTTATATGGCTCAAGAAAAAAATATAAATTCTTAATGTTGCAATACACTTATCACAAAGCAGCCATATAGTCCATTTTCAAAGAAACAATGGTTATAACTGGGCTTGTATTACTTTACCCTCTGGAAATTTTATTTTTAAAATAAAATACTACAATCATTATAGTGAATGTACAAACAGAAAAACACCAACACATACTTGAACCTACAAAATTCTACCATCTTTCTGATTCATTTCTCCCTTTCTAAAATTAGGTTAATACAATCATTTTCAAAGGGACATGGGGGTATGTGAAAAGTTGCAAAGAATACTGTGATTGTTTAATAGGAGTTTATAGACTCCGAATACTAAGTCATAGTGATGCAAGAAGCATAACTTCTCAGAAATACTTCAATATAATTTTGGCCTAACCATGCTTTCAGATAAATTAATTCAAAACTTTTCACCTAAATAGACATATAATTAGACTAATCATATCAAAATTGATTGTATTTTTAATAAACACCCCATGCAGATAAACTTCATTAAATACTAGATAAAAAGTAGAGAAAGTACCTGTTACTTAAGAAATATTGTTATATAAAAACTGAGGGAATAAATTAGTTAACAGTGCATAGAATGCACCATTTCAGTGAATGTTACACTTTCATAAAAAATATTAGGGTTTAAAAAAATGAAAATTAGGTGTTAATTGAGCTCCCCAAAGAAATATTTATGGAAATAGTTAATATTTCTGAAGAATAACACAAAAATGTGGTATTTGCTGAAGAGACTCAATAAAGACAATTACGTTCTTGAACTATTGAGTTTTATACCTCTCTTTATCATCCAGGGACTTCATAATCACTTTAAGAAAACTGGATTAGGCACTTTGAAACAGACACAGACCTCCTTCTGCAGTTATCAACAGCAGGGACAATATTAGAAATTGCAGAAAAGCTCTCATCAGCTACAATATATCTTAATTTAAAATTCTAGCACTGACATAACAATGACAGCAAAGAAGCCCTTCCTCCACTTGTACAATAAAGAGGTAGGATCATTTAGCATGATATCCATCGAAACAATTAAGTAATGAAACACACAGGGCACATTTCTGTTGCTCCTACATTTGCCTGCTGTGTAAATACGCAGAGAATGAAGTGATTGGTTTGAGCAACATTTTCCAATCTGAAAGCTTTTAGGGAAATTACAGGGAGCTGAACAATTACAGTTCACATTAGAAATCATTGGTGTCACAGTCAAAAGGAAAAGGGAGAAAGATTTCTTGTCCTTTCGCAATAGGAATTTGTCTTCCATGAGCAAAGATAATCATCTCCCATGTTCACAAAACTAATGTCACAGCTAATTGAAAGAACTCATCCATAGAGGTGAATCCTCCATGGGCTCTTGATTTAGTACTAAACCGTTTTTTATTTGCATGAATGCCAACCAGTTTTGACTGTATCGTCAACATCTGCCCAAGTAATAATGTTGCTGGACCGAGGTTGATCCAACGGTCTGTCCTAGAACCTAGACAGATATCTGACTCCTGTTAATATTGGTAGATGTTCTGATTCCAAATAAAGTATAATTTTTCATTATCCAGGGAAATATCATTAGAGTGAGCATATTAGACAGGACTGAATTCCTGTCTTTCCCAGTCAAGGGATAAATGCTTGACAATAGCAGCCTCTTCACATGAAACGGCTAATCACAGTTCTTGCCATTGCTTCCTTCTGAATTCTAGCTCAGAGCTAACAGAAAATAACAAACATAACTGTTATTCAGAAAAAAAAAAGGAGGAAAGAATGTGATTGGGCAATTTAATGTTTTAGCAATATCTAAATTAATTGTTTGAATACAAGAGACTTTAACAATGCAAAATCATTTAAGAAAGATGTAACTAAATATGACCAACCTAGAACACAAATTTATACCTAATGAACAGATTTAAGAAAGTTCAGTGCAACCTGTTCTTTGAAATAAATAAAAATTCTGATGTACCTGTCAAGCTATGCAGCCAAAATTTTATGAGAGTGTTGAGAGATAAGTTTATAAACCAACAGTGCTTCTTGGACCACAGAACAGAATTCTTTATTACATTTGGTAAAGGAAGGAAAAAAGAAAAGTCAAGGTTGCAATTAAAATAGATTAAAAGGCTGTAAAAATATATTTGAATAATTAATATGAATTCTTTTTAATATTGGAAATACTGTTATTTTAAAGATAGCCTCAAAAAGAGTAAAAATGAAATGTCTACAGGAAGTCTATATAAATTGTTTTATGGAAAATGCTCAAATGACAACAATTAGAAAAGCTTTCTTCAGATGTTTAACCCTAATTAATTTTGTCTTGGTTCCTTCAATATTTGTAAGGTAGAACTGTTGTATAAAATCACAAATATTGCAGAAAGAGCAGGATAGATCTGTCTTGGCAGTAAACAATTTAATTACAATGAAGTAATTGAAGAGATTCACTTCAAATCTAAAGACACAAACAAACACTAAAAGTAAAGGAAAGAAAAAAAACATATCCTATGCAAAGAAAGCTGGGGTAGCAATACTCATGTCATGCAAAACAGACTTTAAAACAAAACTGTAAAGAGAGACAAAGAGGGACATTAGCTAATGATGAAGGGGGAATCCAAGAAGAGGATATAACATTCATAAATATTAACACACTCAACACAGGAGCACCTAAATATATTAAGCAACTATTAATGACATAAAGGGAGAAATTGACACTTATACAAACATAATAGGGGATTTTAATACCCCACTCATCAACGAATAGATCACCCAGACAGAAAATCAATAAGGAAACATTGGCCTTAAATGATGCATTAGGGAATGGACTTAATACATATTTACAGAACATTTTAACCCCAAAATTACAAAATACAACTGCTTTTCAAGAGCACATGGAACATTATCCAGGTAGATAACATGCTAGGCCACAAAACAAATCTCAACAATTTCAAAATCATATACAATAACTTTTCCAACTTCAACAATGTGAAACTAGAAATCAATAACAAGAAAAATGGAAAAACACAGACACATGAAGGCTAAACAATGTGTTACTACACAACAATGGGTCAAAGAAGAAATCAAAGAGAAAATAAAAATTTTTTTGAGACAAATGAAAATGGAAATACAATTTTCCAAAATTTATGGGCGGCAGCAAAAGCAGTTCTAAGAGAGAAGTTCAGGGTGATATAGGACAACCTCAAGAAAGAAGAAAAAATCCCAAGTAATCTAAATTCCTGCTTAAAGGAACTAGAAAAACAAGGACAAAACCAAGAGTTAGTAGAAGAAAGGAAATCATAAATATAAGAGCAGAATAAACAAAATAGAGACTAAAAAAAAGTCAATAAAAAAGATCAATGATGCTAAGAGCTAGTTCTTTGAAAAGACAAAATTGATAAATTTTTAGCTAGACTCATCAAGAAAAAAGAGAAAGTGGACTAAATATATAAAATCTGAAAATAAAAAAATGAGAAGTTACAACTGACATCACAGAAATACAAAGGATCATAAAAAAGTTCTATGAACAATTATATACCAATAAATAGAACAATGTAGAAGCAATGGATAAATTTAAAAAAATACAATCGTCTAAGACTGAACCAGGAAAAAAGAAAATCTGAACAGATTTATTATGAGTAACAAAATCAAATCAGTAATTTAAAAAATAAAAATAAAAATCTCTCAACAAAAGCACAAGACCAGATGATTACACAGGTGAATTCTACCAAATGTTTAAATAATTAATAACTATTGTTCTCAAACTATTCTGAAAAACCCAAGAGGAAGGAATGCTTGCAAACTGATTCTATGAAGCCAGCATTTCCCTAACAC
This sequence comes from Pteronotus mesoamericanus, assembly GCF_021234165.1. NCBI lineage: Eukaryota > Metazoa > Chordata > Mammalia > Chiroptera > Mormoopidae > Pteronotus > Pteronotus mesoamericanus. Next base: position 17,269,454 of record NW_026555329.1, on the reverse strand, counting down.
CAAAACCAGACAAAGACAGTACAAGAAAAGAAAATTACAGGTCAGATGAACATAGATGTAAAAATTCTCAACAAAATATTAGTAAACCAAATTCAACAATACATTAAAAGGATCATACATCATATCAAATGGGATTTATTACAGGGATGCAAGGATGTTTGAACATCCACAAATCAATCAACATGCTATACCACATTAACAAAGCCATTGATAAAAATCACATGATCAGAAACACATTCAACAAACTCAACAGTCATTTATGACAAAAAAAATCTGAAGGTATTTCCTCTGAAATCAGGAACAAGACAAGGATAGCCACTCTCATCACTTTTATTCAACATAGTACTAGAAGTCCTAGCCACAGCAATCAGAAAAGAAAAAATAAGTTAATAAAAGGCATCCACATTGGAAAGCAGAAGGTAAAACTGTCACTCTTTGCAGATGACATGTTACCATACATAGAAAACCCTAAAGACTACACCAAAAGATCCCATCAGAACTAATAAATGAATTCAGTAAGGTTTCAGGATACAAAATATTCAGAAATATGTTTCTATACACTAATAACAAATTATTAGAAGTAGAAATTTAAAAATTGAACCCATTTAAAATTGCATCAAAAAGAACAAAATACTGGGAAATAAATTTAACCAAGGAAGTAAAAGATCTGTACTCTGAAAACTATGACATTGATAAAAGAAATTGAAAATATACAAATAAATGGAAAGACATACTGTGCTTATGGATTGGAAGGATTAATATTGTTAAAATGTTTCTACTACCTAACACAATTTCCAGATCAAATAATCCTAAAATTTATATGGACCCACAAAAGACCCTGAATTGCCAAAGCAATCTTGAGAAAGAACAATATCGAATGTATTATGTTCCCAGATTTTACACTATACTACAAAACTATAGCAATCAAAACAGTATGGTACTAGCACAAAAACAGACACAGCAGATCAATGGAACAGAATAGAGAGCCCAGAAATAAACCCACAGTTATATGGCCAATTAATCTATGACAAGGGAGGCAAGAATATACAAGGGGATAAAGACAATCTCTTCAATAAACAGGATTGGGAAAACTGGATAGATGCATGCAAAGAAATTAATCTGGACCACTTTCTTACTCCACATACAAAGTAAAATCAAAATAGATTAAAGACTTAAATGTAAGACCTGAAACCATAAAACTCCTAGAAAAAATATAGTCAGTAAACTCTTTCACATCAGTATTAGTAGTATTTTTTTTTTTTTTTGGATTAGTAGTACGCCCTGGACAAGGGCAACAAAAGAAAAAAAGACAAATGGGATAACATCAAACTAAAATGCTTTGGCACAGCAAAGAAAACCATAAACAAAATGAAAAGATAACCTATGGAATGGGAGAATATATTTGCAAGTCACATATCTGATAAGGTGTTAATATCTAAAATATATAAAGAACTCATACAACTCAACATCAAAAAAAACCCCAAATAATTCAATTAAAAAATGAGCAGAGGACCTAAAGAGATATGTATTCAAAGAAGATATACAGATTGCCAGCAGACAATAAAGAGATGACCAACATCACTGATTATCAGAGAAATGTAAATCACAACCACAATTAATATGTCACTTCACACTATTCAGAATGGCTGGTATCAAAAAGTGAACAAGTAACAAGTGTTGGCAAGGATGTAGAGAAATGGGAATTTTGATGCACTGTTGGTGGGGTTGTAAATTAGTGCAGCCACTATAGAAAACAGTATGGATCTTCCTCAAAAAATTAAAAATAGAGCTACCATATGACACAGCAATTCTACTTCTGCTCATTTATCCCCCCAAAAACCATACTAATTTGAAAAGATATATGCGCCCTTACATTCATTGTAGCATAATTTACAATAGCCAAGATATGGAAACAACCTAGGTATCTATCAATGGATGAATGGATCAATAAAATTTCGTATATATATATGAAACATGCATTTTATTGCATGTGTGTATATATCATAATATATACACACAATAATATATAATGATATATACACACATGCAATAAAATATTATTCTGCAATAAAAAAAATAAAATCCTGCCGTTTACAACATGGATGGACGTAGACAGTATTATGCTAAGTAAAATAAGTCAAATGGAAAAAGACAAATAGCATATGATTTCACTTATATGTGGAATCTGAAAAAAGAAAAAAGAAAAAAATAAATTAAAACAGACTCAACAGACTCATAGATACAGAGAACAAAGTGATGGTTGCCAGAGGGGCAGAGGGAGGGGTGAAAAAAGTGAAGAGAAGTAAGAGGTACATATTTATAGTTACAAAATAAATAAATCATGGGAACATAGTGTACAGCACAGGGAATATAATCAATAATATTGTAATAACTTTGTACGATGAGAGATGGTCACAAGACATCATGGTAATTACATTGCTGAGGTATACAAATGTAGAATCACTATATTGTACACCTGAAATTAACATATATTGCATGTCAACTATAATTTAATAAAAATTAAAAGTAAATAAAATGATAAATGACAAGCTGAGAAAAGGATTGCAATACGTATCATAAAAAATTGATTTCTTTAAAATATAAAGAACTCAAAAATTGAGAGCAAAAAGATAAATCATAGAAATACAGATTAATGAATAAATATTGCAAAAAAAGACAAAAATAGCTTTTAACCATACGAGAACATACTCAAATTTGTTTATAATAAGAAAAATGCATATTAAAACTGCAATTTACTGTGAATATACTGTGATTACCTCAGTATTTTAATCATGGTAGTCTTCAGAGAAAACGGAGATTCAGTGAACAAGGAGGGAGAGATCTAGTCTTTAAGGGTTGTCATAAAAAAAATTAAAACACACAAATAACTGTTATGTAATTGGCTGATTGTCTTTCTTTGTGACCTAGGGGAATTTCTCAAGTTTTCTCTCTCTTTCTCTGATGCCCCCCCATGGAAGGAAGGAAGGAAGGAGGAAGGGAAGGGAAGGAACGAAGGGAGGGAGGGAGGGAGAGAAAAAGAGTGGGAGGGAGGAATTAAATTAAGAAAGTTGGATTAGGGGTTTTCTAAGAACTCTCTCAGTTCTGACTATTATGAGTTGATGATGCAATAACCCCAAACTTATAAATTCCTATCTAGCACAATCCTTGGAATGAGAGAGGAACAGGCATTACTTTCTGATGGAGTAATTTGCTTGTCATGAGGAAGTGAGGCTGTGTGATTTGCCATCTGGGATGAAGTCATATTGAGTTTGGTTGTCATATATATATATATATATATTTTCTGTGCAGAAGTGTCACTTATGTTCCTGATGTGTGATTACTTTTTATTGACCTAATTTGACATCATTTGGTTTCTGTTGTGTTTTTCCCTGAAGAGCAGATTCAAACCAGTTGTCTTTTTCACAGACTCACATACGGACAAGTAGAATGGTTAACATAAGCACTTAATGTTCTTGCTAAAAGAAAAGTGTATTTAAAAATAACAAACAAATTAATTTCTCAGTGGTGGCATTCCATAGCATCAACTACAACTTTGTTTTAAGATAAAAGGGGAAAAGACATTAAGGAATTTTTGATGCTAGTTTCATTTAAAAAAATTTTTAAAGATTTTATTTATTTTCAGAGAGAAGGGAAGGGAAGGAAAAAAAGAGGGAGAGAAACATTAATGTGTGGTTGCCTCTCACACGCCACCTGCTGGGGATCTGGCTGGCAACCCAAGCATGTGCCCTGACTGGGAATTCACTTAAAATTTTGATAATTATATTAGTCACTCAAATTTTGCCTCCATTTAATACTGGTTTGAATCCAGTATTACATATAAGTATTACATTTGAATAAGATTACATATAAATACAGTATTGGGTCTTCCTAAGTACTCTAAGGCAAGGACATTTTTCTTTTAAAATACAAAATAGAGCTTTAAATAAATATAATCCAAAGAGATCCTGAAGAAATCCAGCTGTGTGATATTCCATGGAGCTCAATCTCTCTTTAAGATTGGGTTCAAATGTTTCTATGTTGATTTTCTTTCTTTCATTTTTTTTTTTGTTATCCTCACCCAAGGACAGTAGTTTTTAATGCTTTTTAGAGATATAGGAAGGGAAGGAGGAAGAGAGAGAGAGGAACATTGATGTGAGAGAGAAGCATCAATTGGTTGCTTCTCATAGGCTCCCTGATGGGGGATCAACCTGGGCATGTGCCCTGACTGGGAATCGAACCCACAACCTTCAGGTTACAGGACAATGCTCCAACCAAGTCACACCAGCCAGGGCATCTATGTTGATTTTCAAATGACTAGATAGTCTGCCCTCTCTGGAGGGTAGGCAGCAATCTAATTACAATGGGGGATGGCCAAAATATAACCCACACGGGCCCAGGTGCTGGGGAGTGCCTCCAGATCTATTTACACAGGCTGAAGGAGCTCTTGAAAGTGCTCCCCATGCTGGGGGTCTCCATCCACACCAATCACCCCAACCTTGATGGCTCCTCATGCCTCTACTATGATGCCACTGAACCTCAGCATTCTACTTTCCAAGGAAGTCACTGGGAAGGCAGTGCCATTCTAACTTCTCTCACCTCATTCCCCTTGGAATACTTGCTTCAATTTTACAAAGCAAACCTAACCATGGTTCATAATGCCTCATTTTTAAGACTTACAATTTCACTAATAAGGTATAGTTCATGAATTAAGCACATTAAACATAATTACTTTGCAGGTCTCCTTTGATGAGGCAAACATTTTACTTATGGCAACACCAAACACCCTTCTATTTTAGTTTTAATGTGTTATTCCATTAGTGCTTAAAATATGAAGATGTTGTGAGAAATTATTCTACTTTCACTGCTAACATTCTCTATATTCAATTGCTTCAGAGTCCACACTGGCAGGGGTTTTCTTTGCCCCACATATATAACATTTGTCTTGTGATTATAAAAATGATAAATGCTTCTTGTAGGACATTTGGAAAATACAGAAAAGATAAGAGGACAAAATTTTAAAAGTGCTTATAATTCTTCTGCCAAGGGATAATAAATTTTGACATTTTGGTGTATTTCTTACTTTAATAGCCTATCATTTTATAAGGTTTCACGTATATTCTTCAGAGTAATTATTGTTTCCAAAACCTCCCTCATTGGTTCTCACATTTATACCAGGAGACCAGTATATTTTCCTCAGCTGAAGTGGACTAAGGAGTTGAGGCATCAAGAATGGGCGGAGAGAGAAAAATAGAGCTCAGAATCTCTTTTTCAGTTATGAACTCACTACAGTAAGGAATTAAAGGGCCCCCTCCAAAGTCATTCTCAGAAAGTCCTGATCCCATAACCTCATTACTGCCTTGTTCCTCTGTTTAATCATGAGAGTTGAATTAATAATACCATTGTCAAAATTAGCACAGTTGTTCTTTTATTTAACATTTGGATGAAATGCCATCTGCTGTCTTACTTTGCGGTGCCCAGGCTAGCCGTTCTGAGGCCTCTGGGCACCCTCTCCTTGCCGCTGCCAGCCTTGGGCAGCCCGGGAAGCACCGAACAGTACAGACTGGGGCTTGTTAAAAGGGTGATGGAATACAAAATATGCTCAAGATAGAGACTAATCTCAGCTATGAGAAACGTACAGTTTTTTTAAAGTGTAACTCTGACATAGTTAGACACACAATGTAATAAAATCTACATTTTATTATTCAGTGGATCCTGCTGAAACCACTTTGACAAACAGAACAATGTGTGTTTGGTATAATTATACTTGTAAGTAGATAAAAGTTATATCCATGGAATCTATGTTTTAGGAAATCCATATTTTCAAGAAGATTTTTAAAAATAAGTGGTATAAGGAATATCATGGTAAATTTTACTATATTAAGCAAACTATTCTGACTGCCTTTATTTTTAAGAGTTATCCAGTGATTTGTCATTGGTGAGCTTCCTATTATTTGAGATATTTGAATACTGGATAAATTTTCACCTGTCAATAGGCACAGACTTCAGCAATTGCCAACTGGATCACAACAAATATTTAACAGTCTGTAAAATTATAGAAAAATGTGAATTACACAGTAAGTTTTATTTTAGTAAGGTTTGGTATAAAAATCTTTTACTTTAAGAACTCAATTTAATAGTAAATGGTCGTAGTTATTTGATATTTTTATATTCTAATATAAATAAATGAAAGATTCAGTCTCTCATTTATTTATTTTTTAATGAAAATTTACTGATCTATGAAATCCCAAAGTCTGGGAACCACGAGACTGATTGACTTCTATGATTTCTCTGAATTCTCAAAGTATACAATTTAGATATTAAATGTAGTAGGAATATAACTTTAGGTTTTCTGTAAAACTCAACACTTAAAGTAGTCTTAACATTCCTTAAAAGTTGTTTGCTGAATGGCCAACAGCACATGAAAGGAGTTTGATGATATCACTAATAATCAGGGAAGTGCAAATTAAAGCTACAATAAGATATCACTCTTACTTGTCAGAATAGCCTTTATCAAAATGGTAAGAGATAAGTGTTGACAAGGATGTAGAGGAAAGGAAACCCTTGAATACTTTTGGCAGAAATGTACACTGACACAGCCATTATGGAAAACAGTATGGAGGTTCCTCAGGAAATTAAAAATAGAACTATCATAGGACTCAGCAGTCCCACTTCTGGGTGTACATCCAAAAGAAATGAAATCACTATCTTGAGAGATAGCTGCATGCCCACATTCATGGTAGTGTTTTTCACAATAGCCAGATACAGAAATAGCCTAAGTGTCAGCTGATAGAAGAATGGATTTAAAAATGTCACTCACACACACACACACACACACACACACACACACACACACACGAATTTTATTCAGCCAAGAGGAATAAGGGAATCTTGCCATTTGCAACAACATGGATGGGTATGTAGAACATTATGCTAAGTGAAATAGGACAGACTGAGAAAGATGAATATCATGTGATCTCACTTACATGTGGAATCTTTAAAAAGAAGTCAAACTTCAACAGAGAATAGGGTGGTAGTTACCTGGGGTTGGGAGGTAGAGGAAATGGAGACATGCTGGTGAAAGGGCACAAGCCTTCAGTTATAAGATGATTGAGTTCCAGAAATCTAATGTATAGCATAATATATATAGTTAATTATACTGTTTTTACACTTGAAATTTGCTAAGACAGTCAATATTTAGCATTCTCACCCTCCACACGCACACATACAAAAGTAACTATGAGAGATGAGAGATATGTTAACTAACCTGATTGTGATCATTATTTCACAAAGTATACGTATATCAAACCATTACATTATACACTTTACATATATGGGGGTCTGTCCAGAAAGTATCCAGCCATGGCCTATGCGAAAGAGCAATTTATTGAAGAAGACATAAGACACAAGAAAGATTGTACAAAGGACAATGATGCCTCAGTCCCCTTCAAAGTAGGCACCTTGGGACCTCACAGAGTTCTCCCAGTCACCATCAGCTGACCCATTGTGTTTTCCTGAACCTCATCAACAGTCTGAAATCTCTTCCCTTTCAAAGGGCAATTTTAGTTTTGGGAAAAGCCAGAATTTGCAGGGCACCAAATCTGAGCTGTAGTAGGGACTGAGTCACCTGGGTGATTTGATGTTTTGCCTAAAAACTCTGCACAAGACTTGGTGCACGAGCAGGCACGGTGTTGTGATGAAGCTGCCAATCACCAGTTGCTCATAGCTGCGGCCTTCTAAATCATCCAAATACTTTCCACAGAGGAATGTTCAAGCTTAACACAAAATTTGATGCAGATTCATTGTTCTACTCACTCAGTCATTTTGAATGGGACAGCCACACAGTACACATGCTCACTCAACAGAGTTTACTGCCCCCACTGACTAGTACAGTGAAGTCATCATTGTTCATGCATGCGCATTCCAGTCCACTCTCCTTGGCTGCCCGGTTATATCGATGTCATGCAAACCATTCTCATTATATTAACAATGGTTGGGCTTTTTCTAGACAGACCTGGTATACAACTTTGTGAATTATACCTAATAAAGCTGGAAAAAGAAAGTTGTTTGCTTTCATAGTCAAAATGTTTACCCTGCAATCTGGTTTATCCTACTAATTTGTTTAAAAGACTAACTAGATTAAAATTGGCTTTATAGCTACTTTGTTTAACTTTTTCAGGCCACATCTCTGAAAAGTAATACTTCTATTTATATAGCAGACTGTGATATGTGCTTTATATTGTACATTATTTTATTTAATCTTATTCTATCAGTTGGGCATTATTACCTTTTAGAAATCAGGGGCTTGGAGAGCTGAAATAATTTTTGAAGTTCATTGCAGCCTCCCTCCAGATGATTCTCATGGTTCTGCCCTGTGTAAGATTCTATTAATTTAAACATTTTTAATCCATTCCATTTTGTTTAATTTTGCATAATGGTTCAAATTATAATACCTACACAGAAGAATTATTTCAATGTGGAATAATATTTTCATTTGTTCTGGGGTACTCTTCACATTCAAAATCAGGCTTTCCCTCGTGGCTCATTTATGTACAAAATATTTATGTTAAAAGATATTGAAGAACAATTAGGTTATAACAATGCATCTTCTGCTTCATAAACAGTATGAACCTAAAAAAACTCCTTCTATAATAGCTTTCAAATGCCAAAATATTACAAATAACTATAATTGATCCTATCAACTCTGGAGTATTTTTATAGTCTAATAAAGTAAAATAAGCTCTCAAGTTGGTGAAAAACATAGTTTTCATTTTCTTTATGAAATGACTCATTTTCAAATTGCATAATCATCACTTCCATTAAAACTGCTAGGGCTTCTGACCATGCTGGATATTCTTTCCCACGCCCCCAACATCCATTTCAGCTACTCTCCATCCACAGTACATCCTGGATGCATCCTTTTTTTCCATCTCCAATGCTACCCCCCGCCCTGACCTAAGGATCCTCATGGCACACCTGCACTAATACACAGGTTTCTTAACTGGTCTCCCCGTCTCCTGGCTATATTTTACACTGAACCTAAAGTGATCTTATTATAATGTGTGTTAGAGCCTGTTCTTTCCCTCTTGAAACATCTCCAAGACTTGCCCATTGTACTCAACACCAAATCCAATACCCTTAAAAGGCCTCAAGTTTCCGTGCACTAGCCCCTCCTACTACTTGCACCTCTTCTTCTCTTCTCTCCTCTCCTTTCCCTCTGCAAGCCAGCCCATCAGACCTCTGGCTCCTCCACTGCATCAAGCTCATTCCTGACTCAGCGCCTTTTCCCACGCTGTTCCTTCTGTCTGGAAAAACCCTGCAGATCTTTATATTGGACACAATCTATGTTTTATTTTCTTACACAGTCTTTCCCTTATTACTGTCTGAAACTGTCTCTCTTACTGATTTGTTTACTGGCTTCTTAATGGTCTTTCCTGCTAAATGAATGGAAGTTTCATGAAAGCAGGGCCTTGTTTGCCTTATTCCCATTTGATCTTTCTTCAGTGCCTGAAGAGTTCAGAGCCTCATTATGACTTTCACAGGAAGGCGCTTTTGCCTTCCTTGGCCCTCTCCTCCATAAGACAATTAAAAATCATATTTTATGACCTCATTGCTATAAAGACAAACATAGGCATATCATATATTAAAACTTTTCTTTGGCCTAAAATTTATTCTTTTTCTTCTGATTTAAAATAAATTAAAACTGGTTTGTGGGCCCTCAGCATTGTACCTCCTCATGGGGCAACCATGCTGAGAACAGTCTGTGGACAAGACAGGTGCCGGGCTAGTGAGTGGACTGTGAGTGGATGGCCTAGGACTTGGGACGGCTGGACCCTGCCTCTCTTCCACACAACTGATCAATAATCACTCACATTAATCCTCATTGGAGTCCTGTATTGGTACTGTGAGACGGTAAAATCAGGAGGCTTGCCTTCCGTTTTTTAGCTCCTTCTCTGAAGTTCAATGACAATTATGGTCCGTGCCATGTCACTTCCTCTTTTATTGCACACATTTACTATCTTCTATTGCTTTTGTGATTGTTTGAAGTGAATAGTCTTATCTTTGTAACTAGATTACAGATTCTTTCAGGCTGGAATTTTATTGTATTTTTCCTTATAATGTTCCCAGACTCTATAACACATGATATATGATTAATATTTGCTGGTTATTTGTCTGTTGCACTTTTAGATTGTGACTACACAAAAACTATTGAAAAAGATAAACTTTAGTCAATATATGGCTGGACCCTGGCTCAAGAGAGAAGTGGCTTGAGATAAGGCAGTGAGTATTCTAAAGCAGTGCTTCTCAGGCTTTCTCATGGGATGTCATGGCACAGTGGGAAATGGTCCCATCTCCACAGCAGACACAGCTAACTGAAGGAGTCTTCTTGCAGCCAGCAGTGACCGGTGGAAGGCTCTGGATGTCCCAGGCTCCACCATCCCATATATGAGAACAGTATCTCTGCACAACAGAATCACATTTGTGTTCGGAAGGAAAAATAATTTTTCCTCTGTCCTTCTAGATCCTTGGCTGAACACTCTCCCCGTAATAAGAGACACACTAACAGGGAAAAAACTAACAGAAGTTTAATAGCATGTATACCTCCTGTGTCCGTGGGAGATATCCAGGAAAATTGAGAAAATCTCTAAAATGGCCCAAGACACTGCCTTAAATACCATTTCCAGCTAAAGACAAAAGATGTTGCTCTGGTAGGAGAGGCTCAGGTAGTTGGAGCATTTTCCCATCTCCAAAGGGTTGTGAGTTTGATTCCCAGTCAGGGCACATACCTGGGATGCAGGTTCAGTCGCATGTCCAGGCATTATGATCCCTGTTCCAGGCACCTATGGGAGGCAACTAATTGGTGCTTCTCTCTCACATCAATATTTCTCTCTCTGCCTTCTTCTCTCCTTCCCTCTTTTTCTATAAAAGGCAATAAAAAAATGTTCTTGGGTGAGAATTAAAAAGAAATAGTTGTTGGAGATGGGGAGTCCATTTGTGGGAGGTTACCAAGCAAAACACAATAAACAAGAGTAAGAATATTATGCAGATTTGCCATTCACTTTCTCCACTGATAAGAGTTTCTAGAGGTTTTGTCTTCCTCCATTTCCTGGGAGAAAGAGAGAGAGAGAGAGGGAGAGAAAAAGACCCTTGTAAATAGATAACTATAACTGTCTCTCATAAAAGAGTAACTTCTACTCAGTTTTCAGAGCTTTCCTTCTGCCTGCTCTTTCTTAAAAATAATTAGCCTAAAATAATCCTTGTGCCAAAGAGACATATTTTGAGGTGGCAAATTCTGCTCTCCTTCAGTGGCCTACCGCCTGGAAAGCCCTCTCTCAGGTCTGCTGTTAAGTGCTGACATGGAATTACTAACAACTGTCCACTGAAGTTCTATTGTAGATATGTCTCCCATCAGCTGGCAAAAGCAATTGCTAACTTTTTAGACATTTTGCCAGATCACTGTTAAATACAGTCATTATTACAAATTAAATTATATACTTATGAATAAGCAAATATTAAAATGAAGGTAATAAATTCTCAGCATATCACATTTGACTATTATACATTTCTTATATTTTATTTTTAACTACGCTTTTGCAGTTTTTTTACGCCTACTACATTTGTCTGAGGGAAACAATACAATGGTGTGCTACTTCTCCTCAGCACTTCCTGGCTCTGTGTTCAGTGACGTCACACTGGCAGCTTGACGTCTGCCATGGCGGGAGTATTTACCCCATGGAAATCAGAAAATGCTACAAACCAGGCCTTTTTTCTCCTCCTAAAGAGCTGGATATTAAGGACCTATCACCACACTACTCCCTGTTATTCCTCCTTCACACACACACACACACACACACACACACACACAGATAAGGCCCTAGTGTGAGGACATTTCTGAGGGGCTGGATATTAAGGACCTATCACCACACTACTCCCTGTTATTCCTCCTTCACACACACACACACACACACACACACACACACACACAGATGAGGCCCTAGTGTGAGGACATTCTGAGGGGCTGTGCGCTTTGGTATTCGGCAAGGAATTTTGGTAAATATACTGGGGTCTATGAAACTGGAGGGATCCTCTGGGCAAATGAGTAGCGAGGAAGAAGGTGTCATTTCTTATTTTCCTTTCTGTCTCTAATTCCCAGACAAACATGCGACCAACAAGTGAGTCAAACCTAGCTGTCTGAAAAGAGTCAGAAGATAGGGTTCTACTCTGGATTCTTTCAGAGGCCTTTGGTAACTCATATTACCTCTCTAAAAATCAGGGTTTTGTTCTTTTTTTAAACTCAAAAAGAGAGATATTTAACCACATGACATTTAAGTCCCTTTCAAATCTGTATTTCTATTCTATTTCCTTCTATTATTCTAGAAAAAGCCAATAGTAGAGGGGATGTTCCAAAAAAGGCCTTTCTGAGGATGTTGAACTCTGAATTATGAAAAAAAACCAGTTTAATATGAAGATCTGAAGGAAGAGCTTTCAAGGCAGAAGGAACGGCACAGGCAAAAGTGCCAAGACAGCTGGTGAAAGTGGCAGTTGGACAGCTCCGCATAAAACATTTTTTAACAGAGTGCCAACATTATGTGAAGACATGTACAAGGATGATTGTTATGGCATCAATTTTTATACAGAACTTACAAACTGGAAAGATTCAATATACATCTAAATAAAGATCTGGTTAAACTATTATGATATATCCAAGCGATGTAATGCTTTCTATCCTTTAAAAAGAATAGGGCAGGACTATACATGCTAATAGAAATGTCTCCAATGTATATTATTAAGAGAAAAAGCAAGCTGCCAGCATAAGGATATAATTGAGTGTGTGTTTGTGGTAAATACATGATGGTACACACATGGAAATTACTGGAAGCATACACAAAAGCTGGCAACAGGGGTGATTTGGGGGAATGGAGTAGGAATGAAGGATGTGCAGAGAGGAAGGGTTTTTTTAACTTTTAGTTTCTTCATCCTTTTGTACTGATTGAATTTTTTAAAAACATATAAACCTGTATTACTTTTGTAGTGAAAGTAAAATAAATTAAAACAGTTTTTAAATGCTATTTAATATGGGGCGGTGGCGGGAACAGCAAGAGATAGTGAAAAAATTAAAATCCCCCTGGGGCATTTTACGCTCAGCATTTGCAGCAGAGGATTCTTAGGACATATTAACAGTTGTGCTGAATGCAGGCAAGAAATGGGATAATAAAACTCATGTAAGTGACCTGGAGAAGCCCACAGGTTAAGTGTTTAGAGAAAATGTCTTGATGCTTGTTTATACTCATTTTAATGGCTCAGTCCTGGCTGACCTAGAATCCCCTAGGGAGCTTTAAAAATATTCCAAGACCCACTGAGAGATATTAATGTAATTGGCTTGGGGAGGGGCCAAACATAAGTACATTTTAAAAGACTTCCAGGTATTTCTTATGTAGCCAGGCTAGAAAACCACAGCACCTAACACTGTTTGTAGCCCTCAGGATAATCAACATGCAATCCTTGACCATCTACTATGTGCCAGGTATCATGCTAGTTGTGAGCCATATAAATATGACATGATTTTTAAGAAAAACATGTAGGAATGGGCAAGGGAACTGAATAAACATTTTCCCAAGAAAGACATACAAATAACCAACAGATACATGAAAAGATGTTCATTATCATGAATCATCAGGTAAATGCAAATCAAAACTGCAATGACATATCAGCTCACCTCTCTTAAAATAGCTGCCATCAAAAAGACAAGAGATAGCAAGTGTTGGCAAGGATGCGGAGAAAAGAGAAATTCTGTATAGTGTTGGTAGTTATGTAAATTGGTACAGCCTCTATGGAAAACAGTGTGGAAGTTCCTCAAAAAATTAAAAATAGAACTACCATATGAACCAGCAATTCTATTTCTGAGTACACATCCAAAAGAAATTAAATTCACTATGTCAAAGAGATACCTGCACCCTCATGTCCATTTGCAGCGTTATTCACAATAGTCAAGATATGGAAACAAACTAAGTGTCGGTCAATGGATGGATGAAGAAAATACACTATAAATATACAATGGAAAGTTATTCAGCCACAAGAAAGGCAGAAATCCTGTCATTTGCAACTACATGAATGAACCTTGAAGGCATTACACTGAATAAAATAAGTCAAACAAAGATTAATACTGTATGATCTCACTTATATGTGGAATCTAAAAAATCCAAACTTATAGAAGCAAAGAGTAGAATGATGGTTTCCAGGAGCTGGGAGTGGAGAAAATAGATGATGTTGGTCAATAAGTACACACTTTCAGTGATAAAATAAATAAATTCTGGGGATCTAATGCACAGCATGATGATTATAGTTAACAGTGCTGTATTACGTACTTGAAAGCTGCCAAAAGAGTAAATCTTAAACATTCTCACCACAAAAAAAAAAGAAATGGTAATTATGTGACATGATGAAGGTGTTAGCTAATGCTATAATGGTAATCATTTTGCAATATAAAAGTGTATCAAATAGACACATTTTATGCTCTAAACTTACACAATGTTATATGTCAATTGGATTTCAATAAAGCTGGATAAATAAATAAATCTAAAAAAAAGTTAGGCCAAGTGACAAGAATATTTGGATTTGGTATATTTTTTATTTTTCTGTAGCTGAGCAATTTGAGAATGACGTGAAAAACTAATTTTAAAATAAAGAGTGGTATGTAAAACAATATATTCTGTTTCTATTAGAAGATAACTGAAACTACCTTTTCCATGATAACAATTACCCCAAGAGCTTACCTAGTACCTGAACCATTTTACCACAAACATAGGTCCACGGGTGAGGGACATTATCATTATCTCTGGGAGCTTGTTTGAAATGGAGAATTTCCAGCTCCAGGCAAACTTACTAAACCAGAATCAGCATCAAGCAAACTCTGGGTGATCTATAGACACATTACAGTGAGAAGCACTGTGTTAGTTCTTAGAAGGTTAAAATCTTTTAGACCTCCTTGGCCAATTCCCATTTAACTGACATTAACTACAGATTTGCTTCTTCTGGAATTGAAAGATGTGCTTTACAAAGAATCATAAATGGCTTACATTTCAACCACTTCTGTAAGGTTAGTAGCTTTCACTTTTTTTTTTAGCAGTTACAATATGCTGGGCAGAATAGATAATTTATAAATATTACTTTCATAAGAACTTTAAAGATGTATATATCATTGTTTTTTCCATTTATTGATGAATCGATGGAGATTGAGAGAGATTCAAGTTTCACAGCTGATAAATGACACAACTAAATTGTAAATCCAGATCTGATTAAAAACTCAGTTTCTTTACTACACTCCACTGGCTTTTTAATGCTTATCACAATTGTAATGCCATGATAGGATATTTATTACATTTGAAAAACTGATTAAAAGAAAAACTGAGATAATCTCTAATTTAAAGTTACAGTTGTTGCAGAACTATGTACTAATAAAAAAGGGGGGAGAAATTTAGATCATAATCCATGAGTCAGCCAATCACATATTTTATTTTCAAAACACACACACACACACACACACTCTCTCGCGTGGTCTTAGTTTACATAGTAAATCTGATCTACCGGTACATTAAAAAAAAAACAACAACTATGCATTGAAAATTTTTAGGCCCTCAAATGAAGCCAAGAGGAACATTTTGTTCAAATTACAATTAAACATTAATAAAAATAGGTTTATATAAAACAAGGGTGGAGCTTTTCAACACAGAAAGTGTGCAAATGTATGTAGACTATCATCTAAGTTGGTCTTATCTTTCTCAAAAAAATGCCAAAGTAGAAACTCAGCCTGAGATAGAAAAATCGTTTCATCATCTATCATAAGGTGACTTTTAATCCATTCCTTATTTTAAAGATTGATTAAACTTCAGATGAAATTTAGTTAATAAATACATATTAGCACAACACATCTCCAAGGCATTTCTTTCCCATCTCCCCTGTGTGTGATCTGTGTGAGTTCCTACCCTGGACTTTGGACTTGAACTCAAACAATTTCTGTTGGGAACAATTGTTCTTTTGGCCACATAAAATCTGCCTTTCCTTGTTGCTCCTAAAAGAAGCAATAGAAGACTGTCCACAGACCGCAGGAGCTTTGTATTTTCGGCATGGTTGGACCTATCTGGACACACATATGTCCAATCATGCTGAAAATATTAAAATAGGGAACATTTATCAATGTGTATATGAAGAATTTAATGTAATGTTAGGATTCTAGAACCTATCTTAGACTATGCTTCTATGGTTCATGGTGCCTGTTAAATAGTTGATGGAATTTCACATTTGGGTTCAACCAGTCGCCATATCTTTTTAGTTCTATGTGTGGTCAAGAGGGCAAACTAATTTAAAATTAAGAATAAGAAAAAGTGTGGAAATAATTAAATTTATCTGACAAGGGAAGCTTTATAAAAAAGGCCAAATGTACGACAGTTCCCATTGATTAATAAAACCATTATTCATCCTAAGTGTACAAGCTGTCAAAATGTCATCCAATGTTAACATTCCCATGCAAATAAATCCAGCAAACTTAAATTTCAGATATCTGAGAAATACCTGATTTTTTATTTAAAAATGAGGGTGAAATTAGCAAATAACTGACATGGGTATGCTGGGGAAATATAATTAAAAACAAGATCTCCCAATCCAGAAAAACCTCTCCATGGAGGTACACGTTTATCACTGAATAAGTGTTAACCCAGAATGTGATGTGTGCCCCTAAGAGACTGCAAGGACAGAAAGGAATCTCACCTTCTTATGTAGTCAATTAGATACAACTCATCACTTACCTGTTCTCTCAAGTAAGAGGACTTGATAAGCACCGTTTGTCACACATGGTCCATCCTAACATTACTTGGTAATTCAATTGACCTAGTAATTGTATTAGCCTATTGGCTTTATCCAGAGGAAGAACTAACATATATTCATGACAGGAGGTAGTTTTGGAACTTGGAGCAAAGAGCCTGCCAAAGTCAGGCTCCTGAATTCTTCCCAGAAACTGGGAGATAGAGACGCTACCTCCTCAAATGTTCACATTTCAGAGAATGACTCCCAGGTCCTTGAGAAAGACACTGCTAGATAATAAAATGGATAAAAGGCCCATTTAGCCTTCAAAGGAATTTATATACATTTCAAAGAAAGGAGAGAGTATGGACATACAATCACACATTTTCCAAAGCATTTTAAAAGTAAATGCTCTGAGAAAAATAACAGGGAAGGCTCTGCCTTCATATTCAACAAGGCAAATTAAGCCTCTTACTTTTAAGTTGCATTTGTCCATATAGGTGGCATGACAGATGCAGAAAGTCGCCTTTCCCCATCTGCTCAAAGGAACAGGGACACACCTGCCTGGGCGACAGGCAGCCTCCGTGAGGCCACCACGAAGCGCTGGCTTTATCAGTGGGCCAAACCGCTGAAATTTTGTGGACCTCAATTTCCTCCTCAATAAACGGAGGATATGTATGCTTATCTTACAGGATTGGTACAGAGACTAAGTGAAATATTAACAATCACATACATTCGAAACAGTTTATAAACCATAAAACCCTATACCGACAAGCATTTGCTCCTTTCGGTGAACCTAGAAAGACCTCTATTCAAGGCCCTCCTGCTATTTCCAGTTTCCAAAATCCCACTACCAGAAACTAATTAAACACTCTCCTGAACATGCAGATGCTCGCAAACAACCAATACATTAGCATCATGTCCAAGTCAATGAGACCCTGTTTGCTCTCTGTAAGCCCCAGAGAGCAGGCTATCTTAGGGAACAGTGTGGAGTTCAAAGGCACTAGGAGCTGCTGGACTCTAGTTGGGGAGAGGAAGAGGAAGCTGTACAAAAAAACAGCACAAACACTCCATCCCAATTCTCTTCAGAGCTGGCCTGGCCACAAGGTCATGTAGAAAGAGGTGATGGAAATTAACTGCCAATCATTCTGGGTGCAGATTACTTCCTCTTTTTAGGAGAAGACACAGGACATACATTTCAAACATTACCAGTGTTCAATTTCTCTCTATACAAATTACAACGTGTTCTATTTCCACTGGTTCTAAAATCAGAAATTAGAGTTTACTAAAGAGGGACACGATTATAATATGTATGAAAGGTAAACCTAACCTTTTGGTGGGATGGGAGCAAGGTCGTGAGAAAAGAAGGACGTGGTGTGACGCTGGCACTGCCTCTGCTTTTGGTCTCTGCACCTTTTGGAGGACTTCCAGCAGCGCTACGTTGGGACAGAGCATTGGGAGGCGCACAACCTCTGTGGTCCAAAGGAGCCACTATGATCAGGACCCCCAGAAGAATTTGCCATTTCTGGTGCAAAACAAGTGGCAGTTACTAGCTTGATGACCTTGTACTTTGGATCAGGATTTTCCACACCTTTTTTTATGGTAAGACACCAGCTGCTTAAGAAATAAGGATGTTTTCGTTCATTCATGAAACAGATATGAAGAGGATCATTTTAAGAGGTGCGGTCCCTTTGAAAAATGGATCGAACTGTTGAACTCAACATACTAAATGTGTTTGTAAATAAACTTATTACATGAAAAAAAGTAAACCTAAGATTATCCAATGCCCAAGAAAGGATATTGTTGCTGTTTCATTAAGCTCAAGAGAATGTATATTGTTTTCACAGATGTGTGACTTAATGAGAGAAAAAAACATACAAGACAGTTTGAGTTTTCTTCGAAAATCCTGAGTATCCTCCATAAAAGTAAAGCGCAAGCCCAAAGCCTAATTGCTTGAGCTAGAAGGTAAATTGAGAGCAAGGGGGTTCTGGCACAGAGCTCTGTTCCAAACACACTAGGAGGTTTGCCAATGTGTAGAAAAGCTTGCTGTCATAAGAAAATAGAGGCAACTACTCAATGCTGCTGTAATCCAATTTCTGTAGGTTTTATTACATAGGGGGCTATCAGAATCAGGCTCCGCTAATATAACTCATTGGGCTGTTCTGCCTAATATGGAGTGTATTATATACACGTGTGTGCTCACCCATGCTAATTTGTAAGGTGGAAAAGAGAAAACTGTAAATGGTTCTTGCTTACAATCTATAAAGAGAAGGAGATGCCTATGTCTGAACTTAAAATTATTACAAGTTGAGAGTAATAGCTGACATTTATATACACATAAGGGATCAGAAATATTCTTTCCATCATGAAAGCATCCTTATGAGGTAGGTACTATTACAACTTCATTTTAAAGAGCAGGAAACTAAGTTCAGAGAGGCCAAGTACTTTCCGAAGGTCACACAGCCAGTAAGGGTAGAGGTGGGACCCAAGCCCAAGCAGTCTGGCTCCAGAGTCAAGCGTTCTTACCACTCCGGTGTATTTCTTTACAAAGACCTGATAAGTAGACTTCTTGCTACAAATCTAGTACTTATGTTCCAATTTACTTCTTCATCTTCTGCCCTAAGTAGGTCCAAGCATGAGCTTTTCCTGTCCCACAATATTGGAAGATCTGTTTCCCAGCTCACAGTGAGGCCTGTTCACACAGGTAAACATATACGTACAATCCGTAAGTTGCTTAACCTGCACAGTAGAATACAAGACAAATTTCATTTTTTGTTACCTAAGTAAAGTTATTAATTGTCTATGATAGTTTTTATAATTTTGTCTTAATGGGCTTTGATAATGCCGAAGTATTACCACATTGATTTAAACAAATTTACTAGATCAACAAATTAGGTTCAAGACAATTCTTTCTCTCCTATTAATTTAGCTCAGTCTTAAATGATGCTAAGAACAAGTAATAGTTAAAACTGTACTTACTATAGCACCAATAATATTGTGCTTATTTTAAATTTTTTATATTAAATACCCTTTAGAGTAAAACATGTATATTATAATTTTTCTACCCTGGGCCTAATCTATTCCTGTTCCAAATACAGTACTTGTTTTAACAATTTAAAGGGAAAAGAATCGTATCTACATATGAATGGGGATTTGCAAATTACTATTTTGCCACATTCAACACTCATGGTTAAAAATATTAAGTCATAAATATAAGGAGTTGCCTTTAGCTAGGTAAGGAGCATTTGCTATTCAAGTTAGAAGCTAAACAAGGATGTCTGCTATTGTTATCACTCTTCAGGGGTGTATTGGAGCTCAAAACAATTAGATAAGACAAAAAAACTAATAAGACAAATAATTCTTGAGAAGAAAAAACATAACTCATCACTTCTAAATGATATTAGTTTCTTTCTATACAAGCCAAGACTATCAATTTTCCTATTTTTAATCACTTTGTTAGTGATACTACTGTTTCTATTTTCTTGAAGATTTCCTCAATTATATCATCTATCACAGTTTTAATTTCTAGGAGCTTTGCTTCTTCTCTGAATGTTCCCCTTTTCATCTGATCCTGTTCCTCTTTCATAAATGCAATCTCTTATTATCTGTTTGGCAATATTAGGCTTTCCCCCCTGATGTTTTCTTATGCTGCTTGCATTTTTATATTTCCTATGAATTTCTCTCTTGTGCTAATTCCTCCCACTTTGTTTTGGCCTGTGTTTTTCATGCTAGAGACTTTGATCATATGTCTGGTGATTCCTGGTAAATCCATTTATATTTTTTTTAAATTAATTTATTTACTTTTTAAATACATTTGTCTCTGCCTTCCCCCCACCTCTTTCCCTTTATATTTAAAAAGCATGACTGGAAGCCCCATGGGTCGGGGCAGAGTTTGTTGAATCGTGTGCTTTACTGTAGGCTGACCAAGCAAAACACTGACTATTTCTCTGGGTCACCCACAAGTAAGATTCTGAACATCTTTCTCTTGGACTCATTTCTCACATCTTCTGTTTAAGAAGTATTAATCTGATTTCTAGAGATGCTGATACCAAGCCCGAGAGAGAGGTTAAGGCATTGCTCATTCTACAGGCAGACCTTCACTTAGCCGTGGATTTTCTGGATGTTCCCCTCACCCCGGCTGTTCTCAGCAGTGCCAGGTGACTGTGACACTGTGTTCTGCCTGATACAAGAGCACAAGAGTTATCTGGCTGTACAGGGTGGGAGAGGATCTCCATATACTTTCCATCTTCCAAAATGTTCTGGAAATCTCTCATTTGCTATTTTCCCCTCTCTGTGTTAATTATAGCTGGATTTAAGGAGGTGGTGGAGACAAATAAATGCCTTTGTCACTCTGCCATGTCTAACCAGCAGCCCATGCTTAAATATGAGTCCAAGGAGCCAGCTTCTAGCCCCATTCTTGCAGCAGTTGCTCATTATGAATGGATGAGAAGTTTTCAACTACCAAAAACTCAAGCCTACAGTATTGTGAAATGACTAAAAACAAAAGATTACACCAGCAAGTGTTAAATTCTGAGAAGCCACTGCCCTCACTGCAAACTCTGACAAGTTCTCAACTTGAGCAGTAGCAAGCCTGTTCGAGAGCCCTAGGAAATAGGCCAAGAAAGAGAATTTCAAGGTCAGGTGTTCATGAATTCTTCCACCTAAAGTAGAAGGGGACACTTTATTTATTCAGTTATTTTTTTAAAGGGAGAATTTCTATTTTTTAAAATACTTTATTTATTTACATTTAGAGAGAGGAGAAGGGAGGGAGAAAGAGAAGGAGACAAATAGCTACGTGTGAGAGCTACATCTATCGGTTGCCTCTCGCACGCTCCCAGCTGGGGAACCTGGTCCACGACCCAGACACGAGCTCTGACTGGGAATCAAACCTGCACTCTTTCTGCTCACAGGCCAGTATTCAGTCCACTGAGCCACACCAGCCAGGGGCCACTTTAAAGAAATCTCCTTAATTTATTCCTATTTCATTAAATTATGGATCCCTACCATAAAGATTGGAAACCAGGCAGAGTCATCTTACAGAGAAGGAAAAAGAATCCCGTGCTTTTCTTTAAATCCATTATAATATCAGATCTGTTAGGTGACACCCAAGGCCCTGTGCTTAGTTTATCTGTTTCAGACAAAAACAAATATCTCAAAACTTTAAGGATTTTAGAAGAGAGGTCCAGAGGAAACCCTAATGCCAGGCAATCACAATTGAATGAGAGGGGCAACCTTAATTATGGGAGATCATGGAGGAGAAAGCAGCTGAGGTTACCAGGTGGTGCGAAACTCACTAATCAGGCACAGAGAAGCCAGGACATTCCCCGGGGTCATTTTCGCCCTCTGAGACTGTTATTGGTATTGATGTGTTGCCTTCAGCTTTCACAGTGGAAGAAATGGTTAGGACTCCAAGATGATTATCTCTAAATCTCTAGAAGCAAAGGGGAGAGGATTTGGATAATATATGGTTTGCACTAAATCGATATTTGTTTGCAGTACATCTAAAATCAAGTTCCCTAGCTGATGAAATTCAGACCATGCAAAAAAGACTAATTGCTACACACAAAAAAGAAAAAAACCCTGGAAACTGCTTGCATAATTCAATAAGACATTTTATAAATAAAACTCACTGCAGGGTTTCTTTAAATATCGAAATACTCTAGAGTAAATAAGAATTCAAATCATAAACCTTGATGCAAACATGATTCCACAGTAATCATCTCTTTCACGAGAGTGAATAGATTCTCCTGCAGTACATTCCTCAGGGAGTTTGGAAAGAAAAAGAACACAGTCCTCTAGGCAACATGACAGATGGAACCGAATGAAACAAAGCAGCAACAACAACCCACAATGGAAAGAAACATAGAGTTTAAACAAGTAAATACTAATAAACACTACATATTGATTCTATGTGTAAGAAGAGATACGAAGGAAGGACACGGCTTCTGGAATAATAAAGTGTGTGTAGTTCAGCCCCTCCCCCATTCATTATTAAGACCTGAATTGAAATTCATAGTATTTCTCTTTTGTATCCCTATCCCTTGTTAGATAATGAATCTAGACACTATCCCTTAGGAGTAATTCAATCTTAGCCATAACATTTTGGCCTCCCGAATCACTTTTCTTTTTCCCCTGTTGCTAACCGTGAGCTGAGCCTACCTAGCACTCAGTCTGGTATGGGACTGCTCCATGAGCCGTAGGAAGTGTTGGAAGCTGCGTTGGCTGTGTGGGCAATTGCAGCGACCACACAGGCCAATTTTAAATGGATTATTGGCAGGATATATGAAAATTATCCTGTCAAAAATCAGCGGAAGTTACACTCACGTTATTTACCCATTGAGAAAGGTCATCTTTTTATATCTCCTTGGCACGTGTTTTCAACGTCAACATAACCTGGAAAAACCTAATATGGTGCTTATGGGAAGTAGACTATATTTATCCTCTAAAATCTACTATTCTTTTAGGTACACTTAGGGGTACTGTTATTGCTCTCTTGATTTATGTTCACAGAGTAGCAGACATAAGCAGACTTATAATTCTGATTTTCATAGCAGCTCATCTTGCTAATAAATGAAACATCTCCTCTTTTTCTTTCTTGCAAACAAAAGGGCTGGGGGAGGATTCTTCCCAGTTTCTGTGGTAATGGGAGCCAAATTCAGGGTCTCCCTCGAGCTGACCCTGAGCCAAGGATTTGGATACAGGTAGTTTATTAAGGATGTGTGACCTGAAGGGACCAGTGAGGCTTCAAAGCAGCAGGACTGGGAAGACGGCCAAGGCAGGCAAAGGAGGAAGTCCTGAGCCCAGCCTGAGCTTGAGGAGAGCTGAGAGCAGAAACGACACCTCACAGTTTCTCCACCTGTGGGCCACAGGAACCTGAGCTTTTGTTCTCTCCCACATCCCTCGGTTGTTGGTTGCAGAAGGAAGGAGAAAGGACTCTTCCAGGCTCCTCTGGCTCTTAATTCAGGATCCATGGGCCAGATCCCCTAAATCCTCTAAAGATCACAGGAATGAGTTACTAGTGACAAATCGGGAAGCTGGAGGGTGGCGCCAAAGGCATCTAGGCAGGGCGCCATTGTATCCTCTAGAAAGAGTATTCATGTTGTGTCACTTTAACATGGATCGGAAAGTTTCCCTTTTTCCTGCCTAGGATCCATATCCTATTTATAGTCTCCTTTAGACTATAAATCTAGATCTTTCTAGATCTGCTACTTGACAGTCTCTAAACTCCAAGGTGATCTCCTGCACTGAGCCATCTCTGATCCTGTAGCATGTCCAGCATCACTCATTTTTTTTATTATCGGCCTGTGTTAAAGGACACCAGCAAAGCATTCCCCAATCCAAGGGCGAAGGACTGAGGATAAGAGCTCTTTAGGTGTTTTACTGGGGGAAAGACTGAGAGGGAAGATGAAGATTGAGTTCCTGGAGACATGTCCATGTCTGCAAACGGGCCTTGAGCCAGATGCACCAAGCCTGTGTACGGCTGAGTGTGGAGAGCATCCAGGCAGCCTCATGAAGCTCTCACAGACTTCCCTGCACGACCCCCAGAGCCTTAGTGTAGGGCCTGTGCTGGTTCAGGCTCAGAAGAAAAGATAGGGCCGAAGGTGGAGTGAGCCTCTTTCCTCACTACAAAGAACCAGAGTTCTATCAGGAATAGAAAAGA